>NC_141554.1:124635000-125375000 GCF_021556685.1 Rattus norvegicus | reverse complement strand
TTATACAACACTTCATCCTAAAACAAAAGAATATACCTTCTTCTCAACACCTCATGTACCTTCTCCTAAACTAACCATATAATCAGTCACAAAACAGGCCTCAACATATACAAAAAGATTGAAATAATCCTATGCATCCTTATCAGATCACCATCCTATCAGACCAGAGTCTGGTCTTCAATAGCAACAAAAATGACAGAAAACCCACGCATTCATGGAAGCTGGACAACGTTCTACTCAATGATAACTTGGTCAAGAAGAAATAAAGAAAGAAATTAAAGAATTGTTAGAATTTAATGAAAATGAAGGCACAACATACCCAAAGTTATGGGACACAAAGAAAGCAGCGCTAAGAGGGAAACTCACAGTTCTGAGTACCTCCAAAAAGAAACTGGAGCGAGCATACACCAGCATCTTGACAGCACAGCTAAAGCTCAAAAAGAAGCAAATACCCAGGAGGAGTAGATGGCAGGAAATAACTGAACTCAGAGCTGAAATCAAGCAAGTAGAAACAAAAAGAAAAATACTTTTAAAAATGATGCTAGATATTGTGTGGAGGGCCGCCCCCACATTCTCCATTGTAAGATGGCGCCGATATCTGGCAGGATCCACCTAATAAAAGGGCAATACGCAAGCGCCTGGTAAATTCCTCACTCAGGGGGACACGTATGCTGTGGTACGTCATCTGGCACGTTTGGCAGCGACCAGCCAGAGAGTGACACATCCTAGGCGAGGATAGTTTCCTATATAAGGGATGGTCTTTCCCTCACTCGGGGTCTCCGTATTGTAAGCTTATGCTCTCGCTCTCAAGATGCATTAAAGCTTTTCTGCAGAAGGATCCTTTGTGTCCTGCGATGTTCTTGCTGGCGAGACGTAGCGTGGGACATTTGGTGCCGAAACCCGGAAGAAAGACCTCATCAGCACCTCCGGAGACCCTTTGGTGACAAGGAGGATTCAGAACTGCAGGTAAAAAAAAATACGTTCAGAGAGGCATGCATTTCTTGGACTTTGATTTGGGGTTGTCGCCGCCTTGGGAAGGATTTGTTGAGGCTATGGTATTTGTTCTTGGAGCCACCCTACTCTTTCTTATTATTATGTACTGTTTTCACCGTTTCCGCTGCTAAAAGGACAGCAGTTGCAGGCGCGTCTCAGTCTCTCGTAAATAAGTGAGCTTCGAGCAGCTCCCTTTTACTGTTGGGGAGCAGGGACGCGATAGCACCGCCCGGGAAGTGCGCGTAAGACTCCCGTATATAAGAGAGCAGCGTGTCTGTTTCTACTCACGCCTTGTCAGACGGACGTAGATAAGCCGCCTGGCATTCTTGGTCCCTCATGGGATCCTCACAGTCTGTGATCACGGCTTTGGAAACGGTGCTAAAGCAGAGGGACATTAAAATTGGAGGAAGAACACTTAAAAACTTTGTGAAAGAAGTGGACAGGGTGGCTCCTTGGTTTGCCTGTTCAGGCTCGTTTACAATCGCCTCATGGGACAAACTTGGAAGGGACCTAGACAGAAAATTGGCGGAGAAAGATCTGCGGCTAGGAACTAAAGCCATATGGAAACTAGTCAAAAATTGCTTAGCAGATGAAGTATGTAGGGCAGCAGTGGTAGGAGGACAGACTGCTCTCGAGGTGGTCCAGGACAGCATGTCAGAAACTGAACGTAGTGAGAGATTAGGCGGGCGCAAGAGAAAGGACGTCCTGAAAAAGAAAAAGAGCCCTCCCGGTAAGTCCACGGACAAGGAAGGGTTAAAGCTTTCAGATTCTGGCACTTCCCTCTCCACACAGCAACCAGGAGGGGGAGCCAGCATATACCCTGTGAAAAAGCTAGAAGCGCTGAACCTCGACAGTTCTGATAGCTCTGAGAATGGAATCTTAGATTCAGAGGAGGAGGCCGAGTTAGATGAGGAAGCAGCTAAATATGAGGAAGAGAGATATCACCCCGAGGAACGAAAGGTAGATAATAGAAAGCTTCTGCCACAGCAGTCGCCAACGGCGCCCCCTCTGTATGAGGTGCGCTCTTGCGCATTCTCTTTAGTCCCAGAAAGAGTGAGAAGGAAGCTGCACATGATGTTCCTAGTTTTTGAGACGCAGGAGGGTGAGCAGGTTCATGCCCCAGTCGAATATAACCAAATAAAAGAGCTGGCGGAGTCTGTCAGAAAGTACGGAATTACAGCCAATTTCACCCTAACCATTCTTGAAAGGCTGGCCCTAAATTATTTGACACCCGCCGATTGGCAGATGATTGCAAAGGCGACCCTTGTTAACATGGGCCAATATATATGGAATGGAAGGCGCTTTGGTATGAGGCGGCTCAAACACAGGCCAGAGCTAATGCCACGGCGTTAACGCCTGAGCAGCAAGAATGGACGTTTGAACTCTTGACAGGACAGGGTCGCTTCGCAGCGGACCAAGCTAATTACCATTGGGGCGCTTATGTTCAAGTCTCCAGCTCGGCCATTAAGGCCTGGAAGGCACTCACTAAAAAAGGAGGAGCCGATAATCAACTTACTCGTATCATCCAGGGACCTCAGGAACCATTCTCAGACTTTGTAGCCAGAATGACAGAAACTGCGGGACGAATATTTGGTGATGCGGAGCAAGCAGCGCCGCTTATAGAACAGCTCATTTTCGAGCAAGCCACCCAGGAATGCCGAGCAGCCATAGCCCCCAGGAAAAATAAAGGGTTACAGGATTGGCTCAGAGTTTGCAGAGAACTCAGCGGGCCCCTTACTAACGCAGGCTTGGCGGCCGCCATTCTCCAGTCCCGGCGACGCCCCCTTAAAGGGACAGATACAAGATCATGTTTTCAATGTGGAAAAGTGGGCTATTTAAAAAGAGATTGTAGGATAACCAAGGGAGACAGGAGGCCTGCAACTATCTGTGTCCGATGTGGCAAGGGCTATCATAGGTCTGACCAGTGCCGCTCAGTGAGGGATATTAAGGGCAAACTGCTCCCTCCTTTAGAAGCTCAGCCTAATGAGATGTCAAAAAATGGATCGTTGGGCCCCCGGTCCCAGGGCCTTCAAAGATATGGGAACCGCTTTCAGAAAGCCATGACCCTGACAGAGGAGACTCCCCAAGAGGTGACACAAAATTGGACCTGTGTGCCGTCTCCAACTTCTTTCTAATGCCCCAGTTGGGCATTCAGCCAATTCCTGCTCAGACTCTGGGGCCTTTGCCCCCAGGAACCATAGGCCTTGTCCTTGGGAGAGGATCTCTCGCCCTACGAGGACTGATAGTCCATCCAGGCCTTGTTGAAGCTCAGCACTCTCTTGATATTCAGATTCTTTGTTCAAGTCCCGATGGGGTTTTTTCCATAAGTGAAGGAGATAGAATAGCACAGTTATTACTCCTTCCGTGCTCTCAAACCACAATACAGGATACCAAGGGGCCCATGGGGTCCACTGGCAATGATTTGGCATATTTGGTGGTTCATCTTAACAACCGCCCAAAATTGAGCTTAGAAATTAATGGAAAGAAATTTGAAGGCATTCTGGATACTGGGGCTGATAAAAGTATAATTTCCTCAAAATGGTGGCCTCAATCATGGCCTACCATAAGATCTTCTCACTCGCTACAAGGCTTCGGCTACCAGTTGTGCCCTAAAATCAGCTCTGTCACTCTAACTTGGATAACTGTCGATGGCCGACAGGGACAATTTGTTCCCTATGTACTTCCCCTACCTGTTAATCTTTGGGGGAAAGATGTTATGCAAACCATGGGACTAACCTTATCTAACAAATACCCCCCACAAGTGGCCCACATGATGTCAAGGATGGGCTATAAGGAAGGGAAAGGCTTAGGGCGATTAGAACAGGGCTGTCTCACGCCCATTGAACCAGTCCCAAACCCCCACAAACAAGGCCTGGGTTTTTCCTAGATGCCATTGGAAGGTTCTATGCCCATACCCTGGCTTACGGAGGAGGCAATATGGGTTCCTCAATGGCATCTATCCTCTGAAAAATTAGAAGCTGCCACTAAATTGGTTAATGAACAATTGCAGCTTGGTCATTTAGAACCGTCCATTTCACCATGGAATACTCCTATTTTTGTGATAAAGAAAAAATCAGGAAAATGGAGACTTCTCCATGATTTGAGAGCCATTAATGCACAGATGCGTTTATTTGGCTCGATCCAACCAACGAGGCCTACCCTTACTCTCCGCCTTACCTAAGCAATGGAAGATAATAATTATAGACATTAAGGATTGTTTCTTTTCCATCCCCTTGTGTCCACAGGACAGACAGAGGTTTGCATTTACTATACCAGTTACTAATCATATTGAACCTGATAAGAGATTTCAGTGGAAGGTCCTGCCTCAAGGCATGGCCAATAGCCCCACTATTTGTCAACTATATGTGCAACGAGCCCTTGAACCTATAAGGAAGCAATTTCCATCTTTGCTTCTGGCTCATTACATGGATGACATTTTAATGTGTGATAAAGATTTAACAACCTTACAGACCTGATATCCCATCTTAATCAAAACATTGGGACGATGGGGACTACAAGTCGCTGCAGAAAAGGTTCAAATTGCAGAAATTGGATCATTTCTGGGATCGGTCATTTATCCTGAAAAAATAGTTCCCCAGAAATTAGAGATTCACAGAGATCATTTGCATACCTTAAATGATTTCCAAAAGTTATTGGGAGATATAAATTGGCTGAGACCATTTTTAAAGATTTCCTCTGCTGAGTTGAAGCCTTTATTTGATATTTTGGAAGGGGACTCTCATATCTCCTCTCCGAGAGCATTGACCCCAGCTGCAAACCGGGCCTTACAAGTTGTAGAAAAGGCCTTACAGGATGCTCAATTGCAGCGCATTGATGAAACCAAGCCTTTTGATTTGTGCATTTTCACAACTATGCAATTACCAACAGCTGTCTTGTGGCAGAATGGGCCTTTATTATGGATCCATCCCAATGCATCTCCTGCTAAGATTATTGACTGGTATCCCGATGCAGTTGCTCAGCTTGCACTCCACGGGTTGAAGGCAGCTATTACTCATTTTGGGAAAGAACCCAAAACTTTGATAGTACCATATACAGCCATTCAGGTTCAAACATTAGCTGCTACCTCAAATGCTTGGGCAGTGTTAGTTACTTCCTTTGCTGGACAGATAGATAATCATTATCCTAAACACCCCCTATTATGTTTTGCTAGATCACAACCTGTTGTTTTCCCTCGTGTCACATCCCACAGACCGTTAAAAGAAGGGATAACAGTGTATACGGATGGGTCAAAAACAGGGGTGGGAGCATATGTGGTAAATTCCCAAGTGTTCTCACGACAATATTTTGAAACCTCACTCCAAGTGGTAGAATGCCTAGTGGTCATGGAGGTTCTTGAAAAATTCCAGATGCCTCTAAATATTGTTTCAGATTCCTCCTATGTGGTCAATGCTGTTAATATCCTTGAAACCGCCAGTGTAATTAAGACAACTAGCAAGGTAGCAGAGATTTTCCAAAACATCCAAATTATTTTAATAAATAGGAGATTCCCTGTATATATTACTCATATACGGGCCCATTCTGGACTCCCTGGTCCAATGAGTTCAGGGAATGATTTGGCTGACAAAACCACAAAAATGATAGCTGTGGCCCTGGCCTCTCCTCTAGAGGCCGCTAAAACCTTTCATGGCAATTTCCATGTTACCTCGGAAACCTTACGCCGCCGCTTCTCTATAACTAGAAAAGAGGCACGTGATATTGTCACCCAATGCCAACAGTGCTGCCAGTTCCTTCCAGTTCCTCTAATCGGGGTCAACCCGAGAGGAATACAGCCATTGCAAATCTGGCAAATAGATGTTACTCATAATTCTACTTTTGGAAAATTACAGCATGTGCATGTATCTATAGATACATGTTCTGGCATTCTACATGCCACCCCACTTACAGGAGAAAAAACAACACATGTCATTCAGCACTGCCTTGAAGCATGGAGTGCTTGGGGAAAGCCAAGATGTGTAAAAACTGACAATGGCCCCGCCTATACATCTCAAAAATTCCGTCAGTTTTGTGCTCAGATGCAGGTTACCCATCTGACGGGCCTGCCCTACAACCCTCAAGGACAAGGAATCATAGAGCGTGCTCATCCGACGCTCAAATCATATTTAATAAAACAAAGGGGGAATTATGATAGAACTCCCCCCAACACCCCGAGTGGCCACTGCTTTGGCCATTTTTACCTTAAATTTTTTAACTTGATGAAGCTGGGCAAACAGCGGCTGAGCGACATTGTTCAGAGCCCAAAAGGACAAAAGAATTAGTTAGATGGAAGGATGTATTGACAAATGAATGGAAGGGCCCGGATCCTGTTTTGATAAGATCCAGGGGAGCTGTTTGTGTTTTTCCACAGGATAATGAAAATCCAGTTTGGGTTCCGGGACGACTTACTAGGAATATCAAGACAGAGGACCAAGAAGATGACAACTCTGGTGATCCTCATGCTGATCCAGGGAGTGCCAATAAAAGTGCAGAGCGAACTACGGTGGGGAATAATGTCAACCTTCCCCCTCCCGATGCCAGTGATGTATAATGCCCAAGTGTTTCCACGTTTCTTTACTACCAACAAAGAATTGGGACTAGCCTATTTACCATTAGATTCCCTAATAGAGCAAGTAAAAGAAAATAGGACTATTCCCCTTAAGGGCAACCTTTGTTTTGGCATATTCAACAAAACATCTTCTGATCTTCTTGCATTATGTTGAGTAATCAATCTTCTGCTTGGTTAAGGGAGGCCACATGGGGAACTGGTGAGGAAGACATTGTGGCTAACGCCACAGTTCTCTATGGTTGGTGGCCTTACATTAACTCCTCCACCTGCCCTTTCCGTCAACCAAAGTTGGCACCCTTTTGTAGAGGGACCCAGGATGAAAAACTTACTTTGCTGTGGACTGGTTGCCAGTCCCGGGACTCTGCCTGGGCAGTCCAGAATTTTTTCTCCTTCTCCCCTGATTTGGGAGGCGGAGTAAACTTCACCACCATTGATCCTAGACGGTCCAATAATAATCCCTTTGATCAATGGATGCTTTGTGGCATTAATGGTAGCTGCACTGATCTTACGCCCATGGCGATGCTATTTGGAGGAAAGGGTGAAAAGGGACGGTTATCATTTTCCTGGACGGGGAATATCCACCCTTCAGCCTCTGTCTGGACAGCTACTCATATAAAATATAAACCTTACTGGAACACGGGGTTTAACCCTGCTCCGGTTTGTGTCTGGCCGCCATTTGTGTGGATTATAAGTAATGCCACTAAAGTTTCTACATTGAATTGTACAGACGGTTCATGTTTTTATGCCCTGTGCTGGGATGCTAGCCAATATTCCATAGCGGTAGTTACCCGCATGCCTCGCTTTATCCCGGTCCCTGTTGAGACTCCGGGGACCCTGACCTTATTTAGAGGAAAGAGAGATTTTGGCATCTTGGCAATTATTGTTGGCATTATTGCTACAACGGCAGTTGCTGCTTCGGTTACTGCCTCGGCATTGGCCTTGTCAAACTCGGTACAGACAACCCAAACTATCAATGATTTATCGGCTACCGTCTCTGTGGCTCTGGACAGACAGGCCTCGGCTAATACTCAGATACAAGGAGGCCTCATGCTTATTAACCAACGTATTGATCTGGTCCAAGAGCAGCTAGACATCCTATGGCAACTGGCCCAGCTTGGCTGTGAACAAAAGCTCCCTGGCCTTTGTGTCACGTCTATACAATATGAACAATTTACCAAAGCTGCCAATTTGTCTAAAACCCTTTCACAGCATTTGTTACAGAATTGGACCTCGGATTTTGAGCAGACGCTCAGGGAATTGAGAGCGGCCATCATTCAAGATAAACTACCCGACTGGATCTGTCTTTGACAGAAGGATTGTCATCCTGGATCACCTCAGCAGTCTCTTATTTTAAGGAATGGGTGGGGGTGGGACTGTTTGGAGCAGTCCTCTGTTGCGGATTAGTGTTACTCCTCTGGTTGCTTTGCAAATTGAGATTTCAAACAAAGAGGGACAAAATTGTGATCACCCAGGCGCTTATAGCCCTTGAACAAGGAGCGTCAGCAGATATTTGGTTGACCATGCTCAAGCAATAGGTCGCCGGCTGGACAGCTCTTGCACTCCTAGAACCTCGGTTCATTGCACAGGATTAGAGTGTCCGGGTTGAGCAGCCCATGAGGGATGACGAGCATAGCATCGCACAGGGAAGTTCTACCAAACACGCTCCCTGGAAGGCATGTCATATTACATGAGGGTATCTGCCCCAGTTTTCCCTCCCTCGAAAAATGGCAGTGCGATGGGTCGGGAGTGCCCTGGGTCTCAACAACAGCTTAAGGGTATCTCTCTTGTACAGGTTCGCCAACTTTGTGCGAGGATATGACCTCTGCCTTCACCCTCCTATTTATGGGTGTCCTATTTGCTTATAAACAGAAAAAGGGGAGATGTGGAGGGCCGCCCCCACATTCTCCATTGTAAGATGGCGCCGATATCCGGCAGGATGCACCTAATAAAAGGGCAATACGCAAGCGCCTGGTAAATTCCTCACTCAGGGGGACACGTATGCTGTGGTACGTCATCTGGCACATTTGGCAGCGACCAGCCAGAGAGTGACACGTCCTAGGCGAGGATAGTTTCCTATATAAGGGATGGTCTTTCCCTCACTCCGGGTCTCCGTATTGTAAGCTTATGCTCTCGCTCTCAAGATGCATTAAAGCTTTTCTGCAGAAGGATCCTTTGTGTCCTGCGATGTTCTTGCTGGCGAGACATAGCGTGGGACAATATTGTATCCATGAGTTTGTTTCAATTTAAGTATCAATAATGTCCTGTACTGCATATAGACCACATATTTGTACAATTATTAATCATGGGACATGTAGGTTCTTCTACTCTCAGCTATTGTGAATAATGCTAATATATATATATATATATATATATATATATATATATTTTCATGTGTTTGTATCTTTTCTTTCAGTCCTTCAGAAATGGAGTAAATCAACAGGGTTGTAATTTCATGTTGATGAATTTGTGGAACTACAGTAGCATTTTCCACAGCAGCTGTACCATTTCACATATACTTGGTAATAGTTTACAGAGCGATTTTATTCATCCTCATTAGTTTGATTAAGACTAATATTTCACAAATACAAATTTTGGTTTTTCAGTCTCCAACTTTTTATTCTATTTAATGGTTATTTCTAGTATTTCCTAAGAGATTATCACTAACTACAGAAAATATCCTCAAATAGGAAGTGATAATTGATAAGAGTGAGTTTTCCTCATGGAAATTACACAATTTTGATAACTAGTCGTAACCAGATAACTAGTCCATCAGACCATTTAATTAAAGACTATGGGTTCCATGTTCTCACTGAAACTACTTATCTGTACTTAGATGTTTACCCAGTAACCAGTAGCTTTTTATAATACATTTTTTAATTTTTCTTTATTCTTGAGAATTTCATGCATGAAGACAATGAAACATTATATTTAACCCCTTTTTCCCCATCTAGCCCTCCATAGTTTTCCACAACACACCCTCTGCCCAACTTCATGTCTTTTTTAAATTATGTTTTTAATTGAAATAGAATTATATCACTTCACCCCTTCCATTTCCTCCCTCCAGCCCTTCTCAGGTAGCCTTCCTCAGATTTGTTGATGTCTCTCTACCACTCACAAATTGATAGCCCTCTTTTTCTATTATTATTATTGCTAGATACATATGTGTGCACAGAGTATATAAATACAACCTGCTGGGTCCACTTTTGTGATTTGTGTATATATGGTTTCAGGCATGACCACTCTACATTAGATAATTAATAGGGAGTTCATCTCTGAAAGAGGCTTGTAGAGGCTGTTGTGACGAGGGATTACATCAGAAGACCTAAGTCTATGTATGTGGTCCAGCTGGAATGCAGATACACCACACACCTTTAATCCCTCTGACCAGAATAGACAGGTGCTTAGTACACACCTTTAATCCCAAACAATGAAGGTAAAGTTAGTTTGTAGAAGGAAGCACCCATATTTGAAAGTGATATCTAATTGAGTGGCAGACAAAGTGATGAATCAGAGAAAGATTTGATAGAATAGGATATGCCCAACCTCTTACAAGAAGAGAGGGAGCAGCATACACAAAGAGAAAGCAAAGAAACAGTTTTACTGGGAGAGTGTTATGGAGACAGATTGAAGAGAGAACTAGACACAAGTGAAGACAAAAAGGAGCGAGAAAATGAGAAGGAGCCAGAAGATTAGAAAATGTTGCCAGTTAGAGGCTAAGCAGAGATATTCAGAGAAGGAAAGAGAAGCCAGATCAAGTCACTCAGGTAGGATAGGAGCTTGAGTTGAATCAGCTAGCCAGAGTTCAGAAAGAACTAGAAAGGGCAAGCTTATTCAGCAGTCGGTCTCAGAAGCTAAAAACATTCTGGTCTAAGTAAGATTGTGGGTTGACTACATGCTTCCAGGACCAGGCCTAGATTAGCAGACAGAGACAACACCCACGATGACAAACAGGCAAATCAAAGTTATTTTTACAGAGGCTTCTCCCAGCAGTCATTAATTGCCTATAGTCCTTTTCTAGGGGTTGGACCCTGCAAAACTTTCCTGTCCACATTAACTTATCCATTGATAATGTTGTTCTGATCTTGTTTATGCAGCCATTTCTAGGAAAGACTGTCCACAGTGGATTTCCTGGTATTCTCGCTCCCTGGTCTATGATGTTCTCTGAGCCACAGATGCAGGAACTGTGATATATATGGCTTCACTTGATCCACTGTTCTCTGCATTGTGTCCCAGATGTGTTTTTTTCCGTGATGGTTGCTATAAAGAGAAGCTTCTTTGATGCACTTAGCTACACTTACCTGTCTGTATAAAAAAAAATTAAAACATAGTAAGGAATTATGTTGATCTGTGAGGTCCAAATCCCGGCTTTTTCTTCCTGGAAAGGAGAGGTCCTTGTGCTTGGAGGTTTGTGGTGAGAATTTTCCCACTGGCCCCAGATTGGCCCCAACTCTGGTCTTTCAGATCTAGCAAAGTGCGGAGAGTATATTTTTTCTAAGGACCTTGGCTCTAGGATGATGGCTGGGTTTCTAGTACTAGGCATAATTTCCCTCCTGTTGAGTAGGCCTTAGGTCAAATTAAACAGCTGGTGGTTACCATCAACATGTAAGTGCCCTTTATTGCACTTTTATGTATATCGTGGTGTGGGTAATTGTTGTTGAAAATGAGGAGGGCTGTTTAATTGCTTCCCTCCAATGGCAGCTTGCATAGTATTTTATGGAACTTTGGAAACTAGACTATAGAAAAGAGGCTTTCAGGTCAGATCCAGTTTGAACCATTTGATCCTATGCCCTAAGTGTGCAGTGTCTTCAGCAACAGGGTACCACCCTCAACCTCTTCGAGGCAACTAAGGGTTACATCAGTAGCCCATATTATTTGGGGAGTCACCTATATTATTATCCTGTTGAACCATTTGAAAAGGTATTTCTAATGCCTGGTATCAGGGGTTTTGTTAGTGTGTGACTTCTGTGGAGAGTAATGCCAACCCAAATGGCTTAACATTTTTTTTCTGGCCCACTAACTCCAATTAGTGCTGCCCATGTTTGTATGAATGTGGAGCCATCCACTGAAGTATGGGACTCCTTTTAGTGGCTAACCCTCAAAGAAGAATGGCGTTCCTTCCCCCAGCACCCAGCAACTGCCAATAGGTTCTTGATAAAGGGTGAGATCTGAAGATCCCTGCCCTGATCTATGTTAGAATGTTGGCTGGCTTAATTGTCTGTAGGCAGCTCCAGCTGCCATGTATCATGAGTTCAATAACCATCTTATGTCCAGAAGTCTTAATTCCACAGCCCTGCTCTCCATCCTCCAGCTCTTCTGTTCTGTTCACTTCCACATCCAGGATGTTCCTTAAGCCTTGGTGGGCTGTAGGAGGAATTGCAACAGGTGGCTTAATTGGGACTCAGCACTAAGTCTCCTATTCTTAGTACTTTGACTCCTTATGTATCTCCCCAAAGATTGCTGCCTTCTGCACAAAGAAGCTTCTCTGAGTAGAGAGCTGCCCAGGTCTAGGGGTATAAACCTAAATATTTAGAAAGTGGTTTGACAGAACAACTGTTTAATAGCAACAGCAAGTTCTGATGCCATCTGAGAGTACAGAATTGGCTTATTTTCTCTGTGCACACCTTTAGTCCCTGCATTCAGGAGGCAAATGCAGTCAGATCTCTGAATTTGAGGCCAGCCAGGTCTACAGAGTGAGTTCCAGGACAGTGACAGCTACACAGAGAAACCCTGTCTCAAAAACATAAAAGTCAGGAAAGACATGTCTGGAAATCTTGCCATCTCAACAGAGCCACAATATGATACCTGGAAACTGGGGTCCTCTCTTTGGATTTCTTAGTCTCATTAGTAAAAGAACAAGTTTAAAAACAGGCACAAATGTAAATTAATGGAAATCATAGACTTAAATAGAAGCTGGAGGACAATTTATTTCAAAAAGAAAAACTCATCCTAGGTAAGCTACAAACCTCATAGCTGCCTGCAAGGGAAGACCTGGGGTAGAGAAGAAAAGAAACAAAGGCCACGCTGCTTGAGGTGAGACTTCATGAAGGTCAGCCACCTGGAAACAGGCAGACACAAGGTGGGGAGGGGAGCTTTAGACAAAGAGGAAACTCATGGCATTAGCTAAGGAGTTTGAAAGCATCTTTAGGCTCTGGCCTGCATCCAAAAGGAAAAAGACAATGGGAAAAAAAAAGAAATTGTTAGGCCTTTCTGAGTGCCGTGCCTCAAGGTGTCAAGGTGTCATGGCTTCTGGGAACTGTACTAAGGGGACAAGAACTCTGGAAAGAAAAAGTATATTGTCTTAAGGTGAACCCACCTTTAGAGAGTTGACCTTCTAGCCAGGAATCTGACTAGCCCCACAGGAGCAGTACTTATAGAAGGAGACAAGGGCGTGTCTCCGCCTAGAGGCAGGTCTCATTCTCCCCACTCTGAGGAGATAACACTGAGATCATTTAGGAGGTGACATAAAATTGCAGAACAGCTGTGATCCCATTTTTACCACTAATGTCTAGAGGTCAAGTTTTTGTTCACAAGAATGGATTAATGTTTGGATTGATGTTTGAAGTTCTCTTTCTCAGTAGATGGCCTCCAAGAAGAAGTGCTCACTTAGGAAGGGATAAGAAACCAAAGCTCCTTTTTGGCATTTCTGATTTGAGAAGCAAGAGCATTTTAAAAACTGTTATTTTTAGAATTTCTACCCTAATCCCTGTGCAGTCTGTTTACTGTCTGCAGCATCATTTTTCCCTCAGAAGAGGTAACCCAACTGTCAGCCTGAGCAACAACCAAATATATCTTCCCAGATCAGAGTGCAGTAGTTGAATGTGACTGTTGAAGTACCTCTCTGGGTGAGTCTATCTGGAGGACCCCAAAAGTGCATCAGTAATTCCATTTGTATAACAGCCAGGAAAGGAGATACTTGACCAGCATCTAGCTAGAGATGTAGGGGAGAAGTAAAGCCAAGAGCTACTAGTATTAAAAATCTTAAGCAGACAACCAGAAGATGCCAGAATGGCATGTTTCCAAAAGAAATGTTCAACATCTTTAGTCATAAGGGAAATGCAAATCAAAACAACCCTGAGATTTCACCTCACACCAGTCAGAATGGCTAAGATCAAAAACTCAGATGACAGCAGATGCTGGCGAGGATGCGGAGAAAGAGGAATACTCCTCCATTGTTGGTGGGATTGCAGACTGGTACAACCATTCTGGAAATCAGTCTGGAGGTTCCTCAGAAAATTGGACATTGAACTGCCTGAGGATCCAGCTATACCTCTCTTGGGCATATACCCAAAAGATGCCCCAACATATAAAAAAGACACGTGCTCCACTATGTTCATCGCAGCCTTATTTATAATAGCCAGAAGCTGGAAAGAACCCAGATGCCCTTCAACAGAGGAATGGAACAGAAAATGTGGTACATCTACACAATGGAATATTACTCAGCTATCAAAAACAATGACTTTATGAAATTCGTAGGCAAATGGTTGGAACTGGAAAATATCATCCTGAGTGAGGTAACCCAATCACAGAAAAACACACATGGTATGCACTCATTGATAAGTGGCTATTAGCCCAAATGCTTGAATTACCCTAGATGCCTAGAACAAATGAAACTCAAGACGGATGATCAAAATGTGAATGCTTCACTCCTTCTTTAAAAGGGGAATAAGAATACCCTTGGCAGGGAATAGAGAGGCAAAGATTAAAACAGACACAGAAGCAACACCCATTCAGAGCCTGCCCCACATGTGGCCCATACATATACAGCCACCCAATTAGACAAGATGGATGAAGCAAAGAAGTGCAGGCTGACAGGAGCCGGATGTAGATCTCTCCTGAGAGACACAGCCAGAATACAGCAAATACATAGGCGAATGCCAGCAGCAAACCACTGAACTGAGAATAGGACCCCCGTTGAAGGAATCAGAGAAAGAACTGGAAGAGCTTGAAGGGGCTCGAGACCCCATATGTACAACAATCTCAAGCAACCAGAGCTTCCAGGGACTAAGCCACTACCTAAAGACTATACATGGACTGACCCTGGACTCTGACCTCATAGGTAGCAATGAATATCCTAGTAAGAGCACCAGTGGAAGGGGAAGCCCTGGGTCCTGCTAAGACTGAACCCCCAGTGAACTAGATTGTTGGGGGAGGGCGGCAAGTGGGGGAGGATGGGGAGGGGAACACCCATAAAGAAGGGGAGGGGGAGGGATTAGGGGGATGTTTGCCCGGAAACCGGGAAAGGGAATAACACTCGAAATGTAAATAAGAAATACTCAAGTTAATAAAAAAAATCAGTCTGTTAAGGTCTCTTGATGGGTTCACAAAAGCATCCATCCTTTGGGTCCCTCCTTCCTCACTTTATTTTCCTTTGACATCCATACTAGATCTGTGAGTGATAAACCCAGAATCTGTTTCCAAGAACTTGATAGCTGTCTTGAATCACGTAATGGCTATTCCTGGTTGTCAATTTGACTATATCTGAAATGAACTACAATCCAAAATTGGAGGGCTCACCTGTGATCCAGATCTTGAGGCAGAGAGAGACAAGTTTCTGGCCTGGATCTTGGCATGGAGATGATCTTGAAGCCCAGTGGCTATGAAAAGCTTAGGCACAGGGGATTAAGGCAAGGAGATCTCTGAGTTCAAGGTCAACCT
Source organism: Rattus norvegicus (assembly GCF_021556685.1). Classification (NCBI taxonomy): domain Eukaryota; kingdom Metazoa; phylum Chordata; class Mammalia; order Rodentia; family Muridae; genus Rattus; species Rattus norvegicus. The sequence continues at coordinate 125,359,789 of NC_141554.1, read as the reverse complement.
AAGACAAAACAAGTCCCAGATACAGAGTAGTGGTACACATCTTTAATCTGGGCCACCCCTTCTGCTGGAGACTTACATAAGGACATTGGGAAAAGGCAGATTCACTCTCCTCCACCTACTTGCACTCAGTTGCCAGCACATCTATTAGAACCTACTTCTGCAGAAGACCAGCTGAAACAATTAGCCTCGTGGGACTGAGCAACTACTAGATCCTTGAACTTCCAATTCACTGCTGACCATTGTCTGGAGTTGGACTGCAGACTGTAAGTCATCATAACAAATCCCCTTACTATATAGAGACTATCCCTAAGTATTGAGACTCTAGAGAACCATGACTAGTAAAAATCACCATGTGATGCCTCTCCCAGATGGCTTCTAGAGATGAAGAAAGAGAAGAAATTTAATCCTTTTTTAAGTTTTTTTAGGTTAAAACAATAATGGGTCTGCCTTTCCTGGCTATAGATAAGGACCGAAGTGCTGAACTGAGCCAAGGTCATAATGCCCTATATCAGGGGAACATTTCTTTAATAAAAATGAAAGTCACTGTGAGAAAGAATTGTCAAACTATCATTCCATATGGTTAATTAAGACTGATGTCTGAGGAAGAAAGTCCGTGGACTCTAAAAGAAACATAGCACTCATTTCTGCTTTTCTAATGTGTTTTTAAGAGCATTCAGGCATGCAGGTGGAGACAATGAACCATTTTTAATTGTCAAAGCCAGTTTAGAAACTGGTCCTCAGGAGTTCACTAGCTTCCTTTTACTAATTGTTCCATCTATGTGAAGATAAGGGGGGGAAAGCCTTGCCAAGCCATGCCTTTGCTTGGCCATATGGATGAAATTATTTCCTCTGGGTCCATTCCCCTCTATGCATTTTGGTTAGAGTTCCATGGCTTCCCTGATAAAAAGAACCAGTGACCCAGTGACTCACAAGGACATTTGGGAGCTTTCCACTGTCTTCTGGGACAAGGTTGGGCTTGAAGGTCAAGGGTTATAATATTGTCCCTTTTAATCCCTCTGACTACATTAGTCTAGGTCTCCAAGTATGGTTATTGAATACCAAGAATGTCCACTACGTCAGTCTCATACTGGGTAGTATTTACAGAAAGTCTGAAAAGAAAACAATTTTAAATAAACCTTGATTAGACACATTTCTTGAAAGTTCATTTGTCTTTATATGTGTGGGTGTTTTGCTTGCAGGAATGCTAAGGCACCATATGTATGTCTCTTACTCATGGAGGCCAGCAGAGGGCATCAGTTCCTCTGGAATTCAAGTTACAGAAGGTTGTCCTGCTTGAAACTGTAAATGGACCCCAGGTCTTCTGGAAGAGCAGCCAGTGCTCTTAACCAGATCTTTGCTTTTAAAGCCAATACTTTTTACCAAGTGCAATAGCTTAAAACTTTTGCCAAATGTAATAACTTAAGAGAACTCCATTGATTTAAGTAAAGATTTGATAGCAATATATTGAACTTTTATTTACAACTGTTAATAATATATATCACCTTTAAGTCTCATCATTTATACTCAAATATTTTATGGTTTTAGGGGGGTTTTTTTCATCTTGGAAAAACACCCAACCATCTTAACCTTTGTACAGAAACCCTATCTTATTAAAACCCCATACTTTTACTTCCTTCTGCGCATGTGTGACTGGGTGTATGTGTGTTTTCTCACAGAACTCCTGAGTTAGAAAAAGGTCAAACGTTTTAATAAGATCCTTGGAACACAGGGTTGGGGATTTGGCTCAGTGGTAGAGTGCTTGCCTAGCAAGCGCAAGGCCCTGGGTTCAGTCCCCAGCTCTGAAAAAAAGAAAAGAAAAAAAAAAAGATCCTTGGAACATTATCAAAATGTCCTTGAAATGAGGGAGTACTCCATACAAACAAGAAAGGACTGAAAAGAGACCACATCTAGAGCCCAAAACCCACGTTAACCCTGCAATGGCTGTGCATCTAAACAGTCGAGTAGAACGTTTATTTTCTCTCACTCCAGTCCCATCCTGAAATATATCAAATATTCCTCATAAGACCTGATAAAAAGAACCTTTGGCTCCTATACTCTCTGTACTCCTCATCAAAGACAGGGGGATTACTTTTTTTTTGTCCTGTTTTCCCATCCATGTAATATTAGCCATTTTGTTGTTGTTTAGTCTGAATATCATTTTTATACTGTTTTTGTTCCCCCCTCAAAACAAAAGTCCCGTCCAGCAGAACAGTCAACGAGGATCCGGAGGGTACCTGGAAGAGAATGGAGGACAAGAGACACGAAGAAGGACGCCAAGACAAGAGTCTTATCAAGGCGACAAGTTTAATGCTTGCAGGCTCTGGTTGTATACAGTAGCAAGGCAGGGGGAGGAGGAAGTCTTCAGGGGGCTGGGAGACCTTGATGTGCTAGCCAATAGGGTAGTTAGCTCACTCCTGCGAGATGTTGGCCTAGGTCTTGTAGGAAGTTGGCCCCTAGCAGTAGCTAGTTGGTCTAGCAGAAGGTAACAATTCGTGGTTCTGTAGGAAATTGGCTTTCAGCAAAAGGTCACAAGCCCTGGGTCTGTAGGGGTCTGTCGGAAGCTGACTCTTTTGTGAAGGTCACGAGCCCTCAGTCTGTATGAAGTTAGGTCCCAACAAAAGGTAGGAGCCTCTGCTTAGCAAACCTGTTGGAGCACCAGATTTGTATCAACACTTCTGGCAAGCCTTGCTACTGAGCAACGCTGACCACCAGCTCAATGTTGGGGTCTCAGGCAAGTCGGCTCCCCACATAGGGTGACTGAGGAGATGGCTCAGGGCTTAAAAGCACTGACTGCTCTTCTAGAGGACCCAGGTTCAATTCCTAGCTACATGGAGGCTCACGGCGATCCTTAACTCCAGCTCCAGGAGATCTGGTGCCCTCTTCTGGCTTCGGTGGTGTTTTGCAGTCTGATCCCCTAGCTCGAGCTCCAAGTGGTTTGGCCCTGTATTTTGCAGTTTACAGTCTGCCATACCATACCTTTGATTTTGCGTGAATATGAGAAGCTAGTACAGAGGAGCAGCAGGTACGTACTAGAACATCATCAACTTGATGCTAACAACATCGGCAGGAATTAACTGAGAAAGCCCTGTTAAAACTTTCTTACTGGAGTTACTGGTCAAGATACCTTCACTCACTTGGGTTGGGGATTTAGCTCAGTGGTAGTTGGGGATTTAGCAAGGCCCTGGGTTCGGTCCCCAGCTCTGAAAAAAAAACCAAAAAACAAAAAAAAAGATACCTTCACTCGGGAAGAAAGCCTCTATGACATGTGTATGGATGAGCACTTCGTTAGCTGTACCCGATACAAGCATCAGATAAAAGAAAAATCAGCCAGTTTTAGTGGCAATGTGAGTGTGGGGGATCTTGGCTCCCCTGTGGCTTAAACCTCCAATATTCTCCTCAAACGTTCCAATGTTCCCTCTACACCCCTTTGTAACATATATTTCCAGGCAAAGTCATAGAGCTGGGTAATTTGTTTAAAAATCTGTATTTGCTCAGTTTAGCCGCCCACAGCCTGACTTACCTCTCTTGGCTCTCAGAAGAAAAATGAGAGATGAATTAAGTCTGGTCAAGAGTCCCTTTCATTCACACTCATAGGGGAAAATTCCTGTAAGTGGGGAAGGAGCAGAATAGTGAATATGTCTCCAAAGGAAAGGGGAACTAGATCCCCTGAGGACTGAGAGATAGGAGGTATGGAAAGAGAGCCTGTGGGAAGCACAGAATTCTCGGCAGAGGGCTTAAATAAAAGAAAAGCTGAACATATGAGTTTTGAATCCATTTTCCTGACCTCCTACAAGACAGGTCTAATTTAAAAATTGAATTGTAGTTAAAACTTCTCTCCTGTGCCAGGCAGAGGTAGCATACACCTTTAATCTCAGCACTTAGAAGGCAGAAGCAGTAGGATTCCTGAGTTCAAGGCCAGCCTGGTATACAGAGTGAGTTTCAGGACAGCCAGGACTACATGGAGAAACTATGTCTTAAGAAACAAAAGAAAATAAACAAGCAAGCAAGCAAGCAAGCAAGCAAGCAAACAAATCCTGCTGCCCTGGGCAGGATTCCCCATCGTTTAAGGGATATTCCAACCACAGCCGAGCTGAATCTAGAATGTGAAATCCTTTCCCCCTGGGTTATGTGGGTCTAATTCGTTCGTCTTTTAGGAGGGAGGATAGCAGAATGCCAGCAGACATCCTAGATCAACTTGAGATTAAAACCAACAGTTCCAGTAGAAGTTGAGGAACTACCTTCTCACTGTCAGCCCTCTGCCTGGAGGGGTGTCTGTGATCCAGTATGGGAGCTCTCCTCAAAAAATGGTTCCCAGGTATTGAGATTAACCCATGCTTGCCCATGGCATGTAGCCACTCTCAGATACCTCTGCTTATACCTAAGATAGTTCTGGCATCTTTGTTCTTCATTCCTCACGAGAGCTAACAGGGTCATTCTCTCATGCAAGGGAAGATGCTTGTTGTCCCTACCTCCAGTAGGCAACTCACTTTTTAAAATGATGGCTGCCTAGAAGAACATGTCCTGATTCTTTTCCATTCATAACCCACACAGCTTTCTTACTACAAGATACAGCTAACAGAAAAGGTGAACTGAGGCCCAGATGAGACGTCTCGAATGATGCTGTCTATGAGGGAGGCCTCACTTTCTCTGCCAAGAGGGTAGGTATAGAATAAGGGGCTAGAGGGAACAGACAATCCTTGTTAAGACAATGAAATAGAATAATTATTTGTGGATGAATTGGGGGCTGTAATGGGAAGGTTAAGTTAGAAAGGGCAAAGAAGAGGGGCTGTGGGAGAGAATACGAGGACAGACAGCTAGAGTTAAGAAGCATATAAGGGGTACTAAAATATGTGCACGTTGTGAAGGCACCACAACAGAACCTTCAGTAGAGGTGAAGTATACATGGGTTCCCAAAAAAGAGTCCTGACAACAGATTCTTGGACGGGAACCCTGCTGTGGGACTGACAATAAAATTAAGACTCCCTTAGATAGAGCAACCCATGGTGATGCTGGAGAGCAAAAGTGTGCCACATGCAATTACAGCAAGTGACAAGCAAAATGGGAAGCTTCCTGAGCCTATTATGAGCCAAGACTTGACTCTTCATCTTGCACCCAGTGACCAAATGGGAGTCATCCCTGTCCCTTGTGACTCCATTCACCCCAATCCTTCCATGACCCATGTGAAAAAAAGCCAGAGTGGGATCATGAACTGCCTTCCACTACATAGGCCTTAGCAATCTCAATTCCCATGGCAAGCGACATCTTCCAGCATGCTATGAGGCCTTGGGGTGGGGGATAAGCCTTATCACTCTTTCCCCAGGCTCCCCAACATATAGGCATCATGAACCTTGTAGACTCTGACTAGAGAGTGGGACCACAAGCTAGGTTGTCATGAGTTGAAAGATAGATTTATTTGCTCCACCATGATACTCTGTGTTGCCAGACAAGAGAATACCTGACTGAAAGTACTGGCATTATACACACACACAAACACACACACACACACACACACACACACACACACACACACGTGCAGAGAAAGAGAGACAGAGACAGAGATGAGAGAGACAGATGAAGAGAGACACAGAGACAGAGACATAGCGACAAACACACACAGGTTCATTCATTTGTTTCCAACCCCTATTCATTGGATGAGGGTTGTAATGATCCATAATCAACTGAATAATACTAAGTGCAGGGCTGGGTGCTAGTATCAGCATAGTATAGTCCTCTGAGGGTGAAACGATGCCCAGGGAAGCATGTAGTGTTGTGGGCCTCTGAGCTCTCAAATTGACCATACTTCCTCATGAGAGCAGCCATGAGGAGGCCTACTGATTATCTGCTACTTGTCCTCTCTTGTGACACCAGGATAGCATACAGACTCTGCATCCTTGGGAATGGTGTACCTTAGTCTCCTCATGGCCTTCTAGTGACCCCAGGATCCAGTTGAATCTCCTGAAGGCATCTTTCTTGCAAACACCTAACTGTGACAAATCTTGGCCAAGGCCCCCATGTAAAGACTGGCATTGGAGAACCGGGCTCAAGCAGGCTCCCTGCCCTGCTTTGTGGCCTTCACAGTGACTTGTTCAGGCCAACCTCTCACTGGGGCTGTGGGCTCCTTTTGCAGTATCACCATCATTCAACCTGCTATACAGTGGCCAGGAGAGGGCACTGTGTTATTAGATAATTCCATCGCCCACTGGACAGCACATCGGGGCTACTCAGCAAGAATGTACAATGAGCTTGCTGAGTCCACCATCAGTGAACCAAACCTCTGCATAACTCCTGTGCTAAGCCCAGGGAGGAAAGTGCCAGCAATAAAACATTAAGCCCGGTGTCAGTGTCCTGTGACCTCTACAGAAAGGAATGGCAATGAACAGACTTGGGGACACTCTGAATACATGATTGCTTACCTGTTCCCTCCAAACCCTGGGAGCAGCATCTTGGGAAGTTTATCTCAGAAACCAGGGTTGATAGCGATGCAGTGGCAAGGTGTCTGTTGGGAGTGAGAGCAAAGCACCCACGTTCAAATTTGCAAGTTGCTCACATATGTTGGAGAGATGCTAGGGCTACAAGGACTGTTAGAGTGAAACAGTCAAACCAGAACCACTAAGGATGACAAACAAAGATTGAGCCAGCTCAGTATGAGAGCTACAGCCTGACAAGAAGAAGAAGAAGAACCAGGCTTGCAGCTAGTGTCAGCAGGCCAGCCAGCCCACCAAGTCCTAAAGGAAGGCACACATGGCACTCTTGTTTCCTAATGGAGCCCGGCTTCTACAGCAGCAAATCATGAGAGTAAGTAGAGACCCTCTAAGCAAGCCCCTCTCTCCGTTTCTAGAAAGCCATCACAATGCTCAGAAGGCACGGAGAAAGGGACCCACAATCGGAGCAGCTTCTTGGTAGCTGAGAGAAGAGAGAGGAGTAATAAAAGGAGACTGGAGGACCTGACATTTCAGAGGTTGCAAGGCCACTCAGTGACTAATGTTGATCAGTCAATACCAACAAAAAACACAAACAGGGCCTGGGACCGGGAGGATTGGTGCAGCCACCTAACTGCACAGGCAATAGGAGAACAGAGCTCGATCGTTTTCCTGCCTGGGCCTGACCATATGGATCGTCCAGTGTCTCAGTCTATGCCATCCCAGAGAACTAACCCATGTCCTAACAATTACCTCAGGCACGGACATAGTCCGATTACAAACAAAACCCACTAGATGACAGAGCTCAATGGCATTTTTAAATTTGGGGAACATCACCCACTCTGGGGATTTCTCACAGTTTTCCTCAATTTCTCTCTTTCTTGGTAAAGCTTGTACCCAGAATTCCTTACTCCACGTGCCTTTGACCTTCATACCTGTGAGACAACAACTTTGGAGCCAGTACCCAAGGCAGATCGTTGGGACACCCCGGGTCCTTGGGTCAAACACAGCTAGGCACAGAAAGGTCTCTTCCCACGCAAACACTCCATGAGAATGAAATGGTGAACACTGGAGGGATTCAGCCCTGTTGGGAACACAGTCTCTCAGGACGATCTTGCCCTGACCTTCTGGAATATTTGGCACCACACAGAGCTATTCAGGGCAGCACGGTCAACCCAGGGAAAGTAAGATCGTAGTACACGATGTGGGTCATACAAGATGGAGTCTAATTTGTACCACTTTATTAGCGGGGGTGTCCTTGCCATTTGGTTTGAAGGGCATTTGTATAACTTAATAAATTTTAATTTATTTAATAATTTAATAAAATTATTCGGTAGGGCCCAGTGGCCTGCTGAGCTTGAGCATGTCTTTGTGTTATTCCCTCTGAATGGATCTGAACCTTTCGGGCTTAACCAGGGCTACAAGTGTTCGCTAAGCAGCAATTTAGAGCCACGCGATCAGCACCCGCGCACACACTGGCTGCGTTCCATTTTTAAAGCACTCTGCTCTTCGTAGCGTATACTGCTTCGGCTTGTGGACCTCACGGAACAAGCCCACAGCCACTGAGACTGTGCCGGAAGCCAGGCTAGAATGTATCTCTGGACACACTGTAATGTGGGTGAGGCGCCTTCCGGGTCAAGGATCGGGGCAGAACTATATATTTTGGTGCCGGAACGTGTGGACACCAGGTTGGAAGCTTCTTAGGGAGCAAGGTCAGATCCAGTGATTTTCGCCATGGACACTCCTCAAGACAGCTGCCAAAGTTTCCAAAAGTCTCTGAGTCTGGGAGCTGAGGTGGACCCGGAGCAACAGCATGGTCAGTAAACTGGTTCTGACTGGACTTTGGTGAAATTCGGGGAGAAACGGTGGTAGAAAGAGCAGTGGACATGCACTTCAGTTCGGTTACCCAGCTCTGCTTGTGGTCCCTCTCCGGGCTTTCCAGAGATCCCTGGGCCATGAGGCTAAGATCTTTATCTCTGTGTCTTCTTTCTGTCTTTCAGGTGGGACTGCAGTGGTCTCAGAGGCTAGAGAGGTAGGAGACCAATCACAGCGTTTAGTGGGCGGGCTTGTTCAGGGTGGGCTTGATCAGGGCCAACCCACGCAGGGCCAGTTGGCTGGAGGCAACCTTCCTCAAGAAGAGCCTGCTGAGCTCAGTCTCGCTCAGGAAGCCACAGGAGTAGAAGAGGAGGGAGACGAGAAGGAAGAAGAAATGGAAGCAAGATATGCTGGTGATGGTGCTTACGGCCCCGAGGACAACAACGTCCAGCAAGAAGGTGACCAACACCCCAATGATCAAGAGCAGCCTCAGCAAGAGGCAGCCATTCCTGAGGGCAACAGGGGCCAACAGGCTGGGAACCGGCTGGTTCACCCGCGGCACACTCGCCCCAGGTTCACCCACTCTCAGCTGCGTGATCTGGAGCGCCTGTTCCAAGAGACTCGCTACCCCAGCTTGCGAACAAGGTAAGCGGATGGGCCTGCTTGGCGCCTCATTTATAGGTAGTGAATCCTGGTCCTTTGGCCCTGTCTGATTTCATGTAGAAATCATGGCACTGGTCCTGTACTGTCCCCATGCAATTAGTACCCGCCCTGCAATTACGATCGTCTGCCTGCAATTAGGACGGTCCGCCCGCAGTTAGATCAGGGAATAGGGATATGGAAGCTATGCGGACTGGAAACAAATGTGTTTTGTTGCCCTGTTCAAGATCGGGAGATTTAGACAATGCTTGGTGTTCTAAATGACTTTGCAGACCTATGGGTGAGAAGTCTGAGGCGTGGCCGGGAACAGCAGGAGGGATTCCACCTCGGGTTACACCTCTGCCATTGCTTTTCATCCCGCATGCGCTCTTTACTGACTTTTACATTTTCACTACACCAAAGAGGCATCTGTGTTTCTGGGGATACTCTTAAATTTGGTCCTTGAAAGGAACCCATTGCTAAAGCTAGGTTGAAGGTTACGAATAGTGACTGTAAGAAACACGTGCGTGCTCACCAGTGTGGACTGAAATATATAAAACCAAATAAGACCTGTCCTTACATACTTGATTTCCACCACAATGCCTAAATGTTGGAACTTTTTCCCTTTAGGAAGGACCTTGCACGATGGATGGGTGTGCCAGAATCTGATGTGCAGGTAAGAATTCAGGAAAAGCATATTTTATAGAAGGGCGCCACACCAGGTACTGTTGCTTTCTAGAATTGTAGCAGAAGTTGGACCCTGAAGTCGCCTCGAAATGCTGCGAGACGAGTACACAGCCAGGATAGGTTCAGAATGATACCAGGCCTCCATTTTCTCAGGCAGGAAATGCCAATTGGACCACCAGAAAAGCTAAGACCCTAAGGGGCTTTGTCTGTCCTTCAGGGGACTTGGTGTGTTCTTGAAGACCAGAAAGCTGTGCAGCCCACGTGCCTCACACAGGTGAAGAGACGATGTTCTTACACACTTTCGAATTCAGCACTCTCGATGTGTCAAAATATCTTCTCTCATAATTCCCCTTGTTCTGGTCTGTAAATGCCAGAGACCTAGCTTACTTCTAAAACCAGTATCCGGACCAGGGACCTCAAACAGCCTATGGCACATGTACCTGTTTTTAATTGGGTGTGCATCTGCACTCTGACCACCATTACACTCAACCTTAGCTTTTCCACACCTAATGCCCAAAAGAGGAAAGGCCTATAGTCATTATTCTGGGAACTCAGAAGGGAAGCACCAAGCAGGAAGAGGTGCCCTTTGTCTCATAAAATATGTGTTCTGGGAGCTCAAATAAGGCCAATACATTGGAACCTCAGCAGATTGCCTCTGGCCTTCCTAAGGTTGTTAAGTGGAGGGGGCAGGGTGAAGAGTTTTTCTTACTTTTCCACAGCAAGGACCAGGAACCACACCCATGAGCTACATGTGAATCCTTTCCTGAAGAAATGCATCAAAAATATCAATGATAGAGGAGAGCCAATGTTTTGGTCCCCTTCCGTGGTTGAAAGACTGGGTGTGGTGTCCCATATTCTAAGGGGCTTCTTGGGAGGATCTTTTCATTCTTTCCGTAAGAATGAACCCTGTTACCTCCAGCATACTCAATCATCAATACACCCAAGGAATCCCTTCAACTCCTCCTGGGGTTAGACCAATGAACAATTAGTTTCTGGGCATTCAAAAGATGTAGTGATTCTTCAGGGTGGGGGTGGGGGTGGCTCAGTGCAAGAGCATGGGCCTAGCACACACCAGGCCTTGGGATATGTTCAGAATACTGTCCCAACTGTTATTGAAATGAAGTGGGTGTATAGGCCTCCAGGATAGGTACATTAAAGATGATACTGTTCGCTGTACTAAAGCATCTCTGTCTCCTGCTTATAGGATTGGTTCCGGATGAGAAGATCTCTTTTCCGCAGAAACAGCAGACTGCTGATGTTCTGTGAACTTCCACCAATTCCTGAGAACAACCCTTCTTAAAGATTTTGGAGCAGCACTTGAGTGCCACCCCTGTCCCAGAGCCACATGAGGAAGGCTTCTTCTGAGCCACCCATGATGGCCATGACTACCTTTACTTCCCTACAGTTATTTGAGCAATAAAGACGTGGATTCTAAGTATGTTGGCTCCAGTGTCTTTGATATTATAAAAATATGGGTATAAATATTTGAAGGATAGAAGTCACTCTCAGACGGGACACATAGGCAGAGTGACAGGGAGGCCTTGGTCGATGAAGGGACACTGGCAAGGTACAATCACTGCCAATGAGGGAACAAGTTATTATAAGAGGGGAAAGGGAAATCCCCTGTGAGAGGCCAGTTTGTTTCTAGACATGGCTGTTCCCAACCACACTCCACACTTGATCTTAGCCAAAAGGCGGAGGAGCAGCCACACTCCAATAAGCTCTCTATCCCCCCCAGACAGTGTTGGAAATATCCATGGGGCTATTAATGCATAATAATGGTTCGATAGGCAGAAGGAATGGGACATTATATGTGCTGCCCGCCCTATCTGTGGACCTTCACGGCACTAGTGGAGCCATGCTGGCCAGAGGTCCTGTTGCTCAAAGGCAGAGGAGAATCTGTCCATGAAGGCCAGAGGGAGGTTTCTGTCTCCTTTCTTCCATTAGGTCTCGGTGGGGAGCATATGGTCCCACCCTGACCTGCTCAGCAAATAACATGACAGATAGGCCTCTGTCTGTATTTTGTCACTGGCCTTGAAGAACCCTCAGTACAGGAGATTTGGTGGTTTGGGGTGTGGGTGTGGTGCTTTCCTTCTTAGCAGCTCTGGGTGTATAAACAAGGATGAGCCCCTAGCAATGTTCCGGCGCAATCAGTCAGTACGGAGAACTTGTAACACTCTGTTCAACCACATATCAAGGATCTTCCACACTGGTCCATACCTTGTGAACAAGGAGAATGATAGAGATATCATATTTAGACCTGGGTATTAGGCAGGAGGTTTAGGGACAGATGTAAGATGGCGCGGACTTAGAGGTCCCCGCCCTTCTCTCCTGATCAGCAGACTATGCTTGCAAAAGCCTGGCTTTCCAAAAGCCAAGTTTTCTAAATGCCCACACGAAAGCCAGGGGTTTGAAAAATCCGTGGAAAGGCTAGGATTTTGAAAAGTCCAGCTTTGCAGCTTTTGAAAATCCCGCGCAAAGGCCAGCATTTTAAAAAGCCCGCGCAAAAGCCAGGCTTTCGAAAAGCCCGCCCAAAACGCAGGCTTGCAAAAGCCAGCCTTTGGAAAAGCCCGCGCAAAACCCAGACTTACAAAAGCCCGCGCAAAACCCAGGCTATCAAAAAGGCCGCCCAAAAGCCAGGATATCGACAAGCCCGCCCAAAAGCCAGGCTATCGAAAAGCCTTGCCCCGAAGCCAGGCTTTGGAAAAGACCCCCCATAAGCCAGAATTCACGAAAGCCCGCGCAAAAGCCCGGCTTTCCAAAAGCCCACACAAAGCACTGGAGAAAGCAAGCCCCTAGTTCCAGATTCCAACGTGGCCAGTGTACCTAAGATCCACCCACAGGGCCCCAAATTCCCTAAATAAGGCTATGACCCCAGTACCTCACCAACACATCACAACTCCCTTCACTCCCCTTAAAGAAAGCTCTACCCCAGCCAAGCCTTGGTACTTCACAGACCCCATCCTGTAAGGTCAGGAAACCTTCCCTAGAGCTGCCCCTATAAATCTGCCTTTCACTATGCATTCGTTCCACTCATTAGGTCTTAGGAGAAGCCATTCAGTAATTACTGCACGTTGTCCACTTGTGAGTCTCTCCACTAAGAAACACCAACCGCAAAAGACATGTACTCTGAGCTGGTCAGGAGACATTTTGTATTTGGTGATGTGAAAGGCGGGCAGGGCCAAAATGTCGGATGATCTAAGTAGCCGTTGCACACGGAAGGCTGGAAGAGGGTCGGAGGGAGGAATGAAGTCTGAGCAGAACTCTTCCCTCAGGCTGTGTCAGCCCGTTGAGCCCAGGGCTTATCTCCTAATCACACAGGGGATTGGAAAACTCTGAGAGCTGTTCTCAGCCTTGGAAGGGTGTGGTCGGAGGACGGGGGAGGGGAGCAGTAGTTTCCAGGGGCTTCAGGTGGTCTTGGGGACCCCGACACCCAAAAAGCTTCCATCTTCCTTCCACCTTCCATGGGAGAAAGACCCCACACCAGTGAGGCTTCCTCTTTCTTCCTGACCACCCACCACCACCTGCTGCTCCTGCTGCAGCTGCAGCTGACATTCAAACCAGGGCCACAGCTCCCACCTGACTTCCTCATGGCGTTTTACAACCACTTTTTCCCTAAGATAATCACCAAGTTCTCATGGAGGGGAAGAACCTTGGAAGCACAGGGAGTAAGAGACTTGGGTTCACTTGGGACCCCGAGATACACAGAGGAAGGATCCCGGGCTCTTGGATTGACATTTCAGCAAAAGATTAACTTTGAGAGTTCCTTTTGGGAACCTGCCACCCATCTTCCAAGTACAAACTGTTATCTTCAGAATACTTGACTTCCAGGCTGCCTCTTCTGGTGCCGTCAGCCATTTCATAGGGCCCAAACTCCATGAAATGACAAGCGCTGGCTTCGGCTTCCCCTGCTGTAGTCCACAGTGTGGAATGGAGATGTGCCCTTGACACTCTCTATGTGGAGACAGGAGGAAATGTGGACAAATGTCTACTAAGCCCAAAGGAAGGGCCTGAGCTCTTTCCTTCCTGTGTTGTAACTAGCTCTCCCGTGTCATGAGACATTTCGCCTCCATTTGGAATGTCTTACATCTCCTGGAGTTTTCCTCCCTCTCCCGGAGGAGACTGCAGCACATGTGTATCCAGCAGCAGACCCAGTCCTGTTCAGGCAAGCTCTAGGGGACCACCGGCCTAAATCAGAGTCTAACTGAACTTCCTACCTTTTAGATAAGGGGTCCCTTTGCTGTACCACACAGTGCTGTGCAGGGGACCATTTTGAGTGTGTCTCTGAAAAGGCCCTTTCATAAAATACGGCAGAGCTGGGTGGGAAACCAGCTAATCGGGTGCTCAAAAGGGTTCTCCAAGTCTCATCAAAATGCCAAAGCTCCCCGGGAATCTGTCTGAGGGATAGAGCTTCCATTGACACTGGAGGAGAAGGAAACCTTTCTGCTGATCATTGAGGAAATTTTGTAAATAGTGCTTCATCCGGCTATCCAAAACCCACACAGCACTTCCTCCCGAAGGATCCGTGGCCTGTTTCCAGTGAGATTCTTTGGGGACTTAGCTTTATTGAGGACAGTGCCACATCTGGCAGAGGCTCTGATGGACCAATGTTACTCTTCGACAACCAGAGAGTGCTGACGGTATATCCCCATGCAATGGTCCCATCCCAACTCCTGGATCTTTCTCAGAAGCCGTTTCAGCCAAAAGTGGCAATGCTGTGTCCCTGCTTCGATAAAAGCTGGGTACTTCCTCCAGAAGAAAACTGACCTGGTTCATTCAGTTTATGTCTGCAGCTCATTGACAAGGCTTTCACAGTTCTCGGGATGATTGGAGTGCATATTGATAAGTCCGGAGATCTGATCTCCAATATATTTATATTCCCTGAGGGCTGTCCTGCCATGAACAGCTCTATACACAGCCAGGTGGACACGTCTATTATCTGCCGTTTTAATCAATTAACTGATCATGAGCAGGGATCTCTATAAACACCCGTGTTATTTGGGGGGCTGAGACGCTGGGAAACTACACACACTAGATCACTGTGTTGTAAAGGTAATGATGGGACACATAGTCTTCAGGATAGGCTGGGATACATGAGAGACTGTCACAAATTAAAAACAAGGACACAAACCACAGGAAAATGTTACATTTACTGGCTCAGGTCCTAGTAACACACCACCATTATCCACAGGATCCTGAAACACATTCAATCAGAGCAGTCCCTCCGCCCTGAGAACTACACAAAACTTCCTCTGTTCCCTTAAAGGGTCTATAGTGCCTACTCTATAAAAATATCATGTCAATATACCTTCAGCCCTGAGGTGTTTATCTACATTACTACAGCAAGAGGGCATTTGCCAACGCAGGATGCCATCTGCAGATGTGAGAAATACTCTAGTGTTTCTTTAACAATGTCTCCGACTAAGAATCTTTACCAGCGATCTGGAGTATGTTACCTTTCTCACTGGCAGCATTGGGTAACATGCACTCTCATGTTGGTCAAAACACTACAAAAAAAGCAAGATGGCACTGCTGTAGGTGGAGGTCTGTGACTGGCTTGTGTTTTAGTCCTTGAAGACTCTTGCAGGACAGATGTACAGAGCTGATATCCACATCCACTCAAAATCATCTGATAATCATACAGACCCTGAAATGTGGAGTCATGGATCATGAGAAATTCCCTAGTACTTCACCTTAGTCTCAATCCTCATGTGACATTTTGCACTCTTCCCCACAGTGCAAGCTAAAGTCAGCTGGCAAGCTCTCCCATAATCCCATTCCAAATGTCGTCTGTGAGATCCAAGAGTAGTCTCCAGGACTACCTTGACCAGGTGTCCTAAAAGAATGATTCAGTGCACAGGTACAGCCTGCTCCCACATAACCCATGATTCCAGACGTCAAGCAGTAAACCCCATCCACACTTCAGAGGCCCACCCCTGGGAAAGGAAGCACACAGAGGGCCAATAGCAGTCTTAAAAGAGGAGGACCTTAGCCAGTGTTCCCCAACCTGCTGAATGCCCCCAGGCATGCTGCAGCCAAATAGACCATCGACATCAGGCTCTGGGCTTCTGAAGAGCAGCAGCCATGGAACCCCAGGGCTATGACTATTCCAAGGGCTACCACTATGGTCCAGAGTATGATGAGGATGATAGCGGTCCCCAATCTGAACAGGCAGAGGCAGAAGCAGTGGGTGGCATTGCCTGTGAGGAGCAGGGAGAGGAGCACACACCATGCCTGTCCTGTTACTTTCTCTTGATGTGGACTAATGATCTTTCTGGCTTTCTCTAAATGGAGGGAGACTTGCCAGGAACATGAATGTGCCTGGAGCAGAGGTACAGGTCAGTAGATCTGAGAAAGCCTGGTGCCGAGCAGTCCAGCTACATCGTGCTTCGTTCGGTTCTTGGGCTGAGTTGTCCTGGGTGTTTGCCAGGAGGTGTGTGCTTGCTCTCTTCCTCTGATGGCTTCATGATCAGAACGCAGTTCCTACAGTCTAGCTAGAGCTATTTACTAGTTCGGAGGGTACCTGATTTCCAGGAAGAAACTGAAGAGCAAAGCAACAATGTGCTGCTAACATTCTCTGTGTGAATCCAAGGTATTGACACAGCACAGACTCTGTAATTGTATACCAGTAGGACCCATGCCTGAGCATGCAAATATGTTTAGGCATTCATTTCTCTTAAATTCCTCCTACACCATTGTCCATTACACAGTCCATTACTCCACTATACTTTAGTGGAGTCCTGTGATGGCAAGGACGCTCTTGGAGATATTCATGTTGATGGAGGATCAAACAGGGCCATTAAAGCCTTCAGCTTCGTTAAGTTGCTAAAAATCAATCAGTCCCACAGAGCTAACTACAGGAAGAATAATCACTAACTATTGGGACAAGTGAATAATTTGCCCATAGAACCCTTTCCAAGAGTGACCCAGGTGTGGAAAGGCCAGACTGACCCAAACCGAGCTTAGCAGCCCAGGCAGTGGTGACTCCTTCTCCTTCATGAATTTGCATGAGAGCGGCACTCCAGTTTAACTTGGAGGATTGATTTTAGTTCAGATGTTGCCTCCACCTGACCCCACGACCAAAATTGTCGCTATAGCACTGGAAGAGGGCAGGGTAAATGTCTTCAAAATCTTGTCTAACGAAGGAAATTATCAGAACCAGCAATATTGAATCGAGGAGAGGCCCAAACACGTGGGTGAATATGAAGCCAGTAAAAGTGCATTTTGGATTTCCTATTCGATATCCATGTGGCCTGCTCAGTCAGTTCCAGAACTCAGCACATAACTGCTGCTGTTTATGTGGGATCTGAAGGAACAGGCATGCTGTGACCGTAGGAACTAGCGACAGCTGCTGTCCTTTTCAGGTTTGTGTGCGGAAGCCGGGTTATACAGACGGCAGTCGTGTTCTCAACACTGAAGGCATCTTGCATGATGCAGCCCAAGGAGTCTGAGCACTGTGACCCACCTTCTGCTATGTGGTTTTGAAAGCCAGGGACTGCATGTGTCCTTTCCATCAAAGCCCTCTGCCTGCTGAGACATTCCCTGTGCTCCTCTGCTTTCAGATGTGGTTTAGCAATAGGAGAGCCAAAGAGAGGGCCTGTGAGAAGAAAGCAATGCCCAGGAGCATACCAGGTGTGATCCAGGACCTCATTTGCATGATGGACCCAGAGGAGCCCTAGGGTACCAAACGTCCAGGAGCCATCTGGAGATGGGCTGCATGATGTCACAGATGGGCCATTCACGAGGGGAAGTCACGTTTCTCTATCCGGACTGGTATCACAGTAGCAATAAAGATGAAAAGTTCACTGTATTTCTTTCTGAATGGGCAATGAACCTGCATACTGTCCCTAAGTAAGAGGCAAACAGATTGGCAAAGAGGTCTTCCTGCTTGAGGAGGCCGGCATACCTGTGTCACCTCCAGAGGCCCCTGCACATCACAGTAGTTTCTGTGGCCTCAGGTTATTTGCAGGGAATGAGGTTTGCACCTCTCACTAGTGATGCCCACACCCCTGTTCTGACCATGTCGGAGCAGAAATGTGTTCACGGAAGGCCCCCGTTGTCCCCAGTAGGCTGTTGGTGTGCTTTCAGCCAGAATTGCCTCCTTCCCACGCTTACAAGTTCAGTACAACCCTGGGTCTGCAACTTCCTCAAGGCCAGTCACAGGATTATAGGGAGCAGGCAAGAGAACATTCAACCAAAAAGTAACAGGAGAAGGCTGTACAGGCTAGAGGGGGCAGTCTTCTTTTTTTATCCCAAGCCTTAGCAGACATGATATATTTGTATATGATTTGCATCAGTCATCTCTGAAACTCATGAACTGAACCGTCCATTCCTCATTGTTTTACAGAAAGATGGAGACATCAGAATCATACAATAGAGAGGAATGAGGCGTTCCTGTTGTTGCTTTGAGAGAGTGAGTTTCCAGTGATTTGAGGCTTAAACCCATCTCACCAGAAATAACTGAAGTTGCCTCTCACTCTTGGATGGCCACATAACAGGCATCACAGAGGGATGAACAATGGCTTTGACCAGTTGGAACAAGCTAAGCCAGTGCTGTATGCGCGCTACACGAGCATTCTGTCAGTGGGGCTACATTCTCCGGTCCTGAACGGGGGTCATTTCAAAGTTGGGCAGATTCAGAAAGACAATCATCAGCTCCCAAACACCTTGTCAAGGGTAGTTTCCTGTTATACCAAGAAATACAGGAAATGAGAGGGAACATATCTGAGCAGAATTGCTCCTGAGATAGTTTACGAGAACCCTGAGGTTAGCCTGTTGGTGAGAGAAAAACTCCTACTCTGGCAACAGGGCTCCCAAATACTTCCACACTAAGTAAGGACCTTGGTTGCATATGCTAGATAGTTAGGGACTTTCTGGTCTTATGGTGACCGGAGAATGTTGGGAAAAGGTGGCCACCATTGGATCAGACTAGCCACAAGCCAGTGAAGGGACTGCTTGATTGACAGTTCTGGGATCGAGGCCAAGGCACTAAATCCTGCCCTTGACACTCATCATTTAGAGATTTTAGAAGTGTTTTTGGAGGATGGAAGATTATATTTGTGTGTGTGTGTGTGTGTGTGTGTGTGTGTGTGTGTGTGTGTGCGTGTGTGTGTGTGCGCACGCGCGCGCGCACACACGATCACGGCACGCATGTGTTCTAGACAAATGTGAGGAAGCTCAGCTTGAAATGGTAAGTCTCACAGTTTTTACCAGCACTTCTCAAAGCTTGACATTTGTACTAAAGTCCAGTGTCCTGTCCCCGCCACTCTCCCTGTCCATCCCCACTCGCCCGGTAGCCCTGAGGAAGATGATGAGCCTTCTAATCTTTCTACCTAGCCAGCAGGCCCTGCAATTCAGCCCAAACTCCTGTAAAGACAGAATGTGAAACCACGCGATGTACTATGTATGCATGCTTAACTTTCTGTGTAAGCCCATAGAGCCTGCCAGTTAAACCCATTTTCGGAATATTGGGTCTATGCCAAGGTTCAGGGACACAATCACGTCCCCTAGACCACTGTGTATTTTTCACACATTTCTCATTGTTTACAGAGCTATTCGGGGGAATCTACTGTTACTTCCGGTTATGAGGCTCACTTCCCTCGGAAGTTACTTCACCAAGGCAAAGGGACCCTCCAAGTTGCAACTTGGAAGGCTCCACCTATAGCTTACTTGTCCCCTCCTTACAAGCACATCACTCTCAGTGCAGCTCGCAAGTGTTCATAGTTTTATTCCTCAGAGGCTCAACCAAGAGCAACTGTCAATCAAGCCCGGAAGCCAGGAAGGGGCGCCCTGATTGGATAAGATCACCTCGGGTACTTCCCCCCCCACCCCCCGAGGCTACAAAAGAGTCCTTCCTGGTCTAGTAGCTCTCTCCTCCCGGAACTCTAGGGGGCTCCAGCTCAGAATCTGAAGAAGCTCAAGGGACTGCGGAGCTCAAGCGCCTTTGATGGGATCCAGGTCATGGAGCATGAAAACACCAACTACCCACCCCATGTGGGACCTGAGGAGGAAAAGCAAAAGGGTCAGTACATGCTGGGATTGGTGGGTTGGCCACATCCATGAGGAAAGGAGACTGCCAGGACAGGCTCTGTGTGCTGCAGGCTTTGCGTGCCTTAACGTCATGGCGGCTTTGCAGCCACGCTAGGTCCAGTCACGTGATCTTTGTCTGTTTCCTCCCTTTCAGGTGCGAAAGCACAGATGATCTTGCCCGCTGGAGAGGGAAGAAATGGGGAAGAGAGTGAACGGTCGTCCCCTGGGCAGGAGGCTTCAGCAACAAAATGGGGAGAAGTAGAAGAACTGGGAGAAAGGGACAGAACGGGGAGTGATGGAGAAAATCTTTCTGCTGTAGGAACTTCAGGCATCAGGAATGACTGGGACAAAGAGGGTGCCAGCAGCAGTAGGCAGAAGAATGAGAGTCGGCCTCAGAAGCCAGTCCCTGAGTGTAGGTGGGGCATGGAGGATGTACAGCCAGTGCCAGTACTGATTCCCCGTGTACAACGGATACAACTTGTGCAATCCCGGGTACAGTCGGTGCCCCTAAAGGTACCTGTTGTACGGCCTGTGCCCATTCCTGCGCTCAGTGTACAGCCTATACCAATCAGTGTGCCCAAGGTCCAGCCTATGCCCATTACTGTGCCCCAAGTACAGGCTATACCACCTGCTGTGCCCCCAGCACAGCCTGTGCCAACCACTGTGTCCCAGGACCCCACTGGGCCCATTCCTGAGCCCCATGTACAACCTGTGCCAGTTACTGCTCCCCCACCACAGCCTGTGCCACTTACTACTCCCCCACCACAGCCTGTGCCAGTTACTGTTCCCCCACCACAGGCTATGTCAACCAGAGTGCCCCATGCACAGCCTGTGCCAGTTACTGCTCCCCCTTCACAGGCTATGCCAATCAGAGTGCCCCATGTACAGCCTGTGCCAGTTTCTGCTCCCCCATCACAGGCTATGCCAATTAGAGTGCCCCAGGTACAGCCTGTGTCAGTTACTGCTCCTCTATCACAGGGTATGTCAATCAGAGTACCCCATGTACAGCCTGTGCCAGTTTCTGCTCCTCTATCACAGGCTATGCCAGTCAGAGTGCCCCATGTACAGCCTGTGCCAGTTTCTGCTCCCCTATCACAGGCTATGCCTATACGAGTGCCCCATGTACAGCCTGTGCCAGTTACTGCTCCCCCATCACAGGCTATGCCTATCCGAGTGCCCCATGTACAGCCTGTGCCAGTTACTGCTCTCCCACCACAGCCTGTGCCACTTACTGCTCCCACACCATGGGCTGTGCCTACCAGAGTGCCCCATGCACAGCCTGTGCCAGTTACTCCTGCCCCGCCACAGACTATGCCAATCAGAGTACCCCATGCACAGCCTGTGCCACTTACTGCTCTTCCATCACAGGCTATGCCAGTCAGAGTGCCCCATGTACAGCCTGTGCCAGTTTCTGCTCCTCTATCACAGGCTATGCCAGTCAGAGTGCCCCATGTACAGCCTGTGCCAGTTACTACTCCCCCATCACAGGCTATGGCACTTACTGCTCCGAGATCACAGGCTATGCCAATCACAGTGCCCCATGTACAGCCTGTGCCCATTTCTCTGCCTCATGTACGGCCCATGCCCATTCCTTGGCATTATGTACAGCCTATGCCAGATTCTGTGCCCCATGTACAGCCTATGGCACTCACTGTGCCTCATGCACGTCATATGCCTATGCCTGTGCCCCATGTACACCCCATGCCTGTTACAGTGCCCCATGTACAGCCCATGCCTTTTCCTGTGCCCCAGGCACTGTCTATGCCTTTTCCTGTGCCACAGGCACTGTCTATGCCTTTTCCTGTGCCCCAGGCACTGTCTATGCCTTTTCCTGTGCCCCAGGCACTGTCTATGCCTGTTCCTGTGCCTGTGCCCCAGGTACAGCCTGTGCCAGTCACTGTGCCTCACACACAGCGTATACGTGGGCCTGTGCCCCGTGTACAGACATTGCCTCCTTCTGTGACACAGTCAGAGTCTATACCTGTTACTGTGTCCTCCATACAGCCTAAGCCAACCACTGTGCCTCGCGCACACCGTATATGTGTGCCCCACGTACAGATATTGCCTCCTCCTGTGACACAGTCAGAGTCTATGGCTGATACTGTGTCCCCCCTACAGCCTATGCCAGTCACTGTGCCTCATGCACAGCGTATACGTGGGCCTGTGCCCTGTGTACAGACATTGCCTAATTCTGTGCCACAGTCAGAGTCTATGGCTGTTACTGTGCCCACTGCACAGACTATGCCACCCACTGTGCCTCACAAAGAGCGTATGCCTGGGCCAGGGCCCCATGTACAGTCATTGCTTCCTCCTGTGCCCCACGAACATCCTATGCCATTCACTGTGCACCAAGCACAGCCTATGCCAGTATCTGTGTCCAATGCACAGCATATACCAGCTAAGGAGTCTAGCACACCACATGTGCCAGTGCCCCGTGAACAGACTTCACCAGTCGGGATGAACTGTGTACGGCCCATACCAAATGCAGCACCTCCCATAAGGCCGGTGGCAGTTTCGGCGACCACTGTACAGCCTGAGCCAGTGCTGGTGCCTCGCCGCCATCTCCATGACAGATTTACAGACCCAGAGCTGCAGGAGCTGGAACGCGTTTTCCAGAGGAATCACTATCTCAGTGCTGAAGAAAGGTAAGCACATGGTGTGGCTTCAGTTCTCTGAGGAGGGAGCAAGCTGTTACAGAGAAGCCTCTGACTCTCTGGTAGCTGTCCTTCTCTTCATTCATTAGAAACTTCAAATTACATTTGAAGTGACTTTGTGGGGTTGTGGACGGTTTCTTCTTGGAGTCGGGGAGCTGTGGCTAACATTTGGAGGTCAGAGGACAGCTTGAAGGACTTGGCTCTCTCCTTCCAGGCTGTGTGTCCTGAGCTTGGAAATCAGTTCAGCAGGCTTGCCTCCAGCAAGAAGGTTTAGTCTGCCTCCATTTTGCCTTCTAGAACTAAGGCTAAAACTAAGAGAAGTGATCCAGCCTGCCAGACCCCAGGCTTGCTGTCCTAGGGTTCTGGGAAGGGGCTGGGAGCTATGCAGAAGGCAGTGAAGCCCTTCTCTGTGGTATCTACTTGGAGCAAGTTAAAAACTTTGTCACTGTCTGCTGATCTAAGTAAGGTCCTGTTAGGACAGCCTCGGGACCCTGAGGTGTGGTAGGGATGAGATGGGTGACAGTCAGTCAATGTGCTGATACATTTAATATCCTGTGTATTCCTTGTATAAACATGTCGGCAGCACCTTTCTCTTTACTGCCGTTTTTAGTGTTTTATGACAATTTAGTGCTCTGCCCAAAGAGAACTGTCCATAAAGATAAGCCCGTGTTGGGCACAGGCCTCTGCCTGTAATCTCATCACTGAGAAGGCCAAGCTTGGGCTAAGGTGGTGAGCTCCAGGAGGCCTGAGCTGCAGACAAGAAGCCTAAGGCAACACAGAAAATTAATCTGTTCATCAATCCAGCCATGTCTGTACCCCACCTCTTGAAGGTGGAGGAAGGGAGGTCATTCATGGTCATTCCTAGTTTATGTAACTAAAACAGCCCACTCTCCAGGAGGTTCTTTCTGCTGCTGGTTTAGGCCTAGTTTTTGTTTTGTGTCTCTTTCCTTCTGATGGTGTTCTGCAGGGTCTCCCAGCTGTAGCAGGGGTAGCCTGGAACTTGCAGAGAACCCTTGTTTATGTCTCCCTCCTGCTGGGAACTCACAACTGTGTGGCCAGCACCTAGAGATTTTGTAACATTTCTTTTGTGTGTGGTGTGATTTATCATTTCATTAATCGGGACTCTTGAGGTGGCTCAGGACATAAAAGGTCATGAAGGCCTGGGACCCAGAGATAACCAAGTCCTTCAAGGCTTGCTCTGACCTTCACGAGTATACTGTGGCCACAAGCTGCAGCACAAATGCACATGCGAGCTCGCCCTCCCACAGTAAATGAAGCAGGGTAACATGCAGTTTTCCCGATCATCAGCACCCTGGACTTCTTTATGTGCACTGACTGTTAGGAGTCCTCGTATGAGTTCCCGGAAGCAATCCTCTTTCATTTGAGTTCATCCTTCCATCTTTAAGAGGGCCTCACACAGGTTTCTCACCTGTGCATTTGGTCCGTAGTTCTTGCTCTGTACTGCGCTCGTCGGACACAGCTTTAAGCTCCACCACAGCCAGTGCTACTGCATTTCTTCAGACTGGTTTATGCCTGCGTTCCTGTTTTTAAGTGTTTTACTAGATATGTGCTTAGGCTTTTGTGTCTACTGATAGCGCCTTGCTAACGAACTAAACTCACCTGCAGAAATTGAGTGTCCTAGAGGGTTGGACATTGAGACAAATATTTTCATAAATGTAAAGTGTCTTTTACATCCTTTACCGCATCTGTGGTACTAAATAATGAACATCTGCCTTTTCCCTCATTTCAGAAAAGAGCTGGCAAGGGTGATGGGCGTGAGTGAGGCCAAAGTGCAGGTGAGTAAGACACAAAAAGGTGACAACACTGTCATTAAAGAACTTTCTTCATGTCTCTGATATAGTTGTCCTGTTACTGAAGGTATAGTGTTCCTTTTGTCTTACCGTACCTATTTTTTTATATTTCTTTTAAAGTCTCTCTCTCTCTCTCTCTCTCTCTCTCTCTCTCTCTCTCTCTCTCTCTATCCCCCTCCGTGTGTGTGTGTGTGTCTGTGTTTTTGTGTGTGTGTGTGTGTGTGCGTGTGCCACATTTCTGTGTGTGCCTGTGGCTGTCAGAGGATTCTGGGTGTTCATAGTTGGAGTCATAGATCATCGTGACCAGGAAGCATGGTTTCTGGGAATGGATTTCAGACTCTTTGGAGTCATGGGTGCTGGTAATCTTTAGGCCATCTCTGCAGGTGCCCCAAAGTAACTTTCTGGAACTCTAGTCTTGTGGGTAGAAAAGAACTTCAGAAAGCTCTCTATGCCTGCTGGGCACATTTCACAAGGAATATACCTTACGGGGGTAACTCACAGAAGAGCCCGTCACTGCGAGAGCTGATAAGCCCAAGAGGCACCTGTGGGAATGTGGAAAGGAGACATTCCAAATGCCTGGTCCTGTGGCTAGTGCCTAGTGAAGCCATGAAGATAACCACACCCATCATTATAGTCTCGGGAGTGCATCTGCACTGCCCAAGGGGGTGATAAGTATCTGCAGAGGGCTCCACCGGAGAGACAGAGAAACCAGGTGTGCATTTTGCTGGAGCCAGAAGTCTGGGGGCCTCTCACATTCTAGGCAAGCCCTACACCCTCTACCA
This sequence comes from Rattus norvegicus, assembly GCF_021556685.1. Classification (NCBI taxonomy): domain Eukaryota; kingdom Metazoa; phylum Chordata; class Mammalia; order Rodentia; family Muridae; genus Rattus; species Rattus norvegicus. Next base: position 125,334,953 of record NC_141554.1, on the reverse strand, counting down.
GCCCTTCAGCCCCTCACAGAATTAGAACAGTGAGACACCAGGTTCTTCTGAGCAAGACAATATTAATATAAGTTATATTGATATAAATTACAGAGGGCCACTATTGTTACACGATGTGCTTTCTGATTACAGTCCTGCTTACTATTCAGAATAAATCCCTCTTCCCTCTCACTGTAGAGATGGTTTAAGAAGAGGAGAGAACACTTCAGGAGAGAACAAAGTCAGTCAGGTGGTGCTCCTCCTGGGAATACTCCACCTCTCTCTGAAGATGGCGCAGGAGCCCTAGTGTACCACCCTTGACCTAGAGCCACTGGCAGACGCCTGCTTTCTTCCACCAACATGTTATTGCCTCTTTATCCCCTAAGCACTTGTATTTGAAATAAATAGATTCTCTGTTTATTTGCTTCCTGTGTCTTCTGGATTAGTACGGCATGCGTGGCAATTATTGAGAAAATGACATTTAAATAAAAGACAAGGCCTCCTTGTGTGGGGTGATGTTGCTGAGTGACCACAGTAGCCATTTAATGTCCCAGAAGATTGTCACCTGTCACAGTGAGTTTGCATTGACCCATACACTGCTTTTTCCTCTATCATGAACTCTCCCTCCACACCCTGATCATATTGTTCCCCAGATGTGCAAGAAGGACATGCAGAATCCCCAAGAAAAGCCAGCCTTCATCCAGGCAGAGCTGGTTCTAGCCCCACATGGAATTCCATAGGCACCATTGACTCTGAGAGAAACTTTTTGGGACGTTGTTCATTTGTTTGTGTTTGTGTGGTGTGTGTGAGTGTGAGTATGCGTGTGTGTGTGTGCCTGTATGTGTGTGTGCGCGCGTGTGTGTGTGTGTGCCACATATGTGTGTTGCTATGGCTGTTTGTTTTTCGAGTCTGTTTTTCTGGTGTGTTTGAACTGAACAAAGCTATCAGTGGTGCTCAAGAGGGTTTTTTTTTTGTTCTTTTTTTTTTTTTTTCGGAGCTGGGGACCGAACCCAGGGCCTTGCGCTTCCTAGGCAAGCGCTCTACCACTGAGCTAAATCCCCAACCCCTCAAGAGGGTTTTTGATAGCTACATACAAACTAGAAACATCTGGAAAGAGGGACTCTCCATTGAAAACTGTCTGTATAATTCTGTACACAATGCTGTGTGCATTTTATTCATTACTGATTGACATGAGAGGGAGGCTTTCCCACACTGGGGTGGCCGCCCCTGTGCAGATTGTCCTGAACCATAAAGAATACAGACTGTACAAGTCTCCGGGAGGTGTGCCAGTAAGCGGCGTTTCTTCACGGCCTCTGCTTCAGCACTTGCCTCCAGTTGCGTCCTCCACGTTGGTAAAAGATAGACAGTGAGCTCCAACAGGAACTAGAACCTCTCCTCCCAGATGGCTTTTGGTCATGGTGTTTTGTCAGAGAAAGAGAAAGCAAGGTAAAACTGAAGCGCACTATGGAAGATGGACTCATAGAACCCATCCAAGCATTTGTAAATATTCAATTAGCAAGTGAGGTCATCCCACCTCCAGTTTCGTGTGTGTGTGTGTGTGTGTGTGTTAATTAATTTATTTCCTATTCGTGTTAATTATTTTAAGGTGCACACCTGTGGAGGGCAGAGGATGAATTATAGAGTTCCTCGGTTTGGTCCTTCCACTGTACGAATCCTGGGAATCAAATAGGGATCATCTATCTTGGGCGCAACTGCCATTATCCACTGGACATCTGTCCACCTCATAAAAGACAATATTAAAAAGACATGTGGCGCAGAATAAAGGGATGTATGTGTGTATGTATGTATATGCATATTATATATATATGTGTGTGTGTGTGTGTATATGAACAGTGGTGTCAATGTGTATATATATATGTATATGTACATATATATATTCCATAATGCTGGCTGTATGGTTTTTAATTCCTAGCCCGAGATAGGTTGAGCTAGGGACCTCCCTGCAAGTTCCATGAGCCTTGGCTAAAGAGTTCTATCCTGTATCGACTACTGGAAGAAAAATTAAACGTAGGCCTAAATTCCCAGGACTTAGAGTCTCTTGGAGACAGAGCTGAGTATGGCCCTGTGTCTCTGGTCTGCCTGCTTCTCCCTGCCAAGGACTGTGCTTACAACTGTGTACCAGGATAGCCAACCTCGTTTACATGCATTTTTAAATTCTTTAAAGACAGAAACCTAATAAATTTATATGTAGTGTGTTTGAATGTGTGCTTGCAGAAAGAGCACCTGTAACGGCACATTTTGAGCCTCAGTTGTCTCTAGTTTATTAGTTCTTTTGGTTCATGCATTCTGGTTATCATTCTGCTCTCTGAAGTCTCCTTAGTTCCCCATTATTGCCCTCTCTCAGCCTCTCACATTACTGCCTCTTTTCTTCAATTTTTCCTGTTAGAGATACACAGGCCTGAATGCATGAATGTATACATATGGCCTGCAGAGCCCGTTTTTGGCTGTGTGTGTATGCATATATGGTTTCATGCCTGCCCGTTTGCTTTGAACAAGCAATTAGACGGCTCATCCCTGGGAGAGGCCAATCTCCCCATATCTGCAGTCACTATTTGTTTATGGTTGCCCATCTAGGAAAACCGTAAAGCCCAGGCCAACACTCCCAGTACACAGTGGGTCTCCTCCAATTGAGACTTCACCCTCTCCTCACTAGCTTTCCAACTGAGTTGAGCATTGTTCAGGTTTTGTTTATGCTGCCAATTCTGAGAGGGCCTCACTGCACACATCCCGGTATGGGCTCTTAAAATCTTTCGCCTCCCCGTTTCCCCAACATTTCCTGAGCCACGTTGCAGGATCTGTGGGGTCAAGGTATTCACTGGGGCTGGGCTCCCCATGGCCCTTTGTTCTCTGCACCTTGTCCAGTTGTGGTCTCGGTGATGGTCTCCATTTACTTCAGAGACACGACTCTTGCATGGGGAGTGGTAATTGTAGCTTTAGTTCTTTCAACCCTTATTTTTAATAATGTTTCTTAAATGCTTTATCCTCCGTTTTAGCCTACCACCCACCAGAGGTAGTGGAGAAGAAAGGATACGGGGAAGTGGACCTGTTTAGAAAAGGTTCTCAGGAGCACCTCGTATCTGTGTTGTCTGGAAATCAGCAGTTCAGTTCGCAGGTCACTTATGGCAGCTTGATACACGCCCAAAAATTTCAGGGATACAGCAGCAGTCCAGTTTGGTAGAGTCAAGATAGCAAACAGGAATCAGCAGGGGTGGCATTGCCTAGCAGAGACAGCCAGGCCTCGGCCTCCACACGTGTCAGCAGGAGGCAACAGCAGTGAAGTCAGGAGAAGTCTTTTCTTTGTGCCTCTTTCAGTGAAGCAAAGATCAGGGAAGAGGACAGTCCCACAGGAATCGCACAGTTAACCCTATAAGCAAGACTAGCTCGGCCTCCATCACTGTCCCTCGATACTTTTTTATGCTTCCTCCAAACATCATGTGTCCTCCATGGGTACTGCCTCAGCATGTGTCTTCACTCTGCACGTGTCTTCACTCTGCACGTGTGTGTCTTCACTCTGCACGTGTCTTCACTCTGCACGTGTCTTCACTCTGCACGTGTGTGTCTTCACTGTGCACGTGTCTTCACTGTGCACGTGTCTTCACTGTGCACGTGTCTTCACTGTGCACGTGTCTTCACTCTGCACGTGTCTTCACTGTGCACGTGTCTTCACTGTGCACGTGTGTGTCTTCACTGTGCACGTGTCTTCACTGTGCACGTGTCTTCACTCTGCACGTGTCTTCACTCTGCACGTGTCTTCACTCTGCACGTGTCTTCACTCGGCATGTGTGTGTCTTCACTCTGCACGTGTCTTCACTCTGCGCGCGTCTTCACTCTGCACGTGTCTTCACTCGGCATGTGTGTGTCTTCACTCTGCGCGCTTCTTCACTCTGCACGCGTCTTCACTCTGCACGCGTCTTCACTCTGCATGTGTATTGCCTCAGCACACATCTTGTGTCATCTGACATCACTCCGTCAATCAGCCTAAGTCTGTGGAGGCATCAAGAAACTGCAGCACATCAACAGAAGTTTTTATAATGTGTGTGTGTGTGTGTGTGTGTGTGTGTGTGTGTGTGTGTGTGTGTGTTTGTGTTTCTCTCTATGGAGTCCTGACAAATGGAGCTCCACTATGCAATGTAAGCCGTACCAATACATGCCTGTGTTTAGCAAACAATCATGTGTCCTTTCAGGTGCTTGCTTCAGCAGAACATCCTCTCTCCTGTGTCTGCTTCAGCTAAATGTTCCTTCATGAGTGTGCCTTAGTCTTTCACCTGTGTCCACTTCAGGAAAACACTGTCACATGTTTGCCCCAGCCAAACACCATCCAATACAAGTGACTTTCCAAAGATCCCTTAAGTTTTCACTTCAGATAATCACACTTATCTAAGGATATAAGGGTAAGATTTCTAATGTAGTTCTGAATTATGCGGGTCTATCAAAGTGGCAGTAGTGTATTCTCTTCCACGATCCATGACCTCAGGGGCCCTGGGGTGTCAGCCCGGATTGTAGGACTGGGGATGGTTTCCCTTTGGTTGAAGGCACAATAAAAGGCCAAGGAGACAGCTGATGGCTTTCACTAATATGTGTTGATTCTTACACCCCTGTGCATATTTCACACTGGTCATTGTTGTGATTCAGACCCAGTGTCATCCTTGGGTAGCACTGTTAATTGCTTTTCTCCCTCGGCAGGGTGCGTAACATTTTCTCATAGCATGGAAGCTAGACGCACAGGAGGATATTTTCAGGAGATGTCCAGCTGCTGTGTCATGTCTTCAGAAATAGGGGTCACCTATAGGGGCATCCAAGGGCAAGATCGATCGTCAGTGTTTTGGGAGTCACTTGGACTGCCCTGAGCACCCATTCTAAAGGAGATTTCTTGGGCCCAGTGCCCTTTGACGATTTTGTACCATGCATTTTGATCATATTCACCCCCACATTCTTCAGCAATTCCTCTCAGAGCCATTCATCCCCCTCTGCACCCCATTTGGTGTCCCTTAATTTTTTTGTGAACCTCCTCATGTCCTACTGGTGCTGCCCACACCCTTGGTTGTTCAGCCATCCACTGCAGCATGGCCAACCGACCCAGGACTGCAGCTTAAAGGACACTGACTCTCCCTTCCCCAACAGCTATCAATTGTGAAGGCTTGTCAGCCGCTGTTGGACTTCATGCCTAACTCTAAATTTGTTTGCCTGGAGCTTGCACAGACCTTGGGCATGTTATCACCACTGCTGTGAACCTAGATGTTCATGGGTAGTGCTGTCAGGAAACAGGTGCCTCATAGTTATCTACCACCTCCTGCTCTTAAACACACACACACACACACACACACACACACACACACACACACACACACAGGGGGGGAGAGAGAGAGAGAGAGAGAGAGAGAGAGAGAGGCGGGGCCATGTGTGTGCTGCTTCTCACACTGGAGTCCATGCCCACTAGGCGATTCCTGCCAGACCTACCAAGATTGCAAACTTGGCTTAGGTCAAAGCTGTTCATCCTGGACCATCAAATACACTGTGCCAGCTTTTCATGTAAAACTTCCTCATCTGAATGACTGCACAGCTGCTTCAGTGTTTAGCAGGATCCACTGCTGTTGCTCACCACCCACGTTGGGTTTTCTGCACCCACATCGGACACCTACATATGCCTGCGCATACCTGTATAGACTCATGCACGCTCGTGCACATCCCTAAAAATACTTAAACAAAAGAAAACTTCCTGATTAGTAATTAACTGAATTTGTCTCTATTCAGCTCTGGAAAAATTACATTCAATTCCTATAGGTTCATTCAAGTTTTCCATTTCTGTTTATTTTAGAAAATCTTGGGGTTGGGGATTTAGCTCAGTGGTAGAGCATTTGCCTTGCAAGTGAAAGACCCTGGGTTCAGTCCTCAGCTCCAGAAAAAAAGAAAAAGAAAATCTTCCCAAACTTTCATAATTTCCATCATAATATTTTATATCCTGTGCTTGATCAACCATAATTATTAAATACACTTTTATTTTTATCTCATTCCTGAGGTATTCCACATATTGATTTTGTAGTATTGAATTAAGTACACACACAGACACATACACACACACACAAATTTAGTATTCGTTTTGGTAACTTCATGTTACCTGCACAGAACCTTTCATAAACTTCAAAGTATGCAAATATACCAATATTATTGCTGGTAAAATCAAAATGATTTTTCTGTCTGTCTATCTGTCTGACTCTTTCTCTTTCTCCTCCCTGTCTTTCTGTGTCTTTGTCTCTGTGTCACTGTGTCTCTGTGTTTCTGTCTCCCTGTCTCCCTGTCTCTGTCTCTCTGTCTCTCCCTGTCTGCTTTTTGTAGTTGCTGCTGGTGAATTGGTTTTGCATATTTATATGATTCTTTTTCAGATACATGATCTCATGTAGCCCAGGCTAGCCTGTAACTGTCTGTGTATTTTTTTTTAAACTATGATCTTCCTTTCACCACAATAGGGATGCACGACCATATGAGGCTCAAAAATGTTCAATAGCGGCTCCTTCTGGCACAACTCATCTGATTAAAGTTGTAACCAATGCCTTGTTCAGAAATAATTCTCTCAAATGAAATATGAACATTTCTCCTCCTATCTGTTCCTGTGTTACCTGTCAGTTATTGTTGTCCAGTGTCCTCCAGGAATAACCTAGCTGATGTCTCCTGAAATCAGAGTGGATGTGACTACTGACTACTCTAAATAGTCAAGATTAGATCCATTAACATTCCCTCCGGGAGGAGATGGGGGTTTTGTTGGGGGTGCACAGGAGTGCTTGTACAGGGAGTTCATAGGTCACTAAGTAGGGGATGATCACCCCTTCACTCATTCTAAAGCATATATAAGCAGTTAGTTCATGTGTGGGGGGAGAGAGACTTTCGTTGTGTGGTTAAGAACTCCTAAGTTCCTCGGGTTGTTGTTGGCAAACGTATACCTCTGCTCCTGTTTGTGACTCCCATTAGACCAATTGCATCATTCCACTAGATTTCAGTCGATTTGTTTGTTCTTTGATTTGAAATTGGTGTTCTATCTTGGTTGACTAAATTTTTGTGTTCTTCTCCACAAGAGGAATTAATGGGGCATTTGTAGCTCCACTAGGAATATAACCAAAATGACCTGAGTTAGAGCTGTTGTTGCGTTATCTTTGGTATGGGTGATCAAGTGCAACAGAAGCTCTGCTGTCTGTCTGAGGGTGACTACAACCTGCTAAGGCAGTGCCTTCTGCTCACTCCGCTCCACTCAGTACGAGATCTTTGAAGAAACAAATGATAAAAGTAATTGGCTCTTTCGGTGCCTTATTTGATCTTAGTATTTTCTTCCTTTCTTTTTTTCAGGGGGTGGTGAGGGGAGGGGGAGGGAAACAGAGAGGTAGAGTGGTGTGTGTGTGTGTGTGTGTGTGTGTGTGTGTGTGTGTGTGTGTGTGTGTGTGTTTGGGTGAACACTTGGGTTCACACGCATGTGGAGGCCAACGTGAACTGCGGGTGTTTTTTCTCAGGTGCCATCAAGTTCCGTTTGAGTCTAAATCTCTTACTGGCCTGCACCTCTTCAAGTGGACAAAGCTGGCTGGAGAAGAAGTATGGATTGTGAAGTACTAAGTAAGATAGTGCCTCCTGTCCATGCCACTGAACCCTGCAGCTATCTTTCTAGGAAGTATTTGATAAAAGTGATATAACCTTTTCATGCTGTGTTTGATTTTGCTAAACATGAGAGGAAGACAGTGCAATGAATGGAAGCCCTGGGGGACAGATGGACGCACTTCCTGGTCAGGGAGAGGCAACAGTGGGGAGCGAACATGCAAGAGTTGTTATTGGTTATCTGCCAGTGCCTACGAATGATAGGGCTCAGGAGACATAAGACTACAAGAAGAGGAGTAGGGTGCCAGGGACAGGAAATGTTGGAATCCCTGGAATTCCACTAACACAGGAGGCAGACAGCCCACAAGATATGCATGCATGGTAACTACAGGGTCAGCTTGGTGAACCAGGGCCACTGTGTGGAAGAGAAATTGGACTCTGTAGGATCTCAGGACTCTGTATCTCCTGCATTGGGTTTAAGCTCCCATTACTAATAGACAGCCTATGGTGTGAGACCGCTTGCCCAGATTAATCCCTATAATGATCTGCGAAGAGGTTCATACTCAATAGAGCTAGGGCCTGGGTACTCCTCATTCCTTCTCAAGAATGGATTGAAGGGCCCTGTATCTGCTTAAACCTCAAGGAAAGGGTAGATATGAAAGGGGACATTTTTGTCAACCTTCTGTCAGGAAGTACTACAAACTTAGGGAAAAAATAGGGTGGAAGAAGGAAGGAGGGAAGAGGGAAGGAGGAAAGGAGAGAGAGATGAGAGACACAGAGACGTAGAGACAGACAGAAAGGGACAGAGAAAGATACACATAGAGACAGGGAGGAGAGAGAGAGAGAGAGAGAGAGAGAGAGAGAGAGAGAGAGAGAGAGAGAGAGAGAGACTGAGAAAGACCCAAAGAAGAAACCATAATAAGAAAAGTAAAAACCGGGGTTGGGGATTTAGCTCAGTGGTAGAGTGCTTGCCTAACAAGCGCAAGGCCCTGGGTTCGGTCCCCAGCTCCGAAAAAAAAAAAAAAAAAAAAAAAGAAAAAAAAAAGAAAAGTAAAAACCATGTGTGCCCCAAATGACTATCAGAAATTCTTAAGCCGAGAAATATTCATAAAATATATTAATGGAAAACTGACTCTCTACTTTCAAGCCAATAGCTCCTTAGTGATGGATGGGACATTTGCCCCCCATCTCTATCTCTTCCCCACCTCCACTCCCCACCACCACTGAAAGCCACACATGCAGGAGTATATGGGCAGTATAAACTGTACCTGATCTTACTTTATTTTTAAAGAAAGACACAATGGTGTTCGGCGATAGATCTGAGAGGAATTGGGGAAGGCGATGAATATGATTAAAATATATGAAATCAGCAATAAAATGGAAACATTTATACATATATGCATATATTATCATCCACAGTAATGGGGATATGCTTTCAATTTGTTCTGGGTTTGTTAGAGTGAAATAGATGCCATGCCCTCTCTGAAATGAGACTGAATGCCTCCAAACTCATGTATGTTTCTTACCATCGTGGAAAGTAGAGCAAGAATTCCATATATAGTTATGTATCCACAGTTAGGTCACCACCAGTACATGCCCATGCAGACAGGGGAGATAGGCAGGGTGCTGACTTTAGGTCCATGCTCACAGAGATGATACTTTCATTGTTTGTTTGTTTGTTTGTTTATGTATTTAGTGTGTGTCATTATATGTGTATTGTTGTTGATGTGTTTGTGTGTGAATGAACATGTATGTGTGTATAGGTGCACATATGGCAAGGGGTATGTGTGGCGGGAGGTCAATGTGACTGGGTTGACTCCACCCTCCTCTTCCCCTCAGAGAAGGGGAAACCCCCTTTAGGTACCACACTGCCCTGGGACATCAAGTCGCAGCAGGAGCACATCCTCTCCCACTGAGGCCCAACTAGGCAGTTCAGGTAGGAGAAGTTGAGGTAGGGGAAGGGAATCCAATGGTAGGCAGCAGTCCTTGGATGTCAGTCCACACTTGCTGCTTTTTTTCAGACAGGATCCCCTGGTTTTTCTGCTACATACAACAAGGTGAGTGTCCTGTGAATTGCCTAGCATTCTTTTGTCTCCATCTCCCATTTCACCATAGTAACACAGGTGCTTACTATCCGGCTTTCTATAGGCTCGGAGATTTGAACTCGTCTTTTCATGGCTTCGTGGGCAGCATTCTACCCACTGAGCCATCTCCCTACTCCCTCACACTGTTATTTCTGTGTGTGAGAGCCTGCTGAGAACATGGGGGTGCTAACTGGAAACTCCGAAGTCATCAAAACAAACTCATGAAATTAAAAACAAAACAAAACAAAAAACAAAGCCTCTCAAACAAATGCTATTTTTCTTCACTTTATTTTTTTTCAGAAATAAATCACTGCAAAATATCTTCATCGTCTTAAAAGCCAGTCAACAAAGTAAATGAGTATACTGTCAAAATAGAGCCAGTGCCAACATCAGCCATGGTAGATACTTAACTAAACTGTTAAGTTGGCTCCTCTCATGTCACCATGTCTTTTCTTCTGCCACATTTCTTACTCAGACTTCTTTGTGTTTCTAGCATAGCCTGCTCCCTTGAAAGTAGACAAGGAAAGGCCACCTCATTACAGAAAGGTAATTAGTAAACTTCTTGCCAAACACAGGAAATACCAAGGAAAGCAACACAAATTTGTCTTCAGATGATTAAGGAATGGAGCCTCAGTGTAACTTATATATGAGAAATCCCAAAAGGGTATTTGAGCCAATCACAGCCATTTGTTTGGTTAATCATAGTTCAGTATATAGCACCAATTACAGTCATGAAAGCTTGTATTTTTGACCCTGCCACTAACGAGGGAAAGAGCTCGAGCCCCACTGAGCCAAGGTGGAAATGGTTATCTCAAGTTTATACCTGGCTAAGTACCTGGTACCTAGAGTTTTGGTTTTATTTTTGTTGTTCTTTTTTGTTTTGTTTTTTCGGAGCTGGGGACCGAACCCAGGGCCTTGCGCTTGGTAGGCAAGCGCTCTACCACTGAGCCAAATCCCCAACCCCTGGTACCTAGAGTTTTAAATAGTTCTGACTGGGGCTGTACTTCAGGAGATGGGCCAATCAGATAGGTCTTTTGTAAAGGTGTCAAGACTCCTGTAAAATGCTTGAGACAGCTGATGCATGCTTTAGGACAATCTAGGTGAATGCTAGCACCTGTGCTTAATGCAGCTTGGATAGCAAGAGAGAGTGAGATAATGGCTAATTAGGGAGTCAAATTGCCTTGCTTCCAGGCTCCATGCTTATTTCAGAAAATTGATACCCACAAATAGAAACCTCAACAACTTACCATTAAAATTAACATTATTTATTTATTTATTTATTTATTTATTTACTTATTTATTTATTTATTTAATTTTTCACTTTACATTCCAACCACAGTCCCTCTCCCTCATCTCCTCCTAGTCCCACCCTTACAAATCTCTTCCCCCACTACATCCTCTCCTTCTCCTCAGAGAAGTGGAACCCCACTTAGGTACTGCCCTGCCCTGTGTGACATCAAATCCCAGCAGGACTAAGCGCATCCTTTCCCACTGAGGCCCAACCAGCCAGTCCAGGTAGGGGAAGGAGATCCCATGGCAGGCAACAGAGACAGAAACAGCCTGTTTCAATTGTTAGGGGACCCACATACAGACCAAACTGTACATCTGCTACAAATGGGAGGTAGGTCCCATGCTCTTTGGTTGGTGGTTCAATTTCTGTGAGCCTCCATGGGCCCAGGTTAGTGGACTGTGTAGGTCTTCTTGTGGTGACCTCCACTCCTCCAGCTCACTCAGTTCTATCCCACACTCTTCCACAAGACTTCTTGGGTGAGCTCAGCCTGATGAAACTAATAGCAATTTTTAACACAGTTCAGTATCTGTTTACCCTGAGAGAGAGAGGCACGAGTTGTTTCATTTGCCTAACCAGGACCTCTGCAAATCATGGGCCTGTCCAATGCTAGACCTCGGCTTTCAGTTAGCAGTGGTCTACATGGTATCTGGGAGCAAGTAAAGTCTTGGTGAATGTGGATTCCTCTAGGTTGAGAGTACATCCAGGCAACCAATGTGACTCGGTTGACTCCCAGCTAGTTAAGGTAGTATGACAGGTAATATTGTCAACTTTACAACATCTACAACTACCTAAGGAGACAGATCTCTGGCATGCCTCTAAGTGTATGTGTTGGCTATTTCTCTAATGCTATGCTAAAGCACCATAACCAAAGCAACTTAAAAATAATTTATTATGGTTTATGCTATGACCTGCACGGCTCTGAGATTGACTTGACAGGGGTGATTGGGAATGAATAATAGAATAAATAAACAAATAAAAACTCTGGGATGGGGGGGGGGTTGTGGGCTCTGATGGAGACACACCAGAACCAGGGGAACTCAGGAAATTCATTACATACAGTCTGAATGAGGTGGAGGGTTAGCAAATCTCAGTATAAGATCTTTGTAGGGGAAGAGTTCAGGCCTCAGTCATCTGGGAGGAAGAGGGTGTGGTTAATATTTTCAACACGCTGTCACTAACCATTCTAAGGCTAGGCAAAGAAAGGCCTTGCCATTTGCTATGGGCCTGAGGAACTGAGGCCCTTGACAGGTCATTCTCATGTCCATAATACATATTCACTCAGTACTCCGTCAGCTCCCCACAGACTTCCTGATGGCAGAGCGGAGACTTACTTGCTGGAATAGGACTGGTGCTGAGAACTCACATCTCCAAACCTCAAGCATGAAGCAGAGAGAGCACAGGTGAGGCTTTTCCGACTCAAAGCCTAACTCGGGACATACTTTGTCCAGCAAGGCCACACCTTAAGCAGAAGCACCAACTGGGGGCCAAGTATTCAAACGCCCTAGACCTCAGGGACGCTTATCACTCAAATTACCACAGGGATTGCCTAAACTAGGGTAACTGATGTGGGAAGGCCCATCTTAAATTATGGGTGGCCCAATTCCCTGGGTTGGGATCTTACACAAAAAAAGAGGAGAGACTGAACAGAGATCAGACATTCACATTTGTTAGGTTTTGATTCCTGGCTATGGATGCAATGTGATCAGCTGCCTTGAACTCCTCCCACCATGATGTCTCTTCATGGTGGACTGCATCTTGTTGGCATGACCCCAAACAAACCATTTAAGTTGCTTTTGTCTGGGAATTTTGTCATAATAATCTGGTGCTACAGTCTGAAAGGATTCTTAGAGGGCAGCTGGCCCACCCAGTGCTTATTTTTAGCTCCTAGGCAGAAGACATGTGGAGAGGAGGAGCTCAGGACCATTGATTGAATATCCAAGAAACTGATGCCAGACATAGGCAGTGTTTACAGCTATTGAGGTGCTTGGCTTGAAAATCATGTTATTTCCAGGGTACCTTTTTAGTCCCCCTCTTCCATGAAGCATCCTGAGTTGGGTATTCCTTAATCATTTCCAAGCCTGGAGATATTGAGAACTCAGTTCGGCACCTCCCATCTGTTAAGGCTCCACAGAGGCTACTTAATTGGGAAGAAATCCCCCAAGGAGCAGCATTTCCCCATGGCTAGGCATAGACGCAGTGTAAAGACTGACCAGGGAAAGAATGCATGCCCCTACAGCAGGTGAACAGTAGAGCAAAGCCTTGACATACATGGTGTAGATAAGGGAAACCCCACATCTCCCTGTGGCACTGGGCACTACTAAAGCATTGTTAACATCTATTGAAAGATCAACAGTAGTGTTAAAGATAAATTCCTTACATTTATATTGATGTCCATTTTCCTTCAAACTAGCAAAGACATCAGGCAACCTGGCTCCCTAAGTTGTGGATGTTGGCTACTGTCTTGGTCTCCTGGCTTCCCTGAGCAAAGTTCTGATGATCAGCCTATCAGATTGCCCGAATGACAAGACTGGCAGTCTTGGTGACTCTAGGGACTTTTTGACACAAAACAAAACAAATGAACAAACAAAAAAACCCAAGAAGATCACGGTGATGTCCTGGCTTCTGTAGACACGGCTCATCCAGAGTTATTTGGCAAACGCTTTGTGCTACTGACCTCCAACTCCAGATGACTCTGAAAGTATTTTCGCCTAGACAGAGGGGAAGGAGTTCCCCTGGAGGCCTAGAAGAGGGACTGCTGTGCCTGGTACTTTAGGTAGACTTTGGATGCAAGGCTGGGATTGATCTGAACACAAGTTTCCACAGTTGCAGTTGGTGCTAAGATACAAGATTCTCTTCACAAATATCCGAGATTAGCCCAATTAAGTCCTTTTAGGTAATATAAGCAGACTCTGTTAGGCTGTGTAGCTTCTTGTGGTGTTGTGACCTTAAGCCTAGTAAAAGTCCCCTTTCCTTGTTTACTCATAATGTGTCTCTGGTCGGGAAGCAGGACCCCAGATAGGTGACCCAGGCCACCAGGGCTTCTAGATAACACCAGAAGGCTCTGTGACTCAGCAGAATCCACCTTTTACTCCTCTTTTTCCTGGGACAACTTCCTTGAAGCAAGCTTCAGAGTTGAATTAAGGACCAGGACATTTGTAGGAAGCAGGTATTAGTGAATGTGTTTATTTCCAGCATATGGTTGAAACCGAGGCTTGGAAGCTATCTGGGGCTACATGACTTATAGCCCTAAGCACTCCGGTCTCTCAGGGCATGTCACTGTGCGTTTCCTGTGTAGACTCGGGATAGAGACACATTTAATTGCGTCTTTTTTTGAGACATTGCCCTTTCCTTTTCTAGTCTCATAGGTGACCCTATATTCTGTTGGACCCTTGGCCCCAGGGTTGGCATGCTCAGTGGGATGGAGTGACACACTGGTAGGTGCAGATGAAATGATGCAGGTGTCATTTTATAGGAGACGTAGACAATGACTTCTTAGCTTCTCAGTCACATGCCATTTCCTGTTTATCTTAGTGGCCCTTGCCACATCTCACTTAGGTAGCAATAGTTAACCATAGCACTAAAGTATGCTACTGCCACAGATAGACATGTAGTGTGGGAGGAGTAGTTGTAGCCAGCTGGCTCAGCCATTTTCCTTCACAGTCCTTATCACCACTTTCTTTAAGGTCCTAATAACATAGTACAAGGCTGTTTCTCCACTGTCCTGTCCAAAGGAAAGTCCAACTCTCAAGCCCAAAACAGAGTCCAAATAACCAGAAATTAGCTCGACTTAGACTATAGGAGGATTTCTGACATTTTGATAAAAGCCACCATTCCTCAGGAACTCTGTGGACCTAGTTTCTACCTGACAAAGAGTCACTTCCCTTACCTCTGACAGAAGGTATGGATTAAAGATATGGGCTATGAATGACATCATGTCAGAATATCAAATTTCATGCTGGCCTTCAGGCCCACCTCAGTATCACAAGTACCTGTTACACAGTTCAAAGTCCATGCGTTAAGCCCTTCTCACATTCTCCCTTACTCTAAACTCCCTCCAGCTCATGGGCCTCTCTCCCAGCAGCTACTCACTCTCCTTATAACCCTTTGTTCCTGTCCTGTTCCTGCTTCGCCCAGTCTTTTCTCTATTCTCTATGTCCTGCTAGTCTCTTGACTCTTACAGAAATCCATGTTGTCTGATGACCATGTTTAGTCTACTTTCTCTCTCTGCTTTGGACTTCCAGAGGCCTCTAGCTGTTCAAAGAGACAGCTACAATAAAAAAGCCTTTCCCTCAACCTTACTGTGGAGTGATCATGTCATCCAAGTATACACTTGTGTGCGTCTTTCCCACATCCTGAATGTACCTACTTAATTGGACAAGGCCAGCTCAGATGGGCAAGATAGGGAGGAACAATTCTGACAGAAATGCAATGATAAAGCCCTGAACAGCAGAATGCGTCTAAGCTATGGGTCAAGGATGATTGTTCCATATAGGACCAGGGGTAGTAAACATGGTACTCAGGGTCCCACAGAATGGAAAACTGGAGCTGCCTTGACCCACCCTATTCTTTATTGTGGCCAGTCTGCCAGGCTTGGGAAATCCTTGCTCTCTGAATCTAGAAGAGATCAAAGGGATTAAAGAAGGCCTCCATTTGTGTCCACAGACACAATCTGGCTTCCCGAGACAGAATCATACTGGTTATCCAGTTCATTCGCACAGTGCAGCAAAACTGGATTGCTAAGCTTGGCGGAATACATCATAGGAACATCCTGTGTTGCAGGTGTGTAGGTTGATGTCTATATGCAGGTGAGGGCTGGCACAAGTTAGCTCAAGGCCTATGATTGGACAGTAAAAAGTAAGGCGGGGACAGAGTTTTGGTAAGGCAGGAGAGAAGAGGAAAGAAGAAGAATCAATATGGAGAAAGAGAAGGATGACCCAAATCTGGGTGGTCTTAAGTGGCCATAGGTAGTTATGAATATTATTTTTTTGAAAGCTGGGGACCGAACCCAGGGCCTTTTGCTTGCTAGGCAAGCGCTCTACCACTGAGCTAAATCCCCAACCCCATGAATATTATTTAAGGGATGGATTTCTATGGGTCAATTTATCTTATCTAGATGGGCAGTTAATATCTTTATCAATTGTTTGTGTATTTATTGTGTGGACGTATTATGGATTGAGAATTTAACATATAAATCTGATTGCTAAATTACAGCTTATTGAGTCTTGATTTTAATGGGTTGCTGGGAGTTTATACTATAACTACCAGGGAAGTTGCTAGGAGTGTGGGCAGAGTCTGCGACAGGGAGCCACAATAGGCCAGCCACAGGATAGGGTGGCTGACAATGGGGGCTGGCCAAGAGACTGCCAGGGCTAGAGGATAGCCAGAGATAACGTGGCGTGGTGCCACACTGGAAGCGGCAACTGCTGAGATGAAGGTGCCATGTGGCCCTGCAGTGCCGGCACTAGTGTGTCTAAAAAAGATATCATTTATTTAATATTTACAGCAACACAGGTGCCCATTCTCACTGCCTGGACTGTAGAGTGTGGCACTTGCCTTTTCTGAAATCCCTGGATGGCCTTTAGATGAAGACCATAGTGCTCCCTATTGCCAGGAACCTGACTGTGGGACCTGGGCCTCTGGAGTTTGAAGGAAGCAATAGAGATAGCAATTCATCATTGAGAAGGGTGCACTTTCATGTCTGTAGATTTATTATGTGTGTGAGCATGTGCATGTGTGCATGTGCATGTGTGCCTGTGTGCCTGTGTGTATGTGCATGTGCGTGCGGGTACATGCGTGTGCATGTGCGTGCACGTGTGTGTGTGTGTGTGTGTGTGTGTGTGTGTGTGTGTGTGTGTGTGCAGATGGATTTATATCGAGGTCAAAGGACAACTTGCAAGAGTTTGTTCTTCCCTTCTACCACGTGGGTCTCAGAGATCAAACTCAGATCATCAGCCTTAGCAATAAGCACCTTTACCCACTGTGCCATCTTGGGCGCTCCACATCCACAGATTTTAAGTTGTAGTTCTACATACCTGATATACTGGTTATCTGGCTACAACTATTTATTGGTCGGATCAGTGACTCATTTAAGTGAGAGATCAATGAATCATTTAACTGACAACTCATAATATTTGATTGGGAAGAGTTTGGTTTCCACATTCTCATAGGAATTTCTAGTCTGTAGTTCTGTAGAGTTCAATATTACTGAAGTAACCCTGGTTGTCCATAGAGCTAAGTATTTGTTCCACAGGGGATAAAGATTAGGGTGGAGGAAAATGACTTCTTGGCTTCTGAGTCCTATGTCATTTGGTCCTTATCTTAGTGGCCCTTGCTTGATTTATCTTCCATGTACCAAATGCACTAAATTATGTTGCTGCCATAGATGGGAGTGTATTGTGAAGAGTGGTTCTCTAGCTCCTTTCTTTGACAATCCTCATCGCTACTTTCCTTACATTCCTAATGGCAGAGGCACTATAAGGCTGCTTCTCTACATGCCCTTCTCCCACATTCTTGCCATTGCCTTGAGACCCACTGATTTTAACCGGAGTTGCCTGTGTAAACATGCATTTGGAACTGTCCACTAGAACCTAGAGTGCTCATCGTTTGTTATACAACTGAGGCAGTGACTGTCCCTCCTCCAGAATCTGCTAGTTGCCTATATAGTTCAGCCAAAAGAATTAGGGCCTCTTCAATCCACAGTTGTCTGTTGACAGGTCTATTCTGCGCAGGTCCAGTGCAGGCTACTCAGAGGCTGTGAGATCGTGTTTGCAATGGCTATGTCATGCCTTAAAGGAATAGCTACAGAGATTATAATTATGAAAGTAACTAATTATAGCAAAGACTGGGATTTTCAGTTGACAATATTGTATTGTGTTTTTAGACCTTCTTCTGAAAAGCCCAGACCCAGTGTATGAGAGCAGCTATGAGATGCCACGAGACTATGCAAAGAGGATCGAGAATTGC
Source organism: Rattus norvegicus (assembly GCF_021556685.1). NCBI lineage: Eukaryota > Metazoa > Chordata > Mammalia > Rodentia > Muridae > Rattus > Rattus norvegicus. The sequence continues at coordinate 125,317,040 of NC_141554.1, read as the reverse complement.
ATGAAGAGTAGTGTACTAGGGACTTTCAGACAGAAGTGTGATCAAAGATGGCAGTGATACCTGGGTGCCCCTTACTTGGCTCATAGGGTAAGGCCTTAAGGGTAAGTGTGTGGACAAAAGCAATTTTCCTCCCTTATCCTAGGAAAAAGGATGCAGCCAGATATTGGCAAGTTCTTTACTTTGATGCCTTCTGCCTTGTACACTTGTGGAGCCTTTGTGCTTAGTGTTTGCAAACATATGTTAGGAAGTAAAAAACCCATCAGAGACACTTTAGGCAGGGATGGAGGGCAGAGAGAAGAATACATATGGGAGGAGGCCTTACAGTGAAGACTGTCACATGATAGAACAAAGGTATGTTAGGGTTGTTTGGTTTTGAGATGCTTTGAAGTGCATTCTTCTGCTCTCAAGAGTGACGATGACTTAAAATTGATGTCACCGACAGAGGTTGAGTAACTCGGGCTGGAGTTTTGCTGATCTTATTTAGATCATTGACACAATTCTCTAAGAAAGATAGTAGAATTGGTTGTCTAAAGTTTCATACAAACACTTTGACTTGGGGATAAGCTTTGAAAATGGAAACATTTGATAGTAGTAGCTGGGTGCTCATATCCAAGAACTCTGAGCTGGCCATAGGCATTGGCTGTTCCCTGGGAAGAGGCATATTCTTTCCCAGTTGGCCACAGTCTCTACTCTGCTTGCTCCTTTCACTTTGTTACCTGCCTGGCTATGATGGCAGTGTTTGGATGCTGACCTTTATACTTCTTAATGATGCAAAATGTCAGACATATCAAGGCAGAGAGAATCACAGAGTGAAACTGTTGCACTCTCACCCACGTTTTATTCTTACTCATGAAATCTGGTAATTATGTAATTATTCCCTACATATGGAAAAGACAATATAAGTACCTTCAGATTCTGAAGGGCAAATATTCCTAAGACCTGCACCAAGCTTTAGAATAGTTGCCCCCACCAAGTACAATTTTGTAGGTAGCGATCTGCAGCTGGTTTTGGTCCAGTTTATACATCTTTCTATGTGATGTCTAAGAGGTAAGCATGTTCTGCATTTATAGGTATGGATGAAATGAAATAGGTATCAGTTATTTCAAACTTTCATGTTAGTGTCTGACTATACCTCCTGTCCTAGACATCCATTTTATAGTATCCAGATGAAGGTTTCTTTTAGACAATGTTTTCCACTCAGCAATAAGTTGGAGGAGACCACAGAATGAGTTACAAGTGAACAAGACTTTGTATGATAGTTTTTAAAGTTCAAAGAGATTAATCTGAGCAAACAGTGAATAGTATACACACAGGTGGAATCTTCGTGTTCTTTAGCCTGAATCTTATGGTCTTCACTTTTCTAAGACCCTGGTTTCAATCAAATTGCTTTACATGAGACTCTTCTAATGCTGAACTTTCCCTGTTTGATTCATTACAATTTCTTGCTAAAATAATTACCTTGCTGACCAGCAGGCATTCTGTACATGCTAATGCCAAAGGTTTATAGGTCCAAGCAGTCTTGAATCTCAAAGTTGGTCTTGGTTTAAGAAAAGTGGGAAGTGGCTCCAGGAATAGAGAATGGGGTCTGGGCACAGGTCCTGCTCCTTTAGACTGGCTACCTCATTGAGCCAGGTGTCTAACTCACAGTCACTTTGTAGATTTAGAATACTTGGGGAAATGCTGACTGCTGTTCCCTGGCTGCCTATAAACCTCTTTCATCTTTGACTGTGAAAATGGGACTGGAACTCTTGCACCACTGTCTTGGCTAGTTTTGTGTCAACCTAACACAAAGAGCAAGAGCCTTTCTGAAAGAGGGAACCCCCACCAAAACCTGGAACTTGTTCTGTAGACCAGGCTGGCCTCTAACTGAGGGATCTACTTGCCTGCCTGCCTGCCTCTGCCTTCCAAGTGCTGTTATTACAGACAATGCAACAACACCCAGCTGTTTGGTTGTTTTGTTGTTTGTTTCTTTCTTTGATTTTCTTCTTAAGCAATCACCACAGAGTTTCTGCCTGCTTGTGAGAGGGCTCATAATTTGTGGTTGTTGGTTGTTGCTTTAAAAAAAACTAGCTCAACAAGAGCACCTACTGTGTTCAGCAGACATGGGATGTGTACAAATAAGTTGCTGGGATCTTCAAAGGCATGAGCTCATTGAACCACTTGTAACTAATTACGAGAAAATCTGGTTATGTTTGTGTGGTGGTTTGAATGAGACTAGCCCAAATAGTCTTTAAATACTTAATTCCCAATTGGTGGAACTATTTGAGAAGGATTAGGAAGTACAGCCATATAGGAGGAAATGTGTCATTGGGGTGGTCTTTGAGGTTTCAGAATTCTCTTTCTGCCTTAGTCTTCTGGATAAGAATGTAAGGTCTCAGCTGCAACACTATGCCTGTCTGCCTGCTGCCCGGGCACACTGGGGTTTACCAGAGCATCTGTTTCAGCTCTGGCTGTGTCCGGGAAAATTCCCCTTGACTTTCTTGACTCTCAGGCTCCTGCATCTCTTGTCACCAGTCCCTTCCTCTGGACTGGGGTTCAATGGCCTACAATGATGGTCATCTAACCCTATCGAACTGTGAGTCCCCAAAAACTTTTTCTTCTGTTAAAGGAAAAAAAGGAGAGCACCTCAACTAAGAAAATCTCCCAATCGCATTGCCCTGTGGCCAAGCGCTAGTGCATTTGATTAATGATTGATGTGGGAGGCCCAGCTCCCCGTGGGCTAGATAGAGATCCTGGGTGACACAAGAGCAAGGCTGAGTAAGCCATGAGGCACAGGCCAGCAAGCACCACTCCTACATGGCCTCTGTATTAGCTTTTGCCCCCAGATTCCTGTCAAGTTTATGTTTCTGCCCTGACTTGCCTCAGTGATGGATTGTGATACAGGACTATAAACTGAGATAAACCTTTTTGTCCTCAAGTTGCCTTTGGTCTTGATGTTTTATCATAGCAATAGAAATATAACTAGGACAACTGCCATTGTCAGTCAGCTAACTGCTGCTGGTGGGGCCTCTGCATCTGGGTAAGGCAATGTACTTATTCCCTGTGTCTACTTCTCCCCATATAATTACCAAGTTCTTAGATTGAACGTTTACATCTGGGAAGAGCAGGGAGAGAAAGACAGTGATAAAGGCAGGGGTGAAGGATCAATGCATGAGGCGCCTGGGCACACTGGGGTTTACCAGAACATCTGTTTCAGCTCTGGCTGTGTCCGGGAAATTTTCCCTTGACTTTCTTGACTCTCAGGCTCCTGCATCTCGTGTCATTAGTCCCTTCCACTGGGCTGGGGTTCAATGGCCTCAGTGTCGTGGGAGAGTTGTGTGCCACAGCTAACTCTAGGCTATGATCCACTGCAATCTTCAGTCTGGCTCAGAGAGATAGTTTGCAGCATGGTCAGATACTCCAAAGGTCTTACCAGCTTGTTTTGAGCATTTGCAGTTTAGTAAAAGTCATCCCGTCAGTCTCAGCAGATCTAGGATTGTCATATGATTATGTTGTTCAGATGTTCTGTGAAGAAAACCAAAGCACCTGTAGAGAAAGTGCAAAGACTAGGATTTGGAGTGGTGACTAGAACTTCTTAGTAAACACATGCGGAATCCCAGTCAGTGTTTGCCTCATCCAACATTGCACACTGCCAGGCCTCTGGAGTATCCAATAGTTCATGTACCTGATTGCAAGTTCTCTCCAGAAGTTCAAGTGTTCCCTGGGATGGGCTCTTGCTGTAGAGCTAGGTGGGTTTCTATTTTCCCCCACTTCCGCACTCTAATTGGCTGATTCATGTGTAAGTAGAGCCAGAGGTGTGTCAAGAAATTGTCTCTTTCTACCTACTGACAGAGTTCTCTATTTTGGGGGTCCATTGCATTTTGCTACTAGATATATGGAAATAATGTCATACTCATTTCCTGGAATGAAATGCCTTTTCTGAGCCCATCTCATAAACGGGCTTTTAAAAACACATAATCATGTCTGTTATAGGGCCAAATTCCCATTTCCATCATTCACTCCCCCTGGGGGCTTAGTGCATGATGGCCACGGAAAAGAAAAGGTACAAGCGTGGGGAGAGGAGGGTGGTAAACTATATGTCCCAGGCCGAAGGTAATGGTGAGTTCTTAGGTATATTGGAGAAAACCAGTTGTGTTGGGAGTGTGCGTTTGCTAACTTTGTCTCATACTAATGATACTATCCTCCATTTATGGATGAAGAAGCTGGGAGCCAAACAGATTCTTCCCAGGATGCACACAGCTCAGGCTTGGAACCTGGGTTTCCAATTCCTACTCCCTGCCTACACACATTCTCTTCCTGCCTCACAGCACTCTGTCCTTCTCATTCCCCCTTTCCCTTACGTTTGGTCTTATTTTTTTTACAGTCAGAAAATTCCACTCCCACCTTCCCACCCACCCCCAGCATTCTCCTACACTGGGGGGGGCTAACCTTGGCAGGATTATTAGTATTTTAATTATCATCTTAATTGTGCAACTTCCACTACTCTGGATTTTGTAGAAAACCACTTATAATGCACAAGATTTTCAGCAACAATATATGACCACATACATTCACATGAGAATTTTACAGGCCATTCTGAAGCTTTATATTTAAAATATTTTTTAGGAAATTAAACATTCAAATGGCTGTCCCAACTTTAAAAAACTATGATTAGAGGCCAGGCATGATGGTATATACTTTCAATGCCAGCACTTGGGAAGCTGAGGCTGGTGAGTTCTACGCCATCCTGGACTACACAACAAACTCCAGGTCAGTGAAAATAGAAAATATCTGAGTTTAGTGACTTCCAGGACACACATTAAATTAACGAATTGCTCATTTGAAATTGGCATCAATTCAAGCAAAGAGATTCCTTGAGAAACTCCAGACACAAGACATCTAGAAAGGTACAGTTCCTGCCATCAAACCAAGGCTGTCTCTGCATCGAGTGTCCATGCAGAAATATGGAATAAATAAAACTCTTATACAATGATGTCAAGTTAACTCCAAGCTTATGGATAATATAGGTTAGGACTTTGAATGGTCTATCAAAAAAAAATTCCTCAGCATACGGTACAGGACTTTCTTGGACAAGGAACATTACAGCGCCTTCCTTTCTTTCTGATTACAAACCAGCTCACAACCAGTGTCAACCCTAATTTGAGATCCTCTCTGGAATGAAACGGGTTTCACAGCTCAGATTCAACTTGGGGTACATTTGTCAAATGCATCCTAAAAGCAGTGGCCCCTTTGGCAACTGTCTTCTCCTTGCACGGATCCACACACATGTTTAGAACCACACCAAGCTCCTTGAGTGCCTAATCCAGCTGTGCTCAGGGCTATAAACCAAAATCTGATGGCAGAGATAGACAGACGGAACAGTGTGCATCACAGAGTGACATGTACAGCTTGGGGTAACAATTTTATTCTGGAGAACCCAATGTGCTCCCCGGAAACTCCTTCCATCGTACGTCTTCAGAACATCAACCGTGGCCCTCAAGTACTTTCTTTAGATTTGATGGGGTGGGCTCCTGTGAAGAAGAAATTAATAGTAAAGGCTGAACAAGTGGCAGCCATTTCAGTGGATTGTCACAACTATGGCGAAAGAGCTGTGGGCATTTTGTCTGAGCAGTGTGTTGAGAACTAATTAGTACTGTGTAGGCGATGACAACTGCAAGAAATGTGACATAAGCCGCACCCAAGGAACTCACCAGGAGGAAGAGCTTCAGGAGGCAGAGAGCATGGCCACTGAGTAGCCGTCATTCCTCAGTAGTGATTCCTCAGGAAACATCCAAGTTCACACCTGAGCATCTGAGGAAACTGTAGAGTATTCCAAGAAACTCGGAACTTAAATGCCCCTAGATGGTATTTACCAGGCCTATTCTTCAGAGCTCTGGGCTCCTTTTCTCTCTCCAGACCCTCTTATACCCCTGTTAAAAGTTTCTGGCTCATGCTCCACTATGTTCATAGCAGCCTTATTTATAATGCCAGGAGCTGGAAAGAACCTTCAATAGAGGAATGGATACAGAAAATGGGGTACATCTACCCAATGGAATACTACACTGCTATCAAAAAGGATGACTTTATGAAATTCATAGGCAAATGGATGGAACTAGAAAATATCGTCCTGAGTGAGGTAACCCAATCACAGATAAACACAGCTGGTATGTAGTCACTGATAAGTGGATATTACCCCAAAAGCTCAGATTACATCCAAGATACAATCCACAGACCACATGAAGATCAAGAAGAAGGATGACCAAAGTGCAGATGATTCAGTCCTTCTTAGAAGGGGGAAAAATATTCATAGGAGGGGATATTGAGAAAAAGTTTGGAGCAGAGACGGAAGGGATGTCCATTTAGAGCCTGCCCCACCTGGGGATCCAGCCCATATACATACAGCCACCAAACCCAGACACTATTGCTGATGCCAAGAAGTGCATGCTGACAGGAGCCTGATATAGCTGTCTCCTGAGAGGCTCTGCCAGAGCATGACAAACACAGAAGCAAATGCTCACAGCCAACCATGAACTGAGAACATGGCCTCTATTAGAGAAGTTAGAGAAAGGACTGAAGGAGCTGAAGGGTTTTGCAACTCCATAAGAACAACAATACCAACCAACCAGAGATCCAAGGAGACTAAACCACCATCCAAAGAGTACACATGGACAGAACCATGGCTCTAGCTGCATATGTAGCAGAGGATGGCTTTGTTGGGCACCAGTGGGAGGAGCAGCCCTTGGACCTGCCAAGGCTCAGACACCCCAGTGTAGGGAATATCGGAGGTGGGGGAGGTGGAGAGGGGGCGGGTGGCTGGGTTGGGAAACACCCTCATAGAAAAAGGGGGAGGGGATGGGATAGGGGGTTTAAGGACGGGAAACTGGGAAATGGGGTAACATTTGAAATGTAAATAAATAAAAAAGTTCAATAAAAATGTTTCTTTCTATGAGATGGGGCAGTCAGATTCACACACCTTGCCACTGTCAGTCACTTTTTTAGGTGTGTTTGATCAGGGTCTAGTTGTGCAGGTTGGCCTTGAATCAACATTGTAGCCCAATTTGTCCTTGAACTTGTGGTCCTCTTGCCTCAGCCTCTCCAGTAGCTGAGATTGCCATTAGGAGGGTTGACTTCCTTCCTCTCTTGGCCCTGAGTCCACAAAGTCTGCCACTCAACTATATCCTGGAGGTAAGGAGGACGCCCTTTGAGGACCAAGGTCAATTTTTTATGAAGCTTTGATGAAAACCAAGTCTCTAAAATGTTCACTGGCCACGCATTTTGATTCTTTTCATTAAAACTATGGCCCCAAAACACAGAAGCAATAAGGCCATTAGGTTTGAAGTTCAGAATCCTGCAGCTAAGGTATTTTCAGGGTGTTTTGGGATGGGGTTCCAGAAACTTGTGTTGGCAAATGAAAATCTTTGCCTGTTAAATAACTGTGCTTTCTTCTCCTTTCTCCAGAACTATCTGTGGTCTGCCTTTTCCTTCTCTTGGTCTATTTGTTCTATGAGTCCCTTCATAAGGGAACTCATGAAGAATCTACCTCTTCCAAACATGCCCCTCCCACCACCCTTGTTTCACTTGCTCCATGGCCTTAGAGTTCAGCAGTGTGGTAGCCTGTAGCAGACTTTTGGTTTTCTCGAAGCTGAATTGAGTGAATCTTAGAATATTGTTTTGAAAGGCCTTTTCTCTTATCACCACTTGTGGAGGGACAGCTAGTTGGGTTCTGCATTTGTTCTATGAGAACTGTGCATTGCTGCTGTGAATACAGATGGAAAGATATCCCCTACCCTTCTAGAAGGTTTTCTTTTCCTGTATAATAGCCTGGATGTTCTGAAACTCATTTTGTAGACCAGGCTGGGCTCGAACTCAGACCTCCACCTTCCTCTTCCTCCTGAGGGATGAGATTAAAGGAATGCACCACCATTGACCAGCTGTTAAAATCTATTATTTTTGACTCCAGGATTTTGGTCCCTTTGTGGAGTACACACAGGGGTGGAAATGAGGCATCATGTGATAATCTCATGTTCACTGTTTGGAAGAAGTGCTTCACTCTTCCCGTATGGCTGAACAATTTCACTTTTTCTTGATTAGTGCAATGCTCTGGGTACCTCACTAAGACTTCCTCTTTTCTGGATGGTGTTACTTGCCACCCTTCTGGGAGTGGGAAAATAGTGTTGGGTTTTTGACTTGCATTTCTTTGTTTATGTGTGACTCTAAGCATCTTCTCTTGTGTTTATGACCATCATAACCTATATTCCTAGATCAAACATTTCTTTATATCTATCTTTTGATTTTAAACCTAGATAAGTTATTGATTTCTAAATATGTTGTCTAGTTGCTGGTATTGCCTTTAACTTTTATAGTTTACTTTAATAGAAGATTTTAACTTTGAAAATTTGAAATTGCATGTGTGTTGCCTATTCTGGGGCCATTTTTCTTCATAAGACTTTATTGAAATCGTGTTCAAAAGAATGAGGTTCGGGCTGGAGAGATGGCTCAGCGGTTAAGAGCACCCGACTACTCTTCCAGAGGTCCTGAGTTCAATTCCCAGCAACCACATGGTGGCTCACAACCATCTGTAAAGAGATCCGATGCCCTCTTCTGGTGTATCTGAAGACAGCTACAGTGTACTTATATATAATAAATGAATAAATCTTTAAAAAAAAAAGAAAGAAACAAAAGAATGAGGTTCTCTCACACAGGTGTGGTGAAATAGCATTCTGTAGAAAATGTTTATAGTTAGCTGGACCTAGAAGCACAGGTCTATAATCTCAGCTACATGGGATGCAGATACAGGGAGATCGAAATTTCCAGGCTACCTAGGCTTCAGAGAAGTTGAGATTTCACCTGAAGAATTTAACGTAGTGTAATTCACTAGAAGGAGGAGGAGAAGGAGGAGGAGGAGGAGGAGGAGGAGGAGGAGGAGGAGGAGGAGAGAGAGAGAGAGAGAGAGAGAGAGAGAGAGAGAGAGAGAGAGAGAGATACAGCTTAATATTACAGTCCTTGACTAGAGTCCTTAGGCCACAGGGTAAACACACACAGACACACAGACACACAGACACACACACACACACACACACACACACAGACACACACACACACCATGCCTAAGTTGTGAATGACAGATGTAGGGATTTGTTATTTGTTCTAGAGTATGTTAGAAATAACTTTTAGAATATAGAACACTAACAACAGCCTTCCCTCACTTCCTTTAGAGGTAAAATCACTTCTAAACAATGCCCTGTCTAAAAACTACTGAAAAGGAATTGTGAAGGTGTCAGAAGAGATAGAAAATTTTAAAAACATGCACAGAGTATGCAAACTGTAGTTTATTTCCTGCATAATATGGAATATTAAATAGTTGTCCTTTTATTTTATCCACAGAAACAAGCTGGCAGAGCACATGAACGTGGATGGACAGAAAGTGAATGTCAGTCAGTCAGCCCACGTAGTTTGAAAGGGTACTCCATTCCTAGCCTAACTTAGGACATGAATGGCTTTGTCCTATGAACTATGTAATTGATGTGGGTTCTTTTCTTTTCTTCTTGGTACACTCTTGTGTGCTCTTTTCCTTCACAGAAAAGGAAAGTTTTTATTAAAATTATTGCAAAAGGCAGATCAGATCAGGAGCAGGGCTGGGACACATAATGGCTGCCATCCCGGAAGAACAAGGGAAGATGGAGTCTCTTGATCTTTATGGTCAGTGTTAACCTTTCTCCTGCCTCCAGGCTCTCTGTCTTCACCTTTCCTAGGACTTCTCTGGTCAGTTTCCTATCCTGCTACCTCTCTACCTGGTTCCTGTTGAGGGTGTCTTGGGAGAAGGGTGATGGGAGCAGGGTTCGTAGGTCATAAAGAGCATGAAGAGGCACACTTGAGTCTGGCAGAAATAATAGTTAAATGTCTATCTTATGCATTTAAGAAACAAATGTTTTAGTGACTCTGTCTGGGACAAAATGGGGAATCAGAACCTTAAATGGTGGAAAGAGAGAAGCTAGATGCTTGTTTCTAGTGCTCCCAGGAGGGGAAACCTCCTTCAGCAGGAGCAGGAAGTATGGAACTCTGGCCTGATGTTGAAGCCTTGCCTAAGGCCCTGTCGGAAACACCCTGCTATCAAAAATCTCCAGAGTTCCTTCTTCCTCATTGCTGACTTCACAATGAAGGTGATGTGTCAAAGACGGCCCTTTGCTTGCTAAGCCTGAAAATGAGAGTACATTTTGCGACTTCTGTATTTTTCCTAACAAAACGAACACTTATCAAGAGTAGCAAGGGCATCAAGAGGCATTTTCATATCTGTGGTCAGATGTCTGTATCCTATGATGTGGTAGCGGGACAGCATCAAGGACTTGGGGCCCCTCACAATCTAGACATGTCACTTAAAACTGGAAAAACTATCAAAAGCTTTAAAACGGTAGAGGAGAGGCAATGGACTCAGCTGACTCTCTACCCTGACACATAGCTGGACCTCACTGTGGGTGAATCACAGGCACATGACCATAGTCATTCCTCGTGCCTTCTTTTCCTGTGGCTCTGAAGATGAAACCCAGTGTCACAATTGTGAAGCCATCTACCACTGAACAATACCAATTGTCCCATTGAGTATTTGAATCTCGAGAAAGCAGCTGCTACACCATAGCTTCAGGCCTCAACGGCATCTGAACGCCTGCCTGTTTTCTTCATGGTGATTATCATTCAACAGGCTAAGCCGGCCCCTTTCCCCTGTGACTTCAGGCACAGCTTAATTACAGGCACTCCATATGGCATTGGTAACATAGAAGAATCCAATGCTCATGGTTCTACCAGATGAGTCTCAAGCCACGTTTTCTTGGTGGTGATGAGGGATCCCTAGGGAACCATCCTTGTACCCACCACTCTAATAATACTTTCTGAGACTGAACACAAGTGTGAAGAGCTAGGAGACAGGAACCATGAGCCAGGGGTCAGGGGCCAGGACCAGGAGCCAGGAATCAGGAACCAGGAACCAGGAACCAGGAACAAGGAACCAGGAACCAGGAACCAGGAGCCAGGAGCCAGGAGCCAGAGTTCAGGGGTCAGGGGCCAGGTGTAAGGAGCCAAGACCAGGAGCCAGGATCCAGGAGCCAGGAGCCAGGATCCAAGGCCCAAGAGTCAGGAGCCAGGATGAGCTTTACATCACAAAACTCCATCAATGGTGGCCTGTGGGGACTCACTGATGAAAGCAGAGCGGTTGGGGCATTACACCTTCACTCAGGGTGTAGCAGGGGCCTTACTGGATTAGTGTTTCCACAAGCAATTCCATGCCTGTGGTGAGAATCTCAGAATCCCAGGTGCCCAAGGAACAAGTCTTCTCCCAGGAGAATTCTGACCTCACAGATCTGACAAGAGTTTCACAGGGAATCCGCATATGCCCATGCCCCTCCCTTCACTTACTCTCTAGGCTCTTCTCTAGTTTTGGCTGACAGCTCCCTGCTTTTCACACTGTGAATCTTTCACACAAATCATCACAGGGTCCTGCATAGGGTTGCACATGTAAACGCTATTCTTAGCAACTTGATTATGTTTTGAGTCACGCTGGCCATACTAGTGAGGAATTTTCTTACCATAAACTATAAAAGTTTAATCATAGATTCAATTTAAACAAGGGAACCACTTCTTCAATAAGGAAATATCAACTATCTGGGCATTACAGACGATTCAAAACCTTTCACAGTTCTTAGGGAAAGCAAAGTATAGACATTTTGGTAAGGAGTTGAGGAACAATTCAAAACCATGGGTAAAATCTGGTTTTGCTTTACAGGGTACAGTTCTCAGCCAGGCAGTGGCACACACGCTTTTAATTCTGGTACTTAGGAAGTAGAGGCAGGCAGATCTCTATGAGTTTGAGGCCAGCCTGATCTACATAGAGAGTTCCAGGATGGCCAGGTCTACACAGAGAAATCCTGTCTCAAAAAAAAGAGATACAGTCCTTAGAAATTCTGGTATGTTGTTCCATTTATATCAATATTATGTTCCAGAATGAGATATAAAGGGTTTTTTTTGTTTTTTTCCATTCAGAGCCTCTTCATTGTTTTGAATATTATCTCATCATTTGGAATCATGATTAGTTGGGACAGTTAGCATTAACTAGCCGGAAAGCAGAGTCTAACCGAAGGATGAAATTCTCAAAATTCTCAGGCTGGGACTCTGCCATGTAGCACACAAGTGCAGCTGAAGGCTCTGGGTCAGATAACACAGTGGTCTGCCATCACTGTGTACTGAGCCAAGTTTGCTCACTCTACTGAATGCTCCACACCAGATCCCTCCGGCCTGGTTCTGTTTGTCTATACCACAGCACTTACCACCCTTAGCACACTGTGTTTGCTCATACACTCTGCTACTGGTTTTCAGGACCCTACAGCTAGAATAGAATTTCCACTCCCTTCAGTTGGTCGCCCAGTTGATACTTAATAGCTACCCAGAGAACCATCGAATGACATAAACAGGCTATGAGGTAATACCACCTGAAGGGCCCCCACCTTACTGGGCCTCCTGGTTTGATACCCTACTACTTGGAAGATGTGCCCAGGGATAGAGTCTGTGTCCTGCTGATCTTTCGGAAGTTTACTGGTTACTCCAAGGAGGCCACTGCACCTCCTTTCATCTAACTCCAGATCTTTGTCAGTGTGCAGGTTGGTAATCTGAACAAACCTCATCTTCTCAGAGAAGAATGTTTCAGCTAAGTCAAACAGTGCCAACGGGGGAGCTGGTAACTCTCTGACCTCAGGAGGAAAGAACAAAGGCTGAAGCACTGGCAACAGCATCTCAAACAGCCGGAGCAGATCATGCCTCACATTTAGCTTCTCATGAGACTTGATAACCTTGGGGAGGCAGGTGGTATCCAGCTTGTAAGTGGACAGGTCACAGATGTTGACAGCACCACAAAGGTTCTCATCTCCCTGGAGACACACTCAGAGCTGGTCATAAATCTCTGGGTCTTTATCATCCATCTGCATAGGTATCTCTTGTTATGAGCCACTGGAATACAACATTCAGAATTTTTTCATTTTCTCCTTTATGCAAGTATTGGTCACTGAACTTGTAACAGGAGCCAAACTGCTAGATCTTTGAGCAGTAAGAAGTCTGTCAAGAGGGAAGCAGATGAAGTCTATTGACAGAACAGCCACTGCTAGTTTTACAATGCTGAGCACAACATGCTTTCTTGTAGCTCAACCGAGTTTGATGTCCTGGAGAAGTATCTTGGCAATGGTGGAGACAGCCTTCTGATGTGAGAAGAAAGAAGAGTCCAGACTTGATACCAGTATCAACTTTCTTCTAGAAGAATATGGAATCATAGTCCATTACGATACTGTGGTTAAAGATGTATGTCACAAGTATTTGCGTCCTAAGGAATCTCTGGTTTCAGATGGACTGTTGAACAGGGAAATGAGCCAAGTTGCAGAAAAGTCTGTGCTTGGAGTCACTGATGAAGAGAATAAAGGCAACTGTACCCAGGCCCTCAGCTTTGTCTACTCTTACAATGTAACCCATAGTTTCACCAGTTTAACTTCTTAGATGTGACTTCATTTTTTAAGCTCTAAGTAAAATCTTCCAATTACCAGGAAGTCTTTTCTGCAAAGATAAGTTACCAATGTTGGCGGTAAACACCTCCTTTTGGTATGCATCGCTATACTCCAAAACTCCTTTTCCATGCCTTATGGCTCCAGGCCCTAATCAACTCCTGAAGTGGAATGATGAACAGCAATTTTCTTTCTTTTTTTTTTTTTTTTTCCGGAGCTGGGGACCAAACCCAGGGCCTTGCGCTTGCTAGGCAAGCACTCTACCACTGAGCTAAATCCCCAACCCCAAACAGCAATTTTCTTAATCGGACTTTTTTAACTATTTGAAGATAGAAGATCCACCCTAAATCTGGGCCATATGTTCTGGTGGCAGCCCACTTAAAAAGACGTGGAAGAAGTAAGCGTTTGTTTTGATTTTTGCCTGCTTGCCCTCACTATCATTGGCGAGTTCATCTATCTTGTTGGTGAGACCCTTCTTCACTGGCTATAAAAAGGCTGAGAGAAAAATATAAAATAAAGTGTGGATGTTGGGGATCTGCTCCATCCACCAAATATATGTATGTGTGTATATGTCTGTATGTACATACATATGTGTGCATGTATATAAGTAATGCATAGGTATACATGTGCATATGTGTCTATGTGTGTAAGTATGCGTGTATACTTGTGAAATTGACAAAACATGTGGTAGAGCCTGGTCGTGTGTGTGTGCGCGCGTGTGTGTGTGTGTGTGTGTGTGTGTGTGTGTGTGTGTGTGTGTGTGTGTGTTTGTGTATGTATGACCTTCTCTCTAGTCTTTTCTTTTTCACCAGCCATTTAAGAGTTAAAAGAATTCAGAGTTTTTCTCCAGACATTCTTGCTGGCCCCAGATAAATTAAGTTTTTCTCCTATAGTAAGTGTTAACAGTGTAAATGTTATTAGAAGGGGCAGGGGGCAATAGGGGCGTCAGTTGCTACCAGCACCAACCCCAGTCACCAACACCATACCTCACTGCCTTCCTCAGTTACCTGGATGTTGAGCTGGCTTTCGGCACTGCACCTAGCTGACTGAAGTGTGGCAACCAGGATATAAGTATTGTGTATAAAAGACAAATGGCTGTAAGGCTTGGGCTGCAGGATTTGGGTAAGTTACTGCAGCTACCAGCCAGCTTAAAAAAAAAAAAAACGACTTTCCTTTTGGCTTTAAGAGTACTAATTTCTGGTGGGCTTTCCTTGCGCCAATGATACTAAAGGATCCAGAGTGGAACATGGTGTTTTGGTTAAGAATTGCCCTCCATAGTCTCTGGATTTGAATACACAGTACTCATTTGCTAGCCTTATTTGAGCAGGCTTAGGACCGGTAGCCTTGATGAAGGAAGGATGTCAATGGTGTGAGTTTGAAAGCTCAAAGATTAGTACCACTTCGCGTTTGCTATCTCTGCCTCCTGCTTATAGTTCAAGATGTGAATCCTCAGCTCTCAGCTTCCAGCCATTATGCCTGTTGCCTGCTGTCCCTGCCATTATGGACCCTAACCCTCTAGAACTGGAAGCCCCAAATAAACTCATTCTATTAGCTGCTGTGTTTTATCAGAGCAATAGAAACTCTGACCAAGACAGTATTGCACCAAGGCCAGAAACGTCAACTGAGCTGCAACTTGGAGACTCATGTCCTGCACCTTTCTTACAAGCATGTTCACTATAACCTTGCACTTCTGCTACTGATATATGTCACAGGCTCAACCCACAGCAACTGTCAGTGAGGAGGGCCATTTATGCCTTGAGACATTATCATCTGAGCTAACCATCAGAAGTAAACCCTTCAAGGATAAATGCCACACCTCTATTTTTGTTTATGAACTGCAACGATCATCTCAGTCTGTAGAGGCATATAGCTTCATGTACAAGAGCCAGGGCATAGGGCTTCCTCTAGGCTGTATTTCTGATATCATCTTTTTGCTTGGTCTGGGAGTCAAGGAAGAACAAAGAGATATGGTCAGTACCTGGATTGGACCAGTACTTTCCCGATATCCAAGAAGCCAGTGTTGCCCAGGAGAGGTAAGAGAACAGACTGCCCATTTGCCAGCTTACTCTGGATCTTTTCACTGTTCCTTCCACAAACTCCTGTGATTCTTTCTTTCATGCTTCCTCCCTCCCATCACTGTGAAGGCAGCCATAATGTTGTTGACTTGAGAGGGAACAACCAAAAAAACAGTGTATAGGGTCAGTCTGCTAAGGGAGAAGCAGCAGCAGCAGCAGCAGCACCAGCAGCAGCAGCACCAGCAGCAGCAGCACCAGCAGCAGCACCAGCACCAGCACCAGCACCAGCACCAGCACCAGCACCAGCACCAGCACCAGCACCACCGGCAGCAGAAGTTGAGGGAATAGAAAATTTCCAGAAGATTGGGGAAAATGAGAAAGAAGAGGAAAAGACCATGTTTGTACTGATGCTCAAGACTTCATGGACCATAGTGGTTCCGAGGATGGTGGCACAAGCACCTGTGGCTGGGGCATCAGCAACAGAAATCAGAGCCCTTCACTGAGGGCACAGAGAGCAAAATACAGCTTGCATACTGATAGCTTCTTCGTGCCCACATTCTCAGTTACAACAAGGTAAATTGACTGTCCTGCTTAGCTCACAGTTTGCTAGGAGTACAAGCTGGTTCATGGTGGCATTTGGCCACTCTCCAGGTCCTTTTCTTCCCATACTAAAATAAAGCGAATTGGAGACTCCATATTGTCTGGGCTCATTTGTCCTTTGGTTGTGTTTTGGTAGAAATGACAGTATGCCAGTTGATTTATGTGAGTGGGGGAAAGCCACTAATTTTTCTTCCCATATTTAAGTGAATATGGTTTGAAATGTTTGAACAGTGCTTATTATTATTATAAACAAAGTCCTATTAGAAAGGGGAGAGAAGGGCTGGAGAGATGGCTCAGCAGTGACTACTCTTCAGAGAACCTGGGTTCAATTCCCGGCACTCACATGGGAGCTCACAACTGTCTATAATTCCAAGATCTGACACCCTCACCCAGATATACATGCAGGCAAAACCTCAATGTGCATAAGATTAAAATAAATAAATTTTTAAAAAAGGAGAAAAGGAAGAGAAACTTGAGGTATGGCTGAGAGTGTATATGGTTGAATTCTGCCTCTGTTTGAAGTCTGCTAAATATTTTTAATCATTGATTCTCTCTTGATTAATTTTTGTATTTTTAACTGTATTAGAAAATAATTAATATTAATAATTTTTAATAATCTAACCTTAAATTGATGCCTGAGGGGAAATTTCTGAAAGTGAATATTTTAGTTTCCTTTCCTATTACTTAGGCAAAATACCCCCACCAAAACAACTTAAAGGTAAAAGGGTTTGTATTTAGCTCACAATTCCAATCCATTAATCCTGGAAGTACAGATGGTAGGGATTTGAATGAAGCTGATAGTCACATCATGTGCATAGTCAAGAACATAGACTAATGAATGAATGCATACATGTTAGAGTTCAGCTAACTTTCACCTCATTCAGTTCAGAGCCCAACCCATGAAATAGTTTCCACCTACATTCAGGGTCTTTCCACCTCATTTAACCCAATTAAGGCAAAGCTGCACAGGCATGGCCATAGGCCTGACTTTTAACAATCTTTCACTGAGACTCCCTTTCCAAATTGATCTCATTGTGTCAAGTCCATAATTAAAAATTAATCCTCATGGAGAGCTTCACGGTGAATGTTAGAGAATAAGTGGGGACATGGGGACTTGACAGGAGAAACATTTACAAATATTGACAGGACTTGACATGGACTTCAACTATTTCACTTGATCTGCAATGCCAGGCCTGAACGTGTGCAGCCTTTGCCCTCAGGAAGAGCCTTGTAAGATGGATGCACGTGACTGACCGAAGCCAGAGTGTGGGTCAACATACCCCATGGCAGCCATCTGGAAGGGCAGCCATTGCAGAAGTTGCATCTGGCTTTTTTGCTCCAGACATGATGAAGTTGCTCTGTTGTTCAACACCCTGTGCTTTGCAAAGTAAGATCAAAACTTTTCAGACTTTTCAGACACAGTGGCACAAGAAAGCCTCCGCATATGGAAACGAGCCGTCTCCAAGAGGAACATGATTTCCTCAAGGAACAAAGAATATCACAGAACCACATTTATTCTTCATGTACATCTTTATATGCCTTGAAAAATATGAACATATGTGTTCTAAATCAGAAATGTTGAATCTCATGTGTATATACGTATATAAACTATATATGCATGTATGTGAAATACACACATATATGAAATGTATAAAGTGTTTGATTGCTAAAACCAGTGTCCTTTAGATAGTGATTATATGTGTTAGTCATATTAGGGTTACATATGACATAGAAATTATTCATATTGATAGCAACTCCATGATACCAACTTATCTTCAGTAGTAAAGTTTAAGCTTAAATTCTATGCTTTAGGAAGGAATTTATAAGTCTTCAGGTCCTGGAGTGAGGAAATAATCCCATTGGCTGTTTCGTTAAATGGTCTTTAATGGAAACAGGAAAGCAGCAATTCCACATGTCTGGTCCTCTTTGCATTGTGTTAACTGTTCAGTAACATCTCAGAGACTGACAGCACCATTTTTGCTTGTATTTTTCAATCAGTTGGTGTTCTGTACATATTTAGTTATATTTGACCATTTCTCTCATCCCCTCCTTTTCTTCTCTTGCCCCTCCTTTCCTCCACCTTCCAGCCTTATCCCATTCCTGCTTAAACTTTTTTCTACTTCTCTTATGTCTTTTTGCATTGTAATATCACATATACCATGTCACTTTTCCTCTCCCACTCACTTTAAGTTTCTTCCTCCCTCCCCATGGGTCCCTTTTTTTTGTGGTTTTTTTTTTTTTTCGGAGCTGGGGACCGAACCCAGGGCCTTGCGCTTCCTAGGCAAGGGCTCTACCACTGAGCTAAATCCCCAACCCTCATGGGTCCCTTTTTACTTTCCTGGCATCTACACATATTAACTACCACATAAGTATACATGAATAAAAATTAGAAGTTAGAATCTGTCTGTGAGAAAGAATATATGCTATTAGCTTTTATAAGCCTAGGTTTCTTCACTCAATGTTTTTCCAGTACCATCTGTTTTCCTGAAATTTTCATAATTTTGTTTTTATTTATAAAATTTCATTGTTTATATGTATCATATCCTAGTTGGTTTTATTGGTCTTACTTGTAAGGGCATAGAGTCAACTAGAGAATTATCCATTGACATATTGTACAGATCACACTATGGTTTAGGCATGTTTGTAGAGGATTGTCTTGATTGTTAATTGATATAGGAGAGACAAGCCCACTGTGAGCTGTACCATTCCCTGAGCAGGTGGTCCTGGCCTGTGTTAGAAAGCTAGCGATGTATGAACCTATGAAGGAGACAGCAAGCAATGTTATTCTATGGTTCCTGCCTCTAAGTTCCTGCTTGAGTTCCTTCCTTGGCTTTCCTTAGTGATGATCTGTAACCTGTAAACGGAAATAAATCTTAGCATCCCCTAGGTTGTTTTTAGTCAGAGTGTTTTATTACAGCAACAGAAAGTATCATATATTTTCATTACCCAATTGATACACACCTAGGCCTATTCTACTTTCTTGCTTCTGTTAATATGGAAAATGGTTAATTGTACCGCAGTGCCTGACACAAAGCTGGTGCTCATTGAGGGTTTGGGAAGATGAATGAGTGTTGCTCAGGCAGGGTTTTTTTTTTTTGCAGTGCTAGGAATGGAATATGAATTCTAAGCAACCACTATAATCCTAATCTTCAACTTCGTCCCTTCATATAATTAAAAATAAGAAGTATTCCATGCAATCTAAATGGTCAGTGACATACAAAATTATCTTATGCATTCTCTGATTATGACTCTAATAAGTTAAACCAATCTACTTGAGATTATAACATTAGGTATTTTATTTTATTTTATTTGACTTGGTCTCACTATGTGGCCTTGGCTGAACCTGAACTCATTATGCAGACTCTGTCAAACTCAAAGATGTCTGGCTGCCTCTACCTTCCCAAGTACTTATAATGCACTATCTCTACTTCTTACTGAAGCTTGGGGACATGATGCTGTGAGACTGTGCTTGTCTGGCATGAGTCTGATCCCCAGCACCTCTAAAACAGGCCATGATGATGCAAAGCTGTAGTTCCAACTCTGCGGAGGTGGAAGCAGGAGGATCAGAGGTTCAAGGTCATCCTTGTCTAAAGATGGCTCAGTGGTTAAGAGCACTGACTGTTCTTCCAGAGGACCTGAGTTCAAATCCCAGCAACCACATGGTGGCTCACAACCCCTCTTCTGGTGTGCCTGAAAACAGCTACAGTGTACTCATATAAATAAAATAAATAAATCTTTAAAAAAGAAAGAAAGAAAATTGAAGGCCAACATGGGGTACATTAGCCCCCTCTCAGTAAACAAAACACAGGAACTATTCTGAAGTTTGGTGATTTTCTTTTTATGAGCTAAGAGACTTGTTTTATTTTAGTAACAGTTGAGTCTGCTGTCCCACCAGTGCTCCTTCTAAAGATAATTAGAGAACAATAACTAGAATATATTGAAATAAGAAACAAAGTTATGCACAGTAAGGTAAGATCATGTGGTCATCTAAATGAACATGTGAGAAATTCCATACCCTGGAGATAAGTATGTTTACTTCATAGACAGGCTCAAAACTCAACAATGCTCCAGAGAATAATTTCAAAGAGCAAGAATCTGTTTTCACAACAAAATAGACATAAAGATGGGCTGACATTTAACTCTCAAAGATAGAGTACAAAATTAAGTACTAAAACCTAGCAAAATATGTATTTAAACTGAAGTCAATGTAAACTTGAATTCCCAGTGGGCACAATTAAAAACTTGCTTCTTGATTTTAAGAACATTCCAAAATTTGGTATGATAATCATAAAACTTTGACAAAATAAATATTTCAATGACTTGCACTGAGACCACAGCCATCCATTACTAAGCCTGCCAAGAGACAGTTTCACTCTTTTCCCCAAGAAACCATAACACTAGCAAACTCCCAGTAGAAACAAATACTGAGGGCTTTTAATCAGAAGTGAACATTAGTTTAGAGCTATGCTTAGAGCACTCTTTACATATTTAAGAATATTCTTTTACCTATCATCCTTCTAGTTGCTTAAAAATCACAATTTCTCCCCTATAATGTTACCAACTTAATATTGTTGTAGTGTAAAACTGTATCTCACCATAGGAGCCAAGAGATGTGTGGTCATAGGACCATTTTCTAAAACGTAACTAGAGAAAACAATTACGAACTTGGGACTGACACAATCAAAGTACTGCTTTGAGGTTAAAAATATTAATAGGCAACCATAGAATCCCATCCTCAGAAAGTTTTATAGAAAAGCAGAAGAAAAGTAATTGTTTAATACAAATAGATTCTATAGCTCCTTCAGGCAACAGAAGAATCCCCACACCTGTAATGTCAACTAGGAAGACCAGCAGGTACCCAGGGAGCCTGAATTTCGACAGGAGCAGGTGGTGTGTCTGGAGCTGGCAACAGAAAGTTAATTTTCTCTAGTGGTGGCAGAGTCTGGAACCTCTGGGGCTACTGATGATTTCTGATGTCATGGATCATAAAATAGGACCTGAATTACTCCCTAAGCTCGTCTAATTTATAGCCTTGGCAGAGGGCAGAAATCCATCTCATGTCACAGGCACGTGTTGCTGCTCAGCTCTGACATAATCTGACACCAGCAAAAGAAGCCTGTTTTCACCATCTGGCCATAAGAACTGATCTCTTTCACATGTGATCATCATGTCTACTGGGGCTGAGGAGACAGTTTAGTTGGTAAGGCGTTTGTCTTGTAAGTGTGGGGACACATGGAAACATGAATTCAATCCCCAGAAGCCATGCATAAAAGCCAGAAGTAATGGCATGTCCTTGTAATCCTAGAGCTGGGGAGGTGGGAAAGGCAGGTTCCCAACCACCCAGTCTAGATTACTTGAGTTCCTGTTCAGTGAATGACCCTACCTCAAAAGACAAGTGCACTAGAGGAACAGCATCCAAGGTCCTCTGACATGAACACACACACGCACGCACAGACATATGCACGAACGCATGCACACACACCTTCTAGCCCATGTATACTTCCTACACGAACATGTATTTGGGCACATACACACAATAGGTTCACTGTGGATATGTTGAGACTGTACATCCAAAACAATTTGAATGTACTCAATAGGTAATGGTTTCTCCTTCAGTGCATCTTCAAGGGATGTTGGCCTAACTTTTATAATTTTTGTGTTGTACCTAAAAGTAAGATTCCCACATACTTCCCCTTCTCCCCTCTGCATATACACACTTAAACATTGTCTTCTCCAGTGTTTCTGGAAAAAATAAACAGATCTATTATGAAGGGGAGGTTGATAAAAGAGACTATGTTGTCAGAAAAAGCCCACCTTTACACTTGAGATATACCTGTGATATGTTCAGTGGTGTCGCCCATGGAAAAGAACTTTGTCATACTTTTTAAAATGGCATTTTCTTGATAATTTACACATATATTATACTAATACTCCCCCCAAAGACTCATGAAGCAAATATATTGAGATTTCACCACTTTATTGCAATTAAAAGAGCTGAGGAGATAAGAGTAAGATAGGAGGGGGGAGTGGTTAGAACAATGGGTTGGTGGCAGCAAAATCTCATCCGCTTCTGGGCAAAGGTGGTTCTCTAGTTCTCCTCCGCAATCTTTAGGGAAAGGTGCAGCTACAGTGAGCACCATGAGGAGCACTTCAGAGCACTTACATCCTCAGGCATTTCCTGTACTTGGCTCTCCTACTCTTAAACCAATTCTATAATGAAAGAGAAAAAGCAGTTGCCTTAGTGAACCAAATAGAATCATAACTAAAGAACCATCATATAAGTTTATAGGATTTTTACATTCTATGAAAGAACCTTCTCTCTTGCAATTCCATGAGGAGCACTCCAAAGCCTGAATGTTTATAAACGCCCTCCATGAGTTTTAGTGTAGTTTATTATTTAAAAAACAATTCATTAACACCTAAACTACACTAATGTGAAAGATTTATATATCCTCTACATAGCTATATTATTTGTACAACTATTTGTACATATAATGAATATGTATTTTGTAATTTAGAACATGTATTAATAATTTATTCATAATTACATAACATAATAGAATCTCCTTATGTGCAAGGAATAAAACAGGTTCTGTGATGGCTAAAGAAAGTCCATTTTGTGCTAGGCATCCATCTTGGTATCCACCAACCATTTGTCTCTGACTCCAGTCCCTGGAAGATAACTTTCCAGTAACCCTGACTCAGTGACCCCCACCCCAAAGTATACAGCCAAAACCATTTATTTTGTTATGATATAACTAACTACTACTTTTTGGCTTCTGTAATAGGCCTGTGCAGACATTCAAGGATTATTTTGAGGCTTTCTTGACTACCTAATCTTGGCAGAGCAGAACAGTTCTTGGCGTGCTTCTGCAAGATACTCAAGGCCTTCTTTTGGTTTCCCTTTAAAATTTTTTTCCTCACTCATTTTCACTGGGCAAACTCAAGTTTGGCTCAGAGATTGTTGTCCTACCAGCAGCTTTAATAAATTTAACTAACTATAATCCAGATTGAGACTGTATCCCCATGGGGTCATGAACTCCATACGGTTCAATACTATATACTTTTTTTCCACTTAGAAAGTCATGTTCCCCCTGAAAGTGAGACATTTTGGTATTGTGGAATTTTCTTATCCATTTTCCTTGTGTAAACCCCACAAAATTCAAAACCCACTTCCCAGCTGGGCATGGTACCATATGCCTTTAATTCCAGCAGAGGCAGGTGGTTCTCTGTGAGTTCGAGGCCAGCCTAGTCTCACAGTAAGTTTCAGGATAGCCAGGCCAATGTAGAGAGACCCTGCCTCAGAACAAAACAAAGTACCTTCATTTCCCAAATATAGAACAGTAAAAAACAAACAACAAACAATACAACTTCAGTCATTGGACAAAGGTATTCACCACCTGAATAGTTCTAGAAAGGCTATCTTTTTTATAGTTACTGACCTCCACTCTGGATTCTGTCACACCTATCCATCTTGCGAGCTCCCTTCTGTGGGCAAAAGTTGAAAATATTCAGTATTTAGCCTGATGGATAAAATAAAAGTACGAAGGGCATTTATATCTGTTTTTAAATGTTTGGCTCCATTTCCCTTCTGTGACATTCACCTTGAGGATTTTGAAACTTTTAAAAGATATTTCTACCAACAATTATCTTTTCTATCTACTATAGATAGAAATGTGAAAAACTGAATATGTCACTAAGACACCCAGATACAATTTGAAAATGAGTGAAACAGAAAACGTCACATGAAATGTTACTGACATAAGCACATAGTGATGCCTGGGACTCGGCCCACAGAAAGAAAAGAGAACAAAAAGCTGTGAACCAAAATACACAGAGGAAAGAAGGTTTTACAAACTTTGTTGAGCTGGAAAGAAACAATAGAAGAAAATGAATTAATAGAAAACACATGGGCATTTCTAACATTTAATTACCATGCAAAAAACATCCAACCTACTGATTGGATACTAAATACTAAAGCACAAAATAATAAAACCACAGCAGGCACAAAACAATGTTGAAAGCTCTCACAAGCCTGGCATCACAGGTCTGTATTGCTAGAAAGAGGAGGAAGGCTGAGCCAAGAGGCTTACTGAAAGTTCCAGGCAAATCTGGGCTGTACAGTGAGTTCCTCTATCAGCAAAGGCAGGGAGAAAACAAGGGGGAGGGTGGGGAGGGAGGAAGGTGAAGGGTGAAGTAGGAGAAGGGAGGAGGAAGAAAAGGGCGAGGGCAGGAGGGGAGGAGAGACGAAAAATAAGGTAGTGGTGTTGGCCTCTTGTTATCCCAGCTCCTGAAAGGCTTGTTTTTGTTTGAGGTGTCCTGTGGCACAAGCCTTTTGGAGCTATGTAGCTGACGATGACCTTGAACTTTCTATCCTCATTCTGCCACCTCCCATGTGCCCAAGTGCTGTGAATACAAACAAAGACTACCACCAATGGCTTTGATTGGTTGGTTGGTTGGTTGGTTGATCAGGCTATAGAGCAAGATGTCCTGGAATTTGCACTGAGCCTATTGCTCAGGCTACAAGTCATTATGCCCAGAGCTTTATCTTGCTTTTAGGAACAGTTTTGCTTTTCTTGAGTAGAAATTTTAAGGAGAAGAATACACCCTCCCCCATCCTGCAAACTAATCAGCAGTTAACAATCCAAGCAGTAATTAAGAAAAATGTTCCGACACACTTATAAAAATATAATGTGATGCCAAAACTACACAATGTACAGTTCCATTTTAAATAAAGACCACCCTGTATTTCCTCAGCCATTTTCAGACTTTACACCCCTGTTCAAACCTTACTTTGATTCATTTAAATACTGCAGGGAAATATCTTCATTCCTGTTAGCCTTCCCCCACCTCACCCCAGAACCCAAGTGCAAAAGAATAGAGTGTGGGAGCCAATGGTGTGCAGGTAGATTCTATTTTGGGAGGGGAAGAAAAGATCCAAATGCCTCTCCGGAGCATTCACAAGCCAGACAATGTTCTTACCGGGCTGCAGCACTAGGATAGTGATTACGTTCGAAAATGCGCTCCAGCTCCTGGAGCTGGAACTCGGTGAACCTGTGGCGGTTGCGGGACAGCTGGCCTGGTAGACGTGGGGAAGCCTGATGGCCTTTTGTGCTCCCAGGGATTGGCTCCTTTTGTTGGCCTTTATCCTGGTCATTGCTGCTGGTCCCGCCATCCTGGCTTCTGTCATCTACAGAGGCTGAGGCTGAACTGCCAGCAGGAGTTATTTCATCTCTGGATTCTTCTTCATTTGCACCTTCTCCTTCTGTAGCTGTGGTGTCCAACATAGGGTAGCCCTGTACAACTTCTTTCTCCTCTCTCTCCTTTATATCCTGTAAAACTATCCACGCAGCTGCTTCTGAAGGAGGAAACAAGGAGAGAAATGACCAGGGAATCAGAGTCCAGGGTGAGTGGGGAGAGACAAGGAAGGGTTGCAGACTGAGCCGGCAAGTATCTGTCCATTTTAGTCTGTAAAATGACAGAGGTAATTAAAGTACATGTCCCATCCATATACTCACCATTGCTTTCTTTAATTTGATCATCTCTCAGATGAGAATACTGGGTGACTTCTTGAGGTTCCATAGCTTGGATGCTGTTGATGGTGCTCCTACTTCTGGAAATTCTGGGCTTAAACATTAAGCTTAAGAACAAAAGCATCGACCCATGACCTGGAAGTGTTCTCTTCTGGCCTGGTCCAGGTTACAATGTATCTAGTCAGTCACAGCCATCCTCTCTTGCCTGCCTTCTTAGTGCTATTTACTGTGGGTTGAGTGTGTTCAGATAAAACCAGTGACAGCAGTTTGGGGTTGCGATGAGCAGAGCGTGCTTTCAAGAAGGGCACAACCCGTGGGAATGTGGTGGACACAACCCGTGGGAATGTGGGGGTGTAAAATTGGGCTTCTAAGATGCAGGCCCGCTGATTACTCTGGCCTTGGTGAAGTATCTTCCCAGAGAAGGGAATATGCTGAACTGTTACAACAAATTTTCAGGGAATAAGAACAGAACCCAGGAGCTCAGGGGTTGGTGATCACCTCTTGGTCTGCTTCTCTACATCTGGAAGCGAGTACCTGACAGAATTAAAGGAAATATGATCACATAGGAGTCCTCTGCCTCTGAACATTCACAAAGACAGAAGTTGGAGCCTAGGCACCATCCAGGGTCTCCAGCTGTAAGATATAGAAAAGGGTATACATATACAGAGGCTGCTGACTGCTCAGAAGACCAAGCACAGGAACTCACATCTGCTGAGGCACTGGGGCAATTTACATTGTCTAGCATTGCTAAATACCGTTAAGATGCCTTACAACCTATTAGCATGACCAGTTATGTGCTGGGATTCCCTTGAGCCTATGTTGTAAAATCCTTCCTAAGACTTTATATGACTAAGTGAATGTGTTAAGAGTCACCTTTTATCTACATGGTATCTTAAAAGGGTGATTATGTATAGATCCATGTGTGTGCATGTGTTCATGTGTATGGACATGTGTATATGCAGGCACATCTTTAGGAACTCTGGCCATAACCTTTGAGAGGTCACAAATGAGGCTAGACTAGCACTGATCAGCAAGGCCTAGGAACTTGTAGACCTTGATCCCATCAGTGCTGAGATGATAAATGAGCATAAGAATGCTTGCAGTTGATGTGGGTATAGGAATCGAACTCAGCTCTTCATGCTTGTACACTTTACTAAATGAGCTATCTCCTCAGCCTGCCTTGTCTTTCCTACCTGGCAGCAGGCGGTTTGGGACACTGTCTCATCACTGTGAATGCAGCAGGGTCACTAAAGAAATAAACCACATGGCACAAGCTGTTTTCTAAGTGTTCAGGTACCTTGGGCAGACAGAAACGGACAGGGTATGTTCAGTGTTGGAGTACATGGCTAAAACCACGTAATTATTATTCAAGTCTAGTTCAATGGTACAACTGATTTAACTGGAGTTACATACAGGAGCAGAGGTGTGGGCTTGCTAACAGTAGGCTGAGCAACTTACAGGCCAGTAAAGCGCAAAACAAAAGTCCTCTATAGATATGTAGAAAGCCACAGGCTACCGCGGGCTACATGAGATCCTGTCTCAGAAAAAGATCAAACAAATATATAAATCCCAATCACCAGGAGCAACGACAAGAAGCAGAGAGGAAGAGACAGAAAGGCAGGGAGAAACAGGGAGGAAACAAACAGAGGAACAGTACGGCAAATACACAGAGAGAACGCCATTTTGATTTGACAAGCCATCACTTTGTTATTTGGATACTTTGCAGGTTATGAAATGTTCTATGCAGGTAACATGGCATGTTCAAAACATGTTCTGAATCTGTACAGTAAATGTATAAGGCAATAAAAGTATACATATTTTGTCAGTCAATGTCACATGATCAATATGTGGAATATCTCACAAATGAGATAAAAATAAAAGTGTATTTAACAATTACAGTTGATCAAGCATGGGATATATAATGTTATGATGAAAATTGTGAAAGTTTGGGAAGGTTTTCTAAAATAAACAGAAATGGAAAACTTGAATGAACCTATAGGAAT
Source organism: Rattus norvegicus (assembly GCF_021556685.1). Taxonomy (NCBI): domain Eukaryota; kingdom Metazoa; phylum Chordata; class Mammalia; order Rodentia; family Muridae; genus Rattus; species Rattus norvegicus. The sequence continues at coordinate 125,289,378 of NC_141554.1, read as the reverse complement.
TGAATGTAACATTTCCAGAGCTGAATAGAGACAAATTCAGTTAATTACTAATCAGGAAGTTTTCTTTTGTTTAAGTATTTTTAGGGATGTGCACGAGCGTGCATGAGTCTATACAGGTATGCGCAGGCATATGTAGGTGTCCGATGTGGGTGCAGAAAACCCAACGTGGGTGGTGAGCAACAGCAGTGGATCCTGCTAAACACTGAAGCAGCTGTGCAGTCATTCAGATGAGGAAGTTTTACATGAAAAGCTGGCACAGTGTATTTGATGGTCCAGGATGAACAGCTTTGACCTAAGCCAAGTTTGCAATCTTGGTAGGTCTGGCAGGAATCGCCTAGTGGGCATGGACTCCAGTGTGAGAAGCAGCACACACATGGCCCCGCCTCCCTCTCTCTCTCTCTCTCTCTCTCTCTCTCTCTCTCTCTCTCTCTCTCCCCTCTGTGTGTGTGTATGTGTGTGTGTGTGTGTGTGTGTGTGTGTGTGTGTGTGTGTGTGTGTGTGTTTAAGAGTAGGAGGTGGTAGATAACTATGAGGCACCTGTTTCCTGACAGCACTACCCATGAACATCTAGGTTCACAGCAGTGGTGATAACATGCCCAAGGTCTGTGCAAGCTCCAGGCAAACAAATTTAGAGTTAGGCATGAAGTCCAACAGCGGCTGACAAGCCTTCACAATTGATAGCTGTTGGGGAAGGGAGAGTCAGTGTCCTTTAAGCTGCAGTCCTGGGTCGGTTGGCCATGCTGCAGTGGATGGCTGAACAACCAAGGGTGTGGGCAGCACCAGTAGGACATGAGGAGGTTCACAAAAAAATTAAGGGACACCAAATGGGGTGCAGAGGGGGATGAATGGCTCTGAGAGGAATTGCTGAAGAATGTGGGGGTGAATATGATCAAAATGCATGGTACAAAATCGTCAAAGGGCACTGGGCCCAAGAAATCTCCTTTAGAATGGGTGCTCAGGGCAGTCCAAGTGACTCCCAAAACACTGACGATCGATCTTGCCCTTGGATGCCCCTATAGGTGACCCCTATTTCTGAAGACATGACACAGCAGCTGGACATCTCCTGAAAATATCCTCCTGTGCGTCTAGCTTCCATGCTATGAGAAAATGTTACGCACCCTGCCGAGGGAGAAAAGCAATTAACAGTGCTACCCAAGGATGACACTGGGTCTGAATCACAACAATGACCAGTGTGAAATATGCACAGGGGTGTAAGAATCAACACATATTAGTGAAGGCCATCAGCTGTCTCCTTGGCCTTTTATTGTGCCCTCAACCAAAGGGAAACCATCCCCAGTCCTACAATCCGGGCTGACACCCCAGGGCCCCTGAGGTCATGGATCGTGGAAGAGAATACACTACTGCCACTTTGATAGACCCGCATAATTCAGAACTACATTAGAAATCTTACCCTTATATCCTTAGATAAGTGTGATTATCTGAAGTGAAAACTTAAGGGATCTTTGGAAAGTCACTTGTATTGGATGGTGTTTGGCTGGGGCAAACATGTGACAGTGTTTTCCTGAAGTGGACACAGGTGAAAGACTAAGGCACACTCATGAAGGAACATTTAGCTGAAGCAGACACAGGAGAGAGGATGTTCTGCTGAAGCAAGCACCTGAAAGGACACATGATTGTTTGCTAAACACAGGCATGTATTGGTACGGCTTACATTGCATAGTGGAGCTCCATTTGTCAGGACTCCATAGAGAGAAACACAAACACACACACACACACACACACACACACACACACACACACACACATTATAAAAACTTCTGTTGATGTGCTGCAGTTTCTTGATGCCTCCACAGACTTAGGCTGATTGACGGAGTGATGTCAGATGACACAAGATGTGTGCTGAGGCAATACACATGCAGAGTGAAGACGCGTGCAGAGTGAAGACGCGTGCAGAGTGAAGAAGCGCGCAGAGTGAAGACACACACATGCCGAGTGAAGACACGTGCAGAGTGAAGACGCGCGCAGAGTGAAGACACGTGCAGAGTGAAGACACACACATGCCGAGTGAAGACACGTGCAGAGTGAAGACACGTGCAGAGTGAAGACACGTGCAGAGTGAAGACACGTGCACAGTGAAGACACGTGCACAGTGAAGACACACACGTGCACAGTGAAGACACGTGCACAGTGAAGACACGTGCAGAGTGAAGACACGTGCACAGTGAAGACACGTGCACAGTGAAGACACGTGCACAGTGAAGACACGTGCACAGTGAAGACACACACGTGCAGAGTGAAGACACGTGCAGAGTGAAGACACGTGCAGAGTGAAGACACACACGTGCAGAGTGAAGACACGTGCAGAGTGAAGACACATGCTGAGGCAGTACCCATGGAGGACACATGATGTTTGGAGGAAGCATAAAAAAGTATCGAGGGACAGTGATGGAGGCCGAGCTAGTCTTGCTTATAGGGTTAACTGTGCGATTCCTGTGGGACTGTCCTCTTCCCTGATCTTTGCTTCACTGAAAGAGGCACAAAGAAAAGACTTCTCCTGACTTCACTGCTGTTGCCTCCTGCTGACACGTGTGGAGGCCGAGGCCTGGCTGTCTCTGCTAGGCAATGCCACCCCTGCTGATTCCTGTTTGCTATCTTGACTCTACCAAACTGGACTGCTGCTGTATCCCTGAAATTTTTGGGCGTGTATCAAGCTGCCATAAGTGACCTGCGAACTGAACTGCTGATTTCCAGACAACACAGATACGAGGTGCTCCTGAGAACCTTTTCTAAACAGGTCCACTTCCCCGTATCCTTTCTTCTCCACTACCTCTGGTGGGTGGTAGGCTAAAACGGAGGATAAAGCATTTAAGAAACATTATTAAAAATAAGGGTTGAAAGAACTAAAGCTACAATTACCACTCCCCATGCAAGAGTCGTGTCTCTGAAGTAAATGGAGACCATCACCGAGACCACAACTGGACAAGGTGCAGAGAACAAAGGGCCATGGGGAGCCCAGCCCCAGTGAATACCTTGACCCCACAGATCCTGCAACGTGGCTCAGGAAATGTTGGGGAAACGGGGAGGCGAAAGATTTTAAGAGCCCATACCGGGATGTGTGCAGTGAGGCCCTCTCAGAATTGGCAGCATAAACAAAACCTGAACAATGCTCAACTCAGTTGGAAAGCTAGTGAGGAGAGGGTGAAGTCTCAATTGGAGGAGACCCACTGTGTACTGGGAGTGTTGGCCTGGGCTTTACGGTTTTCCTAGATGGGCAACCATAAACAAATAGTGACTGCAGATATGGGGAGATTGGCCTCTCCCAGGGATGAGCCGTCTAATTGCTTGTTCAAAGCAAACGGGCAGGCATGAAACCATATATGCATACACACACAGCCAAAAACGGGCTCTGCAGGCCATATGTATACATTCATGCATTCAGGCCTGTGTATCTCTAACAGGAAAAATTGAAGAAAAGAGGCAGTAATGTGAGAGGCTGAGAGAGGGCAATAATGGGGAACTAAGGAGACTTCAGAGAGCAGAATGATAACCAGAATGCATGAACCAAAAGAACTAATAAACTAGAGACAACTGAGGCTCAAAATGTGCCGTTACAGGTGCTCTTTCTGCAAGCACACATTCAAACACACTACATATAAATTTATTAGGTTTCTGTCTTTAAAGAATTTAAAAATGCATGTAAACGAGGTTGGCTATCCTGGTACACAGTTGTAAGCACAGTCCTTGGCAGGGAGAAGCAGGCAGACCAGAGACACAGGGCCATACTCAGCTCTGTCTCCAAGAGACTCTAAGTCCTGGGAATTTAGGCCTACGTTTAATTTTTCTTCCAGTAGTCGATACAGGATAGAACTCTTTAGCCAAGGCTCATGGAACTTGCAGGGAGGTCCCTAGCTCAACCTATCTCGGGCTAGGAATTAAAAACCATACAGCCAGCATTATGGAATATATATATGTACATATACATATATATATACACATTGACACCACTGTTCATATACACACACACACACACATATATATATAATATGCATATACATACATACACACATACATCCCTTTATTCTGCGCCACATGTCTTTTTAATATTGTCTTTTATGAGGTGGACAGATGTCCAGTGGATAATGGCAGTTGCGCCCAAGATAGATGATCCCTATTTGATTCCCAGGATTCGTACAGTGGAAGGACCAAACCGAGGAACTCTATAATTCATCCTCTGCCCTCCACAGGTGTGCACCTTAAAATAATTAACACGAATAGGAAATAAATTAATTAACACACACACACACACACACACACGAAACTGGAGGTGGGATGACCTCACTTGCTAATTGAATATTTACAAATGCTTGGATGGGTTCTATGAGTCCATCTTCCATAGTGCGCTTCAGTTTTACCTTGCTTTCTCTTTCTCTGACAAAACACCATGACCAAAAGCCATCTGGGAGGAGAGGTTCTAGTTCCTGTTGGAGCTCACTGTCTATCTTTTACCAACGTGGAGGACGCAACTGGAGGCAAGTGCTGAAGCAGAGGCCGTGAAGAAACGCCGCTTACTGGCACACCTCCCGGAGACTTGTACAGTCTGTATTCTTTATGGTTCAGGACAATCTGCACAGGGGCGGCCACCCCAGTGTGGGAAAGCCTCCCTCTCATGTCAATCAGTAATGAATAAAATGCACACAGCATTGTGTACAGAATTATACAGACAGTTTTCAATGGAGAGTCCCTCTTTCCAGATGTTTCTAGTTTGTATGTAGCTATCAAAAACCCTCTTGAGGGGTTGGGGATTTAGCTCAGTGGTAGAGCGCTTGCCTAGGAAGCGCAAGGCCCTGGGTTCGGTCCCCAGCTCCGAAAAAAAAAAAAAAGAACAAAAAAAAAACCCTCTTGAGCACCACTGATAGCTTTGTTCAGTTCAAACACACCAGAAAAACAGACTCGAAAAACAAACAGCCATAGCAACACACATATGTGGCACACACACACACACACGCGCGCACACACATACAGGCACACACACACACGCATACTCACACTCACACACACCACACAAACACAAACAAATGAACAACGTCCCAAAAAGTTTCTCTCAGAGTCAATGGTGCCTATGGAATTCCATGTGGGGCTAGAACCAGCTCTGCCTGGATGAAGGCTGGCTTTTCTTGGGGATTCTGCATGTCCTTCTTGCACATCTGGGGAACAATATGATCAGGGTGTGGAGGGAGAGTTCATGATAGAGGAAAAAGCAGTGTATGGGTCAATGCAAACTCACTGTGACAGGTGACAATCTTCTGGGACATTAAATGGCTACTGTGGTCACTCAGCAACATCACCCCACACAAGGAGGCCTTGTCTTTTATTTAAATGTCATTTTCTCAATAATTGCCACGCATGCCGTACTAATCCAGAAGACACAGGAAGCAAATAAACAGAGAATCTATTTATTTCAAATACAAGTGCTTAGGGGATAAAGAGGCAATAACATGTTGGTGGAAGAAAGCAGGCGTCTGCCAGTGGCTCTAGGTCAAGGGTGGTACACTAGGGCTCCTGCGCCATCTTCAGAGAGAGGTGGAGTATTCCCAGGAGGAGCACCACCTGACTGACTTTGTTCTCTCCTGAAGTGTTCTCTCCTCTTCTTAAACCATCTCTACAGTGAGAGGGAAGAGGGATTTATTCTGAATAGTAAGCAGGACTGTAATCAGAAAGCACATCGTGTAACAATAGTGGCCCTCTGTAATTTATATCAATATAACTTATATTAATATTGTCTTGCTCAGAAGAACCTGGTGTCTCACTGTTCTAATTCTGTGAGGGGCTGAAGGGCTGGTAGAGGGTGTAGGGCTTGCCTAGAATGTGAGAGGCCCCCAGACTTCTGGCTCCAGCAAAATGCACACCTGGTTTCTCTGTCTCTCCGGTGGAGCCCTCTGCAGATACTTATCACCCCCTTGGGCAGTGCAGATGCACTCCCGAGACTATAATGATGGGTGTGGTTATCTTCATGGCTTCACTAGGCACTAGCCACAGGACCAGGCATTTGGAATGTCTCCTTTCCACATTCCCACAGGTGCCTCTTGGGCTTATCAGCTCTCGCAGTGACGGGCTCTTCTGTGAGTTACCCCCGTAAGGTATATTCCTTGTGAAATGTGCCCAGTAGGCATAGAGAGCTTTCTGAAGTTCTTTTCTACCCACAAGACTAGAGTTCCAGAAAGTTACTTTGGGGCACCTGCAGAGATGGCCTAAAGATTACCAGCACCCATGACTCCAAAGAGTCTGAAATCCATTCCCAGAAACCATGCTTCCTGGTCACTATGATCTATGACTCCAACTATGAACACCCAGAATCCTCTGACAGCCACAGGCACACACAGAAATGTGGCACACGCACACACACACACACACACACAAAAACACAGACACACACACACACGGAGGGGGGGAGAGAGAGAGAGAGAGAGAGAGAGAGAGAGAGAGAGAGAGAGAGAGAGAGAGACTTTAAAAGAAATATAAAAAAATAGGTACGGTAAGACGAAAGGAACACTATACCTTCAGTAACAGGACAACTATATCAGAGACATGAAGAAAGTTCTTTAATGACAGTGTTGTCACCTTTTTGTGTCTTACTCACCTGCACTTTGGCCTCACTCACGCCCATCACCCTTGCCAGCTCTTTTCTGAAATGAGGGAAAAGGCAGATGTTCATTATTTAGTACCACAGATGCGGTAAAGGATGTAAAAGACACTTTACATTTATGAAAATATTTGTCTCAATGTCCAACCCTCTAGGACACTCAATTTCTGCAGGTGAGTTTAGTTCGTTAGCAAGGCGCTATCAGTAGACACAAAAGCCTAAGCACATATCTAGTAAAACACTTAAAAACAGGAACGCAGGCATAAACCAGTCTGAAGAAATGCAGTAGCACTGGCTGTGGTGGAGCTTAAAGCTGTGTCCGACGAGCGCAGTACAGAGCAAGAACTACGGACCAAATGCACAGGTGAGAAACCTGTGTGAGGCCCTCTTAAAGATGGAAGGATGAACTCAAATGAAAGAGGATTGCTTCCGGGAACTCATACGAGGACTCCTAACAGTCAGTGCACATAAAGAAGTCCAGGGTGCTGATGATCGGGAAAACTGCATGTTACCCTGCTTCATTTACTGTGGGAGGGCGAGCTCGCATGTGCATTTGTGCTGCAGCTTGTGGCCACAGTATACTCGTGAAGGTCAGAGCAAGCCTTGAAGGACTTGGTTATCTCTGGGTCCCAGGCCTTCATGACCTTTTATGTCCTGAGCCACCTCAAGAGTCCCGATTAATGAAATGATAAATCACACCACACACAAAAGAAATGTTACAAAATCTCTAGGTGCTGGCCACACAGTTGTGAGTTCCCAGCAGGAGGGAGACATAAACAAGGGTTCTCTGCAAGTTCCAGGCTACCCCTGCTACAGCTGGGAGACCCTGCAGAACACCATCAGATGGAAAGAGACACAAAACAAAAACTAGGCCTAAACCAGCAGCAGAAAGAACCTCCTGGAGAGTGGGCTGTTTTAGTTACATAAACTAGGAATGACCATGAATGACCTCCCTTCCTCCACCTTCAAGAGGTGGGGTACAGACATGGCTGGATTGATGAACAGATTAATTTTCTGTGTTGCCTTAGGCTTCTTGTCTGCAGCTCAGGCCTCCTGGAGCTCACCACCTTAGCCCAAGCTTGGCCTTCTCAGTGATGAGATTACAGGCAGAGGCCTGTGCCCAACACGGGCTTATCTTTATGGACAGTTCTCTTTGGGCAGAGCACTAAATTGTCATAAAACACTAAAAACGGCAGTAAAGAGAAAGGTGCTGCCGACATGTTTATACAAGGAATACACAGGATATTAAATGTATCAGCACATTGACTGACTGTCACCCATCTCATCCCTACCACACCTCAGGGTCCCGAGGCTGTCCTAACAGGACCTTACTTAGATCAGCAGACAGTGACAAAGTTTTTAACTTGCTCCAAGTAGATACCACAGAGAAGGGCTTCACTGCCTTCTGCATAGCTCCCAGTCCCTTCCCAGAACCCTAGGACAGCAAGCCTGGGGTCTGGCAGGCTGGATCACTTCTCTTAGTTTTAGCCTTAGTTCTAGAAGGCAAAATGGAGGCAGACTAAACCTTCTTGCTGGAGGCAAGCCTGCTGAACTGATTTCCAAGCTCAGGACACACAGCCTGGAAGGAGAGAGCCAAGTCCTTCAAGCTGTCCTCTGACCTCCAAATGTTAGCCACAGCTCCCCGACTCCAAGAAGAAACCGTCCACAACCCCACAAAGTCACTTCAAATGTAATTTGAAGTTTCTAATGAATGAAGAGAAGGACAGCTACCAGAGAGTCAGAGGCTTCTCTGTAACAGCTTGCTCCCTCCTCAGAGAACTGAAGCCACACCATGTGCTTACCTTTCTTCAGCACTGAGATAGTGATTCCTCTGGAAAACGCGTTCCAGCTCCTGCAGCTCTGGGTCTGTAAATCTGTCATGGAGATGGCGGCGAGGCACCAGCACTGGCTCAGGCTGTACAGTGGTCGCCGAAACTGCCACCGGCCTTATGGGAGGTGCTGCATTTGGTATGGGCCGTACACAGTTCATCCCGACTGGTGAAGTCTGTTCACGGGGCACTGGCACATGTGGTGTGCTAGACTCCTTAGCTGGTATATGCTGTGCATTGGACACAGATACTGGCATAGGCTGTGCTTGGTGCACAGTGAATGGCATAGGATGTTCGTGGGGCACAGGAGGAAGCAATGACTGTACATGGGGCCCTGGCCCAGGCATACGCTCTTTGTGAGGCACAGTGGGTGGCATAGTCTGTGCAGTGGGCACAGTAACAGCCATAGACTCTGACTGTGGCACAGAATTAGGCAATGTCTGTACACAGGGCACAGGCCCACGTATACGCTGTGCATGAGGCACAGTGACTGGCATAGGCTGTAGGGGGGACACAGTATCAGCCATAGACTCTGACTGTGTCACAGGAGGAGGCAATGTCTGTACACGGGGCACAAGCCCACGTATACGCTGTGTGTGAGGCACAGTGACTGGCATAGGTTTTACAGGGGGCAAGGTAACAGCCATAGACTCTGCCTTTGTCACAGGAGGAGGCAATGTCTGTACAGGGGGCACTGTAACAGGCATGGGGTGTACTTGAGGCACTGGCATACGATGGGTATGAGGTACAGTGACTGTCATAGGCTGTACGGTAGGCACAGTGAGAGACATAGATTGTGGCTGTGGTACAGGAAGAGGCAATGGCTGTACATGCGGCACAGGCCAATGCATACGCTGTGTGCGAGGCACAGTGACTGGCATAGACTGTACCTGGGGCACAGGAAAAGGCATAGACAGTGCCTGGGGCACAGGAAAAGGCATAGGCTGTACATGGAGCACTGTAACAGGCATGGGGTGTACATGGGGCACAGGCACAGGCATATGACGTGCATGAGGCACAGTGAGTGGCATAGGCTGTACATGGGGCACAGAATTTGGCATAGGCTGTACATAATGCCAAGGAATGGGCATGGGCCGTACATGAGGCAGAGAAATGGGCACAGGCTGTACATGAGGCACTGTGATTGGCATAGCCTGTGATGGGGGAGCAGTAAGTGCCATAGCCTGTGATAGGGGAGCAGTAACTGGCACAGGCTGTACATGGGGCACTCTAATTGGTATAGCCTGTGATAGAGGAGCAGTACGTGGCAAAGGCTGTACATGGGGCACTCTGACTGGCATAGTCTGTGATATGGGAGCAGAAACTGGCACAGGCTGTGCATGGGTTACTCTGATGGGCATAGCCTGTGATGGGGCAGCAGTAACTGGCACAGGCTGTACATGGGGTACTCTGATGGGCATACCCTGTGGTGGGGGAGCAGTAACTGGCACAGGCTGTACATGGGGTACTCTGATGGGCATAGCCTGTGATGGGGCAGCAGTAATTGGCACAGGCTGTACATGGGGCACTCTAATTGGCATAATCTGTGGTGGGGGAGCAGTAACTGGCACAGGCTGTGATGGGGGAGCAATAAGTGACACAGACTGTACATGGGGCACTCTGATTGGCATAGTCTGTGGTGGGGGAGCAGTAACTGGCACAGGCTGTACATGGGGCACTCTGATTGGCATAGTCTGTGGTGGGGGAGCAGTAACTGGCACAGGCTGTACATGGGGCACTGTTATTGGCATAGTCTGTTGGGGGGGAGCAGTAAATGTCACAGGATGTACCTGGGGCAGTCTGATTGGCATAGCCTGTGATGGGGGAGCAGTAACTGGCACAGGCTGTACATGGGGCACTCGTATAGGCATAGTCTGTGGTGCGGGAGCAGAAACTGGCACAGGCTGTACATGGGGCACTCGGATAGGCATAGCCTGTGATAGAGGAGCAGAAACTGGCACAGGCTGTACATGGGGCACTCGGATAGGCATAGCCTGTGATAGAGGAGCAGTAACTGGCACAGGCTGTACATGGGGCACTCGGATAGGCATAGCCTGTGATGGGGGAGTAGTAACTGGCACAGGCTGTACATGGGGCACTCTGATTGGCATAGCCTGTGATGGGGGAGCAGTAACTGGCACAGGCTGTACATGGGGCACTCTGATTGACATACCCTGTGGTGGGGGAGCAGTAACTGGCACAGGCTGTGGTGGGGGAGTAGTAAGTGGCACAGGCTGTGGTGGGGGAGCAGTAACTGGCACAGGTTGTACATGGGGCTCAGGAATGGGCCCAGTGGGGTCCTGGGACACAGTGGTTGGCACAGGCTGTGCTGGGGGCACAGCAGGTGGTATAGCCTGTACTTGGGGCACAGTAATGGGCATAGGCTGGACCTTGGGCACACTGATTGGTATAGGCTGTACACTGAGCGCAGGAATGGGCACAGGCCGTACAACAGGTACCTTTAGGGGCACCGACTGTACCCGGGATTGCACAAGTTGTATCCGTTGTACACGGGGAATCAGTACTGGCACTGGCTGTACATCCTCCATGCCCCACCTACACTCAGGGACTGGCTTCTGAGGCCGACTCTCATTCTTCTGCCTACTGCTGCTGGCACCCTCTTTGTCCCAGTCATTCCTGATGCCTGAAGTTCCTACAGCAGAAAGATTTTCTCCATCACTCCCCGTTCTGTCCCTTTCTCCCAGTTCTTCTACTTCTCCCCATTTTGTTGCTGAAGCCTCCTGCCCAGGGGACGACCGTTCACTCTCTTCCCCATTTCTTCCCTCTCCAGCGGGCAAGATCATCTGTGCTTTCGCACCTGAAAGGGAGGAAACAGACAAAGATCACGTGACTGGACCTAGCGTGGCTGCAAAGCCGCCATGACGTTAAGGCACGCAAAGCCTGCAGCACACAGAGCCTGTCCTGGCAGTCTCCTTTCCTCATGGATGTGGCCAACCCACCAATCCCAGCATGTACTGACCCTTTTGCTTTTCCTCCTCAGGTCCCACATGGGGTGGGTAGTTGGTGTTTTCATGCTCCATGACCTGGATCCCATCAAAGGCGCTTGAGCTCCGCAGTCCCTTGAGCTTCTTCAGATTCTGAGCTGGAGCCCCCTAGAGTTCCGGGAGGAGAGAGCTACTAGACCAGGAAGGACTCTTTTGTAGCCTCGGGGGGTGGGGGGGGAAGTACCCGAGGTGATCTTATCCAATCAGGGCGCCCCTTCCTGGCTTCCGGGCTTGATTGACAGTTGCTCTTGGTTGAGCCTCTGAGGAATAAAACTATGAACACTTGCGAGCTGCACTGAGAGTGATGTGCTTGTAAGGAGGGGACAAGTAAGCTATAGGTGGAGCCTTCCAAGTTGCAACTTGGAGGGTCCCTTTGCCTTGGTGAAGTAACTTCCGAGGGAAGTGAGCCTCATAACCGGAAGTAACAGTAGATTCCCCCGAATAGCTCTGTAAACAATGAGAAATGTGTGAAAAATACACAGTGGTCTAGGGGACGTGATTGTGTCCCTGAACCTTGGCATAGACCCAATATTCCGAAAATGGGTTTAACTGGCAGGCTCTATGGGCTTACACAGAAAGTTAAGCATGCATACATAGTACATCGCGTGGTTTCACATTCTGTCTTTACAGGAGTTTGGGCTGAATTGCAGGGCCTGCTGGCTAGGTAGAAAGATTAGAAGGCTCATCATCTTCCTCAGGGCTACCGGGCGAGTGGGGATGGACAGGGAGAGTGGCGGGGACAGGACACTGGACTTTAGTACAAATGTCAAGCTTTGAGAAGTGCTGGTAAAAACTGTGAGACTTACCATTTCAAGCTGAGCTTCCTCACATTTGTCTAGAACACATGCGTGCCGTGATTGTGTGTGCGCGCGCGCGTGCGCACACACACACACACAAATATAATCTTCCATCCTCCAAAAACACTTCTAAAATCTCTAAATGATGAGTGTCAAGGGCAGGATTTAGTGCCTTGGCCTCGATCCCAGAACTGTCAATCAAGCAGCCCCTTCACTGGCTTGTGGCTAGTCTGATCCAATGGTGGCCACCTTTTCCCAACATTCTCCGGTCACCATAAGACCAGAAAGTCCCTAACTATCTAGCATATGCAACCAAGGTCCTTACTTAGTGTGGAAGTATTTGGGAGCCCTGTTGCCAGAGTAGGAGTTTTTCTCTCACCAACAGGCTAACCTCAGGGTTCTCGTAAACTATCTCAGGAGCAATTCTGCTCAGATATGTTCCCTCTCATTTCCTGTATTTCTTGGTATAACAGGAAACTACCCTTGACAAGGTGTTTGGGAGCTGATGATTGTCTTTCTGAATCTGCCCAACTTTGAAATGACCCCCGTTCAGGACCGGAGAATGTAGCCCCACTGACAGAATGCTCGTGTAGCGCGCATACAGCACTGGCTTAGCTTGTTCCAACTGGTCAAAGCCATTGTTCATCCCTCTGTGATGCCTGTTATGTGGCCATCCAAGAGTGAGAGGCAACTTCAGTTATTTCTGGTGAGATGGGTTTAAGCCTCAAATCACTGGAAACTCACTCTCTCAAAGCAACAACAGGAACGCCTCATTCCTCTCTATTGTATGATTCTGATGTCTCCATCTTTCTGTAAAACAATGAGGAATGGACGGTTCAGTTCATGAGTTTCAGAGATGACTGATGCAAATCATATACAAATATATCATGTCTGCTAAGGCTTGGGATAAAAAAAGAAGACTGCCCCCTCTAGCCTGTACAGCCTTCTCCTGTTACTTTTTGGTTGAATGTTCTCTTGCCTGCTCCCTATAATCCTGTGACTGGCCTTGAGGAAGTTGCAGACCCAGGGTTGTACTGAACTTGTAAGCGTGGGAAGGAGGCAATTCTGGCTGAAAGCACACCAACAGCCTACTGGGGACAACGGGGGCCTTCCGTGAACACATTTCTGCTCCGACATGGTCAGAACAGGGGTGTGGGCATCACTAGTGAGAGGTGCAAACCTCATTCCCTGCAAATAACCTGAGGCCACAGAAACTACTGTGATGTGCAGGGGCCTCTGGAGGTGACACAGGTATGCCGGCCTCCTCAAGCAGGAAGACCTCTTTGCCAATCTGTTTGCCTCTTACTTAGGGACAGTATGCAGGTTCATTGCCCATTCAGAAAGAAATACAGTGAACTTTTCATCTTTATTGCTACTGTGATACCAGTCCGGATAGAGAAACGTGACTTCCCCTCGTGAATGGCCCATCTGTGACATCATGCAGCCCATCTCCAGATGGCTCCTGGACGTTTGGTACCCTAGGGCTCCTCTGGGTCCATCATGCAAATGAGGTCCTGGATCACACCTGGTATGCTCCTGGGCATTGCTTTCTTCTCACAGGCCCTCTCTTTGGCTCTCCTATGGCTAAACCACATCTGAAAGCAGAGGAGCACAGGGAATGTCTCAGCAGGCAGAGGGCTTTGATGGAAAGGACACATGCAGTCCCTGGCTTTCAAAACCACATAGCAGAAGGTGGGTCACAGTGCTCAGACTCCTTGGGCTGCATCATGCAAGATGCCTTCAGTGTTGAGAACACGACTGCCGTCTGTATAACCCGGCTTCCGCACACAAACCTGAAAAGGACAGCAGCTGTCGCTAGTTCCTACGGTCACAGCATGCCTGTTCCTTCAGATCCCACATAAACAGCAGCAGTTATGTGCTGAGTTCTGGAACTGACTGAGCAGGCCACATGGATATCGAATAGGAAATCCAAAATGCACTTTTACTGGCTTCATATTCACCCACGTGTTTGGGCCTCTCCTCGATTCAATATTGCTGGTTCTGATAATTTCCTTCGTTAGACAAGATTTTGAAGACATTTACCCTGCCCTCTTCCAGTGCTATAGCGACAATTTTGGTCGTGGGGTCAGGTGGAGGCAACATCTGAACTAAAATCAATCCTCCAAGTTAAACTGGAGTGCCGCTCTCATGCAAATTCATGAAGGAGAAGGAGTCACCACTGCCTGGGCTGCTAAGCTCGGTTTGGGTCAGTCTGGCCTTACCACACCTGGGTCACTCTTGGAAAGGGTTCTATGGGCAAATTATTCACTTGTCCCAATAGTTAGTGATTATTCTTCCTGTAGTTAGCTCTGTGGGACTGATTGATTTTTAGCAACTTAACGAAGCTGAAGGCTTTAATGGCCCTGTTTGATCCTCCATCAACATGAATATCTCCAAGAGCGTCCTTGCCATCACAGGACTCCACTAAAGTATAGTGGACTAATGGACTGTGTAATGGACAATGGTGTAGGAGGAATTTAAGAGAAATGAATGCCTAAACATATTTGCATGCTCAGGCATGGGTCCTACTGGTATACAATTACAGAGTCTGTGCTGTGTCAATACCTTGGATTCACACAGAGAATGTTAGCAGCACATTGTTGCTTTGCTCTTCAGTTTCTTCCTGGAAATCAGGTACCCTCCGAACTAGTAAATAGCTCTAGCTAGACTGTAGGAACTGCGTTCTGATCATGAAGCCATCAGAGGAAGAGAGCAAGCACACACCTCCTGGCAAACACCCAGGACAACTCAGCCCAAGAACCGAACGAAGCACGATGTAGCTGGACTGCTCGGCACCAGGCTTTCTCAGATCTACTGACCTGTACCTCTGCTCCAGGCACATTCATGTTCCTGGCAAGTCTCCCTCCATTTAGAGAAAGCCAGAAAGATCACTAGTCCACATCAAGAGAAAGTAACAGGACAGGCATGGTGTGTGCTTCTCTCCCTGCTCCTCACAGGCAAAGCCACCCACTGCTTCTGCCTCTGCCTGTTCAGATTGGGGACCGCTATCATCCTCATCATACTCTGGACCATAGTGGTAGCCCTTGGAATAGTCATAGCACTGGGGTTCCATGGCTGCTGCTCTTCAGAAGCCCAGAGCCTGATGTCGATGGTCTATTTGGCTGCAGCATGCCTGGGGGCATTCAGCAGGTTGGGGAACACTGGCTAAGGTCCTCCTCTTTTAAGACTGCTATTGGCCCTCTGTGTGCTTCCTTTCTCTGGGGTGGGCCTCTGAAGTGTGGATGGGGTTTACTGCTTGACGTCTGGAATCATGGGTTATGTGGGAGCAGGCTGTACCTGTGCACTGAATCATTCTTTTAGGACACCTGGTCAAGGTAGTCCTGGAGACTACTCTTGGATCTCACAGACGACATTTGGAATGGGATTATGGGAGAGCTTGCCAGCTGACTTTAGCTTGCACTGTGGGGAAGAGTGCAAAATGTCACATGAGGATTGAGACTAAGGTGAAGTACTAGGGAATTTCTCATGATCCATGACTCCACATTTCAGGGTCTGTATGATTATCAGATGATTTTGAGTGGATGTGGATATCAGCTCTGTACATCTGTCCTGCAAGAGTCTTCAAGGACTAAAACACAAGCCAGTCACAGACCTCCACCTACAGCAGTGCCATCTTGCTTTTTTTGTAGTGTTTTGACCAACATGAGAGTGCATGTTACCCAATGCTGCCAGTGAGAAAGGTAACATACTCCAGATCGCTGGTAAAGATTCTTAGTCGGAGACATTGTTAAAGAAACACTAGAGTATTTCTCACATCTGCAGATGGCATCCTGCGTTGGCAAATGCCCTCTTGCTGTAGTTATGTAGATAAACACCTCAGGGCTGAAGGTATATTGACATGATATTTTTATAGAGTAGGCACTATAGACCCTTTAAGGGAACAGAGGAAGTTTTGTGTAGTTCTCAGGGCGGAGGGACTGCTCTGATTGAATGTGTTTCAGGATCCTGTGGATAATGGTGGTGTGTTACTAGGACCTGAGCCAGTAAATGTAACATTTTCCTGTGGTTTGTGTCCTTGTTTTTAATTTGTGACAGTCTCTCATGTATCCCAGCCTATCCTGAAGACTATGTGTCCCATCATTACCTTTACAACACAGTGATCTAGTGTGTGTAGTTTCCCAGCGTCTCAGCCCCCCAAATAACACGGGTGTTTATAGAGATCCCTGCTCATGATCAGTTAATTGATTAAAACGGCAGATAATAGACGTGTCCACCTGGCTGTGTATAGAGCTGTTCATGGCAGGACAGCCCTCAGGGATTATAAATATATTGGAGATCAGATCTCCGGACTTATCAATATGCACTCCAATCATCCCGAGAACTGTGAAAGCCTTGTCAATGAGCTGCAGACATAAACTGAATGAACCAGGTCAGTTTTCTTCTGGAGGAAGTAGCCAGCTTTTATCGAAGCAGGGACACAGCATTGCCACTTTTGGCTGAAACGGCTTCTGAGAAAGATCCAGGAGTTGGGATGGGACCATTGCATGGGGATATACCGTCAGCACTCTCTGGTTGTCGAAGAGTAACATTGGTCCATCAGAGCCTCTGCCAGATGTGGCACTGTCCTCAATAAAGCCAAGTCCCCAAAGAATCTCACTGGAAACAGGCCACGGACCCTTCGGGAGGAAGCGCTGTGTGGGTTTTGGATAGCCGGATGAAGCACTATTTACAAAATTTCCTCAATGATCAGCAGAAAGGTTTCCTTCTCCTCCAGTGTCAATGGAAGCTCTATCCCTCAGACAGATTCCCGGGGAGCTTTGGCATTTTGATGAGACTTGGAGAACCCTTTTGAGCACCCGATTAGCTGGTTTCCCACCCAGCTCTGCCGTATTTTATGAAAGGGCCTTTTCAGAGACACACTCAAAATGGTCCCCTGCACAGCACTGTGTGGTACAGCAAAGGGACCCCTTATCTAAAAGGTAGGAAGTTCAGTTAGACTGATTTAGGCCGGTGGTCCCCTAGAGCTTGCCTGAACAGGACTGGGTCTGCTGCTGGATACACATGTGCTGCAGTCTCCTCCGGGAGAGGGAGGAAAACTCCAGGAGATGTAAGACATTCCAAATGGAGGTGAAATGTCTCATGACACGGGAGAGCTAGTTACAACACAGGAAGGAAAGAGCTCAGGCCCTTCCTTTGGGCTTAGTAGACATTTGTCCACATTTCCTCCTGTCTCCACATAGAGATGTCAAGCATAGATGTGTCAAGGGCACATCTCCATTCCACACTGTGGACTACAGCAGGGGAAGCCGAAGCCAGCGCTTGTCATTTCATGGAGTTTGGGCCCTATGAAATGGCTGACGGCACCAGAAGAGGCAGCCTGGAAGTCAAGTATTCTGAAGATAACAGTTTGTACTTGGAAGATGGGTGGCAGGTTCCCAAAAGGAACTCTCAAAGTTAATCTTTTGCTGAAATGTCAATCCAAGAGCCCGGGATCCTTCCTCTGTGTATCTCGGGGTCCCAAGTGAACCCAAGTCTCTTACTCCCTGTGCTTCCAAGGTTCTTCCCCTCCATGAGAACTTGGTGATTATCTTAGGGAAAAAGTGGTTGTAAAACGCCATGAGGAAGTCAGGTGGGAGCTGTGGCCCTGGTTTGAATGTCAGCTGCAGCTGCAGCAGGAGCAGCAGGTGGTGGTGGGTGGTCAGGAAGAAAGAGGAAGCCTCACTGGTGTGGGGTCTTTCTCCCATGGAAGGTGGAAGGAAGATGGAAGCTTTTTGGGTGTCGGGGTCCCCAAGACCACCTGAAGCCCCTGGAAACTACTGCTCCCCTCCCCCCGTCCTCCGACCACACCCTTCCAAGGCTGAGAACAGCTCTCAGAGTTTTCCAATCCCCTGTGTGATTAGGAGATAAGCCCTGGGCTCAACGGGCTGACACAGCCTGAGGGAAGAGTTCTGCTCAGACTTCATTCCTCCCTCCTGACCCTCTTCCAGCCTTCCGTGTGCAACGGCTACTTAGATCATCCGACATTTTGGCCCTGCCCGCCTTTCACATCACCAAATACAAAATGTCTCCTGACCAGCTCAGAGTACATGTCTTTTGCGGTTGGTGTTTGTTAGTGGAGAGACTCACAAGTGGACAACGTGCAGTAATTGCTGAATGGCTTCTCCTAAGACCTAATGAGTGGAACGAATGCATAGTGAAAGGCAGATTTATAGGGGCAGCTCTAGGGAAGGTTTCCTGACCTTACAGGATGGGGTCTGTGAAGTACCAAGGCTGGGCTGGGGTAGAGCTTTCTTTAAGGGGAGTGAAGGGAGTTGTGATGTGTTGGTGAGGTACTGGGGTCATAGCCTTATTTAGGGAATTTGGGGCCCTGTGGGTGGATCTTAGGTACACTGGCCACGTTGGAATCTGGAACTAGGGGCTTGCTTTCTCCAGTGCTTTGTGTGGGCTTTTGGAAAGCCGGGCTTTTGCGCGGGCTTTCGTGAATTCTGGCTTATGGGGGGTCTTTTCCAAAGCCTGGCTTCGGGGCAAGGCTTTTCGATAGCCTGGCTTTTGGGCGGGCTTGTCGATATCCTGGGTTTTGGGCGGCCTTTTTGATAGCCTGGGTTTTGCGCGGGCTTTTGTAAGTCTGGGTTTTGTGCGGGCTTTTCCAAAGGCTGGCTTTTGCGCATGCTTTTGTAAGCCTGCGTTTTGGGCGGGCTTTTCGAAAGCCTGGCTTTTGCGCGGGCTTTTTAAAATGCTGGCCTTTGCGCGGGATTTTCAAAAGCTGCAAAGCTGGACTTTTCAAAATCCTAGCCTTTCCACGGATTTTTCAAACCCCTGGCTTTCGTGTGGGCATTTAGAAAACTTGGCTTTTGGAAAGCCAGGCTTTTGCAAGCATAGTCTGCTGATCAGGAGAGAAGGGCGGGGACCTCTAAGTCCGCGCCATCTTACATCTGTCCCTAAACCTCCTGCCTAATACCCAGGTCTAAATATGATATCTCTATCATTCTCCTTGTTCACAAGGTATGGACCAGTGTGGAAGATCCTTGATATGTGGTTGAACAGAGTGTTACAAGTTCTCCGTACTGACTGATTGCGCCGGAACATTGCTAGGGGCTCATCCTTGTTTATACACCCAGAGCTGCTAAGAAGGAAAGCACCACACCCACACCCCAAACCACCAAATCTCCTGTACTGAGGGTTCTTCAAGGCCAGTGACAAAATACAGACAGAGGCCTATCTGTCATGTTATTTGCTGAGCAGGTCAGGGTGGGACCATATGCTCCCCACCGAGACCTAATGGAAGAAAGGAGACAGAAACCTCCCTCTGGCCTTCATGGACAGATTCTCCTCTGCCTTTGAGCAACAGGACCTCTGGCCAGCATGGCTCCACTAGTGCCGTGAAGGTCCACAGATAGGGCGGGCAGCACATATAATGTCCCATTCCTTCTGCCTATCGAACCATTATTATGCATTAATAGCCCCATGGATATTTCCAACACTGTCTGGGGGGGGATAGAGAGCTTATTGGAGTGTGGCTGCTCCTCCGCCTTTTGGCTAAGATCAAGTGTGGAGTGTGGTTGGGAACAGCCATGTCTAGAAACAAACTGGCCTCTCACAGGGGATTTCCCTTTCCCCTCTTATAATAACTTGTTCCCTCATTGGCAGTGATTGTACCTTGCCAGTGTCCCTTCATCGACCAAGGCCTCCCTGTCACTCTGCCTATGTGTCCCGTCTGAGAGTGACTTCTATCCTTCAAATATTTATACCCATATTTTTATAATACCAAAGACACTGGAGCCAACATACTTAGAATCCACGTCTTTATTGCTCAAATAACTGTAGGGAAGTAAAGGTAGTCATGGCCATTATGGGTGGCTCAGAAGAAGCCTTCCTCATGTGGCTCTGGGACAGGCGTTGGCACTCAAGTGCTGCTCCAAAATCTTCAGGAAGAGTTGTTCTGGGGAAATGGTTGCAGAGTGCAGAGAAGCAGCACTCTCCTGCTTCTCTGGAAAAGAGATCTTCTCATCCGGAACCAATTCTATAAGCAGGAGACAGAGATGCTTTAGTACAGCGAACAGTATCATCTTTAATGTACCTATCCTGGAGGCCTATACACCCACTTCATTTCAATAACAGTTGGGACAGTATTCTGAACATATCCCAAGGCCTGGTGTGTGCTAGGCCCATGCTCTTGCACTGAGCCACCCCCACCCCCACCCTGAAGAATCACTACATCTTTTGAATGCCCAGAAACTAATTGTTCATTGGTCTAACCCCAGGAGGAGTTGAAGGGATTCCTTGGGTGTATTGATGATTGAGTATGCTGGAGGTAACAGGGTTCATTCTTACGGAAAGAATGAAAAGATCCTCCCAAGAAGCCCCTTAGAATATGGGACACCACACCCAGTCTTTCAACCACGGAAGGGAACCAAAACATTGGCTCTCCTCTATCATTGATATTTTTGATGCATTTCTTCAGGAAAGGATTCACATGTAGCTCATGGGTGTGGTTCCTGGTCCTTGCTGTGGAAAAGTAAGAAAAACTCTTCACCCTGCCCCCTCCACTTAACAACCTTAGGAAGGCCAGAGGCAGTCTGCTGAGGTTCCAATGTATTGGCCTTATTTGAGCTCCCAGAACACATATTTTATGAGACAAAGGGCACCTCTTCCTGCTTGGTGCTTCCCTTCTGGGTTCCCAGAATAATGACTATAGGTTTTTCCCCTTGTCCCGAAGGACAGACAAAGGCCCTTAGCCTCTTAGCTTTTTGTTGGGCTCAGTTGGCATTTTCTGCATGAGAAAATGGAGGCCTGGTATCATCTTGAACGTAGCCTGGCTGTGTAGTCGTCTCGCAGCCTTGGGAGGCAACTCAGAGTCTTGTTCTTCTGCTACAATTCTAGAAAGCAACAGCCCTAGTGTGTCCTCTTTTTGGGATTCTTACCTGCACATCACATTCCTCCACTCCCATCCATCGTGCGATGTCCTTCCTAAAGGGAAAAAGTTCCAACATTTAGGCATTGTGGTGGAAATCAAGTATGTAAGGACAGGTCTTATTTGGTTTTATATATTTCAGTCCACACTGGTGAGCACGCACGTGTTTCTTACAGTCACTATTCGTAACCTTCAACCTAGCTTTAGCAATGGGTTCCTTTCAAGGACCAAATTTAAGAGTATCCCCAGAAACACAGATGCCTCTTTGGTGTAGTGAAAATGTAAAAGTCAGTAAAGAGCGCATGCGGGATGAAAAGCAATGGCGGAGGTGTAACCCGAGGTGGAATCCCTCCTGCTGTTCCCGGCCACGCCTCAGACTTCTCACCCATAGGTCTGCAAAGTCATTTAGAACACCAAGCATTGTCTAAATCTCCCGATCTTGAACAGGGCAACAAAACACATTTGTTTCCAGTCCGCATAGCTTCCATATCCCTATTCCCTGATCTAACTGCGGGCGGACCGTCCTAATTGCAGGCAGACGATCGTAATTGCAGGGCGGGTACTAATTGCATGGGGACAGTACAGGACCAGTGCCATGATTTCTACATGAAATCAGACAGGGCCAAAGGACCAGGATTCACTACCTATAAATGAGGCGCCAAGCAGGCCCATCCGCTTACCTTGTTCGCAAGCTGGGGTAGCGAGTCTCTTGGAACAGGCGCTCCAGATCACGCAGCTGAGACGGGGTGAACCTCGTGCGACTGTACCGCGGGTGAGCCAAGTTGTTCCCAGCCTGTTGACCCCTGCTGCCCTCAGGAATGGCTGCCTCTTGCTGAGGCTGCTCTTGATCATTGGGGTGTTGGTCACCTTCTTGCTGGACGTTGTTGTCCTCGGGGCCGTAAGCACCATCACCAGCATATCTTGCTTCCATTTCTTCTTCCTTCTCGTCTCCCTCCTCTCCTACTCCTGTGGCGTCCTGAGCGAGACTGAGCTCAGCAGGCTCTTCTTGAGGAAGGTTGCCTCCAGCCAACTGGCCCTGCCCGGGTTGGCCCTGATCAAGCCCACCCTGAACAAGCCCGCCCACTAAACGCTGTGATTGGTCTCCTACCTCTCTAGCCTCTGAGACCACTGCAGTCCCACCTGAAAGACAGAAAGAAGACACAGAGATAAAGATCTTAGCCTCATGGCCCAGGGATCTCTGGAAAGCCCGGAGAGGGACCACAAGCAGAGCTGGGTAACCGAACTGAAGTGCATGTCCACTGCTCTTTCTACCACCGTTTCTCCCCGAATTTCACCAAAGTCCAGTCAGAACCAGTTTACTGACCATGCTGTTGCTCCGGGTCCACCTCAGCTCCCAGACTCAGAGACTTTTGGAAACTTTGGCAGCTGTCTTGAGGAGTGTCCATGGCGAAAATCACTGGATCTGACCTTGCTCCCTAAGAAGCTTCCAACCTGGTGTCCACACGTTCCGGCACCAAAATATATAGATCTGCCCCGATCCTTGACCCGGAAGGCGCCTCACCCACATTACAGTGTGTCCAGAGATACATTCTAGCCTGGCTTCCGGCACAGTCTCAGTGGCTGTGGGCTTGTTCCGTGAGGTCCACAAGCCGAAGCAGTATACGCTACGAAGAGCAGAGTGCTTTAAAAATGGAACGCAGCCAGTGTGTGCGCGGGTGCTGATCGCGTGGCTCTAAATTGCTGCTTAGCGAACACTTGTAGCCCTGGTTAAGCCCGAAAGGTTCAGATCCATTCAGAGGGAATAACACAAAGACATGCTCAAGCTCAGCAGGCCACTGGGCCCTACCGAATAATTTTATTAAATTATTAAATAAATTAAAATTTATTAAGTTATACAAATGCCCTTCAAACCAAATGGCAAGGACACCCCCGCTAATAAAGTGGTACAAATTAGACTCCATCTTGTATGACCCACATCGTGTACTACGATCTTACTTTCCCTGGGTTGACCGTGCTGCCCTGAATAGCTCTGTGTGGTGCCAAATATTCCAGAAGGTCAGGGCAAGATCGTCCTGAGAGACTGTGTTCCCAACAGGGCTGAATCCCTCCAGTGTTCACCATTTCATTCTCATGGAGTGTTTGCGTGGGAAGAGACCTTTCTGTGCCTAGCTGTGTTTGACCCAAGGACTCGGGGTGTCCCAACGATCTGCCTTGGGTACTGGCTCCAAAGTTGTTGTCTCACAGGTATGAAGGTCAAAGGCACGTGGAGTAAGGAATTCTGGGTACAAGCTTTACCAAGAAAGAGAGAAATTGAGGAAAATTGTGAGAAATCCCCAGAGTGGGTGATGTTCCCCAAATTTAAAAATGCCATTGAGCTCTGTCATCTAGTGGGTTTTGTTTGTAATTGGACCATGTCCGTGCCTGGACAATGACTGAGGTAATTGTTAGGACATGGGTTAGTTCTCTAGGATGGCATAGACTGAGACACTGGACGATCCATTTGGTCAGGCCCAGGCAGGAAAACGATCGAGCTCTGTTCTCCTATTGCCTGTGTAGTTAGGGTGGCTGCACCAATCCTCCCGGTCCCAGGCCCTGTTTGTGGTCTTTGTTGGTATTGACTGATCAACATTAGTCACCAAGTGGCCTTGCAACCTCTGAAATGTCAGGTCCTCCAGTCTCCTTTTATTACTCCTCTCTCTTCTCTCAGCTACCAAGAAGCTGCTCTGATTGTGGGTCCCTTTCTCCGTGCCTCTCTGAGCATTGTGATGGCTTTCTAGAAACGGGGAGAGGGGCTTGCTTAGAGGGTCTCTACTTACTCTCATGATTTGCTGCTGTATAAGCCGGGCTCCATTAGGAAACAGAGTGCCATGTGTGCCTTCCTTTAGGACTTGGTGGGCTGGCTGGCCTGCTGACACTAGCTGCAAGCCTGGTTCTTCTTCTTCTTCTTGTCAGGCTGTAGCTCTCCCACTGAGCTGGCTCAATCTTTGTTTGTCATCCTTAGTGGTTCTGGTTTGACTGTTTCACTCTAACAGTCCTTGTAGCCCTAGCATCTCTCCAACATATGTGAGCAACTTGCAAATTTGAACGTGGGTGCTTTGCTCTCACTCCCAACAGAGACCTAGCCACTGCATCGGTATCAACCCTGGTTTCTGAGATAAACTTTCCAAGATGCTGCTCCCAGGGTTTGGAGGGAACAGGTAAGCAATCATGTATTCACAGTGTCCCCAAGTCTGTTCATTGCCATTCCTTTCTGTAGAGGTCACAGGACACTGACACTGGACTTAATGTTTTATTGCTGGCACTTTCCTCCCTGGGCTTAGCACAGGAGTTATGCAGAGGTTTGGTTCACTGATGGTGGACTCAGTATGCTGTCCAGCACAGATATCCTATGGTGTCGACAATGGGACTGTCTAACATAGGTAAACACCAGGACCTGCTCTGCTTCAAGCTGTTATCTATATGAGGCTGAAAACCAGCACCTATCTCTGCCTTTCCTGTTGATCCTCCTGGCCTTGTTCCTGTTGGACCCAGGGGAGGCTCTGTACTCTATTAACTCCCTAGGAAGTCCAATGCTAACCTGCAGTCTGCTGTTTAATCCCCCTTATTCCTGCTGGAAGAGGAAACCTATGCCCATGTGCACCTTTTACAATGGAACAGCTGAGGTGTGTATGAGCTCAATTTACTGTCACAAGTGATTTTAAGTAATCTTCTGGGACTGACTCTGGAACTGACATGAATTAATGAAGTCTTGTGTCTATTCCTTGTTTGGTTATATATTCAAAGCCTTAGTTCAGTGCTTATCAACCTTACTAATGCCATGACTTCATTAGTGACCTCGTTTGATACAGTTCCTCATGTTGTGGTGACCCCTAACCATAAAATTATTTTTGTCGCTACTCCATAACTGTAATTCTCCTACTGTTGTGAAGGATAATGTAAATATCTGTGTTTTACAATGGTCTTAGTTGACCTCTGTGAAAGGGCTGTTAGACTCCCAAAGGGATTGTGCCCTATACAGGTTGAGAACTGCTGCTTTAAGATAAGAAATGTGATTTTGGAGTTCCGAGCCAACTCAGCTCATCCTAGTTATTAAATGACTAGCCTACCTGAGCAGCGTTTTTTCCTGAGGGATTACCTTGTCAGCATATGCATATGCCCACACCCAGGCTTATACACAGACACATTCACATGTAATCACACATGCAGAAACATCTGTAGTCAAAACTATCCCATCCCATTGACCCATCCTCTAGACAGAAGATACTCTTCAGAATGTAAGAGTCATTCCAGAAAAATAGAATTTATAAAAGGAAAGTGGTTATAACCTAGTTATAGCCAGGAGCTGAAACGGAGTGAATTGTAAGTCTATTTTATTGACAAGCACGAGTTTAAAAACAAAACGAAAACAAAAATTTGATTCACTGCCTATCTAAAAGCCAAGACAATGCTAAGTTTACAGTAAGAGCACTAATTTAAGAGAATTCAAACTAGCAATTTTAGAAAAAAGCAAGTCACCAGCTTCAAGAAAAAGCATAATTGATGAAGAATGAATTCTTTGATAAATTTTATCCGTACTATGACATAATATCACAAACAGAAAGAATAATAATTGAGGAAGTTTTCCCAGATTTGAGCCATCTTCCACAAATCCATGGTGAGCATTAGTAGGGACTCTTGATATTTTATGACCTGGCTGTGTCCAGGTTGGCTCTCCTATGAGGCCTTTGTGGCTCACGGTACAGTAAACAGTGACCCCTGAACTTCCCAGTTAGTCACAGCTCACTATGTCATTTTTCTTTTCTCTACTTGGCACTCCATGACCATCAAGTGAAAACCAGGTCTTTCTAGAATCTTCCTAACCCCTTGACATAAAAGCCATGTGCTGCCATCTAGTGCACACAAGCTGCAACTGCAGCTTAAGTAGCAGCTGTGTGTGGGAGCTCTGTCTCTGTCTCTCTCTTCTCTCTGTCTTTGTCTCTCTGTGTCTCTGTGTCTTTTTTTGTCCTTGTCTATCTCTCTGTGCCTCTGTCTGTGTCTGTCTCTCTGTATCTGTCTGTCTGTCTGTCTGTATGTCTGTCTGTCTCTTTGGGGTGTGTGTGTGTGTGTGTGTGTGTGTGTGTGTGTGTGTGCGCGCGCGCGTGCACGTGTATGTAGAGGAAAAATGAAATAGTAAGCCCCTCTCTGAACCAGGAAAGGAGTGGGCAGATCAGGTCCGGGATCCTACTTTTCAATCACCCGCATGTCTTTGGAGTGTTCTTACTTAATTAACTCTTCTGGTATGCTCTCTCCCAGCCACAGGCCCTGGAGCGGTCTTACTTAATCCCTTTGGCATGCTGTATCCAGGCCATAGGTCCAGCCCCTGGTCACAGGTCTCATCCGTCAGTAAGAAATCTTCTTAGTATATTTGTGAAAGACATGTGATTGAAAGAGACATGAGTGAATATAGAGGGAGGTCAGGACTAGGAGGTAGGTGGGCAGACATCTAGGAGGATAATACAGTCATGAAGGAAAGGGTGGAGTGGTGGAAGTGAGTCCAGAAAAGGATGCCTCTGATAGAAATGAAAAGGGTCTGGGGACAAGCTGGGGCAAATAGGTGTATTTCCTCTAACTAAAAGGAAATAGGGCTGGAGAGATAGGTGTACAAATGATGTGCCCCAAGGAGAAAGTTGGGGCTGGAGGCACCCAGCAGGGTCCCAGAGAAAGGCTGCTGAGTAGTCAGAAGACAATACAGGGGGATGGGGATTTCCTGTGACTGTGAGTGATTATGTGAACCAGTACAGGAGTGACACAGGCTACAGGTGTGACTGGAGGACCATGGCTGGTGATTTCTCATGTCAGGTCAGTCTTGTCAACCAGAGTTCAGTGTGCAGAAGGAAACTCAGGCCCTTATATAATCTCCAGAACCCTAAATCTACCTCTGTGAGCCTCAAAGACCAGGAAAGATGTTTCCTAGTGCTAATCGTTTTTGGTATGTGGACAGCTGACCATATAACACCCCCATGCTCACAGAGAAAGACCTGTTCTTCCTGGATGCAAGCTTAGACTGGTATACCAAGCTCCATGATAGGCCCTTGGTGTGATGGTATGAGGATTTGACTTCTTTAATGACGTCCATCAAGACAACTCACCAGTAGAGACTGATTGTGAAAGTTCAACATGTTTCAGTTTGGCAGTGATACTCACTGAGGAATTATGTCTAACCGGAAATCTAGAGAAGGCCTTGATGTCCATCATCAGGGGATTGATTCCATAGATAAAGTTCTCACTGAAGCTAGATGATCTTGCAGACCATAAGCTATCATGCTCTCACCCGTGCAGTCAGGATGATCTTCCCCCAAGCTCCAACCCAACTCACTTGCTCCCCTGCTCAGACACTGCCCACAGTTGCCCATTGCCCTTCTGCCCACTGCCCAATGATGCCCTTCCCTGACTCGTTTTCCATTTGAATTTGTTACCAGACATTGTCCTTGCCCCGCCTTTGCTCTTTCTGACTTTCTTCCTGGCATGTGCCTCTTTTAAACTCAACTCTGGGGCCCTATCCTGTGCACATTGCCTGCTTTTTCCCTCCTGTGTGTGATTCAAACCTGCTGCTGGCACATCCTATTACTGTGTTGGGGATCCCTGAGGACCTCTGAGAAGTATAGGTCTGTCTGGTACTGGATGTGTTCCTGTGGGCAGAGATTGCTGGGAGCAAGGAAGCATTTAGGCAGGTAACTTGGCCCCCACCCCAGGTAAGACAGAGGGCAGTCCACCAGTACCAGCACCAAACCTGCTAAGGCTGAGAGGGTGGGCATTTGGCTTGCTTCCAGATAACAGCAGTGTGCCAACATTTTGCTATGTGAATGAATGCCTGAGAGGCTGAAGGAGGGTTGGTGGCAAGATGAAGGCATGGATACTTACAAGAACCCTAGCATCGTCTTCTTACCAAGCTTCCAGGAGTCCCTGTGCACTGTTCTCCCAGCCTACAGCTTGCATTACCGCTGGGAAACTCTGGGGTCCCCAGCCACATGGACTCTTTAACTCCTTTTCTAGCCCCATGTCACTATCCTGGAGCAGCAGAGGCCTCCACAAGTCCCAGCTGTAGCCGCCCCCAACAACAGTCACCCGGATCAGGATGCTTTGTACTTTGGGATACCAAATCCACAAACCCTTCCTTCTCCCACACCCCCCACACTCCCGAGATGGGCTATTGTTATTTTGGTTTCTTGTCTTGCCCTCCCCCCAGGAATAAAGTGGACATTCAGTGAAGGGAATATAAAACAAAGCAAGAGGAACTTTTATTTTCCAAACGGAACACTTTAAACAGCCGAGTGGACAACTGAGTGGGGAAATAGAAAGAGGATGACAACCAATTGGGAGATGTTGGTAGTGTTTCAGCTGTAAGTTCTCAGCAGGCTTCCATGTGACTAGCCAAGCCACCAAATAGTGTCCCAACAGCACATTCTCAGAGTCTCAGTTTACCAACTGGGAGCCATCGTTTTCAGAACACATCTGCAGAGAGTGAGCCACTGTGTAGCCGAAGTGCTAGATCTCCTATCTCTAGCACTTCTGAGAGGCTGCAGGGATTGCCCTGCTTGTGACTGAAGCAACAAGTCTCAGAGGCCGTGGCTGTGATGGTGGATCTCAAATCAAGCAGTGTCTCTCAGAGCAGGAATGGGAACAGGAAGAACACCTTGGTTTGTCTCCAGTGGGCCTGTCTCTAGCAGGCCTCAGGAGCAATCTTCCTTCTCTGATGACCCTCTAGGAGGCAAGATCCCAGTTGGTGCCGAGAGCTTGAGGAGAACTGGATTCCATGTATGAGATGGATTCCGAAGTTTCTCCAGACTAGAGGCAGGAGCCAGCTGACAGTCAGGCTTTAGCCAAAAACCTGTGTGGCTTTTTATTTTTAAACAGATGTGGGGACGGGCTCATATCGGTTAGAAGAGAAGCATCAAAGGTGTGTTGTGTGTTCCTTTTCACTTTTGTTCCCCAGCCAGGTGAGGGGCTTGGTTTGGTTTGGTTTGTTCCTGATTGTCACAATCGTCCCCTAGGACCTTCCAATTGACTGTCCCTGTGAGCTGTCTAACAGCCTGTTACTGTTTGGTGACTGCTGCCCAGAAGGTAAGGCCACTGGGCCCTAGCCAGTGGTCTCCAGCCTCAGTCAGCTACTTCTTCAGCTGCAGCTGTTGCTGTAGAACTCCCATCTCCTGCCATCGGGATCACCGTTAGGTGTCCCTTTTATTCATATCAACCCCAGCCAGCCAAGCCACCTGCCTGGGCCTGCTCTCTACTCCAGTCTTTGAAAAGTTCTCTGCCTGTTTAACTCAGGATTTGGAGCAGGATTTCTGGCTCCTGATTAGGTGTCGAAGGTCTCTGCACTGCCTCTTCACTGCAAGAAAAGGCAATTTTTGCCCTTGCTCTGCTCAAGGGCCTTGATTGCAGGGCCTTCACCAGTTGGGTGACTTTTTCCGAGGAGACATAAGCCAACTATAGGGATTCACAGATTCACCTATGGTAAACCAAATATGTGGTTTACCTACTGAACCAACCGGTCAGTGTATTCTGGTTTTCAAATAGGAGAAGACGTGAGGTTACAAAAGCATGAGTCACTCAGATGTAGCTGTATCATTGAAAGTCCCACTGTAGCATGAGTGACAGCTCATGAGAGCTGTGTCCCTGGAGCTCTTTGTATAATTTGCAGGTACCTGTTCTGGAGAGTCCCCTCCCCCCAGAATTTCATTTACATATTTTACAACCCTTGGAAGGGTTCTTGTGATTGGCTTCCTGAGTACCTTTTTTTTTTTTTTTTTTTTTTTTGAGAACAGGGTTTCTCTGTGTCACCCTGCCTGCCCTGGAACTCAGGGCTGGCATCAAACTCAGAGACCGGCCTGCCCCTGCCTCCCCAGTGCTGGGATTAAAGACATTCACCACCATGCGCCTCAGCTTTCTGAGTCTTTTCAGAGCCTCTGACCTCTCTGAATGTTTCCTCTGAATGTTTCAATTCAGAGTAAATAGACAGCAGCGACATAACTCTGGAGGTGCAAACATGCTCCCTTGAAAATCAAAAACAAACTGGGGAACAGCGTGCACAAAGGTGTATTCTACCACACCAGCCCAGAAAAATCTAACTCCCACTATGCAGTAACTTTTGTTGGGAACCTCCAGACCACTTTGTCTGCCTTCTCCCATCAACTGTGAACAGACTCAGGCTTCTCCTTAGAGGCACTGGAACCTACCATGTGTTGATTTCCTACCATTGGACCCACGGTGGTGAAGAGAATGCAGACTAGCCAACAGGCCCCCACATAATCTTTACCCCGCTAGAAGACACTTGGCTGAGCACTCGGGCTCCTGGGGCACACTTCTGGGCTGCCTTCTCAATGAAGCCTCCTTGGATATGAGCTTCTTGCACTTCATCATCCCGCTAGCCCTGCAAAGAACCAAGCAGGTCCCACCTACTTTCTCAACCTCCCACAGGAAGATATCCCTTTATGCTCTGACTTCCCAAGACAATGCCATTCCATATGGCCAGATGGGCTGGGAGTTTTAAGTCTGATCCAAAGAAAAGAGTGGTGTCCCAAGCATAAGGCCAGCACACAATGGTCTGGCCTTACATGGTGTACTTTCGGTGATTTACCTCCTCTTAAGGCACTGGACAGGTGTCTTAAAGCACTGCTGAAGAGGTATTAAAATCTATTCCACAATCACTACCAGTAGTGGGTAAAAGGTCTTTAGAGTTAGGTTATCTGTACCGGTTCTAATGTTTGCTTCCCAGTATGACAGCAAAGACATTAGAAAATGGGACCATTTGCTGCAAATCAAGAACTGCAGGATTCTCCCGTGCTGCCTAAGCAGCCTCCTCGAGCAAACAGAAAGCCAGAAAGCCAAGCAATTTCTTCATGTCATTGCCAGCAGCCTCGACTGCTCGGAGGACACTGAGGACATCATGGAAGGTTCCTGTCTGATTGTCCTGGCTCCTGAAAGTGCAGCCCCCTATACTACTGACCTCAGCAAACTCTCAATGACTTTGAAACTTTTCCCACCTAGGGGAGATGGTGGAAAACCTCCCCCTGGAGACCTAGCTGCTTAGACTGTTGATGGCTTTACAGGAAGATACCCCTTGTTCTCTCCCCTGTGATGTTGCAGCACTAAACCCAGGAACAATTGTTTTTCCTTGCCTACTCACTATTTCTATCTGGCTAGAGTAAACGGACCCATTCAGCTTACCAGCCAGTGACATAGGATAGCAGAATCCAGGACTCAGGCCATGGACAGCTGGTCCTAAGGCCAAGCTGAATAGATGCAAAAATCCGTGTTGATCTCAACCTGTTAGCTCAGGCACGTGGCAGGGCTGATGGAGAAAGACTGGCTCTACTATAAGCACCAATGGCTGTGTGGGAAGTGATGTTGAGTACTACCGTTTCTGTCTAAGAGATGGGTAAACTGAGGTACGGGTGTTATTTGAAGTTGGAGAGGACACGCACACTCATGAGTATACCCTGCCCTTGGGGAGACCCCATGAGACCCTTTTGTGATTCCCTACATAGACTCTACCTGGCCCATACACCTAGATTTTTGAGAGATTTCCTCCCCATCCCCCAGCCTCAGAAGGCAACCCGGCTTCCATCTAGCTGCCCTTGTCCCAGAGTTGGGAAGCTTAATAGGGACCAAAGAGTTCAGTGACCCTACCATGAGGCTGTGCTCAGGGAATAGACAAAGACCACATGACTCAGAGAATGGGGAAGATTGGTTGTCAGGGACTCAGATCACAATCCTGACTGCAGCCCTGGCCAGTACCAGGCAGATAATCCAAGGGCCAGGAATCACCATCCCACTAGCAGAACTCTTATGCCAGCATTGAACTGTGCATAGCCCCACTCTGACAATCCCCCTAGCTTCACTGTGGCAACAAAGCTGGATAGTCCTGCATTTGATAGAGGTCACAGGCCCAAAATTCAGCCTCTACTCTCACCTCTTCACACAGTAATCTGTGGTTTCCCGATACAGAATTCTCAGCTACAGTACTTGTACCCAGGTCTTCACAAGAAAACAATGGAGCAATGTTGGGGTGCTAAGACCACAATGAAGCTTGAGACAAACCCTCCTGCTGGGGCTCACTCACACCACACCCTGAGAAGCAGATGACTGCCTCAATCCGGTTCAGGCGGTGGCCTTTGTCCTTTCTTACAGTCACATATTCCCTTAGGCACCATGAGCAAAGTGGTTTCACATCACTAGGTTGCTGATAATGGGGTCTGGTCTTCTGGGAGTTTATCAGCAGACATTCCTGAGGGACAGGCACTGGAAACTCACAGTCCCTGTAGCCAACCATGGTGGGAGTGGTGCCGGTGAGTAGATATCCATCTGTACTCTGAGCAGGGGATTCTGGTACATAGTGCTGGGCTTACTCACCGGCAGACACAGACAAAGACGAACACTGCCTGCAGCAAGTTGCAGTAAGATGGAAAGGCAGCCCTTCCCCCAGTCACAGCTCTTCCACAGATTTGCATACTGGAGCACATCTGGAGGTACTATAGACCACCATCCTCCATGGAATCGGGGACAGGTCACTTTCCCACAGAGACAACACTTTTAATGTCTCATATGCTAACTTCGGGTGAACCTCTGATTCCATGGTCTGAGGAACAGCACGAGAGGCCTGGTAGAGGCCCTGCCCAGGCCCAGCCATAAATACCCTTATGTTGCAGGCAGGGAAAGTGAAACGGAGATAAAGCACCCTGAAGTCACCCAACAAGCTGAGAGAAAACACAGCAAGACAAAGGTTCTCTATAGTACACAGAAGAGGCAAAGCCAGCAAGATTAGCCTGAGTCCTGGTACTTCAGTAACTCATAACTTATCACATTGCAGGTCCAAGTGGCAGAGGGTGGTCTACCCAGGTTTCATGGCCCTTTGCCCTCAGTGTCAACAACATCCAGATCCAACATAGCCAGGTTAGCAACTACTCCATTTGGATATAGTTATTAGATACATTGGATTTTAGTTGTTTAAAAATTGTACAAAGAGTGTGTAGATGAGTTTTTAATGTAGAATGTATAGGAAGGTTAAGAAAGGCTGGGTGGTGGTAGTGGCCACCTTTAATCCCAGCACTCAGGAGGCAGAGGCAGGCGGATGTCTGTGAGTTTGAGGCCAGCCTGTTTTACAGAGCAAGTTCCAGGATGACCAGGGCTGTTACACAGAGAAACCTGTCTTGAAATACCAAACCAAAGAACAATAACAACACCACACACACACACACACACACACACACACACACACACACACGAAAGAAATATAAAAGAAATTTGAGATGTAAAAGATAAAATCCATCCTGCAAGTTATAATCAAAACTATTTCACCTTCTATAAAGTATTGATTTGATATATTAGGAAGTCATTTCATTCAGGTACAGCACCACCTTTCGATGATTTATTAACAGATGAGACTGAGTCTCAGTGCATATGAAGAGAATCGTGATGTGACCTAATGGTCACAGGCCGGGCCTTAATGTGAGTGGAGGAAGGATGATGTGCCTGAAACAAATTCATTAACTGACCAACAAGGCCAGAACCAGGTATCACTACTTTGGTTGTCCCTGGGAGATCCCTACCTCCGTCCTTCTTCCTCACATGCCTCACAGTGCAGATCCCTCTCATAGTTGCAAAAGCAGCTCACTTGTCTTTTTTCCCCCAGCTGCTTCTTCAGATCCTGTTTCTGACTCAGAAGGAAAATCTAAACACAATCAGAGAATCCCGTGTGCATGCGTGCAGGGAGGAGCTTGGGTACGGGGTTGAGGATCGATGCACTCTGGACTGTCAAGGTTCTGTTGTCTTCTTTTGCCTCCCGGTGCAGCATTTTGAAATCCAGGCAAGAATAAATGAAATGAAGTGGCACAAGGCCAATGTCTCTTGAGAGGAATGCTTTTGGAGGATCTCTTTTGTTGATCAAAAGACACTGGTCACTGCCGTCATCAACTTTACTGTCCACCAGTGATGCGTTCGTTGTGCATGCATGGCAGATTCGTGTGCCTGCTTCCTAACTTGCTCTCCCAAGCCAACCCCTGTCATTTATTGTTTATCCATAGAGACAGAGAAGGAAATCAGATGAGGATACTAGCATGGGAAGGAACATTCAGACCATGGGCATGACATATATGCAAATGAATGCTCTCTGTGGCATATTTGGTATGTGTATGCACCATGAGGCATCCTACATGACATTATGAGAATGAGGAGAAAAGAACCTACATTTCAGAGATGCTAAAATACTTAATGACTAAATAGTGTGATTTGCGGATTCACCTAAAAATGTTCCAAGGGTTACTGCAAGGTGTTGGCAATTTTGGAAGGGTACTGGTCAAATTTGATTGGCCATGAATGATAATTGTTGAATGTTGACACTGTAGCTGTCTTCAGACACACCAGAAGAGGGCATCGGATCTCATTCCACAGGGTTGAGAGCCACCATGTGGTTGCTGGGCTTTGAACTCAGGACCTCTGGAAGAGCAGTCAGTGCTCTTAACTGATGAGCCATCTCTCCAGCCCATAGCTTAACTTTTACCAGCCTCGAATGTTGACACTGGAGTACTGCACGCCCATGGGATCCTCTCTGCTTGCCTCTCTTATAGGCACAGCATCTTCTACAATGGAGCAAACATGATTCAAACCATCTGAGGTAAGTAGACAAGTGATACCTGAAGGAAACAAGGGGAGGGGGCTCTGGTGTGGGGAAGACAAGGCCTCCTGCAAGCTCAGTGTTGCTGAAACACAGGAGCACATTTGAATGATGTTCCAGTTTCTCAAGGCTGGCTGGAGGGAGATATTGTATTGTATAACCCCTTCGAATCATTAAAGGCTAGCAGCTACTTAACACATTTTATGGAGAGTATTCTGGACATCAGATGGATGTCTGGGGACCAGAGTCAGAGGGCATTTGCCCACGGATAACTTGTTTCTGAGAAGCCAGCAACTCCTCTTGGGCAGCAGAATGTCTCAGAAGCCCTTTCAAAGCTGGCATTTCCAGACAGCCACCTTTCATCCATATCATGTGCCTTGATCCAATCAATACGTGTTCAGTCCTCTAACTCCACTCCTGTGTATGAGTTCCCTGATTTAATTCTTTACCCTCTTTGCCCAGCTCTGAGCCAATCTTGGCCACTGAGCACCACCACATCAAGTTTGCAACCTAGGCTCCCTCAGATTAACAACTGAGGTTTAAGGGCCACAAGCCGACTTAAAAACTCCTTTCTGACATACTTTGTGGTCTATTTTCTTGACATACAGGTAGCTTGAGGGTGTCTTAAAATCACATCAAAAGATAAACTAACAGGCTAGGTAGGAAGAACCGAGAATCCCAAAGAAACAACAAATACTTTACAATAATAATGTTTTTTTTTCTCTCAACTTTAACAGTTCCTTGGATCTCCTATTCATTTCTCTTTTCTAAAATTCTGTTAGAATTTTCCAGGAACTAGAGAGATGGCTCAGTGGTTAAGAGCACTGGTTGCTCTTCCAGAGGACCTGAGTTCAATTCCCAGCACCCACATGACAGCTCACAGCTCACTATAGCTCCAGTTCCCCCCAGTGAGACTCCGTGGAGAAAATGAAATTTTCATTTGCCAGTGATTATCAATTGGGAATAGCTTCTCGCTTAGGGATAGGAACATGTGTTCATTTCTTCTTTCAGCTGGAGGACGCCATCTGGTGCAGGCCCAGGCAAGGCTGTATGCATGCTGCTTCAGTCTCTGCATTCAGATAAGCTTAAATCCTGTTGATTTAGGGGGCCTGTTCTCCTGGTGTCCCCTCGGGCTCTTACATTCGTTCTGCCTCCTCTTTTGCAGGCTTCCCTGAACACTGAGGGGAGGGATTTTGATGGACACATCACATTTAGCTCTGTATGTTCCAAGGTCTGTCACTCTGGGCCTAATGTTCGGCTGTGTGTCTCTGTATTTATCCATCTGTTACAGAAGGACATTTCTCTGATGGTGGTGGCTGAGTAGGACAGTGATCTATGAGGATAACACAATGTCATTAGCACTAGTTTTATTGCTACATTCTTATAGTACAACAGTAACATTTGGTTTTCCCTTAGGTCCCTGGGCGTTCTTGGGCACCCAAAAAGGGTCAGGTATAGGGTTTCATCTTGTGAAGTGAGCCTTAAGTTAAATCAGAATTTTAGGGGATTTAGCTCAGTGGTAGAGCGCTTGCCTAGCAAGCACAAGGCCCTGGGTTCAGTCCCCAGCTCCGAAAAAAAGAAAAGAAAAAAAATCAGATTTTTAAAAAGAATGACATCATGAAATTCACGTACAAATGGATGGGACTAGAAAAAATATCATTTTGAATGAGGTAATTCAGACCCAGAAAGACAAATCTGGTATGTATTCATTTATATGTGGCTAATAACTGGTAGGTGGATGATAAGCGAGCTACAGTCTGTAGGATCACAGAGTGTAGGTATTGAGTAAGGGACAAGGGAGGACAGATCTTCATAGGGGAGGGAAATAGAGCAGTTATGAATGGGGTTTGCTGGTCAAGTTGGCAGGGAGAGGGAAGAGGGGCAAATGAGAGAGGGAATAAGGAAAGAGACACCTAAAATGAAGGCCCATTTGAGCAGTCATATGGAAACCTAAGACAATAGAAGCTTCCTAAAATATGAACAGGTTTGAAGGAGATCTAACCAACGAACCCACATTGTTTCCAAGAGTATAGGTTGCTCTCCCCGAATGGATGCCAAGGCTCCGCTGCTGAAACAACGCCTACACAACTCAGTGAACATGGAGAAGTCGAGCTGCTGCCTCCATGGAGCGATTAAGCTCGTTTACAGAAGCAGGCAGACACTGCAGTTTTTAATTATCTTCAATTCACATTCTCTGGACAATGTGGCCAATTCACAGAGACAAACAAGCACATCGACAGCAAGACTTGCTCTCTGAGCAGGAACGAGGTCATTTTTCCAAGGCAGTCGGACAAAGACTTGCTTCTTCCGATAAGAAGGGGCAGCAAGTTCATGAAAGCAAAACTTCAGCAAACTTAATTTTTTTATAAAGTCAGAAGTATAACTCTATCTCCTTTGGCTCCCTATAGTGTTTAAGCTACCTGCCTTAAAGTGAGGCTCGTAGCAGAGACACCTCAACTCCATTTATTTTTACCTAATTTAATATTTTCTGAGTATGTTTATTAAATAAATTCACGAGATCATTTTTTAGTTGACCTAAAAGCTTCTCACTTTTTCTGTCGTTCTTCACTGTCACCCGTTTGTCTTTGTAATGATAAGAATATCTGTGGGAGCCCAGAATGGAATCCCAGCACTTGGGGCAAAGAAGCAGGTGGATCTCCGTGAGTTCGGAGCCAGGCTGGTCCACATAGCAAGTTCCAAGACAGCCTGGGCTACATAGTGAGACCTGTGTCCAGCAAAATGCTACCTATGGAAGCAGAGCATGAATTTCCCCCCGACTACTTCTTTCCAACTAGACGCTCATAGGCCTGCTTTCCACTCTCACCAAGGTGACTGACTGACTCCCTTGGGCTTTACATTGACAAATTCTACCATCTGTGGCTTCAGTAACAGAAAGAGTAAAGGGATCAGTGAACAGAAATTCAAACATTGAAAAAATCAAGTTCCTCCATTATGCCAATTTTGAAACATAGGAGCTAGCACTGCACTAAGAAAAGGGAGGGGGGGAGGTTGGTAAGTATTGGGTTTCAAACCTCGGACAAATGGCTGGAGTTCTATTTAAGATATCAAAGTAGAGTCTGGTTATCAGGTTCTCTCCCAGCATCCCTCAGCCCCTACATATTACAAGGGCCCTCCTGGCTGCCATACCCTGCCCCCTACCCGAAACTCTCCAGCCCAGTAGTTGGGCTTCTCTTCCGTATATGATGCAACCATTTCGGGCCTCTTGGCTGCTTCATCATGCTCTCCTCTCCCTTCCCCTCCCTCTCTCCCCACATGGCTCAGTTCAGTCTGGTCATGACCACTCTGATTTTTGTGTCCCTTTTATCTACAATAAACCTCTCTTCCACCATATGTAGGAGCAGTTGTGGTCTTTCATTTTCTTACCTTTTTCATTTCTTTTTTTGTTCAGAGTCAACAAGCATGCTTGACATTGTCATTCCCTCTTGGTCCACTAGAGGACGCAGGACCTCTTAACATTTTGGTTTCCATTTAGTTCATGAGGAGGTAAAAGGCATTCCTGACTTTGCCTCTCACCTTTTGTTCATGAGGGGGTTAAAAACCATGAACACTGTCATTTCTATTTAGTCTGGCCTATTGTAGGTGGTTTCACCCTGGGCTGGTGGTCCTGGGTGCCTTTTGTTTTCCTTTTATTTTAATTTGTTATTTTCTTTATTTAATTTCAAATGTTGCCCCCCTTCCTGGTTTCCCCTCCGCAAATCCCTATCTCATCCCCCTTCTTCTGCTTCTATGAAGGTGCTCCCTCACCCACCCACCCACCCACCCCTTCCCACCTCCCTACCCTGATATTCCCCTACACTGTGGGGTCGAGCCTTGACAGGACCAAGGGCTTCTCTTCCCATTGGTGCCCAACAAGGCTATTCTCTGCTACATATGCAGTTGGAGCCATGGGTCTGTCCATGTGTACTCTGAATGGTGATTTAGTCCCTTGGAGCTCTTGTTGGTTGGTATTGTTCTTCCTATGGGGTTGAAAACCCCTTCAGCTCCTTCAATCCTTTCTCTAATTCCTCCAATGGGGACCCTGTTCTCAGTTCAATGGTTGGCTTCGAGCATCCACCTCTGTGTTTGTCATGGTCTGACAGAGTCTCTCAGGAGACATCCATATCAGGCTTCCATCAGCAAGCACTTCTTGGCATCAGCAATAGTGACTGGGTTTGGTGGCTGCATATGGGATGGATCTCTAGGTGGGGCAGTCTCTGGATGGCCTTTCCTTCAGTCTCTGCTCTACTCTTTGTCCCTGTATTTCCTTTAGACAGGAGCAATTCCAGGTTAAAATTTTTGAGGTGGGTGGGTGGCCCCATCCCTCAACCAGGGACCATGCCTAACCTCCGGATATGGTCTCTACAGGTTTTCTCTCCCCTTTGTTGGGTATTTCAGGTAATGCCATCTCCATTGGGTCCTGGGAGATTTTTTGCTTTCCTGGTGTCTGGGACTTTCTGGTGGCTATCCCCAGTTCCCCATCCCCATTGCTACACACCTCTGTTCAAATTCCTGATGCTCTGAACTTCTCTCCTGTCTTTTCCCACACCTGATCCTGCCCTACCCCCGTTTATCCCCCTGGGTTAAGAAAGCAGGCTAACACCAACCAGGCAGCACAAACCAACTGATATGAGGCCCGCAGACAAATACAGAGCAGAGGACTGCCTGGTCTGGCCTCAGTCAGAGAAGATGCACTTATCCATCAAGAGACTTGAGGCCCCAGGGAGTGGGGAGGCCTGGTGGAATGAGGGTAGGGGAAACATACCTCTTGGAGAGGAGGTATGGGATGAGGAACAGTCAGAGGGCAGACTGGAAGGGAGATAACGACTGTACTATAAAAAGATTAAAGATTAATATTTTATATAAAGCAGGCTGAGCAAACCCTGAAGAGAAAGCCAGCAAGCAGCACCCCTCTGTGGCCTCTATATCAGCTCCTGCCTCCAGGCTTCAGCCCTGCATGAGCTCCTGTCCTGGCTCCCTTCCCTGATAGATTATTATGTGGGAGTGTATGTGTAATAAACCCTTTTGCCACCAACTTGCTTTCGGTCATGGTTCCATCATAGCAACAGTGGCCCTAGCTAGGAGAGTCTACAGAGGCAACATTCTTGACCTCGTAATCTTCATTTATTCCACAGGGGAGTGACGGGCATCTTGACTTTGTTATACCCCTTTATATGTCCATGAGATAGTGACAGGCACTCTTGATGTAGTTGTTCCCCTTTCACCCCACAAGAGGGCGCCAGACACTCTTGCCATTGTTGTGCCCCTTTAATCCATTATGGAGGAGAGGCACTCTTGACTTTTTCCTTTTGTCCAAGAGGCAAAAGGGTAAGCCCTGCAGAGACCTGATGTGCCAGGGTAGGGGATACTCAGGAGTGGTTTCCACCCTCTCAGAGGAGAAAGGGGTTGGGGAGAAACTGTGTGAAGGGGGGACCAAGAGGAAGGGGACGGCAATCAAGATGTAAAGTGAATGAATGAATGAATGAATGAATGAATGAATGAATGAATAGGGGGAAAGGGCACTCTGGACATGAGGCAACAGTCACTCTTGACATAGTTGTACCATTTTAATCCTGGTTAAGTGTCCAGGACAAAGGCAGAGGTGAATCTGTGATTCTTGCTTCATAAAGGACCCAGTTTGGAGTATAACAGGCCTTAGGTGGTCACCACTTAATTCTTCCTACCTCACAGCTCATCTAAATCACCTTGCAAGCATCCACCTCCTAGAGTGCTGAGGTCATCCTTGGAGCACCAACCCACCTCCCAGTCACTTACATCATAACGGACTCGGAAATAGTAACAGAATTTGGCCCTGTCTGGAACACACTGATTCTCAGCACCCTGCCCTTCCTTGACATAGAGTTGTAAGGGAGAGTTGAAGGCAGCACAATGGCGGAGTGACAAAGGAGAATGTGTAGGTCCGTGCAAGCCATTACTGTAGTTGTGGCCCTTCTCTGATGTGTAGTGAATACTGCAGGAGACTTAATTATGCCATGTGTAATGGGCATTTTCATAATACTAGAATCACTAAGATATTTGTACCAATATTTTAGTAATCACAGAGGTAATGGGACAAAGATACTGAGAATCATTTCTTTATTGCTGACAGAATTGTTGAAAGGCAAGAGTTGCCATGGCTGGCATATGTGATCAAAATCTCGGTGTTGCAAAAGGACATCTTACTCCCCATCTTGCTCCAAGACAAGCAGGGCACCCAGATGTTGCTCTAAAATGTTCAGGGATTGGTGTTCTCCGCCTCCTATTTCTTCTGTATGCAGCCCTCCTAATCTTAAACCAATTCTGCATTCAGAAGAATAAGAGGTTTAGTCAATACACTAAACAAGATTCCACTAAAACAAACAAACAAAAACAAACCTTTCAACATAACCACTGATGTTTTGTTGATATTTTTTTCTCCTAGGTACTAGGAATTGAACCTAGGGCTTCATGCGTGCTAGGGTAAATGCTTCATCCCTGAGTTACATGCTCAGTCCAATCAGTGAGATCTTAGCTCATACACAAAGAAGCCCTTTGTTTTGTACTGTTTTGATTCAGTGAGGGACTAGGGGACTAGTAATTGCTTAACATGTGGGAAGTTCTGGCTTCCAGTCATAGAACTGTAGAAATAAGACCACACCCTTCCTACAGCAATGCTCCCCCCCATGAGAACCCACAGTGTTTCAGGTCCTGTAGTAGACTCGGGCTATTCAGTTTGTCTAAGGCTTCCATCCTGGGCAAGATGGAAGTCTAGATAATGGGTTGCTCCAGTCTTTGCTGTGGAGTGGTATTCCAAAGAAAGACTGGTCTATAAATACCTGTGAACTTCTACTACAAAACGAAACCTAAACAAAGACCTGTTGACCCGCTCTATCCTCTAACACTCCCTGCTTAATGAAGCCTCCATTTTACTATCGCTTTCCAGGTTTAAAATCAACAGAGCGTGAGGCAAAGGGCTCTTTTCCCTGAATGTAACCTCTTTCTCCCTATGCCACTAGTGGACGTGCTTCTCCCTTTTAAGGAGATAGTCTGCAAATTCAGTGATGCTCATAGTGAGGAGTACCAGGACAGCAGTGGTCAGAGTTTACAAACAGTTCCAGAGAGGGAAACAAGGCCCATGGTCACTCCCAGAACACTTTCAAGTTACATTTCTGGGGATGCTTAGAAACCAGAGCAGGAGGGGTCTGTGACAAGCTTCTTGGAAACACCCATGTTGAAATATCTAAGAATGCATTAGAAGGTCCTCTTTCCCCTTCATTGTGGTGTGTGGGTCACTCTACCGTCAGAAGGGCCACTGAAGCCAAGGCAAGCAAAGCAGCTTTGCAACTGTCAGCTTCTCTTTCCAGGGCTATGTTTAAATGCCGGGAAAGTGAAGGGCCTCACCCTGTGCCCTGTGCCCTGAGCAGACCTGGCTGTGAGAATGGAGTGCAGCCTTAGAACTGGAGGTAGCCTCAGGGACCTGCTGTGCTCACCCATTGTTCTAGAAGCACAATCCCCCAAATCTTCAGGGCCCTTCCATTAGTGAAGACATAGGGGGTGGGGGTGGGGAAGACACCAAGAGATAAAGCCAATGCCATTATCTGGATGTTCCCTCTGGATCTTTCGCTTCCCCTCTTCCCAAAACAACCTCTGTACTGCTTGGACCTTCCCATGCTCTCACGTGATCGCTTCTGAATCCAGTGGGCTACAGATTCCCTTACCATTGTCTGAGCAAATGGGAAAAGTATTTCAAACTACCCCATGTGACAATCTAGCCCGCACTGTGATCTAGTCCCCCTACTATCAACCAATCCCACAAAACAGTTCTTCATGATACTACCAGGGGTGGGAAGAAAAGGATCTGTGGTCAGGAGGCTATTCACTAACACATTAGGTCGTTTTGAAAACATGAATGTGTAGGTTTGAGCTGTGGGTATCTGTCTGCTTTTGAGACAGGCTCTCATGTAGCCCAGGCTGGCCTTGATTGTCCTATCTTCACCTCCAGAGTGCTGGCACTGTAGACAAGCACCATCGTATGTGGACTCCTTACAAGTCAGGAAGACACAGCAAGGTCTTTAATTGCGGTCTGCCATGCAGTCTATTGCTTTACTAAGCACTTAGCAACAAAGGAGCAGGCCTTCGCACTGCTGTCCCAGTTCTCCTCCGTCTGTTTAAACACATGCTCGTAACACTAGGATTGGGTTCAACCTGTGAGTTGTTTGCTACAATGCAATGGGCTGAAGATT
Source organism: Rattus norvegicus (assembly GCF_021556685.1). Lineage (NCBI taxonomy): Eukaryota > Metazoa > Chordata > Mammalia > Rodentia > Muridae > Rattus > Rattus norvegicus. Next base: position 125,246,443 of record NC_141554.1, on the reverse strand, counting down.
TACAAATTCCCTCCTTCATCCTAGAATTGATGCTTAAACTTGCTACCGAAAATGATACCATAGAAGAGCTCATAGATTTATAAATTTGAATGACTTCTATGTCGTACTTAACCCAAACGTTGTGTAAAGGGAAGCTCTTACAGGATTTGAGCATTTTTAAGAAGTATGTCTATGTGCATACTTTATGCAAGCCTATCTTCGTATGAGGTCAAATGTATATATAATTTTAACACATGCATTTATATTTTATGTGTAATATATGGATGTATGTGAAGATTAAATTAGTTCCATAATATTCGTTGTCCCTTTAGCAAGTCGTGTTCTCCTATGCTTCCTGACTCCATTCTGTACCCACAGACTTTAAAGATGTCCCTGAAATGAAGAGGTTGCAGCAGCAGCAGCAGCAGCAGCAGCAGCAGCAGCAGCACACCAACTTCAACATAATCTAGGACAAAGGTGCCTAAGACCTCAGACGAGATTTAGAATGGCTGTCCTGCCAAATCGCTTTTCTCAAATTACCTACCTGCACTCTGGACACACTGATATCCATCCATCTATCAAGCTCCTCCCTAGAAGGAAAAAAAGTACACATGTTCAATTTGTGGTACCACGGATGAAATAAAATAAGTAAAGTATACTTCATATTCAGTTTTGAATGTGTGCCCTGTCCACCCTTCCTCCTGCCCCCAATAGTGTTCGTAACATCCACCTTGAGGTTTAATTTGCCCAGAGTTCACCCACTATTACCACCTAGTACCAACTTCAATGGGAAGCTCCCAAAATAATCATACATCAAAACAAGTCGTAATCTAACATAAGCAAAAATACGCAAAGTAATCAAGAGATGTAGAAGTGTAGGCTAATTTCAAACAAAGGCAGAACCCCACTCTGCACTTCACCAGTCAGATCTCAGGCTTCCCACCTTGCTCTAGGAGGACCGTGCATCGTTCCCTTTCCAACCAGCCTCATTTAAATGTAGCAAGAAAATAGCTTTATTAACAGCTTTCAACGTGTCCTAGGACCCACCCACAGGAGGCGGGGCTTAGGAAGTCTACAGTTCTCAAGTTCCCTTTATTTCAAGAGGGGACATTGCAGGTCCTCAGAGAAAGCCAAAAGCCACCTAGAACAAGCATGTGTCCCCTGAAAACTGGGCACTAAGCAGGACAATCTGCTTACCATGTTGGGCCACTGGAGGAACCACTGCTTAGCAAAATGCGCTCCAATTCCGCCAGCCGCCGCTGGGTGGACCCAGGGCGGCGGAGTGGCATCTGCTTATCCTCAGACTTGACACTCTCAGTGCCCTCGGCAACGGGCTCATGTTGCTCCTCCTCCATGCCACTAGCTCTGGTGCCACCATCCTTGTCCCCCTCACCCACAGGACCTGGAACACCAGGACCAAAGTGGCCTTCTCCTCCATTTAATTCTTCTCCTTCGCCTTCTGTTCCCACTGCTCCCTCTCCAGGCTGACCCTGTGCACCTTTCTCGTCTCTCCCCTCTCCAGCCTGAAAGAAAGCCTCTGCTTTCACATCTGGAAAAGAGGAAACACAGAGGGAAAGATCAGGGCAACGGAGCTCAGTGTGCAGGGAAAAGTCTGAAAGCTGCAGACTGAGCTGACACTGGCACTCCACTCACTTCTGCCAGGGCACGTTCGCTTCCCAGAGACCAGAAAAATACCAATTCAACCCAGGTACTGACCATGCTGTTCTTCCGAGTCTTCCTTGACTCCCAGGCAGAGTAAGCGGCTGATATCATGGCTAGAGCCTTGAGCCTCCATATCCTGAAAATCGTCAATGATGAAGTTATGGTTCTGCAGATTCTGAGCTTGGGCCCCTGGTGTCCTCGGGAACAGAATGAGATCTGTGATCCTCAACCTGGAAAGGATCTCCTCTGGTCTAATTCAGGTTACAATGTATCTAGCCCTAGGCTGCTTTTCGCATTTTGCTCACAGGCCGTTCCTGGGGGCTGAGCCTTTGGGGTGCACCAGTGACAGCAGTTTGGGGATGTAATGAGCACGATGTGCTTGCAAGAAGGACATAGTTTATGAGCATGAACTTAGGGTGCCCAGTTAAAGCTCGGCTGACTCCCCTGGCTTTGGTAAGATATGCAGCTAGGCATAAAGACCTCCAGAGCTCAAATGGGAGCTTTCTTCCCCCTCCCTTTAATTCAGTCTGTAGAGTTCAGCACCAACACTTTTCCTGGGAAGATATCTCACCAGGGCTTGATCAGTCATCTGAGCCAAAACATGGACGGCTATGTACTGTTCACACAGAGAGAGACAGAGAGAGAAAGAGACAGAGACAGAGTGATAGATACAGAAGTGGTATTTTAATGATCGTTGTAAAAGCCAGTATTCTGTTGCCCATCCCTGGCTCAAGCTGCAACCCTTCACCACACTTCCCCTGTGCCATAGGCATACATACTGGATGGTTCTCTTTGTGTTTCCTCTTGTCCAGCTAGGAATACAGGAGGTGATCTTGAAGGCTGGAGAGGAAATGGACAGTGTGAGCCTGTGCAGGGAGCTGGAACAGCCGCAGAAGCAGGGAGAAAGAGAACAGGAAGAAGTGAGAGGGTCGTAATGGCTCACCATTGACAATAGGAACCACAGGGAGAGTGGCCTTAGCAGTAGGGACCCAGAGACATGACTGGCAGCAAAAGGAATCAACCCCCATGGGCATAAACAGTCAACACAGTGAGGGCACACGGCCTTTCACCATTATATCAGGTTCACCTCATCACAGCTGAAAGAGCATTCATGGGTGCCCTTAGAGACTAGAAGGGGGTATCAGATACTCAGGAACCAGAGTTACAGAAAACCTCCTAACCTGTATCCAGTGAGGCTGCTGACTTAAGTTGGGAAAGCACTTACTATACAAGCCTGAGGTCCTGAATTCAATCCCTGGAACTCATGGCAGAAGGGAAAAAATAGCTCCTGAATGTTGCCTCTAACTTCCATGTGTGCACCATGGCAGACATGTGCTCAAGCAAATGAGCATGAGCGAACATGTGCTTTCACACACACAAACACACATATTGTGTGTAGCTTTAGCTACCCTGCCTTAACTCTGAAAATGGGGCAGGCTACCAACCCCCACCCAGCTTCCCTTGAATCTACAGATAAAACACATACACGCACACACACACACACAGACACACACACACATGCACACACACACATACATACACACACACATACATACACACACACACACACACACACACACACACACACACGCTGCTCATTTTCAACTTGCCCTCTAACACAATGTCTGGGCGTTACTGTCTCCTGCCTGGAAAAGCATGTCTTTATCAATAGTCTTATCTCCGCACCTCTCTTCATTTGCCCTAAACTTTAGTTGTTCAGTTACGTACTCCCTGCTAAACATCCCTGACCACCCGCCTGTAGGAGCGGCCATAGGCTGCCGCTCCTCCCGAGAGCTCACATGGCTGCTTGGCTTTTCTCTCTCCAAAATATGGCGAACTGTCTCTTCTCCTTGAGTCTCTTTTCCTCCAGAGATCCGGAAGTCCCGCCTATTCCTTCCACTGAGCAATTGGGCCTATAGGTTCTTTACTGACAGATCAAGAGCCAATTGGGTAACATGACCTAGCATCAGACCCACCCCTACACACACACACAGAAGAAGAAGAAGAAGTAGAAGAAGAAGGAGGAGGAGGAGGAGGAGGAGGAGGAGGAGGAGGAGGAGGAGGAGGAGGAGGAGGAGGAGAGAAAGAGAAAGAGAAAGAAAAACACATTTTAAAAGACAAAACAAATTGAAATAACTATTTTGAGCAATTTCCCACCTTTAAGGAAGATGAAACTCCTTAACTTTAAATATGTGCTTTGGGTTGAGTATGATGTTACACACTTACAATCCCTGACCTCTGGACATAGACAAAAGAAGAGTTAAAAGGCTAGCCTTGAGTACATGAGACCCTGGGGGATGGGGGGACACCACATGCCTTTGAAAAGTGCACACATTCCTATGTTGGACTCTGACAAGTGCAGTAGTCTGTATTTTCCTGGAACTGACGTAACAGATTTTCTTTCTTGTCTCTGATAGTATTGGGAAGAATTCGTTTTGACTATATGAAGCTATAGGAAATTACAGGTTATATAAGAGTCGTTTGGATTTTAAAAAGTTAGAGAGACCATCGGGATGATGTCATTGGTTGTGCTCCTAAGTGTCCTGGGAATGCAGAGCAGCCCAACCAGCCCCTGAGGCTCTTTCCAAAACCACGGGCTGGGATCACAAACAGGCGTGGCTCTGGGGAAAGGATAAGAATTCCAGGTTTTCAGGCTAGTAAAGTCAACTGGGGAATCAAGAAACTGAAGGTTGCTCGCTCCTCCTTCAGTTAAGCTAGTGCACTCAATATCACTGAGGGCAGTGTGACCCATACGGCACAAATAAAGGGTAAAGGCAGCATTCTCAGCTACTGTTGAACATGCATAGTTCCCAAAGGCTTCCTGAAGACTTCCAGCTGTTTTATGACTTGCAGATAAGTCATAAAAGCTTGCATTCTGGGGATGGGGGATGTGGCAATGTATCTCAGAGGCAGAGTGTTTGCCTAGCACTCACTGGGCCTCAAGTTCAGATCTCAAGCACCAACACACACACACACACACACACACACACACACACACACACACATATACAAACACCACTATACCACACACACAATCCCACACACCACAAACCACAACCCACAAGCCACACACACCAAAACCTACACACCACACCACAATACATGCACATGCACTACACAATACACACACCACAACAACAAGCCACACACACACACCATAACCCACAGGGCACACACCACACACACACACTGCAAACCATACACCAAAACACACATACACACACACACACACACACAGAAATACCATACCACACAAACAACAACCCACTCACCACACCACACCACACAAAAACCACAATCCTCACAATACCACACAAAACACTCCACAACCCACACACCACAATACACACACAGAAAAAATACACCACATGACACAACATAACCCACACACCACACCACACACAAACACCATACACACACAAACACCACACCACACACACTGCAATCCACACACAACAACACACACGGAAACACCACACTGTAACACACACACACACAGAAATACCAGACCACACACACCCACACAGCACACCACAGAAACATCACACCACAACCCATACACCATACTGCACATACACCTCAAACCGCACACCACACTATAAGCACATCAAAAACCACACCACACTTACCACAAACCACACACCATACCACACCACAATGCACACCCCACACACCCCACAATGCAAGTATCACACCACAAGCACACTACAATATACACACCATACAACATATATACACCAACACACAAACCACACCACACACACCACACAAACCACAACCCACATACCACACCACTCCACACTACACACCACACACAGAGAACACCATACTACACACAGTGTAACTTCACACAACACACAACACAGCACACACTCCACAGAAACACCATACAAGACAAATATCACAACCTCCACACAATACCACACACACCCAAACCCATACATCACACCAAACACATACCACAAACCACACATCATACCACATACACCCTAACATACACACCAAATCACACACACACACAACACAAACTACACATCACACCCACACCACAACCCAAACACCGCACAACCCACACAACCCACACAACACAATACACACCTTTGCAACCTATACACCATACCATACACACATCGGTACCCACACAGCACAGCACACATACTCCACAACCTACACACCATACCACACACACCCCATAACCCACACACCACAACCCATATACCACATCACAAACATGTATTGCACCCCACACACCATACTACATACAAAGTCCAAGCCACACACCTCAGCACAAACACCCCACAAACCTCAAACCAAACCACACCACACACACATGCCACAACCCATAAACCACACAAACAACAAGACCAAAATACCACACAACACACACACCGCAAGCCATATACCATACCACATACATATTCCAACCCACATACCACAATACACAAACACCGCAAGCCATACACCATACCACATCCACACACCAACCCACATACCACAAACACCACAACCCATATATCATATCACACACACCAAAACCCATACACCAAACACACCACACCACAAACCACAAATCACACACCACAACCCACCCAACACACAAACCATAACTCACACACACTGCAACCCACACACCATACCACATACACACCCCAACCCAAACACCACACAATACACACAAGCCATGAACCACACCACTGACACTACATAACCCACAAGCCACACCACACACACCAAAACACTACAGCATACACACAACCCACACACTATGCCACACATACAGAAACACCATACCACATGACACACCACAACCTACATACCACATAGACACTCACACACCATGACACACAGCACACAGAGCATAACATACACCACACTGCACAAAGAGAAACAGAACACACACAAAACAAACCACACACAACAGGAAACACAAAGAAATACTACACATGCACTGCAACCCACACATGGCAATACACACAGAAACACCACAACATATACACCACAAAACATAGAGAAGCATCACACCATACATACACCACATGACACATAAACACAGAAAAATACTACACCACACACCACAAACTACAGACCACAATCCTCATACCATACCAGAAACACCACATAACACAACACCACACTATACAAACAACCCACACACTATACCACAAACATCAAAAAAACATACACACCATGCCACACAGACCACAACCCACATTCTGCAACCTATATATCATACCATGAACACACCCTAACCTTCATACTACACCACACACATGACACAACCCACAAAGACCATGCATACACCATGACCCAAACACCACACCATACACAAACTACAACCCTCACACTACACCACACACGGCAACCCACATACCATACCAGACACACACGCACACGCACACACACACACACACACAGACACACACACACACCATAGCCCCAACATTCCATACCACAGACCATACCACAGCCCACACCACACACATTACATACACCACATACCACACCCTACACACACCATAACCCACACACAACACCACACACACACACACACACACACACACACACAATGACCCACACACTATACCACATACACAGAAACACCATACCACAAATATACTGCAAACCCACACAGGACAACACACACAGTAAAACCACACCACACAATACTGCAACCCACAGAACATACCACACACAGACCCCAAACCACATCACACACATACCACAACCCTCAAACTACACCATACCATATACACATTGCAACATATACAAAATATACATACACATATATGTTGTAACATGCAAAACATACTACATATACCTTATAACCCACATACCACACACAACACACACCCATACTCACTGTAGTGCACACACACCACATGCACTACCCGACACACACTGCACCACATTCACACCACAATACATACACACCACCTCAGCCATGCACCACACCACACTCATACCACAATCTACATACAACACCACCCACAGAGTCCACAACCAACACACCATACCACACATAGACTGCAACATACACACCATACTACACATACCCCATCCCACAAACCACACCACATACACACACACACTACAACCCATATACCACACCACACCACACATGCAGAAAAAGCACAGTACATCAGAACCACACAGTACACTACACAGAAACACAGTAACACAACACCACAACACATACAACACCACACATAAAACCACAACCCACACATCAAACCACAAACAGACCACAACACACATACACCACCACACACACTCCACAACCCTCATACCACACCATACACACACCAATATGGACACAACACGACATACACACACACACACACACACACACACACACACACTGCAACCCATATGCCATACCACACATACACAGTGCAAGCCACACACCATACCACCCCCCAAATGCACATACTGCACCACATACACACACTGCAACCACATACCACACAGTAACCCACACATTACACTACACACATACCACAACCCACACACCATGCAACATATACACAGCAACCCGCATACCACACCACATACCACAAGCCATGCACCATACTACACACACATCTAAACCAAAATAGCACACACAACACACATGCACACACACACTACAGTATACAGAAGATACCTCCCACACACTATACCACACATACACACTGCAACCCACACACCATTCTATATATACACCCAACCAACACATACCACACAGCCACAACTTGCACACCAAACCACACACTCACTATAACATACACACATTGTGCACAGAGTATAGCACACACACACACACACACACACACACACACACACCACAACCTACCCCATCGCAACATACCACATCACACACATAGAAACACCACAGCACAAGACACACTACAATACACACAACACTGCAGAGGACTATAGTTTTGACTATCAAAAAGGAATTAATAGCAGTGTTATTAAAAAAGCTTAATAATTACTGTAAATTTAGGAACGCTTATAGGATCATCATTAAGGATAAAGAAATAATTTACTTGCCTATATAGCATCACTACAAAACAGTACATCTTTATAGTTCTGCAGAGATCTGATCAAAAAGGTGGGATAATATCTAGTGATTGTTGTATATATTAAAGTAACAGGAGAAGCATGTTAATAGCAGGAATATTTCCTAAAATGAATTTCTCCTGTGCCTGGCCTATAGAAGCAAATCCGTCGTGGATTATAATCCAAGGCAGACTCATCACAGGAAGATCATCTGCTTGTTATTAGCTTCTTCTCTGTTGGCTCCTGACAGGGCAGTATTTCTGGCATTCACAACAATAGTGCTTGCTCTGTTTCAGGCATTGCTGCTGGAGCAGATTAATGATTCTATCACCACCCTAGAGAAGAACTTAGAGATGGAGATTGTCAGCTATAACCACCACACTTAGAAAACATTTGGAAAAATAAAATTGTTAGGGAAATTATTAGATGGCTCTGATGTAGAAAATCTTAGGGAACAATTTGAAGTTCAGAAAGGCACTCTTTTATTAATGTAAGCTAGGGACCTTTTATGGTCAGGGAACAATGACAATGGCAGCACTGGCTGACGTGACTCTCACTGAGGCTGGACTGGTGATATTTGATTTCTTATGTCCATTTTTACCCTCAGCTTCTTGATAGGATGTATTAAGAATTGCTGATGAGTAGATATACATTCTAAGGATTTAAGGCAGATATGACTGATTTTTATATAAGTTTAGATTTGTGATTTTTTTAAAGATTCTTACAAGATTACTTTTAAAGATAAATAATAAAATAATTACTTCTTTCCTTGTGACCACAAATTGCTGCCAATAAAATAAACTGTGACAATAAAATAAACTGGCTGGAAAACTCCCTTGCTTGCTTACACTTTGTTACTCTATAACAAGTTGCTTAGTTATGGATGTTCATGGGTATTTTTAGAATGATTATTTTTACCTGTACTACAAAATGTTATTTCTTGCAAAGGTATTAGAAAACACATTGTGTTTTCATAATCATTCACTAAAAAAACTATAATGTAACCACATTATAATTGTATACTGCTTGAAAGATTTGCTGGGATATATAAGCTATGAAAAGAAGAATAAAGTATGCATGGTGTGGCTGGAACATTGTTTTTCCCACCTATTAGCTCTGTGTGTGTGTGTGTGTGTGTGTGTGTGTGTGTGTGTGTGTGTGTGTGAATTTTCTCTCTCCTCTTTCTCACTCGCCCCTTTTTGTGTGGGTTGGGATGGGTATTTGGAATGGTGTATTGTATGTGTGTTGTGGTATACGTTGGGGTGAGTGTGTGGTGTTGCATGTGGGTTGCAGTGTCTGTGGACTGCAGTGTCCACACCACTTGACACCACAATCCACATACCACACCACACAACCCTCACACCACACCACACACCGAGTGGAACCAGCGCACCATACCTCCCCAACACTACAACCCCCACACCACACACACACACTGTAATCCACACATCATACTACACACAGACTATAACCTATACACCATACCACACCACACACACACATTACATGCAACCCACACAACACAGCACACACAGAAACACCACAGTGCACACAGAAATGCCACAGCATACACATATTGCAACTGTTACATGATCTGCCACACAGAGAAACATGACACCACACACACAACCTTACCACACACAAAGAAACACCACACCACACCACACACAGCACAATGCACACACACCCTGCAACCCACACACCATACCACACATACACACATACCAAAACCCACACAACACACTACATACACACACTACCACCACCACCACACCATACACACACACCACAATCCACGAATCATATGACACACCCCAACCCACACAACATACACACACAGAAAGATCACACCATACACACCACACAATCCCCACACCACACACCACACTCACTCCAACACATATACCACACCACATACACACCCCAACCCTCACACAATACCATACACACCACAAACCACACACCACGCCACACCCTTACGATCTTGAATTTCTGATCCTCCTGCATCCACCTCCCAACAGATGGTATTATAGGTGTGTGCTACCGAGTCTTATAGCTTTCGATGTTCATGACACTTGGAATACTCTGTCTGTACTTGATGTGCTTTTCATCAAAGTCCACTTATGGACATAATGGCTTAGAAAGTTTGAAAATCCCATGCCCTCCTCATCCCCTCAAGCTTTACACATTTGAGAAACCGATGGAGGACATGGCCATCCTTATAACTTTGCACCTTTAATATAATTACCAGTTCACTTAATAAGAATTCGGTTCCTCCTCTACAGTGGATCTACTCTAACATTATCTTCTAGAACATGGAGAACAAACAGTCCATTCATGATAAATAATAGGCATTTGCAATACTCATTCTTGTTCCAGTTTTGAAGAAGGCTAACATCCTTAAGACAGATCTCAGTGCTTTGAGTTCTTCTGGGAGGAAATCACACAGGGAAAATGCACAGCCACCAACAGAGCTGGATTGGTGGGGGTGACAAAGAGCACTGGGTGCTCTTGCAGAGGAGCAAGGTTTGCATCCCAGCACCCACATGGCAGCTTCCAGATATCTTCAATTCCAGTTCTAAGGGATCAGACATTCTTTTGTGGTCTCATAGTACACAGACATCCACCCAGGCAAACATTCACACACATAGATTTATGAGAGATGAGTCCGTTGGTGGGGGTGACAAAGAGCACTGGGTGCTCTTGCAGAGGAGCAAGGTTTGCATCCCAGCACCCACATGGCAGCTTCCAGATATCTTCAATTCCAGTTCTAAGGGATCAGACATTCTTTTGTGGTCTCATAGTACACAGACATCCACCCAGGCAAACATTCACACACATAGATTTATGAGAGATGAGTCCGTCCTAAGCAGCTTTCAGATAAGCTGACTGGAGTGATACTTTAGGAATGTGAGTCCTTAGTGGTTATCAAGTCAGTGGATTAGGAGTGAAGAGCTAGCTAGGCCTGGGATGCCCCCTGTAGTGCATCAAAATTCTCTCAAAGTCACAGCCAAACAAGCATGAAAAGAAGGCATTTCCTACATTAATCAGCAGTGGAATGGGAGGCGATATTCCCAGGGAGCTATCATGAAAAGTACAGGGAGGGGAACAGACCTCAGGGTCAGGGCTAGACTAAGGTTAAAGTGTAGCCTGCAATTGAATCCCCCATTTTAACCTAGACACTGGACTACCTACTCTGTGACCTGGGGAGAAAGGTAAGTCTAGATAATTTTTCAGTTAGGTTGTGCAGCATGGGCCACGATTGAGGTCAAGATGTAGCCTGAGAAAGTGGAATTCACAAGGGTAGGGATCCGTGGACAGAAAACTACTGCTGGATATCCACTTCTGTAAAGGAGAATTTGGCTGAACAAAGCTAATGGGACTTGGTTCCAGTCAGGCAGGTTGCCCTGACTTCCATTTGGTGTGGACAAGGGCTCTGGGTATCCAGAGTAGACATCAAGAGCGCTCGGTTATGTAAGAAACCTCGACTGACTGAACATGAGCTTCACTAAACCTGGACCAGGCAGGCACAAAAACTGGGAACTACAGACTCCAGGACTAGTCTCAAAGAGCTCAGGAGAGACTTGCAGAACTTGGTCCTTGAGTTTTCTGTCAGGACCAAGAATTCTAGGTGTCTGAAATTAGGGTTTTCTTCTCCATGAGCTCAGGCTAGAGGGGAATGAAAACATGCCGTCTAGCATTGTTGTTTTAGTGCAAACGCGCGTACACACAGAGATGGTGGTGGTGGTGGTGGTGGTGATGATGAATATTACATTAAAAAAGAAAATAGTTTCTGCTGTGCAGTTCAGAACATCAGTGTCCTGATGATATGTCCTTTCCATCAAAGCCCTCTGCCTGCTGAGACATTCCCTGTGCTCCTCTGCTTTCAGATGTGGTTTAGCAATAGGAGAGCCAAAGAGAGGCCTGTGAGAAGAAAGCAATGCCCAGGAGCATACCAGGTGTGATCCAGGACCTCATTTGCATGATGGACCCAGAGGAGCCCTAGGGTACCAAACGTCCAGGAGCCACCTGGAGATGGGCTGCATGATGTCACAGATGGGCCATTCACGAGGGGAAGTCACGTTTCTCTATCCGGACTGGTATCACAGTAGCAATAAAGATGAAAAGTTCACTGTATTTCTTTCTGAATGGGCAATGAACCTGCATACTGTCCCTAAGTAAGAGGCAAACAGATTGGCAAAGAGGTCTTCCTGCTTGAGGAGGCCGTCATACCTGTGTCACCTCCAGAGGCCCCTGCACATCACAGTAGTTTCTGTGGCTTCAGGTTATTTGCAGGGAATGAGGTTTGCACCTCTCACTAGTGATGCCCACACCCCTGTTCTGACCATGTCGGAGCAGAAATGTGTTCACAGAAGGCGCCCGTTGTCCCCAGTAGGCTGTTGGTGTGCTTTTAGCCAGAATTGCCTCCTTCCCATGCTCACCAGTTCAGTACAACCCTGGGTCTGCAACTTCTTCAAGGCCAGTCACAGGATTAAGGGGAGCAGGCAAGAATTTTCACATTGCCTGCCCTCTGCCTTCTCCCCAAGTCCTTTCAGTGGAGCACACATAACACTAAGAGCCACTGTGGAGCAGTCCTGCTGTCTCAAAAGGAATAAGAGACTCCCTTGTAGGCTGCAGGGAGGCTTGAGCTCTCTTGCCTCCTAACTCTGAAGCATGAAGCTCACTTTAGATTTCTGTTTAAGTATTTGATTCTAATCATTTCACAAATAGACCAAGGTATTTTATTCTCATTTACTTTTATAGCCTCTTATATAATTGGACAAGACCCCCACAATGCAGTGAATACCCACTATATTACACTCATGTGTTCACCCATCTTCTGGCTCCGGGTGACAGTCCTGCACCTTCCCTTGTCTTGTAGTCAGACATGAGCAGACGGTAGCCCCAGCCACGGTACTTGCTCACTTCCCATCCTGAGAGTACAGGCTGCTCCTAGACACTTAACTGTATTAACCCTTGTCACTTTTTCTACATCAGTGGATTAATTCCGAGTGAAGATACATGGGTTCCCTGGCAGTTTGGGAGGTGGGAGGAGGCAGGCAGTACAAAATCCAATGACGTAACACCAATTGAATAGTGGGAACACTGAGTGTCCACTACTAAAAAAGCCAAATGCATTGAAGAGTGAATGAGTGGAGTAAGTTACACAGTTAACGTTGATAAGGACAGAATGATCTCCAACTGAATTTGAGCAGCAGGAATGGTTGTTTGCCATATTGGACCAGAAAAATGATAAATAACGTAATAAATAAATTCCGGCAAAATTAATGATCTATAAAAATTTAAGAATTGTGTATGGAAATTTGTTTTTTAAGATTTCTTATATTTATTTTACGTGCGTGTGTGTGTGTGTATTTGTCTACATATGTGTCTGCGTACTATGAACATGATTTACCTCTGGAAGCCATAAGCAGGGATCAGATCCTATGGAAGGGGAGTTATAGACCACTGTTAGCCACCATACGAGTTTTGGCAATTAAACCCCAGTCCTCTGGAAGAGCTGCCAGTTCTCTTAACCACTGAGCCATCTCTCCAGCTGCTAGTACTATGAAGACTGAGGTTCCATTCCAACTATCTCTTGTCTTCCAGAAGATAGCACCTGTTATATATGTTTATTTGTGCTATGCTTGGTGGATTAAATTCAGACAAAAAAATTAAAGCCCTCCAGGACACACGAGATGTTTCAGTGGAAGAAAGTACTTGCTGCCAAGCCTGAAGACTGAGAGTTCTAGCTCCAGGACCCACATAGTGGAAGAAGAGAACCTTCTCCTGCAAGTTGTCCTCTGACTGACACATACATGCCCTGAACTCAAACACACACACACACACACACACACACACACACACACACACACACACACACGTCTATGATTTCAAGGTTATCTGGTCTACATAGCTTCAGGCTGGTCAAGGCTACATAGTGAGGTCCTGTTCAAAAAAAATTCTCTCTCTCTCTCTCTCTCTCTCTCTCTCTCTCTCTCTCTCTCTCTCAATTAAAATATCAAATAAAATATTTAAAGCTGAAGTACTTGAACTCAAAAAGAGGTAAGAGGTACTGCTGGTGGATTTAACTACCCCTAAACCACCTCAGAAATACATGCTGACTGCTGTTGCCAAATGTCTAGACTCGTGCCTCAGCGACAGGACAATCTTTTCTTAATTATTTAAAAGATAAGAATTGGCAGTGGGCATAATCCATTTCTTCAGGTACACTCATGGCCAGTCTCTCTCTTCATATGAATCTATCCCCAGATATGCGGCAAAGAAAGAAAGAAAGGAAATGGTGGCCCTTTTAGAACTCAGGACCACCAGCCTAGAGATGGCACCACCCACAATGGACTTGACCCTCCACACTGAAGCCTTATATAAGAGAAGCAGGCACACGTCTGGATCTCCCAGGTTTACTGCTAAATCTAGACTTCAAGTAGAAACTGAAGAAAAGAATGAAAGTGCTAACAAGTTGGAAAGAGAGTCTGGTAAGGGACCGAACTCTATCGTGCACTTTCCAGATCCCGAAAGCCAGAGCGCACAGCAATATTGGCTGCCTCACAGCGGAGTTCAACTAACTTCCTCTTAATCCAAAGGGCTTGGGGAGTGCTCATGCATTCTAATTGCATAACGCCTGGGCCTTTCATTCTTTGATCCAATATTCAAATGTTATGGTAATTTTAACCTGGAAAGTTTCTTGAGTGATGAGCTTAGTTTGCGTTTCTGGTGCTGTAATAAAACACAGACCAAAAGCCACTTGGAGAAAAGGGTTTACTTACTTGGCTGGTGACTTACAACTTATCCTCAGGGGAAGCCAAGGCAGGAACCTGGAGGCAGGAGCTGATGCATGTGGAGAAACGCAGTTTACTGGCTTGCCCTCCATGGCTTGCTCAGCCTGCTTTCTTATAGAACCCAGGACCACCAGCCTAGAGATGGCACTGCCCACAATAGACTTGGCCCTCTGCCACCCACATGAAACGATAATTAAGAAAATGCCCCACTGACATGCCACCAGGCCAATTTGATGATGGCTACCCCTCAGTTGAGGTTCCTTCTTTCCAAGTGACTTTCTGTCTTCCTTTTCTTTTACTTTTTGTTTTTGTTTTCTTTTGTTTTTCGAGACAGGGTTTCTCTGTGTAGCCCTGGCTGTTCTGAAACTCACCCTGCAGACCAAGCTAACCTCAGATTCACCCACTTGCCTCTGCCTCCCGAGTGCTGGAATTAAAGCTGTGTGCTACTACTGCCTGGCTTAAAATAATTTTTTTTGAAAAAAAAATGGCTAGTGAGGCTGGAATCCAAAGACTCATTTACTCAGTCAGTAGTACTTGATTTCTAGGGTTAAGGCTAACAGTGCAAGTTACTTTAATCCATAACAGTGGTTCTCAACCTTCCTAATGCTGTGCTGCTTTAATAACGTCCCCCATATTATGGTGACCCCTAACCATAAAATGATCTCATTGCTATTTCATAACTTTAAGTTTGCTACTGTTAAGAATCATATTGTAGGGGTTGGGGATTTAGCTCAGCGGTAGAGTGCTTGCCTAGCAAGGGCAAGGCCCTGGGTTCGGTCCTCAGCTCTGAAAAAAAAAGAATCATATTGTAAATGTCTGTATTTTCCGATGGTCTTAGGTGACCCCTGCTAAAGCATCATGACCCACGCACAGATTGAGAACCACGGGTCCACTAAAAGACATTTCTTATCAGAGCTGTTTTGGTAAAAGGAAAGAGTAAGCTAGAAAGAGAGTCAGGTGATGCCATTAGCTCTGCTTCTCAGTGCCCTCCCACAAGTGCAGTGATTAAAGGCCCTGCAGATCATATAAAAATGTTTCTAGACCAGTAGAGCAACATAGCCCCCCAACCCAAAACTGCACCCCAACACTACAAACCAGGATCACTGCCACACCTAACTCAGGATGCAAGCTAAGACCTCTGCTTTCATGGGCATTGAAGCCTCTGCGGGGGACCAAGAAACTAAAGATTGGGATCTGCTTTGTCAATTTACCCAGATAAGAGGCTCTAGAGGGCCTGAGCAAGGCAAACAGGACTCTGCAAGTCCTTGCTCTTCCTCCAGTCCCTTTGCCTTGATAAAAACCATTAGATTACATTCCTAAAGCTTGCTACCAAGGTCCAGTCCCTTATTTTGCCACTACCTCCTCCTGAGGCTGACCATCCAAGGTCCAGCTATCAAAGCATTGAAGTCCAGCAATAAGTAACCCCTTCTGGTTGCCCTAAAAACAAATGAACTCATCCTAACACAGGGGAGGGGGGAGGGGGAAGGAGGTTTCCCCTTTTACCTTTACAAACAGTCATTTGCCTATGAGTCACTATCCAGAGGCAGTCTTTGACCCTCCTGGGCAAATATTCCTTCCTACCCTCCCTTGCTCCCTTCCCCTTGTCCTTCCTCCTCTATCTCCTAGCTTTGTCTCTTATTCTCTGCCTACTGTCCATCTGGGGCAAATAAATCTCCTTTGTGCTAAGAACTTGGACTTGGGGTATCTCATGCTAATTTCGAGGTCCCTTCAAGTATTTCCTAGCTAGAGTGACCCACATGCCACCAATAAGAGTAAAGACAACGTTCTCATCTACTCTCAACCCTTTGGACCTGAGTGTCTCCAAAAGGCTCTCCAAACAACTCCCCGTAGTCTGCTTTTTAAACATCTTAGACCTGTGCTAAGAAAAGGGACCAATTGTCAGTCCATGTCACATTCAGTTCCACTGTGACACTGAAAGCTAATTAATATTAATGAACCTTGACCCTTGCTACCTTCAAATCTCCCAAAATATACACCACAATTCAAACGTTTAATAATCTACACTTATAGGAGAAAAACCAACTCTGAATATTGGGAGGGGGAAGCCTCAAACAGGAACATGATTTCTTTGGCACAAAAAATGTCAGTTTAGGGATGTATCAAAGAAAGGCACAGTAAAAACCTCAGGAACTGGGATAGTAAGAGGGTAGGGAACTTAACAGGGTTACTATTGGCCATCTGATAACTTATGGGAGTGAAGTGGAAACTTAAGGGTTCTTTGGAAAGTCAGTTGTGTTGGGTGGTGTTTTGCTGGGGTAAACACATACAGGAATGTTTTCTGGAGGAGGACACAGGTGAAAGGCTAAGGCAGACTCCTGACAGAATGTTTCGCTGAAGCAGACATTGGAGAAAGGATGTTCTGCTAAAGCGAGCCCATGAAAGGACATGTGATGAGGGATTATTTGCTAATGCCATGCATGCATTGGTCTACCTTACATGGCATAGTTGAACTACATTTTAAAGGGACGCCATACAGAGAAATGCACTAAAAAACTCCTAGTGGTGTACTGCAGTTTCTTGCTGCTTCCATGACTCAGGCTGATAATCAGAGTTACGTCAGCTGACACACATTGAGTTTTCTAAGACTCACACGCTGAGGCAAGACGTGCTGAAGCAAGACCCATGAAGGGCATGTGATATTTGGAGAGGGAGTATAATAGAACTGAACGGACGGTGGAGAAGGCTGAGCTTGGCTTGCAGGTAGAATGAGCTGTGCTGGTGTTGTGTCTTCACTGATCTTTGCTTCTCTTAGAGAGACACAGTCAAAAACTTTTCCTGATGTTCCTCTTGGCCCTGGTCTCTTCTCCTGCTGACTCATGTGGAGGCTGGGACCTGGTTGTCTCTATTACGTAGTGCCACCACTGCTGATCTGTGATTGCTCTTCCAACTCTACTGAACTGGAGTGCTGGTGTATTCATGGAGTGTTTATGAGTGGGTTGAGCTGCTGCTGCTGACCTGTGAACTGAACTGCCGATTTCCTGACAGTACACATGGGAGTTGCACCAAAGAACCATTTCTAAAGAGGTCCACTTCCCCCATATCCTTTCTTTTCCACTACCTCTGGTGGGCAGTGGGCTAGAAAGGAGGTTAAAGGGAAACAAGAATAGGGAGACAAAGTTTAGAACAGAGACTGAAGGAACACCCATTCAGAGCCTGCCCCACATGTGGCCCATACATATACAGCCATCCAATTAGACAAGATGGATGAAGCAAAGAAGTGCAGGCCGACAGGAGCTGGATGTAGATCTCTCCTGAGAGACACAGCCAGAATACAGCAAATACAGAGGCGAATGCCAGCAGCAAACCACTGAACTGAGAATAGGATCCCTGTTGAAGGAATCAGAGAAAGGACTGAAAGAGCTTGAAGGGGCTCGAGACCCCTTATGAACAACAATGCCAAGCAACCAGAGCTTCCAGGGACTAAGCCACTACCGAAAGACTATACATGGACTGACCCTGGACTCTGACCTCATAGGTAGCAATGAATAGCCTAGTAAGAGCACCAGTGGAAGGGGAAGCCCTTGGTCCTGCCAAGACTGAACCCCCAGTGAACGTGATTGTTGGGGGGAGGGTGGTAATGGGGGGAGGATGGGGAGGGGAACACCCATAGAGAAGGGGAGGGGGAGGGGTTAGGGGGATGTTGGCCCAGAAACCGGGAAAGGGAATTACAATCAAAATGTAAATAAGAAATACTCAAGTTAATAAAGATAAAAAAAAATAAAAAAAGAAAGGAGCTTAAACAGTTAAGAAGCATCATTAAAAGTAGGTTTTGAAAAAAATTAAACTTACACAGGAGTCCACAGTTACTCTTCCTTTGATAATTATACTTACATCCTCTCCTCAATGAAAGCATTTGAATATATTTAAAAGGTCCTATGTCTACTCCAGAGCCTGCTCCACACCTCTTGTTCAAGGAGGGTTTCATGAAGAATGGGGGGGTGCAATATAAGTGTCCAAAAGGGGTTGTTGATAGATTTTGATATTTTTCAGTTCACAATATTGGGTCTAAGGCCTTACACATCGAGGCAAGGACTGCATTCTGTGTTCTACCTTCAGCCCTCACAATATTAAAGCAATAAGAAATAAAGTTCCTCTAGGGAATGTAAACATGTCACTAGCATATAAACTTATATAATTACAGCTATGAACTTAAATGTATAATTAAGCCCTTTCTGCCTCTTATTGTAGGATTGGCTTAAGAGGAGGAGAGCTAAGTTTATGAAACAACAGAAGCTGTAAATACAGAGAGCTCCTCCTGCTACCCAGATCCCATTTCCCTGAAGACTTTGAAGAAGCCCTAGGGTGCTGCCCTTATCCAGAAGCCACATGCAAATAATACCAACACTGCCTTGTTACTACATTCTTATTCCCTTGCTGCTTGTATTCACAATAAAGTAGTAGACTCTCAGATTCTCTGTTTCAAGTGTCTTCTGGATTAGTAAAATAGATATCTAAGTTATCAAAGAAATATTTAAATAAAAAAGAATGTTCCCCTCCCGTGATGTGACAACACTGACTTCCAGTCAGCAGGCCCTGTACAGCCTTAAGCTTCCAAACATGGCATAGTTAGCTTGCATTGACTCCCACTTTCTTGTTTGACGCCCCCCATGTTGTGTGACAACGTTTTGCCTTGAGGAGATAAAACAAACATGTCTACTCAGCCCAGATAGAGAACACACTGTAGACCAAAGTACAGATAACACCAAAATCCAATTTGGTGAACCAAAGAATTTTGGGGGGTTACTTCCGGGAACAGAAATGACTCGAAAAGAGCTGTATCACCAAAGCCCACCACAGGATGGGTGACAGACAGCTCACAAAACTAAGAACCTGTAGCACACTGCACATCCTGCCAGCAGCTCACCATGTTGGAAGAGTGCCTCCTTTAGTCTAAACCCCCTCCAGGAAGCTCGACTGCTTTCTGCTTCTTCCAGGCAGTTGATCTGCTCTCATCTTCTTTGCAGGTCTGTTTGTCTGAGAGAATTCTTGGCAGCACAGCTCTACTGAAAGTCTTCTTTGCAGCATGGCTCTGTTTTCTATGGCAGAGAGGGACCCAGTCAATATTGTCAGTTTCTTGAAGCTATTTGGAGTTGTTTACCTTCCTGTTTAAGGAGCTTCCTTACCGGATGGAATGTTTTCATCTCAGAGGAAACTGTTCTTTTTTGTTGTTGTTTTTTTTTTGTTTTTTTTTTTGTTTTTTTTTGTTTTTTTGTTTTGTTTGTTTGTTTGTTTTTGTTTTGGAGCTGGGGACCGAACCCAGGGCCTTGTGCTTGATAGGCAAGCGTTCTACCACTGAGCTAAATCCCCAACCCCTCAGAGGAAACTGTTACACAGCATCCCACCCCTTCCCCCAGCTCTTACAGTCTTTCTGCCCCCTCTTCCACAATGATCTCCAAGCCTTGGAGAGGTTAACGATAGATGTCTACCTGTGGCTAAGAATATGCCACCATGCCATAGTGACAGTCACTTGTTCTTAGGAGCTTCACCATGATTATGAGTTGAGGCTGCTCACAGTGACCTATGAACATAAACACATGTTTAGAAGACATTTGACAGACACATCACATCCATATAAAAATAAGTATATGTTGCTTCCCTATTGTAACCTATGGCCTCCTCAGACACAGGTTTTTGTCCTGGATTACAGTAAAAGACATGAACTCCCTTTTGTGGAGTGGCCCTTAAATCCAAGTGGAAACCTGCTACACTTACCTATGATAGCTGAGCCACTATTAGATAAGCAGATAGATCCTCCTTAGTGTGTAGGTATTTCAGCAAGCAGGGTTCATAGCCAAGCAGGAATGCTGGTGACAGATCTCCACAAACAACCTGCATAGTGCCCCTTCTGGTGATATGAAATCTGGCACTACGCTTTCCCAATCATACTAGCCTATTGGGGGAGTTCGTGACTTGGCAAGCCATCTCACACACACCACACCACCCCAGCATAACCTTTTGCTGGAGGGAAACATGACCTCAGCAGGGGGTAGGGAGGAACTAGTGAACTATGATCTTCCTGAAGCTATTTTGAGTTCTTTGTCTTCTTTCTTAAGGGGTGTCTGTATAGAATGGAATATTTCAATGTCAGGAAACTGGTACACAACATCCTATCAGGCTCTCATCCTCTTCACCCTGCCCATATCACACCATAAGACGCAAGAGGAACAGGGCTGGTTCCTAAGGAGAGATAGTGTTTGTCCAGACAGAGCTAATTTTGCCCATAGCCCACAGTTCATTCCAGTTTTGGACACTGAAACTTCCAAAGGGTTGGACAGCAAGATTGCTGGACACTCACAATCCTCTTCTCTGCCCTCCCTTTCTTTGGCACATGAGACATTGGCCAGGAGTCAGGGTGAAGTCCTAGGGCTTCCACTGTAACATGACCATCCATCATCCCATCCAAAGGGAAGTTTCCTTCTCTCTTTTGTCTCCCACTCAGAGGCAGGAGGAATATTGTCCTTCCTCCTCAGAGCAGAGGCTGACTGGTACTCCTTAAGGGATCCTTCCAAAGTATCTAATTCTTATGGGTTCGAGAACAAATTAATCCTTAAAATCTTTTTGTTCACTCTTGTAAAAGTCTTATTAAGACTAGAGATGACATAAACATTCAAGAAACACTCATTTTTTATGTTTTTTGTGTCTACTCTTTTGCCTCTGTATGGCATCCATGAAACTGTCTAGAATCTTCCAAGGTCTCACGTGGTACAGAAGGACTGACTAGAAGTGGGATTTACATAGTTCCAAAGCCTATAGCATTCTAAGATCTTCATAGATATAAAAGTGGACATTCTTTTCTATTAGGGGCTGGAATTCCTCAGGATGTTCCTGATGAGATAGGCAATCCAAGCCCTCTGAACCAACTGCCATGCTCTGAGCCCTCACATGCAACAAAGAAAAAAATGCAAGGGAGGCACCAGCAGTTTAGGGGAGCAGAACTAGAGCCAGATTGGAGTTCTTTCCTAAGGTCCTAAAACCCAAGCAAACTAGAGAGGCAGGGGATTGAAACACCTTGTATACCAAGGAGGCTTTTATGACAAAACTATACCTTCACACAATCTTTGAAGCAAACATTATTAAATTTTAGAAATCACATCAGGCCCATTGCTCACTGCTTGACAAGAAAATGAGAAATAAGTGATAGAGCTGATAAGGTGAAATGGATATTGCTTGCTTTTTTTTAGTAGCCCAGACAGAGCTAAAACTCACTCTGCAACCAAGAATGACTTTGAAGTTATGATCTTTCTGCCTCACCTCATGAGGGCTTAGATTTCATACTGAAACACCCTGCTACTTCATGCAATTTAGGTGTTGTCAAAAATATTTAATCTCGGGGTTGGGGATTTAGCTTAGTGGTAGAGCGCTTGCCTAGCAAGCTCAAGGCCCTGGGTTTGGTCCCCAGCTCCGAAAAAAAAAGAGAAGAAAAAAATATTTAATCTCAATCTGGGGCTTCTACCCTGCCTCTGAGTATTCAGTTCCCAAATAAAAGACACACATCACCTTTATATTTATAATAAGCCTTAATCAAAACTAGAACTGGATAGATATCTAGATATCTACCCTCTATGCTATTATGTCTATTTCCATGCCAATAACCCCACTACATGATTTGCCATATTTTGTCTAGGCTACTCTTAAGTCCAATTACCCAGACCTCGTGGCCATTATTTTAAGAGTCTTGTCCCATGGCATCTTCTCCTCTCTCCACCCTTCTTTTTCTCCTCGTGCTCTCCTCAGATGCCCAGTCCGAGAACCCCAAACCCTGCCTATGTCTTTTCTGCCCAGCTATTAGCTGTTAGTGTCTTTATTTAACCAATAGTTTTAAATTAGGGAGCAAGGTCATATTGTACCTGTGGATTCTCTCCTTTCTGGGAGCA
Source organism: Rattus norvegicus (assembly GCF_021556685.1). Taxonomy (NCBI): domain Eukaryota; kingdom Metazoa; phylum Chordata; class Mammalia; order Rodentia; family Muridae; genus Rattus; species Rattus norvegicus. The sequence goes on along the minus strand of NC_141554.1, from coordinate 125,223,066 downwards.
CCAGGCCTTGGAGGGCACTATTTAGCATTACAATACAAGCATCATCAGACCACTATATTTGGGGTTCTCTAATCCAGGTTTCTATGAATGCTACACAAGGACTTGGTAAAATAAGCTACAACCGGTTGGGGATTTGGCTCAGTGGTAGAGCGCTTGCCTAGCAACCGCAAGGCCCTGGGTTCGGTCCCCAGCTCCGAAAAAAAGAAAAAAAAAAGCTACAACCTAGGCCCAGAAATGAGGGTCTTCCTAATTATTGCCCAAAAGATAGAAAAATATTCTTAGGGCCCTGGACACTTTGCCAAAAGTTTCGGTTTATACAGTCAAATAAATAAATAAAATTAAAATTAAAAATCAGGGAACATACAAGTGCAGATTTACTCATAAGGTAGTTATCAGAACTGTGAGGTAAGTCTTATCCTGGGACAACTCCAGCACCAGGGCTCCAGAATATTCCCACCCCAAACAAGAAGCTGCCTGGACCCATAATAGTACTTTAGGGCCCCTTCTATTTTAACCTGTTGGGAAAAGGTGGCTGCCATTGGATGAGACTAGCCACATGACAGTGAAGGGGCTGCTTGACTGATTGTTCTGGGATGGAGACCTGTGGGACAGTGAAAGACCCTGGTTCCTGGTTGAGGAGGTTTGAAACCCCAGTGAACCTGAGGGATGGTAGATGCTTCTCCTGACTCCCAGGAATTCAGGCCAGTCACTAGAACACAGCCCTCCATAGATTTGTGACCATCATTTACTTAAGGACAATGCCCCCAGCCTTCACTGGAATAGAATGTGACCATAGGTCACAGAGTCTCAAAACAGATCTCCATTATAATGAGGTACATAAAGGCCTGGAGGCTTAGCCAATGAATTTCCCTTCCCAGACATTCCTCCCTGCAAAAGGGACTTTATCTCATGCCAACTCTGAGAAGTGGGGTACGGTTTTACTCACCTACCTTCTGCCATGACAAGAAATGCTTTGAGACCATGGACTGCCTCTTTTCATGGGATCTGCCGTGGAGAGCCTCAGAGAAGGCCTTCGCATACAGAGCTGCTGTCTGAACTCCTGGAGACCTGCGCTGGCAGCTGCCACTAAGCTCAAGCCTACCTCTGCTGTCAGTTGTCAAGCCAAAGACTCCCTGTGAGACCAGCCGGAGCTCCCCACCTCTTTTCCCCCTCAGCCCCAGGCTAGATTCAGCAAGGGTGGGGTGAGGGAGCACTCTATTCTCAGTTCTTCCCGGCACTCCAGAGGCACCTGGATGCCCAAGAGCCAGAGAATCAGACTGCCAGAGACCCCAGAGCCAGCTCCAACTATGTCACATGCCTCAGACTGTATTTCCCCACCCCTAGGCTTCCAACAGCCTGCCACGGGCCTGGCTGCCGAGGCCTGGGGTAAGCACAGTCAAACTTCCTGCTTCCTGCCTTCCCAGTAGCTTAAGCCCTGTGGCAGTGGGGAGGCAGACCCCTACAATTAACCTACAGAGACCAAGGCATAAAAGCCTGCTCTTGACATTTTGACCTTCAAAAAGGACATTAGAAGTGTGTGTGTGTGTGTGTGTGTGTGTGTGTGTGTGTTCTAGAGAAACGTGAGGAAGCTCAGCCCACATATGACACTTCTCACAGCTTTTACCAGAACTTATCAAAGTTTGACTTACTATAGTCCTGTGTCCCGTCCCCACCCCTCTCCTCTCTGTCCAGCACCCAGTAGACCTGGCGAAGATGATTCCAGTAGATCTGTCTGCTGAGTCGGCAGGCCCTGCAATTCTGCCCAAACTCCTGTAAAGACAGAGTGTAGAAGCGTGATATACTGTGTGAAAGTCCAAAGGAAGAGCCTCCCAGATAAACCCATTAGCTTAATATCGGTCTGTGCCAAGTACCAGGGACCCGATGTGGAGAACTAGAGCAAGAGGTATTGTCCACACACTTCTGGAAGGCTTCCGGAGCTACTGGGGGATTTTTTTTTCTTACCCCGCCCCCAACCCTCGCAAATGGGTTCCCACAATGAACCCGCCAGCCCTTCCCTAGGAAAATAATTAAGCAAGGCCGGAGGACTCAGCTGAGATGCAAAGTGAAAGGTAGAAGGGACCTTTCAAGAGCCATGATTTCCTTCAAATAAATTCCTGCTCATTTTAGCGCCAATCTGCCCTCAGTTTCGCACCTCAGGGTCTCAGCGCATAGCAACAGGAGGGCAACCGGAAGCCGGGACTGTGCGCCCACAATTGGGTGCGTAGCCCCTTTTGGTTGAGACACTCTCCTCCCGGAACTGTAGGGGGCTCCAGCTCAGAGACTGAAGGCGCTCTCGGAACTACAAACCTCAAGGGACTTCGACAGCATTCCCGTCAGGGAGCATTGAAAGAGCTACCCACCCGTCTCGTGTGGGGCCTGAGGAGGAAAAATGGGAAGGTCAGTGCTTTCTAGGAGTGGTAGGTGGGCCACATCCATGAGGGAAGGAGTGTCCCTCGGAGCTGACAGAACAGGCGCCGCGCGCTACCAGCTTCGCCGTTCTTGACATCATGGCGACTTCGCACCTCACTAGGCCCTGTCACTCAGTCTTTGTTTCCTCAGTTTCAGGGTCTAGAGCACAGATGGTCTTGCCGGATGGAGAGGGAAGAAATGAGGAAGACAGCAGACAGGGCCAGCCTGGCTCGGAAGCCACAGCAGTGGGAGGGGATGAAGCAGAAGAATTAAGTGGACAAGGTGGGCGGCCTGTTCGCACCGCAGGCCTCATGGATAACCAAGAGGACAATGGCGCCACTGGCTGTGACCAGGAGAATGAGAAGCAGCCCAAGGAGCCAGTTCTCAAGGACATGGGGACTACCGAGGATGTGCAGTCTGCACCAGAGCTGGTAACCCGTATGCACCCTATGCCACTTAGAGTGTGTCGTGTAGAGCCGATTTCAGTTAGAGTTCCCCGGGTACAGCGTATACCACGTATGGTGCCCCAGGTACAGCCTGTACCACGTATGGTGCCCCGTGTACAGGCTAGGCCACCTATGGTGCCTCGTGTCCAGGCTATGCCACATATGGTGCCCCGTGTACAGCCTAGGCCACCTATGAGGCCCCATGTACAGCCTATGCCACCTATGGTGCCCCGTGTACAGCCTAGGCCACCTATGAGGCCCCGTGTACAGCCTGGGCCACCTATGAGGCCCCATGTACAGCCTATGCCACCTATGGTGCCCCGTGTACAGCCTAGGCCACCTATGGTGCCCCGTGTACAGCCTAGGCCACCTATGAGGCCCCGTGTACAGCCTATGCCACCTATGGTGCCCCGTGTACAGCCTAGGCCACCTATAAGACCCCATGTACAGCCTAGGCCACCTATGAGGCCCCACGTACAGCCTATGCCACGTATGGTGCCCCGTGTACAGCCTATGCCACCTATGAGGCCCCGTGTACAGCCTATGCCACGTATGGTGCCCCGTGTACAGCCTAGGCCACCTATGGTGCCCTGTGTACAGACTGTGCCATGTATAATGCCTCATGTACAGGTTATGCCACGTATGGTGCCTCATGTACAGCCTATGCCACCTATGGTGCCCCGTGGACAGCCTATTCCACATATGGTGCCCTCCGTACAGCCTATGCCACGTATAGTGCCCTGTAGACAGCCTGTGCCACCTATGGTGCCTCGTGGACAGCATATTCCACATATGGTGCCCTCTATACAGGCTATGTCACCTATAGTGCCCTGTGTACCGCCTATGCCACCTATGGTGCCTCATGTGCCGCCTATGCCACCTATGGTGCCCTGTGGACACCCTCTGCCACCTATGGTGTCCCATGTACAGCCTATGCCATCTATGGTGCCCTCTGTACCACCTATGCCACCTATAGTGCCTCATGTACCACCTATGCCACCTATGGTGCCCCGTGGACAGCCTATGCCACCTATGGTGCCCCGTGGACAGCCTATGTCCCCGATAGTGCCCCGTGGACAGCCTATGCCACGTATGGTGCCTAATGTACAGCCTATGCCACGTATGGTGCCCCATATACAGCCTATGTCACCTATGATACTGCGTGGACAGCCTCTTCCATGTATGGTGCCCTGTGGACAGCCTATGCCACGTATGGTGACCTATGTACAGGCTATGCCACCTATGGTGCCCTCTGTACAATTTATGCCCCCTCTGGTGCTCTCTGTACAGCCCATTCTGCCTATGGTTCCCTCTATACAACCTATGCCACCTATGGTGCCCCATGTACAGCCTATGCCACCTGTGGTGCCCCGTGGACAGTCTATGTCACGTATACGGCCCTGTGTAAAGCCTATGTCATGTATGGTGCCCCATGTACAAGCTATGCCATCTATGGTGCCCTCTGTACAGCCTTTACCCCCTATGGTGCCTTCTGTACAGCCTATGCCACCTATGGTGTCCTGTGGACAGCCTTTGACACCTGTGATGCCCTCTTTACAGCCTATGCCACCTATAATGCTCCATGTACAGCTTGTGCCAGGCACTAGGCCCCAAGTACAGCGTGTGACAGGCACAATGCCCCGTGTACAACCTATGCCAGGTATGGTACCCAATATACAGTCTGTGGCAGTACTGGTGCTTGAAGTACAGCTTATGCCATATACGGCACCCCATGTACAGCCTATGTCAGTAATAGTGACTGGTACACAGCCTATGCCCATCCCTGTGCCCCATGTACAGGCAGTGCCAATTAATAGGCCCTGGGCACAGCCCATGCCTATTCCTGTGCCTCACATACAGCCTATGCCTATTAGTAGGCCCAGGGCACAGCCCATGCCCATTCTGGCACCACATGCACAGCCTATACTAGTCATTGTGCTCTGGGCACAGTCTATTCCCATTCCTGTGCCCCATATACAGCCTATGTCACTCAGTAGGCCCTGGGCACAGCCTATGCCCATTCTTGTGCTCCATGCACAGCCTATGCTAGTCATTGTGCTCTGGACACAGCCCATGCCCATTCTGGCACCACATGCACAGACGATACTAGTCATTGTGCTCTGGGCACAGTCTATGCCCATTCTTGTGTCCCATATACAGCCTATGCCACTCAGTAGGCCCTGGGCACAAACTATGCCCATTCTTGTGCCCCATGCACAGCCTATGCTAGTCATTGTGCTCTGGGTACAGTCTGTGCCCATTCCTGTGCCCCATATACAGCCTATGTCACTTAGTAGGCCCCGGGCACAGCCTATGCCCGTTCCTGTGCCCCATGTACATTATATGACAGTCACTGTGCTCTGGGCACAGTCTATGCCCATTCCTGTGCCCCATGCACAGCCTATGCCAATCAGTAGGCCCTGGGCACAGCCTATGCCCATTCCTGTGCCTCAACCACAACCTATGACAGTCACTGTGCTTTGGGCACAGCCAATACCAGCTAAGTTGCCTAGAAGACCACATATGCCAATGCCTGCTGCTCAGCCTATGCCAGCCAGGGTAGCTTGTGAACATCCCATACCACTTCCAGTGCCCAGTGTGCAGTCTATGCCACATTCTGTGAGCAATATGCAGCCTGTGCCAGTTACAAGACCGCATACACAGCCTGTGCCAGTTACAAGACCGCATACACAGCCTGTGCCAGTTACAAGACCACATACACAGCCTGTGCCAGTTACAAGACCGCATACACAGCCTGTCCCAGTTGCAATGCACCAGGTACAATCTATGAGATTTACAGTACCTCCTGTACAGCCTCTGCCAGTTATGATGTCTAGTGTATGGCCTAGGCCAGTCGCAATGCCCCATGTTCATCCTGTGCCAGTTATGCCCTGTGTCCAGCCTATTCCAGTTTCAGCGTCCAATGTACAGCCTGAGCCAGTGCTGGTGCCTCGCCGCCATCTCCATGACAGATTTACAGACCCAGAGCTGCAGGAGCTGGAACGCGTTTTCCAGAGGAATCACTATCTCAGTGCTGAAGAAAGGTAAGCACATGGTGTGGCTTCAGTTCTCTGAGGAGGGAGCAAGCTGTTACAGAGAAGCCTCTGACTCTCTGGTAGCTGTCCTTCTCTTCATTCATTAGAAACTTCAAATTACATTTGAAGTGACTTTGTGGGGTTGTGGACGGTTTCTTCTTGGAGTTGGGGAGCTGTGGCTAACATTTGGAGGTCAGAGGACAGCTTGAAGGACTTGGCTCTCTCCTTCCAGGCTGTGTGTCCTGAGCTTGAAAATCAGTTCAGCAGGCTTGCCTCCAGCAAGAAGGTTTAGTCTGCCTCCATTTTGCCTTCTAGAACTAAGGCTAAAACTAAGAGAAGTGATCCAGCCTGCCAGACCCCAGGCTTGCTGTCCTAGGGTTCTGGGAAGGGAGTGGGAGCTATGCAGAAGGCAGTGAAGCCCTTCTCTGTGGTATCTACTTGGAGCAAGTTAAAAACTTTGTCACTGTCTGCTGATCTAAGTAAGGTCCTATTAGGACAGCCTCGGGACCCTGAGGTGTGGTAGGGATGAGATGGGGTGACAGTCAGTCAATGTGCTGATACATTTAATATCCTGTGTATTCCTTGTATAAACATGTCGGCAGCACCTTTCTCTTTACTGTCGTTTTTAGTGTTTTATGACAATTTAGTGCTCTGCCCAAAGAGAATTGTCCATAAAGATAAGCCCGTGTTGGGCACAGGCCTCTGCCTGTAATCTCATCACTGAGAAGGCCAAGCTTGGGCTAAGGTGGTGAGCTCCAGGAGGCCTGAGCTGCAGACAAGAAGCCTGAGGCAACTCAGAAAATTAATCTGTTCATCAATCCAGCCATGTCTGTACCCCACCTCTTGAAGGTGGAGGAAGGGAGGTCATTCATGGTCATTCCTAGTTTATGTAACTAAAACAGCCCACTCTCCAGGAGGTTCTTTCTGCTGCTGGTTTAGGCCTAGTTTTTGTTTTGTGTCTCTTTCCTTCTGATGGTGTTCTGCAGGGTCTCCCAGCTGTAGCAGGGGTAGCCTGGAACTTGCAGAGAACCCTTGTTTATGTCTCCCTCCTGCTGGGAACTCACAACTGTGTGGCCAGCACCTAGAGATTTTGTAACATTTCTTTTGTGTGTGGTGTGATTTATCATTTCATTAATCGGGACTCTTGAGGTGGCTCAGGACATAAAAGGTCATGAAGGCCTGGGACCCAGAGATAACCAAGTCCTTCAAGGCTTGCTCTGACCTTCACGAGTATACTGTGGCCACAAGCTGCAGCACAAATGCACATGCGAGCTCGCCCTCCCACAGTAAATGAAGCAGGGTAACATGCAGTTTTCCCGATCATCAGCACCCTGGACTTCTTTATGTGCACTGACTGTTAGGAGTCCTCGTATGAGTTCCCGGAAGCAATCCTCTTTCATTTGAGTTCATCCTTCCATCTTTGAGAGGGCCTCACACAGGTTTCTCACCTGTGCATTTGGTCCGTAGTTCTTGCTCTGTACTGCGCTCGTCGGACACAGCTTTAAGCTCCACCACAGCCAGTGCTACTGCATTTCTTCAGACTGGTTTATGCCTGCGTTCCTGTTTTTAAGTGTTTTATTAGATATGTGCTTAGAATTTGTGTCTACTGATAGCGCCTTGCTAACGAACTAAACTCACCTGCAGAAATTGAGTGTCCTAGAGGGTTGGACATTGAGACAAATATTTTCATAAATGTAAAGTGTCTTTTACATCCTTTACCGCATCTGTGGTACTAAATAATGAACATCTGCTCTTTTCCCTCATTTCAGAAAAGAGCTGGCAAGGGTGATGGGCGTGAGTGAGGCCAAAGTGCAGGTGAGTAAGACACAAAAAGGTGACAACACTGTCATTAAAGAACTTTCTTCATGTCTCTGATATAGTTGTCCTGTTACTGAAGGTATAGTGTTCCTTTTGTCTTACCGTACCTATTTTTTTATATTTCTTTTAAAGTCTCTCTCTCTCTCTCTCTCTCTCTCTCTCTCTCTCTCTCTCTCTCTCTCTCTCCCCCTCCGTGTGTGTGTGTGTCTGTGTTTGTGTGTGTGTGTGTGTGTGTGTGTGTGTGCGTGTGCCACATTTCTGTGTGTGCCTGTGGCTGTCAGAGGATTCTGGGTGTTCATAGTTGGAGTCATAGATCATCGTGACCAGGAAGCATGGTTTCTGGGAATGGATTTCAGACTCTTTGGAGTCATGGGTGCTGGTAATCTTTAGGCCATCTCTGCAGGTGCCCCAAAGTAACTTTCTGGAACTCTAGTCTTGTGGGTAGAAAAGAACTTCAGAAAGCTCTCTATGCCTACTGGGCACATTTCACAAGGAATATACCTTACGGGGGTAACTCACAGAAGAGCCCGTCACTGCGAGAGCTGATAAGCCCAAGAGGCACCTGTGGGAATGTGGAAAGGAGACATTCCAAATGCCTGGTCCTGTGGCTAGTGCCTAGTGAAGCCATGAAGATAACCACACCCATCATTATAGTCTCGGGAGTGCATCTGCACTGCCCAAGGGGGTGATAAGTATCTGCAGAGGGCTCCACCGGAGAGACAGAGAAACCAGGTGTGCATTTTGCTGGAGCCAGAAGTCTGGGGGCCTCTCACATTCTAGGCAAGCCCTACACCCTCTACCAGCCCTTCAGCCCCTCACAGAATTAGAACAGTGAGACACCAGGTTCTTCTGAGCAAGACAATATTAATATGTTATATTGATATAAATTACAGAGGGCCACTATTGTTACACGATGTGCTTTCTGATTACAGTCCTGCTTACTATTCAGAATAAATCCCTCTTCCCTCTCACTGTAGAGATGGTTTAAGAAGAGGAGAGAACACTTCAGGAGAGAACAAAGTCAGTCAGGTGGTGCTCCTCCTGGGAATACTCCACCTCTCTCTGAAGATGGCGCAGGAGCCCTAGTGTACCACCCTTGACCTAGAGCCACTGGCAGACGCCTGCTTTCTTCCACCAACATGTTATTGCCTCTTTATCCCCTAAGCACTTGTATTTGAAATAAATAGATTCTCTGTTTATTTGCTTCCTGTGTCTTCTGGATTAGTACGGCATGCGTGGCAATTATTGAGAAAATGACATTTAAATAAAAGACAAGGCCTCCTTGTGTGGGGTGATGTTGCTGAGTGACCACAGTAGCCATTTAATGTCCCAGAAGATTGTCACCTGTCACAGTGAGTTTGCATTGACCCATACATTGCTTTGTCCTCCTAGCACAATTTTCCCCCAGATGAGCTGACACTTTAAAAGGTATATTTCGGGGTTGGGGATTTAGTTCAGCAGTAGAGCGCTTGCCTAGCATGGGCAAGGCCCTGGGTTTGGTCCCCAGCTCCGAAAAAAAGAGAAAAAAAAAACAAAAAAGAACAAAAATAAAAGGTATATTTCTAAATTTTACAGTTATCAAGGTTTCAGAAACACTCTAATTCTTAAAATACTTTTCCACTCTTGTAATTTCTTAAACAGTCCCTGATAAAAGTAAACACCACTTAAAATTCCAAGAAATACCTAGCGCACTCTTATTATTCTGTCCATAGTTCTGGCTCTGGGTAGCAATCATTCAACTGTCACTTTGTAGAGTTACCAACGGTGCAAAGGCAGCACTGTGTAGGAGCTGGAAGTCTTTTGACCCTTTATCTTAGTGCTCGGGTGATTGAACTAATCCTACAGCGGATTTACCCACCTGGGCAGAGCTGGAAGGCCTCAGGACCTGCTCCATCAGACTGATGTCCCTGCCGCTGACACTCACCTCTCTTCTCAGACCCCTCACTTCCTCACCTCACATGCTGCACATGACTCAATTCCAAATAGATCAAGGAGCTCAACATAAGACCTGATTCCTCAAACCTGATAAAGGAGAATGTGGGCAATATGGTTCACCACCCTAGATTGGAAAGGTTTTCCTCAACTGGGCCCTGGTGGTAAGGGCATTGACCAATGGGACCGCAGAGGTGAAAAGCTTTAGCACAATGAAGGAAAATATCCTTCTGATAAAGAGACGGCATACAGAATGGGGGAGGGGATCTTTACCAACTGTAATTCCTTCAAAAAGTTGGTGTCTAGAATATACAAAGAACCAAAAAAATTAAACAGCAGGAAAACAAACACCCCAGTTAAACATTGGGGCTTGAATTAAATAGGGAGTACTCACAGGGGCCCTTGCATATATGAACTTACTAGCTGGGATTGCTTATAAAAGGCCTGCACAGGAACAGGTCAGCCAGAATCCTAGTACAAATAGGGGAAGGTCTCATGAATTTCCACCCAAATGGAAAAGCTGGCCTTTGATGGCTACTGGGGGAAGGAGGCTCACTGATCTTCCATCGTAAGGCCGTGAGGAGGTTATCCATCTCCAGTAATTGTCTTACATCCATGCACACACAGAAAGCAAAAAGGAGAGTGAATGGGTTGTAAAAAAAATTTTTTTGAAGAGAGTAGTAGTAAGGAAGTGGGGTGGTAACTGTAGAAAAGAGAATGTGGGGTGAATTTAATCATACTGCATTATATACGTGAATGCAATGCTCAAACACTAAAAATAGACAAAAAGTAAATCAAGTCGGCCTCTCACTGCTTGACAGGAAAATAGAGGAATGAGAATTGGTAAAAGGAAATGAATGCCTTATTTTTTAGACATAAACTCACTCACTAGTCGAGATGTTCAGATAGCAGGCACCAAGGCACTGGGACACCATGCTTGCTTCCTCAGTGCTCCAGAGAAACCAGGTATGGCTTTATACATGTTACATAAAGACTCTGCAAACTGAACTACATCTCCACCCAGAAATGTATGTCTTTACTATTTTGGCCAGACCAGAGAGAAAAATTCTCCTATTCTTGACACTTTGACAAGAACAATGTCAGGATTTACAGCGAAGAGGGAAGAAAAAAGTAGGTAAGAGAAACATGTAGACTTTGTCGTGAGGTAGTTATCAGAACTATGAGGTAAGTCTTATCCTGGGAGAAGTACTCCAGCACCAGGGCTCCAGAATATTCCCACCCCAAACAAGGAACTGCCTGGAAACATAATAGTACTGTATGGCCTTCTATTTTAGGGGCATGAGGTGAAGAACTCTGGGAGGGGGAGACCTGAAAGGAACCTGAAAAGCAACTTTTGGAATTTGTATAGAGTGACCAGAATGTGTTGAAAAATGTGGCTGCCTTGGGACAAGTCTGACCACATTCCAGTGAAGGGGCTGCTTGACTGACAGTTCCGGGATGAAGCTCGTGGCATAAAAGGCCAAGGCTCTTGACATCTTGATTGTTCAGAGGAGACAGTAGAAAGTGTGTGTCTGTGTGTCTGTGTGTCTGTGTGTGTCTGTGTGTCTGTGTGTGTCTGTATGTGTGTGTCTGTGTGTGCGTGTGTTCAAGACAAACATGAGGAAGTTCAGCACAGGTATGACACTCCTCACAGCTTTTTCCAGCACTGGTGAAAGCTTGAGAATACTGCTAAACTTCTCCCCAGTAGTCCTGTCATAGATGAGCCCTCTGATCTGTCTGCTGCACCATCGGGCTCTGCAATTCTGCCCAAACCCCTGTAAAAGCAGAGTGTGGAAGCACAGTAGACTACGTGTGCTTCACTTTCTCTGAAAGTCCAAAGGAAGAGCCTCCCAGAGAAACCCATTAGCTTAATATTGGTCTGTGCCAAGTACCAGGGACCCAATGTGGAGAACTAGACCAAGAGGTATTGTCCACATACTTCTGCAAGGCCTCCAGAGCTACTGGGAGATTTTTTCTTAGTTACCCACCCACCCCCACCCCCACCCCCGCAAGTAGGTTCCCGCAATGAACCGCCATCCCTTTCCTAGGAAGATAATTAAGCAAGGCCGGAGGACTCAGCTGAGATGCGAAGTGGTAGGCCCCTTCTACACCTTACTTTTCAAGGGCCATGATTTCCTTTAAATATTTCCTGCTCATTGCAGCTCCAATCTGCCCTCAGTTTCACAATCTAGGGTCTCAGCCCATAGCAACAGGAGGACAACCAGAAGCAGGACTTGTGCGCCCATGATTAGATACTCTACTCACTCGGCCAGAATCTAGCCCTTGCTGGTTGAGATGCTCAGCTTTTCAGAACTGTAGGGGGCTCCAGTCCAGACTATGCAGAGACACAAGGGACAGCAAGCCACAAGCCGCGTTCACAGCTTTCGGAACATGGAGCATCAAAAGTGGGACCTGAGAAAAATGTGAATGGTCCGTGAGTGCTGGGAATGGTGGGTTCGTGATGCCCATGAAGGGAGGAGCATCCCACAGGCGCCGTGTGCCACGGGTTTCGCTGTGACTCCATGGCACCTCTGTACCAGCCTAGGCCCTGACAACTGATATTTTCCATTTCCCCACTTAAGGTGTGAAGGCACTGATTGATGGTCTTGCTGGCCGGAGAGAGAAAAAATGGCGAACAGAGTGGACTAGTCTGGGTCAGGAGCTGCAGCAGCAGAATTAACTGGACTAGGTGGGCCGGCTGCTGGGCCTCATGGATAACAGGAACCAAGAGGACCACGGCACCACAGGCTGTGACCAGGAGAATGAGAAGCAGCTAGAGGAGCCAGTCCCCCATTACATGGAGGATTTGGAAAGTGTGAAGCCTGTGCCGGGACAGTGGTCCTGTGTTAATTCTGTGAGAGTGTTGGTGCCTGAATGCCACTGTCGGCAGCACGGGTTCCCCCTGCTGCAGCTACAAGAGCTAGAGAGCATTTTGCAGCGCAATCACTACATCAGCAGTACAAAAGCTTAAGTAGATTGCCTAGATTGATTCAGTTAGTTGGGGAAATGAAGTAGTACACAGAGAGCTTCTCTGCCCTCCTGGTCCCCTCCTTGTCCACCTTTTATTATGTTTTTAAATGTACTTCTTTAATTTCTTTTATTTAACCCCCCCCCCCCGTCTGTGTGTGCGTGTGGGTATGTGCTGTGTTTCTGTGTACTTGTTCACAAGACTGCACGCCTGGAGGCTAGATGACAACTTATGGGAGTTGTTGAGTTGTTTCTTTGTTTGCATCATGGGGGCCCCGGCTTTTGAACGCAGGCATGCAAGCAAGCACCTTTTCCTCTGAACTATCTTGCTACAGTAGTGAGTACCAGGCCAGCCTCAGCACAGAGTGGAAGGCCATTTTTAAAACATTAAAATAAATAAAATAAAATAAAATAAAATAAAATAAAAACAGCAACAGCAACAGCAACAGCAACAACAACAACAAAAACCAAGCTGAATGAGAATGAGGAAGTACATGTCTATAATCCCAGTACTTGGCCAGTAGATCAGAAGTTCAAGTTATCTGAGGTAATGCACTCCAGGTCAGCCCCTTCTCTGTTAGGCATTTGTGTTGCAATTGAAGTCATATTCCACCATACATTTTTTGTTTGTCTGTCTGTCTGTCTGTCTGTCTGTCTGTCTGTCTGTTTTTTCTGGCAGGGGTTGAGGTGTGTGCACCGTGTAGCATGGCTTCCCTGGAACTTGCCGGGAGTTTGTGCCTCAGCTTCGAATCATGCAAGGAATCCAGAACTGTGCGGTCAGTGTTGTGAGGTTTTCTAATCCTGATTTCCTGTCTGGTGTGACTTCTAATATTTCTTTACCTGGAGTAGAAGAGGCAGATTGGAGTACCTCGTGTGTTAATTGAATAGTAAAAGGTGTTGGATGCTTTCCCTTAAGCTTCTTTATTGGAGCTTCCTTTTATCCTGACAAAACACTTCAGGCAGCTTTGTTCCTGTTGGCATTTGTTTTGTTAGCTCTTCCCTTGTTTTGTGTTGTTTTGTTTGAAGTAGGGTCTCCTGTACCACTGTCACCAGCATTAGGAACATTTCTTTTGGGGTTTTTACTGTCTTCACTAGTGCTTTTAAAATTGCTTATTAGAGACATGCTTAGGTTTGCCTATTTATTAATGGTAGCTTGGTAATAAAATAATATTATCTGTGGCACATTTGCTCTAACCACCTCAAAATTCTCAAGGTGAATATCAGAGAAAGGAGAGAATCAGACAAACCTTTTGAAACAATGATAAGGGGTTGGGGATTTAGCTCAGTGGTAGAGCGCTTGCCTAGCAAGCACAAGGCCCTGGGTTTGGTCCCCAGCTCTGAAAAAAAGAAAAGAAAAAAAATAAAACAATGATAAAGTATCTTTCTTGTATTTTATTTCACATATCCATAATTGCAAATGCTGTCTTCCATTTCTACCTTTAGAAAACATCTGGTGATATCCATGGGTGTGAGTAAAGCCAGAGTGCAGGTCAGTCCACACCAAAAAGTCATTAGTTAGGACAGCCATTCTAGAACCTGCTTTATCTGTAGGTCCTTTTGGTTCTCTGAGTTGAATTGTGTTACCTTTGAGAACATTTTCAAACCATGTTTCAAAATGACTTTTTAAAGATTTATCTCTAGTTTTTTAATGTGTTTGCGTGTGTGTGTGTGTGTGTGTGTGTGTGTGTGTGTGTGTGTGTACATTTGTGCATGCCACATGTATGTGGCTGCTCTAGGAAGCCAGGAAAGGGGATATATTTCATGGAACTGGAAGTACACATATTTATGAGCAGCCCAAATGGATCTCAGGGGCTAAACTCAAGTCCTCTACAAGAGCAGCAAGCATTAACACTAAACCATCACTCTAAACCAATCAAAATGGTTTTTGAGATTTGTAGTCCTTGTGAGTAGAAAATGGAATAAGAAAGCCCTACCAATCAGAAATGGCTCATTTCCAGAAAACACATAACTTCTTAAGGAACAAAGAATTGTGTCAAGCTTATTTTCACTAAGTACATATATAATACACATACATGTATCCTATAGGTAAGTCGTTATATGCATTTTAACTTAGAAAGTGTGTATACATTATATGTAAAGTAGTTGTATTATATAGAGAGATATGTAGGATATATGCATACACACATTAAAAATTATATATACATGTATAAATATACATATATAAATATATATAGGCTAATATTCTTTTATTTGTTGTTCTTTTGTTCGGAGCTGGGGACCGAACCCAGGGCCTTGCGCTTCCTAAGTAAGCGCTCTACCACTGAGCTAAATCCCCAGCCCCTAGGCTAATATTCTTCTCTCTCTCTCTCTCTCTCTCTCTCTCTCTCTCTCTGTGTGTGTGTGTGTGTGTGTGTGTGTGTGTGTGTGTGTGTGTGTGTGTGTGTTCTCTGTGTAGCCCTCCCTGTCCTGAACTCACTCTGTAGACCAGGTTGGCCTCCAACTCACAGAGATCCTCCTGCCTCTGTTCCCAGTGCTGGGATTAAAGTTGTGTACCACCACCACCTGGCCAAGGATAGTGTTCTTTAGAAACACTTTCTCTTGGGGGGGGTCATACTCTGCATGTGATATATGAATTATTCAAATTACTATATCTAGAGGACCCAAAAACTATTAATGAAAACTAATCATGAATTTTATCCTTACAGGGGAATTCTCCTGGGATTTTTAAGAAATTTTATTAGTTCTTTGAAATTTTTTGTATATGTTTTGATCTTATTCATCCTCCCCCAACTCTTCCCCATCCAACTTTGTGTCCCCTGCTTTTTATAACCCATAAGGAGTCATTTGTGCTGCTCAAATAGTCTTAGGTACATGCATTCTTTTATTCACACACACACACACACACACACACACACACATATATATATATATATATATATATATATATATATATATATATACCCCCTGATGTACCAACGAAACACTGTTTCCTATGGTCATACACAGCCTCTTTGCATCCTCTTTCCCAAAATGATATCTGAGCCTTGGGAGGAGGATGTGTGGTATATATGTTCTATTTGGGAATGAGACTTCTTCTTTCTCTGTTTTCTTTTTCTTTTTCTTTTTAACTTCAAATCAGAGTTGATTTTATTCTTTTTTTTCTTCTTTTTTTTATTAACTTGAGTATTTCTTATTTACATTTCCAGTGTTATTCCCTTTCCCGGTTTCCGGGCAAACATCCCCCTCCCCCTCCCCTTCTTTATGGGTATTCCCCTCCCCATCCTCCCCCCCTTGCCGCCCTCCCCCCAACAATCTAGTTCACTGGGGGTTCAGTCTTAGCAGGACCCAAGGCTTCCCCTTCCACTGGTGCTCTTACTAGGATATTCATTGCTACCTATGAGGTCAGAGTCCAGGGTCAGTCCATGTATACTACTAGGGAGTGGCTTAGTCCCTGGAAGCTCTGGTTGCTTGGCATTATTGTACATATGGGGTCTCGAGCCCCTTCAAGCTCTTCCAGTTCTTTCTCTGATTCCTTCAATGGGGGTCCTATTCTCAATTCAGTTGTTTGCTGCTGGCATTCGCCTCTGTGTTTGCTGTATTCTGGCTGTGTCTCTCGGGAGAGATCTACATCCGGCTCCTGTCGGCCTGCACTTCTTTGCTTCATCCATCTTGTCTAATTGGATGGCTGTATATGCATGGGCTACATGTGGGGCAGGCTCTGAATGGGTGTTCCTTCTGTGTCTGTTTTAATCTTTGCCTCTCTATTCCCTGCCAAGGGTATTCTTGTTCCCCTTTTAAAGAAGGAGTGAAGCATTCACATTTTGATCATCCGTCTTGAGATTCATTTGTTCTAGGCATCTAGGGTAATTCAAGCATTTGGGCTAATAGCCACTTATCAATGAGTGCATACCATGTGTGTTTTTCTGTGATTGGGTCACCTCACTCAAGATGATATTTTCCAGTTCCAACCATTTGCCTACGAATTTCATAAAGTCATTGTTTTTGATAGCTGAGTAATATTCCATTGTGTACATTTTCTGTATCCATTCCTCTGTTGAAGGGCATCTGGGTTCTTTCCAGCTTCTAGCTATTATAAATAACGCTGCGATGAACATAGTGGAGCACGTGTCTTTTTTATATGTTGGGGCATCTTTTGGGTATATGCCCAAGAGAGGTATAGCTGGATCCTCAGGCAGTTCAATGTCCAATTTTCTGAGGAACCTCCAGACTGATTTCCAGAATGGTTGTACCAGTCTGCAATCCCACCAACAATGGAGGAGTGTTCCTCTTTCTCTGCATCCTCGCCAGCATCTGCTGTCACCTGAGTTTTTGATCTTAGCCATTCTCACTGGTGTGAGGTGAAATCTCAGGGTTGTTTTGATTTGCATTTCCCTTATGACTAAAGATGTTGAACATTTCTTTAGGTGTTTCTCGGCCATTCGGCATTCCTCAGCTGTGAATTCTTTGTTTACTCTGAACCCCATTTTTTTTGTTTTTTTTTTGTTTTTGTTTTTTTATTTTTTTTATTTTTTGTGTATTTTTTTTACTCTTTTTTAAATTTATCTAATACTTAATAATAATTCTTTGGCTTCCGGGCAAACATCCCCCTCCCCCCTCCCCTTCCTTATGGGTATTCCCCTCCCAACCCTCCCCCCATTGCCACCCTCCCCCCAACAGTCTAGTTCACTGGGGGTTCAGTCTTAGCAGGACCCAGGGCTTCCCCTTCCACTGGTGCTCTTACTAGGATATTCATTGCTACCTATGAGGTCAGAGTCCAGGGTCAGTCCATGTATAGTCTTTAGGTAGTGGCTTAGTCCCTGGAAGCTCTGGTTGCTTGGCATTGTTGTACATATGGGGTCTCGAGCCCCTTCAAGCTCTTCCAGTTCTTTCTCTGATTCCTTCAACGGGGGTCCTATTCTCAGTTCAGTGGTTTGCTGCTGGCATTCGCCTCTGTATTTGCTGTACTCTGGCTGTGTCTCTCAGGAGCGATCTACATCCGGCTCCTGTCGGTCTGCACTTCTTTGCTTCATCCATCTTGTCTAATTGGATGGCTGTATATGTATGGGCCACATGTGGGGCAGGCTCTGAATGGGTGTTCCTTCAGTCTCTGTTTTTTTTTTATTTATTTTTATTAACTTGAGTATTTCTTTTTTTTTAATGTGTCCTTTACCTTTTTTTTTATTATTATTAACTTGAGTATTTCTTATATACATTTCGAGTGTTATTCCCTTTCCCAGTTTCCGGGCAAACATCCCCCTCCCCCCTCCCCTTTCTTATCGGTGTTCCCCTCCCCACCCTCCCCCCATTGTCCCCCTCCCCCCAACAGTCTAGTTCACTGGGGGTTCGGTCTTAGCAGGACCCAGGGCTTCCCCTTCCACTGGTGCTCTTACTAGGATATTCATTGCTACCTATGAGGTCAGAGTCCAGGGTCAGTCCATGTATAGTCTTTAGGTAGTGGCTTAGTCCCTGGAAGCTCTGGTTGCTTGGCATTGTTGTACATATGGGGTCTCGAGCCCCTTCAAGCTCTTCCAGTTCTTTCTCTGATTCCTTCAACGGGGGTCCTATTCTCAGTTCAGTGGTTTGCTGCTGGTATTAGCCTCTGTATTTGCTGTATTCTGGCTGTGTCTCTCAGGAGCGATATACATCCGGCTCCTGTCGGCCTGCACTTCTTTGCTTCATCCATCTTGTCTAATTGGATGGCTGTATATGCATTGTCCACATGTGGGGCAGACTCTGAATGGGTGTTCCTTCAGTCTCTGTTTTAATCTTTGCCTCTCTCTTCCCTGCCAAGGGTATTCTTGTTCCCCTTTTAAAGAAGGAGTGAACCATTCACATTTTGATCATCTGTCTTGAGTTTCATTTGTTCTAGGCATTTAGGGTAATTCAAGCATTTGGGCTAATAGCCACTTATCAGTGAGTGCATACCATGTATGTCTTTCTGTGTTTGGGTTAGCTCACTCAGGATGATATTTTCCAGTTCCAGCCATTTGCCTACGAATTTCATAAAGTCGTTGTTTTTGATAGCTGAGTAATATTCCATTGTGTAGATGTACCACATTTTCTGTATCCATTCCTCTGTTGAAGGGCATCTGGGTTCTTTCCAGCTTCTGGCTATTATAAATAAGGCTGCAATGAACATAGTGGAGCACGTGTCTTTTTTATATGTTGGGGCATCTTTTGGGTATATGCCCAAGAGAGGTATAGCGGGATCCTCAGGCATGAACCCCATTTTTTAATAGGGTTATTTGTCTCCCTGCGGTCTAACTTCTTGAGTTCTTTGTATATTTTGGATATCAGGCCTCTTTCTGTTGTAGGGTTGGTAAAGATCTTTTACCAATCTGTTGGTTGCCGTTTTGTCCTAACCACAGTGTCCTTTGCCTTACAAAAGCTTTGCAGTTTTATGAGATCCCATTTGTCGATTCTTGATCTTAGAGCGTAAGCCATTGGTGTTTTGTTTAGGAAATTTTTTCCAGTGCCCATGTGTTCCAGATGCTTCCCTAGTTTTTCTTCTATTAGTTTGAGTGTGTCTGCTTTGATGTGGAGGTCCTTGATCCACTTGGACTTAAGCTTTGTACAGGGTGATAAGCATGGATCGATCTGCATTCTTCTACATGTTGACCTCCAGTTGAACCAGCACCATTTGCTAAAAATGCTATCTTTTTTCCATTTGATGGTTTTGGCTCCTTTGTCAAAAATCAAGTGCCCATAGGTGTGTGGGTTCATTTCTGGGTCTTCAATTCTGTTCCATTGGTCTATCTGTCTGTCTCTGTACCAATACCATGAAGTTTTCATCACTATTGCTCTGTAATACTGCTTGAGTTCAGGGATAGTGATTCCCCCTGAAGTCCTTTTATTGTTGAGGATAGTTTTAGCTATCCTGGGTTTTTTGTTATTCCAGATGAATTTGCAAATTGTTCTGTCTAACTCTTTGAAGAAATGGATTGGTATTTTGATGGGGATTGCATTGAATCTGTAGATCGCTTTTGGTAAAATGGCCATTTTTACTATATTAATCCTGCCAATCCATGAGCATGGGAGATCTTTCCATCTTCTGAGGTCTTCTTCAATTTCTTTCTTCAGAGTCTTGAAGTTATTATTGTACAAATCTTTTACTTGCTTGGTTAAAGTCACACCGAGGTACTTTATATTATTTGGGTCTATTATGAAGGGTGTCGTTTCCCTAATTTCTTTCTCGGCTTGTTTCTCTTTTGTGTAGAGGAAGGCTACTGATTTCTTTGAGTTAATTTTATACCCAGCCACTTTGCTGAAGTTGTTTATCAGCTTTAGTAGTTCTCTGGTGGAACTTTTGGGATCACTTAAATATACTATCATATCATCTGCAAATAGTGATATTTTGACTTCTTCTTTTCCGATCTGTATCCGCTTGACCTCCTTTTGTTGTCTGATTGCTCTGGCTAGAACTTCAAGAACTATATTGAATAAGTAGGGAGAGAGTGGGCAGCCTTGTCTAGTCCCGGATTTTACTGGGATTGCTTCAAGTTTCACTCCATTTAGTTTAATGTTAGCAACTGGTTTGCTGTATATGGCTTTTACTATGTTTAGGTATGGGCCTTGAATTCCTATTCTTTCCAGGACTTTTATCATGAAGGGGTGTTGAATTTTGTCAAATGCTTTCTCAGCATCTAATGAAATGATCATGTGGTTTTGTTCTTTCAGTTTGTTTATATAATGGATCACGTTGATGGTTTTCCGTATATTAAACCATCCCTGCATGCCTGGGATGAAGCCTACTTGATCATGGTGGATGATTGTTTTGATGTGCTCTTGGATTCGGTTTGCCAGAATTTTATTGAGTATTTTTGCATTGATATTCATAAGGGAAATTGGTCTGAAGTTCTCTTTCATTGTTGGGTCTTTGTGTGGTTTAGGTATAAGAGTAATTGTGGCTTCATAGAAGGAATTCGGTAGTGATCCATCTGTTTCAATTTTGTGGAATAGTTTGGATAATATTGGTATGAGGTCTTCTATGAAGGTTTGATAGAATTCTGCACTAAACCCGTCTGGACCTGGGCTCTTTTTGGTTGGGAGACCTTTAATGACTGCTTCTATGTCCTTAGGAGTTATGGGGTTGTTTAACTGGTTTATCTGTTCCTGATTTAACTTCGATACCTGGTATCTGTCTAAGAAATTGTCCATTTCCTGAAGATTTTCAAGTTTTGTTGAATATAGGCTTTTATAGTAAGATCGGATGATTTTTTTAATTTCCTCTGAATCTGTAGTTATGTCTCCCTTTTCATTTCTGATTTTGTTAATTTGGACACACTCTCTGTGTCCTCTCGTTAGTCTGGCTAAGGGTTTATCTATCTTGTTGATTTTCTCAAAGAACCAACTTTTGGTTCTGTTGATTCTTTCTATGGTCCTTTTTGTTTCTACTTGGTTGATTTCAGCTCTGAGTTTGATTATTTCCTGCCTTCTACTCCTCCTGGGTGTGTTTGCTTCTTTTTGATCTAGAGATTTTAGGTGTGCTGTCAAGCTGCTGACATATGCTCTTTCCTGTTTCTTTCTGCAGGCACTCAGCGCTATGAGTTTTCCTCTTAGCACAGCTTTCATTGTGTCCCATAAGTTTGGGTATGTTGTACCTTCATTTTCATTAAATTCTAAGAAGTCTTTAATTTGTTGCTTTATTTCTTCCTTGACCAGGTTATCACTGAGTAGAGCATTGTTCAATTTCCACGTATATGTGGGCATTCTTCCCTTATTGTTATTGAAAACCAGTTTTAGGCCGTGGTGGTCCGATAGCACGCATGGGATTATTTCTATCTTTCTGTACCTGTTGAGGCCCGTTTTTTGACCAATTATATGGTCAATTTTGGAGAAAGTACCATGAGGAGCTGCGAAGAAGGTATATCCTTTTGCTTTAGGGTAGAATGTTCTATAAATATCTGTTAAGTCCATTTGGCTCATGACTTCTCTTAGTCTGTCTACGTCTCTGTTTAATTTCTGTTTCCATGATCTGTCCATTGATGAGAGCGGGGTGTTGAAGTCTCCTAGTATTATTGTGTGAGGTGCAATGTGTGTTTTGAGCTTTAGTAAGGTTTCTTTTACGTATGTAGGTGCCCTTGTATTTGGGGCATAGATATTTAGGATTGACAGTTCATCTTGGTGGATTTTTCCTTTGATGAATATGAAGTGTCCTTCCTTATCTTTTTTGATGACTTTTAGTTGAAAATTGATTTTATTTGATATTAGAATGGCTACTCCAGCTTGCTTCTTCTGACCATTTGCTTGGAAAATTGTTTTCCAGCCTTTCACTCTGAGGTGTAGTCTGTCTTTGTCTCTGAGGTGTGTTTCCTGTAGGCAGCAGAATGCAGGGTCCTCGTTGCGTATCCAGTTTGTTAATCTATGTCTTTTTATTGGGGAGTTGAGGCCATTGATGTTGAGAGATATTAAGGAATAGTGATTATTGCTTCCTACTATATTCATATTTGGATGTGAGGTTATGTTTGTGTGCTTTTCTTCTCTTTGTTTTGTTGCCAAGATGATTAGTTTCTTGCTTCTTCTAGGGTATAGCTTGCCTCCTTATGTTGGGCTTTACCATTTATTATCTTTGTAGTGCTGGCTTTGTAGAAAGATATTGTGTAAACTTGGTTTTGTCATGGAATATCTTGGTTTCTCCATCTATGTTAATTGAGAGTTTTGCAGGATACAGTAACCTGGGCTGGCATTTGTGTTCTCTTAGGGTCTGTATGACATCTGTCCAGGATCTTCTGGCTTTCATAGTTTCTGGCGAAAAGTCTGGTGTAATTCTGATAGGTCTGCCTTTATATGTTACTTGACCTTTTTCCCTTCCTGCTTTTAATATTCTTTCTTTATTTTGTGCGTTTGGTGTTTTGACTATTATGTGACGGGAGGTGTTTCTTTTCTGGTCCAATCTATTTGGAGTTCTGTAGGCTTCTTGTATGCCTATGGGTATCTCTTTTTTTAGATTAGGGAAGTTTTCTTCTATGATTTTGTTGAAGATATTTACTGGTCCTTTGAGCTGGGAGTCTTCACTCTCTTCTATACCTATTATCCTTAGGTTTGATCTTCTCATTGAGTCCTGGATTTCCTGTATGTTTTGAACCAGTAGCTTTTTCCGCTTTACATTATCTTCGACAGTTGAGTCAATGATTTCTATGGAATCTTCTGCTCCTGAGATTCTCTCTTCCATCTCTTGTATTCTGTTGGTGAAGCTCGTATCTACAGCTCCTTGTCTCTTCTTTTGGTTTTCTATATCCAGGGTTGTTTCCATGTGTTCTTTCTTGATTGCTTCTATTTCCATTTTTAATTCCTTCAACTGTTTGATTGTGTTTTCCTGGAATTCTTTGAGGGATTTTTGTGACTCCTCTCTATAGGCTTCTACTTGTTTATCTATGATTTCCTGGAATTCTTTGAGGGATTTTTGTGACTCCTCTCTGTAGGCTTCTGCTTGTTCTCTAAGGGAGTTCTTCACGTCTTTCTCTGTTTTCTATGCCTTGCTTAGTAGTCAATCTGTATGTTGATCACCATCTCCTGAAAACGGAAGTTTCTCTAATGAGGGCTGAGAAATGTACTAATTAGAACAATATACCACTAGGTGTCAGTTTAATGCTATGCTGATTTGGCAGAGTAAGAGGAAGGGAGTCTCTCCCTAGGACTTGTCTAGCTACAGGTTCTTAGACTTAATAATGGTGCCAGGCCTAGGTTTCAAAGTGTGGAGTAGGGCCTAAATTCAATTGGAAAGTACTTGGTTAATACAAATAGGAAAGGACAAAGTCAATATATCTTTTAGTTAATCATATAATACTGTAGATTCTTGCTGGTTTTCATTAAGTACTTCAATTATAATCCTAATGGTTTACTACACTGAGCCAATTCTTTTTTCCCAATCATTGTAGAAATGGTTTTTGAAGAGGAAAAAAATACAGGAGTTATAGAAGATAAGAATCTGTAAACGCTCAGAGGTCTTCCTCCTGCTTCCCAGAGCATCTTTCACTGAAGGCTGTGGAGAAGCCTTAGATAGCCACCCTTGCTCATGACACTATAGGCCAAAATCCTGTTATTACACAGTTATCTTCCCCATACTTATATTTGCAATAAAGAGCTGAGTTCTCAATGTATTTGTTTTGTGTGTCTTCTGAGATTGTTAAGATACATGTCTGATTTCAAAGAGATATCATTTAAACAGAATGACAAGGTCTGTTTCCAGGATATAACACCCCTGGATGACAGTCAGTAAGCCCTGTGTGTTATAGGGCCTTTCCAACTCCCATACTATGGTCGTTCTGACCCATGTGTTCTTTTTTGTCACCCCCTCATATTGTTCTCACCCTGACTCTTAACCCACGCAAAATTACAATAGATACAATGCAGGAGTAACTAGACTCCTGTCAATTATTTTGCTTGCCTTCCCTTTCTGTGTGGATGGAACTTTGGGGGCCATGCGTGGCGTGAGTCAACAGTTAATTCTGTCATAGGTCTAAGGTTTTGCTGCCACTAACATCCTGTTATTGCACACTTAGCCCCTCAGCCCTTGTATTTACAATAAACAGTTGAATTCTCAATATATCTGTTTCAAGCCTCTTCTGAGATGGTTAAGGTATATGTCTAAATTATCAAGGCAATGTCATTTAAACAGACAATGTTGATGTGACTTTCCTTGGTTCTGACTGTTCAAATGATCTCCACTTTCCTTGCAAACTTTTCCTCTCCCCTCCCTTCTCCTTCTGCAGCAGCTACAGCTATTCTCGACTAGGGTTAGATAAGCACGGGCTTACCGTTTTTAAAATGAAATTAAATATTTTAAATGAAAAGGAAAGAAAACTAGCACACAGTACTATAGACAATGGGTCCATTCATAGGAAAAGGGAGGGGGTAGAAACAATAAGAGCTGAACACAGTGGCCAGGACCTGTAATCACAGCACTTGAGAAGTAGATGTATGAGAATCAGAATTTCATGGTTCTCCTTGGCTACATAGCAGGTTCAAGAACACCCTGCGTCCACTAAATGAGGTCTCTATCTTATTTTTAAAGGTGGGGCTGGGAAATGGTTCAGTAGGGAAAGTGACTGCCAAGCAAGCATGAAGATCTGATTGTGAGCCCCAACATAGAGCAGCAAACATTTAAATCTGGGTTCTGAGACAGAGAAAATAGTTCCAAAGGGGTTGCTGGCCATCCTGTCTAGCTGTAACTGGGGGCTTGTGGTTTAGAGACAGAATCTGTTCCAGAAAAAAACGAATGTGGCGGTGGCAGAGAGATGTCTCTGCAGTTAGGAATGCATGCTGCTCTTGCAGAGGGCCTAAGCCTGATTCCCAGCACCCACAACAGGCAGCTCACAATGGCATGTAACTCAAGCTCTGTAGGATGATGTCATACAGGTGAAGGCAGGTACAAGATAGAACGAGGCCTGTCATTGGACGAGAAGGAAGGATGGGCGGGAGAAAACTTTTAGAGAGGAGAAGGAGACTGGAGCGGGGAAGGAAGAGGCAGCGGAGAGAAAATGGAGATGAACGTTAAGATTCCTCTGTGCACGTTTACAGGTTGTTATTAAGGGATGTTCTTAAAGGATGGATGGGTACAGGGCTTTGTATGTCTAGGTCGGCAATTAGATCAGAGGTTATTGTGTTGTGTGTTCTTTCATGTGGCGATTTAATTGAATTCGAGAGAGTGTGGTGGCGGGACACTAGGCCGCCACGGAATTGGAATGTGTGTGTCTGAGATGCTTGGAAACCCGCCTTGGAAACCAGACGGGGAAAGTGATTGTTGCCAGGCTCAGAGAGTAGCCATCGGCAGTGTGATGTGGGATGGAGCTCAGCGGTTGAGAGACACTGGGTAACTGAGATGAAAACATCCAACAGATGTCATGGGGCACTGAGGTGCCGGACCTAGTGCGGGATAATAGTAAGCATTTTTTATAATGTTACAGCAACAAAGTTCCATGGGATCTGACACTCTCTTCTCGTTTTTTACAGCCATCCACACGCATGTGCACAAACCACACTCAGGCACACATATATGCACAAAATTTAAAAATAAAAATCAAGACTCTGGAGAATAAGCACTGCACTTCCAGGGGATTCACATAGATACTTGTCAAACTCCCTCACCAGGGGACTCACAACCACCTCTAACTCCAGTTCCAGAGGAACATGACACTCTGCTTCTGCAGGCATCTGTAAACACACACACACACACACACACACACACACACACACACACACGAATGCACATACACACTTAATATAGCAAAAATAAATTTTAAACAATTTACAATAATGTCAAAAGTGCTAGAGAAGGACATTCGATGTTGATCTCTGCCCAGCACTTATGAGCACATGGGTCCACATCTTGAATGTCAACACATGCACTAACTATACATAAATAAAGTGAAAATTGTTTTTAAGTAAAAGAGAGAAGTCAGACAGGTATTGCAATTGATACACTAAGCTTTTAATAGTTCTACTAGAAATGTGCTAAAAAAAAAAAGGTAAAGGAATTTATAACAATGGGATTACAGGACCTCAAGAGGAAAGTCTTCACAAAGTGAACAAACTGCTTTTTCCAAATAATAAATAAAAATTCTATGAATAAAAAATAACATAAGGACTCATGAGAAACCTCTAAAGATAAAAGATCTTGCCAGTAGTCCTAATGATTTCCACACTCAGGACCCACATAATGGGAGGAGAGAGAGTTGTACTGTGAGACCCACATAGGGAGCATGGCAGGAACCTGGGCCCTTCCCCTCAGCAATAAAGAAATGAATTAAAAGGATATATCCTGACAGCATTAGTTATCAAGTAACAAAAATAGTACCACTGAATAAAAATCACTGGAGTATCCAAAAGGAGAACTGGGTAATCTTGAAGATAGGCCTGTTGAAAGTATTCAGTGTGAGGAATGAAGAATTAAATATTAAAAGTATTGGAAAGTGTGGGATTGGATGGGTGGGAAGAAAGGGAGAATCTGGGGGAAAATAGGGGAGGCAAAACTGTAGTTAGGATAAATATACAATAGTATGGAAAAATATTTTCGACAACAACAAAAATACCTGACAAAAAGAAAAATGTAGGGGTTCACAAGATGGCACCATGGGTAAAGATACCTACTGCCAAGCTTGGCATCCTGAGTTTGGTGTCTAGGCTCCACATAGCAAGAGAGAACTGACTCCTACGAGGTGTATTATGGTTTTGGGGGTTTTTTAATTTTTTTATTTTTTTTAATTTTTAATTTTTTTATTTTTTTATGTACTATGGTTTTTGCGCATGTGCCATGGCATACACCCCATAATATAAGTAAATAAAATATAAATTTAAAAAGAAAAATGTGAGCACCTGAGTAAACTGCCAGAAAATTAGAAGGGCCAGAGAACGCAGCAGAAAGAGCACTTGGAGAAATAATGGCAAAGTGACGAAATCTGGCAAATCCTACAGCACTAGCCATGGAACAAAACCTAACTGCCTTAAATACCGTAAACTTGATATTTACACCAAGACTCACCTGTTCTTGACAAAATGCTTGACAATAACAGGAAAGAAGCATCATATCCACTGGCATATAGATAAAATGAATAGAGCCCTTATGGAGGCCAGGAAGTACTGTAAACAGCATAGTTAAGGCTGTGAAAGGAATGTTTAAACCCTGCTGATGGATAATTCTAGATGTGACCAAAACAATTCTTCAAAAAGGAACAGAGGGTGGTTGCAAGTGCTATTATCCCAGAAACTAGGAGGTAGAAGCAGGAGGAACAGATTAAGGTTATCCTTTGGTATATAAAATTCCAGGGCTGCCTAGACAACGCTATCTCAAAAGTATTTTTAAAAAAAGGCCTGAAATAACAATATAAAGTGGGAAATGGGCAATTCTAAAGCAATATAGATTTCAATAATTTATAATAAAAAGTAGAGCATCCCAAAGAAAGAAAAACTCACTAAAATAAAGCATAATAGACTGGATGATCTAACCACAAGCAGCAATATACATATTGTTTCTAAACATACATGGAATGCCTCTGGGTAAATTATATAATAAGACATAAAAACACATGTCAGTGAATTTTAAAAATTAAATCAGGCACCTTGCATACTTCATTGCTGTAGATGGCAATATCATAATTGGGGAAAAGAAATGGTTGTCTTTTTTTAGATAGAGTGTCATTTACTATTTTTAGATGGTGTCATATGTCCCTCTCTGAACACAAACTCACTTTGTAAACTAGGGTGACTCTGGCATCTACCTCCTCACAGACTAGCATTACAGGACTGCTACGCGCCATGCTAGCTTTGTGCAGCTCATAGAGATCCTGTGCCTTTAAGCATGCTAGGTAAGGACAATGCAAACTGAGCTACAACCCCAGGCAGAAATGGATATCTTTACTATTTTGACCAGACTAGGGATAGAAAAAAAATTCTCCTGTGCTTGACATGGCAATGTTGGGATTAGAGCAAAGAGGGAGGAAAAACTAGGAAAGATAAACATGTAGACTTCATTGTGAGGTAGTTGTCAGAACTGTGAGGTAAGTCTAATCTTAGGAGAACTCCAGCACCAGGACTCTAGGATATTCCCACCCCAAACAAGGAACAGTCTGGAAACATGATAGTAGTGTATGGCCTTCTATTTTAAGAGTGACCAGAACATGTTGGGAAAATTTGGCTGCCTTGGGATGACTCTGACCACATGCCAGTAAAGGGGCTGCTTGACTGACAGTTCTGGGATGGAGACCAAGGCATAAAAGACCAAGGCTCTTGACACTTTGATTGTTCAGAGAAGACATTAGAAGTGTGTGTATGTGTATCTCTCTGTGTGTGTCTTTCTGTGTGTGTGTGTGTGTGTGTGTGTGTGTGTGTGTGTGTGTGTGTGTGCTCAAGACAAATGTGACGAAGCTCAGCACAGGTATGACAATTCTTATAGCTTTTACCAGTACTTACCAAAACTTGACAGTACTACTAACCTACTTCCCAACCCCCACCCCAGTAGCAGGAAGCATGGCAGCAGGTAAGCAGGCATGGCACTATAGCAGTAGCTGGGAGCTTATATTTTCATCCACAAGCTCTCAACAGAGGGGAGAGGTATTAACTGGGAATAATGTGGGCCTTTGAAACCTGAAAGCCCACCCCCAACAACATGCCTCTTCCAACAAGGCTATAGCTCCCAACCCTTCCCAATTACTTCTACCAATTAGGGACCAAGAATTCAAATATATATGCCTATGGGGGGGCATTCTCATTCAAACCACCAGAAAATCTAAATTCACTTTCTGTGAAAGTCCAAAGGAAAAGGCCTCCTAGATAATCATATTGATTTCTTTTCTCTGCCCACTACCAAGGAGTCAATGTGGAGCATTAGACCAAGAGGTAATTCTACAAACATTTTCCCCAAGAGCTCCAGAGTTACTGGGAGATCTTTTCTTAATCCTCTCAAATAGGCTCTTATAATTGACCACTATCCCTTCCCTAGGAAGATAATTCACCAAAGTCAGAGGACTCAGCTGAGATGCTGCTTAAAAGGCCATTTCCGCATCTCTACTTGCCCAAGGACTGTGCCCTCCCTGAAAACACATTCTGTTTATCACAGCACCAAACTGCTCTCACTAGGGCACCTCAGGGCTCAATCCATAGCAACAGGTGATGAGCTTGAAGCCAGAACATTACATCTATAACTGGACACATAGTAATGTGGAATGGGCTGGAAGAAATCTCTTCCAGGTCAAGGGTCACTGCTTCTGCTCTATTACCGGAACTACATCGGAATTACCAGAGGTTCCAGTTAATTCTACAGATGTAAAACTAAAATGGACAGCACTCAAGGTATGGAGTGTTACATCATCACGTACTTGTTTATTCTTGGAGTTGATAAGAATGGGGGTATAGGGAACGGTCAGTACATAGCTGGGAACGTAACTATCTCCATGACAGTAACGGATATGACTTCGGAGAGATGACTGGACAGGCGCATCTCTGAGACTTCTTGACTAAGTCAGGCCCCAACTGCTGATCTTTATTTTCCCACCTCCAGGTACAAAGGTTTTGCTGACTGAAGAGGGAAGAAACGAGGAAGATAGAGGACAGGGCGAGCCGGCAATGGGAGCCACAGCAGCAAAAGTGAGAGTAATAAAAGAATTAAACAGAGAGGGTCCTGCTGCTGGCACTGCAGGCCTTGTAGATACAGACGTGAACAAGGAAGATGGTGGCGCCAACGGAGGCCAGAAGAATGAGCAGCAACTGAAGGAGCCGATTCCTGAGCATGCTGAGGGCAAGAGTGTCCAGTCTGTGCCTAGGCAGGTGCCACGACGTCGACTACGCCATAGATTCACCCAGTGGCAGTTGGAGGAACTAGAGAGCATTTTCAAGGCCAATTGCTTCCTCAGTGTAGAAGCAAGGTGAGGAGATTGCCTGACCTGACCGTATGTCCTATTTGATGGGAGCACGTGCTGCCCCACGGTGACCGTTAACTTTCTTCCTGGTCTCCCACAGGGCCTAAATTTTTTTAAATTACGTAACTTCATTTATCTGGTAGTGGTGGTGGTGGTGGTGGTGGTGGTGGTGGTGGTGGTGGTGGTGGTGGTGGTGGATGTAGTAGTGTGTGTGTGTACCACTTGGCATAAGAGAAGGCGAGAGGATGCTTGCAGCATTAAGTTTTAGGATCCATCACGTGGGTCCAAGGCATCAAACTGAGGTCATCAGGGCTTTTCAGCAAGCATGGGTACCCACTTAGCCATCTTGTCAGTCCCGACAAATACTTGCCCCCTTGAAATACTAGTTTGCTGAAAAATTCAGGCTGCCGAACCCTGTGTCCTGCACTATGGTTCTGGAGTAAGGTTAAGAGTTAAACAAAATAAGAATGAAGTCATTTTCATACAGTATTTAAATGAATCAAAGTAGAAAACTTCTGTCAATGATTCCTATATTATTAAGGCCCTTTTTTTTTTAAAGAGACACGCAAGGCTGAGCTATGGTTGGGATAGTACAGTGTGGCATCCTGCTCTTGTTAACATTTTTGATACGTCTGTATGTCATGTATTTTTTCCTTTAAAATTTTTATAATGATAAACTCATTAACATACATCTCTCCTTAACCCCCACCTCCAAAATCTCACTATGAATCCCTTCCTGGCCTGGCACTCACACTAAAGAACAGAACTGACCTCAAACTCACAGAGATCCACCTACCTTTGCCTCCCAAGTGCTGGAATGAAATGCACCACCAAGCCTGGTCCCAACAGTCTCTTAGTATTTTGGGCCTCCCTTTTCTACCACCCTGCCCACAGAAAATGCTGCATAAAAACACGACTTAATACTGGGCATGTGGCTCCATAAGAGTTTTTGTGCTGAGATCTAAGGCATGTTCAGCTTATCTGGGTTCCTTTTTCTGATTCTTCTTGTTGTCTGATCACTCTGTAGTCCAGGCTGGCCTAGACCTTGCAAGGGCCCATTGCTTAAGCCTCCCTTACTCTGGGAATTTGGGAAGGGATTGCCAGTCCTGTGGAGGGGTTTTGGTTTTTTGGGGCTTGGGTTTTTGGGGGTTTTTTTGTTTGTTTGTTTGTTTGTTTGTTTGTTTTTGGTTTGAACATTTCTATCTGTTGTGCTTAAATATTTTCTTTCCCAAGTCCAGTAAGATGATTGTTCCATGGGTAAAAGCACTTGCCACCAACCTGGAGAACCAGGGTTTTGTCCCCAGGATCCACATCCACATGATGGAAAAAGCAAACTAACTTCCATCAGTGCCCTCAGACCTGCACACGTTCGCTATGGCACAGGAATGCACGTACACACACACACACACACACACACACACTTAACATTTCATTTCCCCCAACACTCAGTACATTGGATGTCCTCCTGTACTAATGGCACATTAGAAACCTTCATATGCTCTCTATTAATCCATCTTCTTTTGAGTTTATCCTTCTGTTCTGACAAAGGGCCTCACACAGGATTCCTCATGCAGGATTCCTCCACATGCATTTGCTTTGCAACTATTGCTCTGTTTGGTTTTTTGGTGGGTTTTTTTTTGTTGTTGTTGTTGTTTTGTTTTGTTTTTAGAGGTGGCGTCTCCTACACCACCATACCCAGTATTACCACCATCTCACTTGAGGTTGTTGGTGCCTGTGTTGTTGCTTTTAAAAATGCTTATTAGGAACATACATGGGTTTTCATGTGTATGAATGGTTCATTAATAATAAACTAAAATTACTCATAGCATTTGTTTAAATCTTCAAAACATTCAAGATAAATGTCAAAGGAGGTGGGGGATGAGACCAACATTTTAAAGCAAATATAAAAGGTCCTTCACACATTTTTCTTTCATATGTGATGCTAAATACTGAACATCTGCCATTTTACCCTCAGAAAACAACTGGCCAGATGGATGGGTGTGACTGAAGCCATAGTGAAGGTCAGTAAACCAAAAAAAGTCACTTGGCAGGACAGCCATTTTACAACTTGCTTTAGGTCTTGGACTCATTCGTCTTATTTTGTTGTTAAAATAAAACTGTTTCAGAATGTTTTTAAAGATTTTTATTTTTATCATGTGTATGTCTCTGTCTGCATATAAAACATGTGTCCAAGTGCCTAAAGAATCCAGAAAAAGACATAAATTCCCTGGAACTGGAGTTACAGGTAGTAACCACCCGAGATAGATACTAGGAAACAAATTTGGTCCCTGTGCAAGAGAAGAAGCAAGTGTTCTTGACCATGGAGCTGTCTCTGCAGCCCTCTTAGAATTATTTTTGAGCTTGGTGTTTGTGAGTAGAAACGGAATAAAGAAGCATCACCATGCACAAAGGGCATATTTCAAAATGGAACATAACTTTCCATAGAAACAAAGAATAGCACTGAACTACTTTCATTTCTTAGACAAACACACACACACGATATATATATATATATAATGTATGTATGTATATATATAAATATATATCTCTCACAACATGTATTCTATGGATAAATTAACAAGCATACATATCTTAACTTATAAAATAGGTATTTAG
This sequence comes from Rattus norvegicus, assembly GCF_021556685.1. Taxonomy (NCBI): domain Eukaryota; kingdom Metazoa; phylum Chordata; class Mammalia; order Rodentia; family Muridae; genus Rattus; species Rattus norvegicus. Next base: position 125,190,531 of record NC_141554.1, on the reverse strand, counting down.
TATATATAATTATATTAACCTCATATAGATAAATAGGCACACACATATATATTCCGTATATAACTGTGTGCAACTTCTTGTAATGCTGGCATCTTCTAGGTAGTGTTTCTCTGTGGAGTCATACTGGGGCTAGGGGCTTCATGATCCTAAACTATTTGAAATGCTCAAAACCAAGCATAAATTCTATCCTTACAGGAGGAACTTTAGTTAGGTGATAGCTCACAGGCTGAACCCAGCACTCATAAAGCTGATGTAAATGCTGGTGCATCAGCCTGAAAATGCTGCTCACATCCTCCAATATGAATTGCAGTATAGAGGGAAACAAGGTGTGCAACTTTTGAACACTTTTTCTGTGACTATATGCAGTGCTAGGGTAGAAACCAGGGCCTCCCACATTCTAGGCCAACACTGGACCCTGTGCCAGCCCCTCAGCCCCTCAGCCCCTCAGCCCCTCAGCCCCTCAGCCCCTCAGCCCCTCAGCCCCTCAGCCCCTCAGCCCCTCAGCCCCTCAGCCCCTCAGCCCCTCAGCCCCTCAGCCCCTCAGCCCCTCAGCCCCTCAGCCTCTCAGCCCCTCAGCCCCTCAGTCCCTCAGAATTAGAAGAGTGAGACACCAAGTTCTTCTGTGTAGTATAATATAATACTGATATATAAACTTACGTGATATGGTTTTTTTTTCAATTATTGTCCTAAAAGTTTACTATGCTGAATCAATTCCTTTTCCTCACTCATTTTAGAGATGGTTTCGGAAGAGGAGAGAACAATACAGGCGATATAAGAGGCTATAAGGTCTCTGAAGTTCTCCTGCTTTCTAGTACATTTTTCCCTGGCAACTGTGGAGGAGCCTTGGAGTGCTACTGTAGCCAAGGCACCAGCTAGAGATGAAATTGTTTCTGCTATTAACATTATGTTACTATATTCTTTATCTCCGAAGCACTTGTATTTCAATAACAATGTGAATTTTCAATATATCTGTGTCATGTGCCTTTTGATTTAGTAAAATATGTGTGTAAGCTAGAAAGGAAATGTCCTTTAAACTAAATAACAAGGTCTCCTTGCATGAGGTGATATTGCTATAGTACCATAGGCAGGCTGTTTCTATCACAAGAGCTTTGCAAGTTCCATAGTGGGTTTTCACTGACCCACATACTTTTTTTAGTTCACCTGTCATGCTGGGCTTACCTCTTCTCCTGCTATGTGGGGCCAGAAATATATGGGAGGGGCAGGGCAAGACCCTAGAGAGAGTCCTTATCCAGACAGAGCTGATTCTGGCCAGAGTGAGGATTTTATTTCAATGCTGATCTCTGAGAAACTTCCTTATAGGTCAGTCATGGGACTCTCGAGATCACCACGGTGCTTTATTTAGGCTGCTCCCCAAACTCTTCTTTTCTCTATTTCCATGGCATAAACAGGGCACTTTGCCAGAAGTTCTGCTGTTTCAAAGGGAAGAGAAGAACCCACCCCCATCCTTCTCAAGGAGGTGTCTCTCTCTAGGTCACCCAACCCATACCCAGGAGACATAGTGTCCCTCTTTCCTAGAGCCCATGCTGACTGACACTTCTTATGATAACTTTGCAAAATATACATATATTGTGAATTCAGAACCAAACTAATACTGAAAATGTGTCTTTTCAATATTATAACTTCTTAAATAATTCCTGGTAAAAAGGTTACCACTTAAAAACTCAAAAACACAATTTTGTCCATGTCATGGTCACTATAATTCTGAAACTACCTATGTAGATGTGTCGCCAGCACTCCAGCTGAAGGGCGCTGGAACGTACCATCAGGAGTTTGGTCTCCAGTTTGGAAATCAACATGAATGAAATCAAATAATTTTACCAGAAGAAGTATGGAATCTCTTTTTGCCAAGCTATCCTGGATGAAACCTAAGGAAACTATGAAAAAATCCTGGTGCCTGGTGTCTCAAAAGACACAAGTTAGATAAATGGATTAAGAAACAAACTCTAGGGTTGGGGATTTAGCTCAGTGGTAGAGCGCTTGCCTAGCAAACGCAAGGCCCTGGGTTCGGTCCCCAGCTCCGAAAAAAAGAACCAAAAAAAAAAAAAAAAAAAGAACCAAAAAAAAAAAAAAGAAAGAAAGAAACTCTATCTTTTGATATCTAAAAGAAACTCTTCTTATCTTCAAGAACAGTGAAAGGATGTAGGGAAAAAATGTTCCAAGCAAATGAGACCAGGAAGCAAAAAGACGTTCCTATCCTAAAACATGGATAAAAAATGGCCTTCAAACTAAAATTGACCATAAAAAATAAGGAAGAACACTTTATTCTAAGCAAAAGACACTAAACACATATGCATACTCACACATGCCTGCATACATACTCACACAGATGTAGACACATGTTCACACTCATTTACACACTCACACACACTCCACATAACACATGCAGTTAAAGTCACACAGGCACTCAAACTAACACTCAAAAACACAATAACAAAACACACACTCACACCCACAACTCTCTCACATGCATACTCATATACATGCACACACTCAATCACACATATTCACCCACCTAGACATTATACCACACTTTAGTAAGCATACACACTCACACGTACACAAATGCACACTCACATGGGCCCGCAAAACATTCATGTATAAAATAAGTAGATCTAAAGTATATTTTTTGTTACCACTTTATTTTATATGTACAGGTGCTTTGCCTACATGTATGTATATGCACTAAGTATATGCACCATGCAATGCACTGTGTGCATGTAGTACCCACAAAAGTCAGAAGAGGTGGTCGGATTCCTATAGAACTGGAGTTGCAGACAGCTGTGAACTGCCATGTGAGTGCTCTGAACCAAACCAAGGTCCTTTGGAAGAACAGTCAGTGTACTTAACCACTGCGACATCTCTCCAGCCCTTAAACATGTTTTTGTTTTCATTTGGCAAATACACTTTTTAGATGGTAAGCGATCTAATAAAATTGCTATTGTTAAAGGATTTTAATACAAAATATTGTTAAATTATATCATGTGTTCTCTGATATCTTTGGAGTGATTATACAGCTTTTTCTCTCTTTAAATTAAACAGTGTTCTGAGTTGTGCCAGCAGGTGGCTAAAAGGTAAATAAGAGGAAAACATGATCTATAGTTAAATCAGTATTACGTATATTATATATAAAATATATTATATTATCTATCACTGTGGGGGATCATCAAGAAGTTGAAATTCAATCTCCCAGATGACCCAACTATAGCACTCCTTGGCATCTGTCTGAAGGATTCAGCATCCTTCTCTGCGGATTCTTGCTCAGCTGTGTTCACAGCTGAGCAATGGAACCAATCTAAATGTCCAATAACAAATGAGTAGCGGAAATGTGGATTATGCACTATACAATACCGCCCAGCTGTAAAGGAAACTGAAATCATGAAATCTTCAGGTAAGTGGGAACTAGAAAATATTATATTGAGTGAGATAACCCAGAAAGACAAATACAATATGTTCTTTCTCATGCAAGGTTCCTAGCCCCAAACCATCAGGGATTAGTACATATCATGGAGTAACAGCAGAAACCTAGAAAGTAAAACGGGACCATGGAGAGCTGGATAGTACTGCAGAAGCAAACAGATGTACACAAATAATTTGAAGGGGGAAATGCAAAAAAAGGGGGGGCTTTAATTGGGAAGTTGGGAAGTAGGTTAAAAAAGAAAGTGTTAAACAACACTAAGGATGTCTGAAAAAAAACATAGTAATTATTTACCTAAATTACATGTAATACATATAAGTCCATGTATATAAACACATGTATGTATATGCATATGCTTAGAATAACTTAATATATAAATATTTTTCTTAGTTACATTACCCCACTTGGGATGACAATGCTCCCCACAAGAGGCATAGACTATATAGTAAAACCCCCAATACCAGGCATGAGAATTCCCACTTCAACTTGTTGGCCAGAGCACTCAGAGAGATTTCAAAAAAAATCTTCCTACTGCAATTGCCCCGAATGACCTCCCAGAACTGAGTTACTCTGTGTTACTAGAGCCTGGACATACTTCACACAGAGCACTTGGAGGAATGCAGATGGATCTGATCTGGAAGCCTCGTCCCTTTCATAGCACCAGAAGGTGCTATGTAAGCACCAAAGGAGGAGAGCAAGCAGGAACCCTAGCCAGTTGTGACTCTTATGTACACGGCAATCACAAGCAATAAAATACAGGTTTTTTTTCAAATATACTGGGAACATTTTCAAGGATAGATCACATCTTAAGACAAAAAGTGTATCTCCATGAGTTTAAAAATTAAACCAGGTCCACTGCCCACTACTTTATTTGAAAAATCAAGATATTAAAATTTTGGAAAGGAGAGGAAATTTTTTTTCAGAGAGTGTGATATGTGTCTCAAGCTAGAGACAAACAAACTTAAGATGAAATTCTGATCTTTCTGCCCCCTATGTCCTGAGTTCTAAGATTATAAGCATTAAAAGACTAAGACTGCCAGGCAGTGGTGGAGAACGCATTTAATACCAACATTTGGGAGACAGAAGCAGTGAATCTCTGAGTTTGGGGGTAGCCTGATCTACCAAGTGTGCTCTAGGACAACCAGGGACTACACAGAGAAACCCTGTCTCAAAAAAACAACACCCCCCCCCAAAAAAAAGAGAAGAAAAGACAGTGTTGGGAATTGGCCATGGCTGGCATTACCAAAGCTAGGCAAGGACTCTCTGTGATAAACTGCATGCCCAAACACAAACATTGGTATCTTTATAATCTTGACCAGAGCTATAGAGAAAAAAATTCCTCAGGTTCTGTGCACCTTGATAACAGCACTGTCGGGTCACACAACAATTGGTTTTAAGAAATGTCCAGAATTTTGAGGTATGTCTTTTGGTGGGAGAAGAACCCCTCTTCTGGCACCAGGACCCCAGAATATTCCCACCCTGGAAAAGAAACTGCGTGGAGATAGTCTCAGAGTGGCCAGAACATGTTGAAAACCATTTGCTGCCTAAAGACCAATTTGACCACATGCCAGCAGAGGGGCCACTTAACTGAATTTCTGGAAGGAGATTGGTGCCTGCTCTTGGCCTTTTGATCGTTCAGAGAAAACATTAGGAGGGCCCAATCAAGAGAAATGCAAGGAACTTCAGCACAGCTATGCAATTCTCACAGCTCTAACAGTACTTAACAGTTTTATGAGTCTGCCCAATCCACACCCAAGTTCCTGCAAAGGCACAATATGGAAACATGACAGATTCTAAGTGCGCTTTTTGTGAACACTCGAAGGAAGAGACCCCGTGGATAATCTTATCAGTTTATTTTCTGTTCGCTGTCAAGTCACAGGCGCCTAGTATAAACTACCAGGCCTACACTAAAGCCCCCCTTTGTTTTCAGAGGAGATAGTCTCACTGTGGTTCTGGCTGTCCTGGAAATCACTATGTAAACCAAACTGGCCTGGATCTCAGAAATTCACTTCCGTCTTTCCCCTGAATCCTGGGATTAAAGTCATAAAAAAGCACCCCCAACTAAACATGAGGTATTCTAAAAACACTTCTCCAAGGCCTTCAGAGCCTTTTTTCTTCAATACAAGTGGTTTGGCACAGTTGACCCTAGAAGATAATTTATCCAACTGCAATTTGGATAGCCACATGTGCATCCATACAAGGCAAAGTACCACGCGGTCCCTGCAAATTTATCCTGCTCATTGCAGCACCAACCTGGTCTGCTTTGCACCTCAAGCTCAACCCATTGCTGCAGGAGTTCAAATGGAAGTCAGGGTAGCGCACCCATGATTGGATACTTGTTAACCTGCACTACCGCCCCCAAGGGCTACAAGAGAATCTCTTCCTGGTTGAGAAGCTCGGCTCTCCGGCATTCGGCTTTAGGCTTTCATAACCTCAGGAGCTCCGAGTCAGAATCAGCTGGGGTAGGCTGCAGAGAAGCGTTCAGGACATGGAGCATCAAAACACCAACTGCGTACTTCATGAGGGACTTGACGAAGATAAGGAAAAATTGAATGGTGAGTCCCCTCTGGGAATGGTGGGTTAGCCACGTCCACAAGGGGAGGAATGTGGTCCACAGAAGTGACTGGGCAGTTGCTGGATGCAGCAGCCTTTTCTGAGACTTCATGGTACCTCTGCACTAGCTAGGCCCTGACGCCTGATTTTTTTTTTTTTTTTTTTTTTGGTTTTGTTTTGTTGATTTTTGCTTTTTGTTTCCCCGCTTCCAGGTGCAAAGGCACAGAAGGTTTTAGCAGATGGACAGGGTAGAAATGAGGGAGAGAGTGGACAGGACCAGCCTGGATCTGAAGCAGCAGCAGCAGCAGATGGGGAAGGAGCAAAAGAATTAAGTGGAGAAGGTGGGCCCGCTGCTGGCGCTGCAGGCCTCGTGGATAACAGGAACCAAGAGGACCATGGCACCAGAGGCAAAGACCAGGAGAACGAGAAGCAGCCAGAGAAGCCAGTCCCTGAGGACATTGAGGTCTTAGAGAATGCGCAGCCTATTCCCGTGCTGATAACTGGTGTGCAGCCTGTTCCAGTGCTGATGCCTGACGTAAAGCCTGTGTCGGTGCTGGTACGCCAGCGTAGCTTCCACTACAAGTTCACTCGGTGGCAGCTGCAGGAGATGGAGCGAATTTTCCAGCAGAATCACTTCATCGGTGCAGAAGAAAGGTAAGCTTCCCGGGAGCATATGGCAGCCCACAGTGGGCGTTACCCCTTCAATATTGCATATTATATACATATTTGCTTGATTTGTTTGTGGGAGTGGGGCCGTGTGACTGTGGGTGCAGTGTTCACCCCATACATGCTCAGAATACAGCTGTTCTCTCCTTCCACCATGTGTGTCTCAGGATCACTTGCAGGCCTTCAGACTTCCTTCCTTTACCTTCCCCCTTTACCTTCCCCTTTACCTTTATCTTTTTACCTTCTGGGCTATTTCCTCAGCTGGCCTCTTACCCTAAATAAAAGTCACTTCCAAAATCAAGGCTGCCAGAATCTTGCATCTTGCCTTAGTGTCGTGGGGTAGTGGGCTGGGGTCGGTGGGAGACTCGTGCAAAATGTTTGTTCCTGACAGTTTTATAGCAACTTAACACAAGCTAGAGTCATAAGAGAGGAGGGATCCTCAACTGAGTAAACGTTTCCATAAGATCAGGCTGTAGGGGGCTGGAAGCGATGGCTTAACAGTGAAGAGCAGTAGCTGCTCTTCCAGAGGAGCCAGATTTCAGTCCCAGCACTCATGTGGCAGCTTTGTAACTCCAGTTCCAGAGGATCTGGAACCCTCACCAAAATATATATGCAGGCAAAACATCAATGCAAATAAAAATAAAAAACAAATATTTTTTAAAAGATCAGGCTGTAGGCAAGCCTTTAGGGTATTTTCATAATTATTAGTTGAAACGAGAGGGCCCAGCCCATTGTGGGTGAGGCCTTCTCTGGATTCTATAAGAAAGCAGGCTGAGCAAGCCATGGGGAGCAAGCAGCACCCCTCCATGGCCTCTGCATCAGCTCCTGCTTCCAGGATCCTGCCTGCTTCTGTTCCTGCTTTCAGTGCTTTTGATGCACTGTTAGCAAAATATGGGACTGTGAGCAAGATAAACACTTTCCTCTCCGAGTTGTTCTTGGTCATGGTGTTTCATCCCAGCAATGGTGACTCTGGCTAAGACAATGGGGATCAAAGCATTTTCAAATAGTATTTAAATGAATCAGAGTGGAAAACTTCGAGCAATGTCTTCTCTGTAAGTAAGGCCGTATTGAAATAATTGTGATAGGGCGGGTGCTTTAAATAATAGAAATGTCATAAATCTGTATATAGCATGTTTGGTTTTAAGGTTTTTTGTTTTTGTGTTTCTGTTTTTTGTTTTTATTTTTACTTAAAAGTGCAATGTCTCTTCAGGGTCTCCCTATATATCCCTGGCTGGCATGGGATTAATAGAACTCTACCTGCCTTTGCCTCCCAAGTGCTAGCATTAAAAGTAAGCACCACAGAGCCTGGTGGCACCTTTCTCTTAGTTTCTGGGGATTGTTTTCCCTCTGTTTTGTTTCCTTTCCCATAGAAAAATGGTCTGCAAAACAAGATGGTGGCTTCTTCTAGGAATCCTGTTGCTAGGAATGCCAAGCCTGGACAGGGGTGACTTCCCTTGTAAGCTTAGGCTAAGGTCTTAGTTACTTTCCGCTTGCTGTGATAAGACACCATGACCAAGGTCCCTTATTAAAAAAAGAGTTGGTGGGGGGAGTTACAGTCTCAGAGGATTAGCATTCCTGACCATCAAGGCGGGGAGCATGGCAGCAGGTAGGCAGGTAGAGAACAGTAGCTAATGTCTTGAGATACAACCACAAGACAAAGAGAAACTCAGAATCTCGTGAGTTTTGAAAGTGCAAAGCCTACCCTCTCCTCCAACACAATCACAACCCCTTATTATTTCTAAACAGTTCAAGCAACTGGGCATTTTATTCACTATAACAAGCATTCAAATATGTGAGCCTAGGGGAGAGTGACATCCTCACAGCCAAAAAAGGAAACATGATCTCCAAACAGTATTTTCAAAAAGCATGCTGCAGGGGTTGGGGATTTAGCTCAGTGGTAGAGTACTTGCCTAGCAAGCGCAAGGCCCTGGGTTCAGTCCTCAGCTCTGGAAAAAAAAAAGAACAACTTTCAAAAAGCATGCTGCTCTGTGTGGTAATGCACTGGAAAGCAGTTGGTAAGTAGAGACAAAGAGATGAGTTACATAAGGAGTTCTAGGCCTGCCCAGTCTCTAGATCATTCTTATTGGGATTTAGGGCATGTTCCACTCACTTGGGCATTTTTTTTTCTTTCTGGTTCTGTGCTATGGAATCTCACTCTGTAGCCCAAGCTGGCCCGGATCTTACGAGGCCTCATGCTTGAATCTCCCTCACGCTGGGAATATAAGACTAGGCAACCATTATTGTGAAATGGCCATTGTTTTGTTGTCCTTTTCTGTTCCTTTTCTGCTCACTGTGTTCAAAATTTCTTTTCCTGGTCCTGGTAAGATGGCTTAGTGGGTAAAGGTACTTGCCACCAAGCCTGAGAACCTGAGTTCAATCCCAAGGACCCACATTGTGGAAAGAGAGAACAGTCTTCCATTACTTGCCCTTTGATCTGCACAGATGCACCACACTGCAGGCACACACACACACACACACACACACACACACACACACACACACACACACATCTATATCTGCAGAATGCATGCTCTAAATAAATTAAACAAATAAATATAACGTGGCATTCCCCTGACCATCAGCAAACTGAACATCCTCCTGAGTTAACTGAATATTTGAAATCTTTAGATGTAAAGCCAGTCAATGGTGGCATGCCCCAGTACTCAGCAGACAGAGGCAGTCAGATAGATCTCTGTAAGTTCAAGGTCAGCCTGGTCTACAGAGCAAGTTTCAGGATAGCTAGGGCTACACAGAAACCCCTGTCTCAAGAGAGTGGGGGGAGGGGAGGAGGAGAGGGAAGAGGAGGAGGTGGAAGGAAGGGAAGGAGGGAGGAAGGGAGGGAGGGAGGGAGGAAGGGAGGGAGACAAAATGCCTCCCACAGGATTTTCCTGTTTGTATTTGTTTTGTGACTTTTGTTTTATTATTTGAGAAAGTCTCTTGCATCACCGGTGACACCTGATGTTGAGAGCATTTCTTTTGAGGATTTTGCTCGTTTAAGTATTAGTGTTTTTCAAATTTCTTATTAGGGACCTGCTTGGGTTTTCAAGTCTGCTAATGGTGGATGATAATAAAATAATATTACCATTAGAATTGTTTTGGGTTTTGGTTTTGTTGTTTGTTTGTTTGTTTGTTTGTTTGTTTGAGACAGGGTCTCTCTGCATAGTCCTGGCTATCCTGGAACTGACTGTGTAGACCAGGCTGACCTCAAACTCACAGAGATCCACCTGCCTCTGCTTCCTGACTGCTGGGATTAAAAGCCCAATGGAATTTTATTAAGCCTCAAAAATGTTCAAGGCGAATGCCACAGAAAGCAAAGGATGGAACAAACATTTAAAACAAGTATAAATAAAACATTTTATTTCTTCCAAAACGCCCAATACTGTTTTTTTTTTCCCTCAGAAGACATCTGGCAAGATGGATAGGTGTGAGTGAAGCCAGAGTTCAGGTAAGGAGAAGACAGTTTAACACGGCAGCCATTCTAGAACTTGCTTATCTTGGATACTTTTATGCTGTGGGTAAAGTTGTGTTGTTGTTGTTGTTGTTGTTATTTTAAGTCTTCTCGTGTTTCAGAATGACATTTTTAAAGGTTTTTTTTTAACAAATTCTCATTCATGTGTTGTATAGATGTGTCTATGTCTGTATGTAGCATGTGTGCAGGTATCCTCAGAGGCCAGAAGAAGATATCAAATCCCCCGGGGCTTGAATTACAAGCTGTCGTGAACTAACTTATGCATGCGCTAAGAGCCAAACTTGGGTCCCCCTACAAGAGCATCCAGTGCTTTTAACTCTCCTCTACAACCCCCCAAAATAATCGTTGCGCTTTATGTTATTTGTGGGTGTAAAATCAACTTGAAATGGCTCACTTTAAGACAGAGCACAGTCTCTGAGAGAACACAGGATAGACACATAGAGATCATACACACATGTATCCTGTAGATAAACTAAGAATATATGTTTTGACATAGAAAAATATGTATGTACACTTTGAATACATTAATAGTTGTATTAGTAAAATTGATATACAAACTCATATGTATATATATATATATGTACATACATATGAAATCTTTGGAACACTGGTATCCTTCAAGGAGAAGGATGTCTCTGTGGAGACATCCCACTGGGGTTATGAAATACAAATTATTCAAATTATAATCATATTAGTGTAGCTAATCCTGATCCTAAACTATTTGAAATACCAAAAACTAAGCATAAATTTGATCCTTGTAGGGGAAATTTGAGTACAAGGTTGGTTCACAGGCAGAGCTGAGCACTCGGAAAGCTGATTGCTTAAACAGAGACTGGTGAGAATGCGGAAAGCTTAGAGTCAAATGCCTGGTCCATCTGCTGTTTCGAAGTGCCTAGTGAAGCCACACAGATAATGACACCTATCATTCTAACGCTCAGGGCCATGCGACTGCATCTGCCTCAAAGTGCTGATAAGTATCTGCAGAGGGCTCCATGGGAGAGACAGAGAAACCAGGTGTGAATTTTTTACACATCTGTTCAGGAAAACTGGAGCCAAAAGTCTGGGCCTCCCACATTCTAGGCAAGCCCTACACCCTCTAACCAGCCCTTCAGCCCCTCACAGAATTAGAACAGTGAGACACCAGGTTCTTCTGAGCAAGACAATATTAATATAAATTATATTGATATAAATTATATTGATATAAATTATGGAGGGCCACTATTGTTACACGATGTGCTTTCTGATTACAGTCCTGCTTAGTATACTGAACCTTTTTTTTCTGGATTGTTGTAGAATTGGTTTAAGGGAAGACGAGAACAATATAGGAGACAGCAGAAGCTATAAATGCTCAGAGGGGCCTCTTTTCCAGAAGACTATGCAGGAGTCCTAGAGAACCACCCTTGCTCAAGATCCAGATAGCGATAAGTGTTTGCTACCATCTACACTCTTATATCTTCAACATCTGTATTTTTAATAAAGAAGTGAAGTTTCTGCACCTTTGCTGCATTTGTTTTTATGAATTAGCAGGAAATGTGTAAAGTAATAAAGGAACTCTCCTTGAAACACGATCAGGTCTCTTTCCATAATATGACATCACTAAGTCAGCATCCGTATGCCCTGTGTATCTCATGTGTTTCCCAAGTACCATAGTAGGTTTGCTCTGACTCACACATTTCTTTCTGTCCCACTATCATGTGGCCCTCACCCCTCCCCTCTCAAAATATCAGACCACAAATGCAGAAGGAGGGGAAGAAAAATCCCTAGTGAGAAAAAAAAAAAACTGTTTCCAAACAGAGCTAATACTGGGAATCTGGTTCTAACCTTGGGCTCTGACAGAAACTTCCTAAGAGGCTAGTCAAAGAATTCATGGGAATCAGGCAGCAAAAGCCTATTTTTCTGCTCCCAGTTCTCCCCAGTACTCGTCCACTGTGTGAAGCACCCAGAGCACTAGAAATGACTGCCTGTGGGGTTGCTTCAAAACCACTGGAAGCCATCCCATCCAGGCCACAAGGGCACTTCCTTCTCTTTTGTGTTCTAAACCCTGAGCCCAGGAAGCCTATCACCCCTCCTCCCCAGATCAGAAGGCGGCTGACACTCCTTAAAGTATTTTCTGACTGTATAATTCTCATGGCTTCAGAAACAGGGTAAACAGAGGTTTTTCTCCAAAGCCTCTAAAAAACAGTTTCTGATAAACTGAACGTGGCTTCTTAAAAAAAAAAAGCACCCAGCATACTATATTATTGTTTTCATCATTCTGACTCTATGGGACAGCCATACACCGATCGGTGTCAAAATGACGAGGCAAAAACAAACAAAACATGAAGACAAATGCTGCTGTGGGTGAGGTTTGGAAAGATGAGGATTTATTCACTTGCTGGTGGGAGTGCAAACTAGTGTGGCCACTATTGAAAACATGCTCAAAGTAGACCTACCGCACGATGCAGCCATACTGTTCTTTGTCATATACTCAAGGGGCATAGATCTGACAGCAGAGACACTTTCTCACCCATGTTCGCGGTTGTTCTATTTACAATAGCCAGGGGATGGAGATAGCCTAGCCGTTCACCGACTTATAAATGGGTAATGGATGTAGGTACAATGAAACATTATTCAGCCATAAAGAAAAGTGAAATTCTGAAATTCACAGGCAAATGAATAGAGCTGGAAACAATTATCCTAAACGAGAAAATCCAGACGCAGAAAGGTAGATGTTGGATGCTTTCTCTCCTTTCGAGATGTGAGCTTTGAATCTCACAATACATATGTTCCATTTGGAAGACCCATAGATGACAAAAAAAACCTAGGAAGAGTCTGTAGTTGGGGAAAAGAAGCTACCGTGAGATGGGAAATAAAATGTCCCAGTGAAAATGGTTAGCGGGGAGTGGGAAGGGATAATTAACACAAAAGACATTTCTAAAAAGTCATATGAAAACCACTACATAGAAGCTTCCAAAAAATATATACGTACACATGCATAAAATATATTAAGGGGAAAAAAGATGTCAAATGCAGTTACCCACGGAAATACCCTTTGATGCTAACAGGCGCCATGCATGACCCTATGTCCCTTCTACCAGATGTAAGGGAAATGAGTCCTTTTGTCCTATGGGAACCAGTTTCACAAGTTCCTAAGGAATGCAAGCTTTTGTCTAACTCCCAGAAACCCCCCTTTTGTCCATGCTGACCTCATTTCTGGATATTTAGAATGTCTTTTGAAATGTGGGCAGTTGGTTTTCCTTTGGAACTGATAACTTCTTTTGAAATATAATTGTGGACTTCACTGAAATGCCTTGAGTCTAAGGCTGCAGTCTGCTAGCCTTTGTGTGTTCTCAGGCTGTGTGGGAGCTTTCCATATGTGCACGTACACACAAAAAGATATTTGGAAGTCCAACTTCTCTTAATGAAGATCTTCCCTCGCTTTGGAATTCCTGTCGCCAAAGGATCAGATAACAGAGCAGCAATTGTGGCTGTAATGGTCCAGCTGCTCCAGGAAAATGGAATGCACGAATTGGACATTGAAACTACGACTAGGAAAAGTGTTCCAAACGACTCACTTACACTGGAATGAACTGTTACCATTCACCTCATTAAGAATTAGATACACCCTGACAAACAAACAAGGTTCTGCCTTTATTAAATACTTTATGGGTGCCCTCCTCCCCACTGTTTTATCCATATTTAGGCATATGGAGAGCCTTGAGGTATCATTTTCAAACAGCAAATACAGGCCCTTGGCTCAGCCTTAGTATATACATCATAGTGGCTGAGAACAGTTGCCTGTGAACTTCACCAGAGACGCCCTCTCCTTTAAACCAGGGGCTCCAGTCTGGTAAGGAAACTGAATGCATAGCCCCTGATCCCCCTGTGGAAAGGTCTGCTCGCTGCTGTTTTAACCACCCTCGCTGTACTAATGATACAGAGTGACTTCTTGAATCCATCCTAGCAGAGCGAAACCCATTTCCTGGTGGCTGGGAATGTGTTCTTGACACATCACTACGATGCAAGCTGACCATCTGGAGAGGCCAAGCTGTGGCACCAGATGACTTAATGAGACCAGAGAATCTGACAGAAAGCAGATCTCTACGGCTCTAGGCTGGTGGTCACACCCGAAGCTGGCCAGCCCATGTATGGAGGCCCGTTAAGGCACTGATGAGTCAACAGTTCATTAAGTGACCTGGTTTTGTCCCATTGTAATGCTCTGTAACCCCTTGCCTTTATCTACTGCTCTTATCCCCACTTAACTTTTGCTGTACATTTAGTTGAAGCAGCTCCAGATGACTGGATATGTGGCGAAAGGGCTTCTGTTAGGGCAGCTTCATCTCTGTCCACTGCCCCTAATCTGGTCCCTTTTTGTGGTTCAAGGACCTCCTCTAATGGTGACCACTGTTTTCATATAACTCAATCAAGTCAAGGGGCTACATGGATCCTACTTTACTGTATCCACTTACTTATGAAAATCTACCTACCCTCCAGGGGATGGTAAAATGCCTCAGCAGTTACGAATGCTGGATACTCTTCCAAATGATCCTGATTTGATTTCTACCACCCACATAATGGCTCACAAACATCTGTCCAGGGGACGTGGTGCCTTCTTCTGGCTTCCACCCACACTAGGAAATGCATTTTGTGCACAAATATACCTGCGCACGCACACACGCGCACACACACACACACACACACACACACACACACACACACACACACATTCCTGTCTCAGTTACTGTTCTATTGCTGTGAATAGACGCCATGACCAAGGCAGCTCTAATAAAAAGAAAGCATTTAATTTGGAACTTGACGACAGTTTTGGGGGTTAGTCCATTATCATGATGGGACGCACACAAGCATGGCACTGAAGCAATAGCTGAGAACTTTACATCCTGATCCATAAGCAACAGGCAGAGAGCAAGACACTGAGCCTGCTGTGGACTTTTGAAACTGCAAAGTGGCACACTTCCTTCAACAAGGCCATACCTCCTAATCCTTCCCAAACAGCTCACCAACTGTGGCTGGC
Source organism: Rattus norvegicus (assembly GCF_021556685.1). NCBI lineage: Eukaryota > Metazoa > Chordata > Mammalia > Rodentia > Muridae > Rattus > Rattus norvegicus. Next base: position 125,175,396 of record NC_141554.1, on the reverse strand, counting down.
AAATACATGAACCTATAGGAGCCAATCTTTTTTTTTTTTGGATATTTTTTATTTACATTTCAAATGGTTTTCCCTTTCCTGATTTCCCGTCCATAAGCCCCCTATCCTATCCCCATTCCCTTCTTCTATAAGGGTGTTCCCCTCCCCAACCACGCCCCACTTCCTACCACCCCACATTCCTCTACACTAGGGGATCCAGCCTTGGCAGAACCAAGGGCTTCTCCTCATATTAGAGCCCAACAAGGCCATCCTCTGCTACATATGCATCTAGAGCTATGGGTCTGTTCATGTGTACTCTTTGGTTGGTAGTTTAGTCCCTGGGAGCTCTGGTTGGTTGGCATTGTTGTTCTTATGGGGTTGCAAACCCCTTCAGCTCCTTCAATCCTTTCTCTAATTCCTCCAATGGGGACCCCATTCTCAATTCAATGGTTTGCTGCTAGCATTAACTTCTGTATTTGTCAGGCTCTGACTGAGTCTCTTAGGAGATGGCTATATCAAGCTCTATGGGAGCCACTCTTATTCAAACCACCACAACACACACACACACACACACACACACACACACACACACACATACATACATATATATTTAATAAAAAATTATATGTTTGGGTATTTGACTGCATGTATGTACACTACATGCATTCAGTGCTCATTAGAGACCAGAGAAGGGCACTGGATCCCCTTGGATTTGGAGTTACTATTGTTATAAGTAGGTGTTGGGAATTAAACCCAGATCCTCTGGAGGAGCAACCAGTGCTCTTAACCACAGAGCCATTTCTCCAGCTTCAACACACATAATTTAAAATAAAATAGCCATCCAAAGAGAGATTGAGTGAGCCAAAAGATAAGGATCATTAATTTAAAACAGCCAATGTCAATACATCATAATTGAGGCCCAAAACCCCTGTGTTAAATGATGTAGCTAGCTATCCTGGGAATAAGAAAACATACAAAATGGAGCTTTGACTGTGATCCCTCTCCCAAAACCTACCATCATAACTGAATATGAGTGATTGGGGCCTCTTGGCAGAAAGCAAAGTAAATGGTAGTCCTTCCGAAGGAAACTGCCACAACAAGACTGTTAATTGGGGACCCATAACCCTGGCTATTTCATTATTCTCAATTTAGAGGACCCATGGTAAGAGTGGCAGGCTGAAATACATACACATGTATGCATAAATATTTATATATGTATATATGTATATGCATATATGTGTGTATGTGTGTATATATGCATATGTGTATATACATACATACATACATACATACAGGCTTTGAATGATAAAGGCACAGAATCAAGGACAATGCATATTTCAAAGGGGTTTCTGTCACCCACAAAGCCATGTCCTACCAAGTATTCCAGTCCTTCTATGAAGAAATAAATAGCAGTCTACCCAACAAATCTCTTCCATAACCAGAAACCTATTTCTAAACATGGCAGAAAGCAGCTCAGGCATTTAAAGTCCTCCTTTCTATGTGTAGAGAGACTAATAGAGAAGATCAATGACCCTGGGAAGCTAGAGAGTCTGATCCTCTCGAACTTTATGAAAAAAAAAAAAAGATGCTACCAGAATGTGGTTTCTTAAAACCTCGGTTACTGGGAAAAATTACATTTCCCCATGGGGAAAGAAGTCCAATGCTTCTGTTGGAAGCCTAACATAGGGTCTAACATGCCTGGGCCAAAGACTATAATAAAACTGTCCAGAAAACTCTGTTGGGAGTACCTAAACCATTCAGAACAAACCTCCCACCAGTAAAGGTTACTTTTCTTTGCCAGATGTAATTCTCACCTTGAGGACTTACTGCTGAATAAGCTCACCCTTTCTAGTTCTTTCTGAACCCTGGCTAGTTCAACTCAACTGTTCCAGCCCAAACTCCTCTCCAAGCCGATTCAATCTAGCTTCTCACTGAATTGCTCTGCTTGACCTCAAACTAACTCTGGTAACTTATTCTAATTTTCTGGACCCTTCTTATTCCCTAGCTTCAACTGCCTCTGCTGACCTGCAGTGAGCTGCATGAACTCACGGACTAACTCAACTCCACTGCACTTCAGTCGTTGCACTGACTCCCAACTCTGAGCTGACTGAACTGACTCCCCCTGCGCTACTGTTAAATAGCTTTTCTCCTGAGAGTTGGGCATATCCTATGATTCATTCTGTCAAATCTTTCTCTGATTCATCACTTTGTCTGCTCCTCAATTAGACATCATCATTTGGGATTAAATTTGTGTGCTAAAGGATTCTATCCAGAGGGATCAATGGTTTGTACTATAGGTATGCCTGCATTCATTCCATTTGGATCATAAAGGCCTAGAAGGTATATATGGATGTTACCAAATCAGCCATGTTGCTGGATTAAAATTCCTCTATTCCTCTTTTGTCTGACTTCTCTCACATCTGACAGGCATGGGACACTGTAGTATGAACATTAAATGGTAAACCTCAGGTAGACTATAATGGATACGTAGGAGAACAGCTTATGTAATTTGGTCCTGTAATTTGGTCCTGATCTTGTATGTTAAGATATATCCAGCCCTCCTTCTTCCTACTCTCATTTGCTAGAGGAGAGTACTTGGGAATACATATATATCAGATATATAAGGACTAGGAGATCCAAAGAAATCGACCAGACTTACAAATTGTTGACTATAAAGCTAACAAATGGCCCTATGAACATATAATCCATTATTATGGTCCAGACACTGTTAATCTTAAGAAATTCCACAACCATAAGCTCCACTTAGGAACAATCAGAATTAAGGTCAGTTTGAATTATTGTCTATCTAGGCAAAATAATTCGAGTCAAAGCTGACCATGGGCAGCCCATCCTGCACCTGTACATGAGTTCATTGTGGTTTTTGCCTTTATAAACTGGCCCTGGAAAACATTTATGGTCACAGCCAGCTCCCAAGTTTGATTTGCAACCCTGATTGATAGATCCTGGGGCAAAGGCTCGGTAAACTATCCCTGTCTGACTAAGATTGATGTACGTGTGGTTTGTAAGGCAACTCCTGGACCCCAAAAAGCACCATTCTAGAAGAGGTGATCTAGAGAACAAGGAGAACAGACAACAGAAAATATGCATGAGGCTTGGTCAATGTCCATATGTACATGCAACTGACCAGTACACTCATGTGTACGTGTGAACTGACTATACAGGCTGAGGACATAACCACTCAGGGTGACTGAGGGGAAGGTTTCTTATTGCAGATATGAGGGTACAGGCAGGGGCATCTAGAAGAGTACAGAGCAGAGAGAGAAAGTAATAGATTAAACGTGGCTGGCAGACAGAACCAGGCCATGAAAGGAAGGAGGGAATAGTGAGTAAGGAAGAGAAAGAAAGTGAAGGCAAAGGAGACCAAGAAAGAGAGGCAAAGGGGAACCAGGAGAGAAAGACAAAAGAGGACCTAGAGAGTGCATGGCTGAAGTAATAGGGTTATATAGGAACAAGAAGCTGTGTGACAGAAGCCTATGAGTTGGAGATTAGGTAGGGTGTGGGGTAAGAAGAACTTAGAAGAGCACAGGTAGTTGTGAAGCTGAGGAAGCCCGAGGCCAGCCTAAGTTTTGATATGATATTAGGCACCACAATAATCATGTTTCTGACAGTGACAAGCAAATAACCCCTTTGGTAGAGGGGAACGGGCCCCAGGATTAAGGGGAGTAGAGTATCCCTTGGACCTGACACTGACCATATTGCCCTGCAGTTTCTTTCCTTTTTCCCCTACCTTCTCAACCTGGTGGCCACTGCCTACTTACTTTAAAACACCCAACCAGAATACATGTAGCCATACATGAGAGACAAAGGAGCCAATAATGTATTAAAGCCTCATCCTTGTGAGATTTGGGGTTCTCTGGCTTTCAGATATTAATCCAGTAAATGCACTACTTCCTAGTTTAAAAAGAAAGAAAAGAGACCCAGGGGACCCCATTTCTTGAACTGGAAAGCCCACTATAAAGTTAGTGCCAGGTACTGTATAGCGCTACTAAATTCAGCTGCCAGCTTGGGGTGGACTCTCTCCCCCCAATCGCATTTACAGCAGCTTTTGTTTGCTTTCCAAAAGCTCTCTTTATTTCACAAGATTTGAAGCTTATTTACAGGGAGTCTTACCCTGGGGATGCCCTTCCTATTGCACAAGTGGAGAGCTGGAGGCCTCACATTAACTTGGCTAATCTCAACGATTGTAGGTTCTCAACACAAGCCTTGCTTGCAATATTAAGCTTCCTAGTGTTCTTTTCTCCAAACTGTACATATTGTACTTCTTTCAGCCCCACTCATTTTTCCTTGTAGACTTACAAATGTATTATTACTAATAACCATGCCACGGATTCAATATTATGATCTTGAACTTACCTTTAATTAGTCCATTACTTTTCAGTTTAGCCTCAGGGTTATTCTTAAGATGAGCAGAAGGCAGCCAGATTCTTTGCCAAAATATCACAAGAATGTCCTCTAGCTCGGTTGCTTATATTTTTCCCTCCGAAACTTCTACATTCAAGCCTTCGTGGCCACGTTGCTCGCAACACTTCTGCCTTCCAGGCTCCTACTGGGATACCTCCCTAGGCTCTGTTTACAATATTCAACCATGTTTGTAATCCAAAATTTCAAAGGCTTCCACGTCCCTAAAAAAAAAAAAGAAGAAAGAGTCAGGTTTTTCCTGGCAATAGACCACACCCTAGTACCAACTCCTGTATTAGTTACTTTTCTGATATTGTGGTAAAATACCATCACCAAAAAGTATCTTATAAAAGGAAGAATTGCTTTTGGCTTAGGGATTCAGAAAGATAAGACTTCATCGTGGCAGGAAGATATGGCAGCAAGTGCCAGGCATCAAAGCAGGATCTGGAAGTCAAGAGGTAACAAACATCCTAACTGTAAACCTGAAGCGAGGTGAGGCTATAAAATCTCAGAGCCTGGACTCAGCTATGTACTTACTCCAGCAAGGTTATACCTCACCATGACCTCCCTGAACAGCACCTCCAACTGGAAACCAAGAGGTTTCAATACTTGAGCAGATTGGGAAAATTTTCATTCAAACGGCCACAGTTATTTGCCAGAACATGATAGTAAGACCCTGATGCTTAAGACAACCCATCATTGAGTCACACACAGAGTAATCACGCTGGTACTAACCTGTGTTGGGGTGCATTGTATGGAGGTATATCTCTGTATCTTCAATTGTTAGTTCTGTACTGGCAAAGAGCTAAATACTAGCTGGATCTCGGTGTTGTTATTTGTATGGCCTATCACCAGTCTCATATATTACGAATATTCATCCTCACTAACCAAGAAGCAATCTAGAATTGTATCTGATTGACTGTAATGAAAAGCTGATGGGCAGTATCTGGACAGGAAGTAGGGGGCAGAACTTCTGAGAGAGAGGGATGCTGGGAGAAGAAATGAGCCACAGATTTGCTGGTGAACATCCTGGTGAAGAGACAGACCAGAGTAAAGCAGAGAAGTATAGCTAGCCATGTAGAGAGATGTAGTGTCAGGATTAGTGGGGTTAAGCTAGGTATCTGCTGGGAGACTGCCCTAGCTAAAAGCCCTAAGCTTTAAAATATTAAAAAGCCTCTGTCTCAATATTTATATAGCTGGAGGGTCTAAGATAGTCCCTCTATAAACCTGGAACCATTGTTCCCACGGCTTTCATACTGCTGGAAGGTGCTGTGCATGGTACCAGAGGATAAAAATAATCGCCAGTCTTACTCAGCTATGAGAGCCTTGTGCACTACAATAAAAACCTGCCTGGGAGGATATGGACATAAGCATGATAAGTGACATGGATGGCATGGGGGTAATCAACCACTTTCTGATCATATTTAAGCCCTACTCCAAAAGTTGAAAGCTAAACCTGGCACCATTATAAGGCCAAGAACCTATGGTTAGACAGGTCATAAGTTTTAGGGAAAAAAAAACAACCGTTACTGGGCTAAATGAGCATAGTATTAAACAGTCACTATTTTATTAGTGACTGTTAAATTAGTCACTATTTTATCCATAGATTACTTCATCTCTCAGTCCTCATCAGAGAAGCTTCCATTTGTAGTAGATGATAATGTAAAGACTCACAATTGGTCAAGGTGCAGAGAATGAAAGACTCGAGAATGCTCTGCAATAAATGGGACATTTGTTATCATATGACAAACATGCTCCTAGGGCTGGGATAATTGTGGAAGAGGGGGCAAAAGATTGCATAGGCCAGAGGTGGTAAATAACGACACAGTAACAGTGTTTTCTGGATACATCAAGGCAGTTGCACATATAAACCAGGTGTGACCACATGGACAAGACCTACATGAGCTATACAATATTCCAGCAGGAAGAGGGGAGGTAGGTATGAAATCCCAGCCCTAGCTATAAGGGGTTATTGACAATTAATAGTTGCTGGGAGAAGGAAAGACAGTCTTCTTAAAGATGTGTCTAATGATAGGTATACCATGCTCCAAGGGGAGGCCAAACATGTAAGAGTATTCACATTCATGCAGCCCAAATCACACATAGTATGTTCTGTTCAAAAGAAAGACACAACATTGGATGGGTAAGGAAAGGGATGTATCTAGGAGGAGTTAGGGAGATATGATCAAAATATTCTGTATGCTATTTTCAAACGATTAATAAAATAAGAAAAATAGATAAACAGGACAACCCCCACCAATGCCACATGAAAGACACCCAGAAGCCCAGGGATCCACTAAAATGAGTAAGTGGTGGAGAGAGAAATAGAAGAGAAAGAGAAGCAGAATGTGTGTGCAATGAAGAGAGGTGGAACTAGAGACTCGGCATAGTGAAGAACAGCCTGCTGTGAGTACCCTAAGATGAAACCTGAGGCTATGGTTAGGTCCTGGCCCATGGTGGCCATCAAGGGCTAGGTCTGGGTTAATGGTACTGCTGCAGTAGGGGTCAGCATCAATGTCCACAGCCCATGTTACGACCAAAGGCCATGCAGAAGTCCTTGGTCTGGGCTGCTGCCTGGGGCCATGTTGATATCTAAGGGCTCTGCATAGCTGGCTCCACTCCTCATTGGCCTTCCAGTGGCATGGGTACAGAAGAAATGCCCTCCTCCTCCAATCCCCTGCTCCTCTGCAGGAGAGCTGGTCCCACACCTAGTCTGGGCAATGTGGGAGAGCTGGCCCTGTGGGTGTGAACACAGGAAAGCTGGCCCTGCCCTGTACCAGCACTGGCAAAGTGGGCCCTAACCCTTGGCTGAGCATCACAGAAGAACTCGCCCTGAGGACTTGAGAGCATGAGAGCTATCTCAACCCCTTACCTGGGCAGTGTTGGAGAGCTAGCCCGGGTGGTGGGGGGGGCGGTTGGCCAACTCTGCCAACACCCAGGCCCAGATCCAGGGTTTTGAGTTGGCCCACACAAACATCTACCCCATATATATGAATGCTAGGGTGTATGAAGGGCCTGGTCCTCCAAAACCAAAGCTGCAAAATCTTCACAACACAGAGCAATAAAAGAATATCTGAGAGGAGTCCCAGTTAGAATCAAGTATTGATAATGTAGCAGAAGGTAGTAAAGGCCTCAAACAATACCAATAACTCACTGCAATGAGTATTTGTAAGAAAAGCTGTTTGAGCAAAAGAGTATGTGACATACCACAGCTTCTAACGAAAAACTTTGTTCATTTTCTTTGGTGGCAGGGAGGTTGCAAGGGCCAAAGGCAGCTATGGAAGGACAGGGAGATGAGTGCAATTATGCTTCATGATGTGAAATTCACAAAGAATCAGTAAAAGGTTGTAAAAGTATCTTTCATTTCCTCAAATGGGAGGATGAGTTGAAATCCATACCTACAAGCTGTGCAAATTACACTGCTTGGGCCAAGCCCAGAGCATTTCTTTCTCTGTTCTAACTATCCCTAGGCCCAGTCCTGGAAGCTTCCAGTCTCCAAACAATCTAATCTGGACCTAGAATGTTTCAACCTCTGAGGCTTACTGCTGAATAAACTCACTCTTTCTAGTTCTTTCTGAACTCTGGCTGGCTTGGCTGATTCAACTCAGCTGTTCTGGTCCAAACTCCTCTCCAAGCTGACTGACTCAAATTGGATTATTTTGCTTTTCACTGAATTGTTCTGCTTGGCCTCAAACTAACTCTGGCACCTTCTAATCTTTTGGCACCTTCTTATTCCCTAGCTTCAACTGCCTCTGCTGACCTGCAATGAACTGCATGAACTCAGCTCCAGTGAACTAACCGAACCTAACTGCCTCAACTGACTGAACTCAACTGCCGTGCACTGCACTGCACTGACTGAGCTGATTCACTCCACTCTGAACTGAATTGAACTGACTCAACTCTACTGCACTGATCTCAACTGACTCTCTCTGGACTTTCATCTCTCTCTCTCTCTCTCTCTCTCTCTCTCTCTCTCTCTGTTCTGTTTTCATTCTTTCAATTTTTCTCTGATTCATCACACCGTCTGGCCTTCAATTAGATATTTTCGTACATGGGCACTTACTTCTACAAACTAACCTTACCTTCATTGTTAGGAATTAAGTGTACTAAAGGAGTGTCTGTATTCCAGCCGGATCATAATATAATCCAGGGTTTATCTACATTCCATCAAAATATATACCTAGAAGGTCTTTGGATGTGATCCCTTGCCAGAGCAGCCATGTTGCTGAATTAAATTAAAAACAACAACAATGACAACAAAAAGATAAATAAAAGTTTAAAATATAGTCCTATGGGGAGTTTAACCTTTAAAGAGTGAAAGCAAATGCAAATAGATGGTGAGTATATAAAGTGAGGACATGACCACTCTAAGGTATGATTGAAAGGAAAGTTTTTATTGTAGATATGAGGAAGAGGACAGCCAGGGTATCTGGAAGAGTACAGAGCAGAGAGAGAAAGTAGTAACAGAGTGAACTTGGCCATGAGAGAGAGGGTGGTGGGAAAAGAGAGAGTGGAGAACTAAGAGAGGAAGACAAAAGAGAATGAGCAAAAAGCCAAAAGAGTATGCAGACAAAATTGCAGGTGTTATACGAAAAGGAGAATCTGGATGAGGGAAGCCCACAAGCTGGAGAAGTTTGGGGTAGGGAGCAGAATGAGCTGAGCTGAGAACAGGGTAAGAAGAATTGAGAACAGCCACAGGTAGTTATGAAACTGAGGAAAACAATATGAGTCTTAGTATGCTAATAGACACCAGAGATAGTAATTTGACCTGACATTCCTAACTTTATTGATGATAAGGGGTAGCATAATCTCTTCTGTAACTTCTTCTCAGCTGAAATTAGAACAGCATTGCCAGGGCCCAGCAAGGCTGCAATGTTAGTGAAAGGATGAAAATGGGGAGAGGATTCAGGCCCATCTCCTTTGCTAGATGGTTCTGAAGGACCACCTGAGGCTGGAGTACTGCAGGTAGTTTTGAAGCAGTTTCTAGCCTGTAGTTGATTGGAAATCTGTTATAACCAATATAGACTAGGAATACAAGGTAAAGTTCAGTATCTTTAGAGAAAAATCTTCTAGTGTACACTTCAAACTTCCAGGCCTACAGTCCTAGTTGGAGGGAGGAAAGAAGTCTCAAGACTAGGGGAAGGGCAGGCCCATCCTTATGGGTAGGTAGCTGGGTGGGGATGTGGGGGGAGCTTAAGCTGTTACAGACACTATGTATCTGAAGTCCATTTGGCCTGTGTCAGGACTCCCTGAGCTTACATGATTTTTTTTAAGTTTAAAGAAAGAGATAAAAATATTAGATATATTAGCATTATCACTGTTTGTAATCTGTACTGAAATTCTCATTTGTTGAAAAAAGCAGCTAATATTGATGTAGGCTTAGATTTTTTAAAACCTACTTTAATAAGGGTTCTCAAATGCTTTGACACCCCCTCTTTCTAGCCCACCATCCAAAGATGGGGGGGGGGAATATGGTAAATAGGACAAAGGGATGAGGACCTATTTATAAGTAGATCATTGGGGTGATTACAATCTCCATTGTCAGGATACCAACAGTACAGTTTAAAGAGTGTCACAAAAAATGAATCAGCAGAGGAGGCACAATCCACCAGAAACAGTCAGGCCTCCACCAAATTGGCACAAGTCAGCAGGAGTTTCTGGAACCAGCCAGGAAGCCAGGAGAAGTTCTCTGTGGTGCCTCTCACAAAGAAGTGAAGATTAGCAAAGATACAAAAGCAATGAAGTGATGTACAACTAGCTATGTAAGTGTCCTGTCACTGTCTGTTGAGTCATATTCCCTCCAAACATCACATGTCTTGCTTCAGCAAAACATCTCATAAAAGAGACAGAAATTTCCAATTCACGTTGATTCTTATTAAAACTCTGAAATTTTGAAATCTTACTATAATAATAGCATAGATGGGGAAAGAAATCTGAAATATTTGTCATTTTTCACATATATTTTTTACCTCCTTAGACCCTTAGATCTTTACAACTTACATTTACACCCCTTAAATCACTTTTGTAGGCCCTTACAACTTAAGCTTTTACATATTCAGACATCTTGCATTTATATATTTTAAATTATATTTTTTAGACCCTCACAACTTACATAAACGTCAAACTTTTTCAGCCCAGGGATGGCACCACCCACAATGGGCTTGGCCCTTCCTCCTTGATCACTAATTGAGCAAATGTCTTAATTTTCTCAATGGAGGCTCCTTTCTCTGTGATAACTTCATCTTGTATCAAGTTGACACACAAAACCAGCCAGTAAAATATGAGAAGGATAAATTAGAGCAGGAAGTATAATCTAAATGGCCTCTGTATCAATTAAAATGACAAAGAGTTACCTGCTACCTGGATCATTATCCTAGGTCCCCTCCAACCCCATGGTGGTCACAAAGGGCAGAGGTCAAAGGTCACCAGCCATCACACAGGGCAGCATTGGCTTTGGCTGCCACACCAACAAGATGGGAGAGACTTTCCTGTGGCAAGGAACTTAGGAAATCTGGCCTACACTGGTAAGGCACAGTAGGGCAGTGAACTGAAAAGTGTCTAGAGTTTGGGAAGAGCCCTGGTATCAGGCAAGGCATAGGGCAGTTATTTGCCCATCAGTTAGCATTACCACAATCCAAGTCGAGTAGTCTATGCCCCATCATCTTTGGAGACCTTGGGGTCACTTCTAGGAGCTGGTATTTCTATCAGGAGAAGCTTTTTCATTAAACACTTTTAATGCCATATTATTCAACAGATCTCTTAGACGTTTTGAGAGCCATAATCTGTTAAATATATTTATTTAAAAATAAAACATGCTTTACTTGATCTTAGTTACTTGCTTCAGATTTAACCTTGAAAACATATACAGAAAGAAAAAAATCAAGCTTGCCCTGTAAACAAATTATACTTATACTTAGCATGACTGCAAGCATACGTCTGAGCACATCAAAGAATTAGCACCTTAAAGCACAGAACCAAAACCTACCTAACCAAAACCCCAACACCAGACATGAGAACATGTTGAACAGGGCTATCCAAGAGATTCCTAAAACATGCAGCCTACTGCTGCTGCCCTTGGTTACCCCCCAAAGATAGAAGGTACTGCTGAAGCCACCAAGCACTTCAGACACAGGCCCAGAGACCTCTGAGGTGGAACTAACCTGAATACCCACTTCCTAAGAACTAACTTCCATTGTAACAGAAGCTGTCATGCAAACTTACAACAGAGGAAGGCAACCCACAGTTCTATCGAACTATGATGCTTATAAACCACATCAATGACCAACATGGCATAGTAACCCTAAGGATGAAGTAGTGGCATACATGCCTTGTCAATAACAAATTGTACTTAAGATGCGCTCAGTGGGAGCAGCCCTTGCCTAGTACTAGAAACTTAGCTAACTACTCAGGGTTCTTGGAAGTGAATCTGCAACCACTAATTTATCAAACCAGCACAATCACTAACAACAATCTAGAAACATTTGTCCTTATAGACGCAAATGAATGTGAGAGACCACTATACAGAGAAACAAAACTAATCAAATGAAGTGTCATGGAACCCAGTCCCAATGGATCCATGTATACAACACTCCTACATCTAAGGCTCAGGGAACATTGCGGAAGAGGGGACAGAAACATTGTAAGACTCAGAGGATCAGGGAGTGAGTCTGTTGTGGGACTATGTCTCCTAGTAACACCGGAAACTGTACCCGTAAAGTCTCACCAACACACCTGCCCAAATATGAGCTGAACACAAACAAGCATGTCAAACTTCACAGGGAAGCCCAGGAGGTCTCAACCCTACACAAATAACTACAGACAACTGAATAAAACTAAGAATAAGAAAGGTGGTCTTCCCTGGGGGGAAGCACATCAACTGCTTGTCCAGTCAGCCCTAAAACCATACAAGATAATAACCAATTTTATTGGAAAATATATAGGTATACACACATAGATAGATAGATAGATAGATAGATAGATAGATAGATAGATAGATAGATAGATAGATAGATAGATATGCAGGCAAAACAACTGAAAAAACAGGCCATGAATTTGAAAAGAGCAGGGTGGGGTGTATGGGGCAACTTCAATGGAGGTAAGAGAGGGGGAGAAACAAAATTATCTCAAAAATAAACAATAGAGCCAGACTTGTTAGTGCACATGTTTAATTGCAGCACTTGGAAGGCAGAGGCACGTAGATATCTGAGTGTTTGAGGCCAGCTTGGTCTGCAGAGTGAGTTCCAGGACAGTAAGAACTACATAAATAGACCCTGGATCAGAAAGTCAAAACAACAACGGAAGGTATGCCATACACCGATGCATGCACAGCTTATTTACATTTCTATGGAAATGTAATATGTAAATTGTATATACTTGAAACAGCCACAAATTTTGTAAAAAAAAATTAAAAACATTAAAATTAAATCAGTCTCATTGTTCACCGTTTTACAGGAAAAAATTAGAGCTATCAGAATTCGGGAAAAGAAGTAGATGTCTTCCCACCCCCATCTCCAAAAGAGTCTCAAATGTTTCAAATTGATCTCAAACACATCCTGTAGCCAAGGTGAAGATTCTAAAGCTCTGATCTTAATGCCTTTGCTCTCTGTGTACCCAGGTTACACACATTACAGGACTGGAAAACACCATGCCAGATTCATGTAGTTCTGGGGCTCTAAACCAAGATATATTACTTATGTGGCACAAGGACACTGCCAACTAAGCTACATCCCCTGCCCAGAAATAATCAGTGTCTCTATGACTGTGGTCAGACTAAGGAGAGAAATTCTCATGTCTCATGTTCTCAACACCTTGCCAGTAACAGTTTCAGGATTTAGAGTAACAGTTTCAGGATTTAGAGTAACAGTTTCAGGATTTAGAGTAGAGACAAAGGCCAGAAAAGAAAAAGAATATATATATATATATATATATATATATATATATATATATATATATATATATATATATATATATATATATATATATATATATATATATATATATACCATTGGATGAGACTAGCCACATGCCAGTGAAGGGGCTGCTTGACTGACAGTTCTGGGATGGAGACCAAGGCATAAAACCCTGCCCTTGACACTTTGGCCTTTCAGAGAAGACATTAAAAGTCTCAGTCTCGAACCCCCAGTGAACTAGACTGTTGGGGGGAGGGCGGCAATGGGGGGAGGGTTGGGAGGGGAACACCCATAAGGAAGGGGAGGGGGAGGGGGATGTTTGCCCGGAAACCGGGAAAGGGAATAACACTCGAAATGTATATAAGAAATACTCAAGTTAATTTAAAAAAAAAAGTCTCAGTCTCTCTCTCTCTCTCTCTCTCTCTCTCTCTCTCTCTCTCTCTCTCTCTCTCTCTCTCGGTATGGGTGTGTGTGTGTGTGTGTGTGTGTGTGTGTGTGTGTGTGTGTGTGTGTGTGTTTTCTAGAGAAACGTGAGGAAGCTCGTCACAGGAATGCCACTTCTCACAGCTTTTACCAGCACGTATCAAAGTTTGACTTACTAAAGTCCTGTGTCCCGTCCCCACCACTCCCCCTCTGTCCAGCACCCAGTAGACCTGGCGAGGATGATTCCAGTAGATCTGTCTGCTGTGTCAACTGCCCTGCAATTCAGCCCAACTCCTGGAAAGACAGAGTGTGGAAGTGCAGTAGACTACGTGTGCTTCACTTTCTCTGAAAGTCCAAAGGAAGAGCCTCCCAGAGAAACCCATTAGTTTAATATCGGTCTGTGCCAAGTACCAGGGACCCAATGTGGACAACTAGACCAAGAGATATTGTCCACACAGTTCTGCAAGGCCTCCAGAGCTACTGGGGGATTTTTTCTTACTTACCCACCCACCCACCCCCACTCCCACCCCCACCCCCGCAAGTGGGTTCCCGCAATGAACCGCCATCCCTTTCCTAGGAAGATAATCAAGCAAGGCCTGAGGACTCAGCTGAGATGCGAAGGCCCCTTCTACACCTTACTTTTCAAGGGCCATGATTTCCTTTAAATATTTCCTGCTCATTGCAGCTCCAATCCGCCCTCAGTTTCACAATTTAGGGTCTCAGCCCATAGCAACAGGAGGACAACCAGAAGCAGGACTTGTGCGCCCATGATTAGATACTCTACTCACTCGGCCAGAATCTAGCCCTTGCTGGTTGAGATGCTCAGCTTTTCAGAACTGTAGGGGGCTCCAGTCCAGACTATGCAGAGACACAAGGGACAGCAAGCCGCAAGCCGTGTTCACAGCTTTCGGAACACGGAGCATCAAAAGTGGGACCTGAGAAAAATGTGAATGGTCCGTGAGTGCTGGGAATGGTGGGTTCGTGATGCCCATGAAGGGAGGAGCATCCAAGGCGACTGAACAGGCGCCGTGTGCCACGGACTTCGCTGTGACTCCATGGCACCTCTGTACCAGCCTAGGCCCTGACAACTGATTTTTTCCATTTCCCCACTTAAGGTGTGAAGGCACTGATTGATGGTCTTGCTGGCCGGAGAGGGAAGAAATGAGGAACAGAGTGGAATGACGGGGCTGGCCTGGGTCGGGAGCCGCAGCAACAACAGAATTAAGTGGACAGGGTGGGCCTGCTGCTGGCGCTGCAGGCTTCATGGTTAACTGGAACCAAGAAGACCATGGTACCAGTCGCTGTGTCAGAGAGAATGTGCATCAGCCTCAGCAGCCAGTTTTCTGGGGCATGAGAGGCCCTTGTGGCGTGCAGCCTGTGCCACTGCCGAAGGACAAATGTGGCTTCAGCAGCTGATTCACCCACTGGCGGCTACGGTAGCTAGAGCTTGTTTTCCAGCGCACTCAATACATCAGTGCAGGCGTAAGGCGAGCAGATAGCCAGGCTTGATGTCCTGGCTGGGTGCATGTGAGCCAGAGTTGTTTATGCATTTTCTCCTGGTGCCCCAATTATTATTACGTTATGTTTTTATTGATTTATTTGGTTGTGTGTTTACCACATCGTTAAGTACTGAGGTGGAAGGAAAACGAGGGGAATAAGTCCCCTCTATACCATGTGGCTCCCAGGGTCAAACTCGGGCCACAAGGTTTGCCAGCAAGTACTTTTTCCTGCTGAGTTATCTCCTTGGCCTTACCGTTGCCATGTTGAAAAAAAAAGCCTCTTACAAAATCCAGACTGTCAGACCTCCATCCTCCAGCACTAGGGTCCTGGGGTAAAGAATGGGAGCTAGTAAAAGTGGGAGTAAAGAAATGGTCGTATAATATTGAATTGTATCAAACTGGGTCGTGTCTGTTGATATAAGGACTTGTTAGAGAACAGATGTGAGAAGCATGAGGTGTGCTTGGCATAGTATTGAGTGATATTGTGCCTTTGTTTAAAATGTGCATACATCTGGGGCTGGCAAGATGGCTTAACAGTCAAGAACACTTGTGGCTCCTGCAGAGGATCCAGGTTTATTTCCCAGCACCTACATGGCAGCTTACAACCATCTTTAACTCCTGTTCCAGGGCATCTAATCTCTCTTCGGACCTCCTTGGTTACAAGGCAGGAATACGAGACACATACACACATGCAGGCAAAACATTCACACACATGAACTATACATGTTTTTTTAAAAACCAAAAGTTTGGTACATTTGTACATCACATCTTTCTTAAATTGCACAATTATATATATTGGCACAGTTCTCTCAATTACTGTCTTTTGGCCTCTCATTAAATGTCCTGCCCCTCCAAAAATATTCTCAATAAAACAAGATTCAGCATTGAATATGGGGTCTCTGTCTATAAATGTGACACTAGATGGGCCAATGAGACTACAGTGATGAGTTCCAGGCCAGCCTGGGCTACCGAGTAGTACACTGTCTCAAAACAGAAAAAAAAAATTATCTGTAACCTCAGTAATTGGGAGGTAAAGGCAGACAGATTGGAAATGCAAGATTGTCCTCAGTTACATAATGAGTCCTGGGCTAGCCCATGACGAGTGAGTCCATTTATGCAAGAATCTCAAACATATTCTACTTGTGTTGATTTTTCTCTTGGATTTTCTTTGTGGGTAAAAGCACTTGCCATTAAGTCTGAGAGCCCAAACTCACTAGCATACACACAACAGGAGAGAACTAGCATTCATTAGCTCTTCACCCTGGCCCAGGCACAGCAAATAAATGTAACATATCACTGCCTTGGAGGTTTGATACCCCTGTATGTTAACTGAACGAACATTAGAAATCCTCCGATGCTTTCCATCCATCTATCTTCTTTTGTTTGAGTTTATCTTTCTGTCCTGACAAAGAGGCTCACATAAGTTTTTCTTGTGTGAATCTGTTGGGGGGGGTTGGTTGCTGTTGTTGGGTTTTTTGGTTTTGTTTTTTGGTAAATTCCTTCATCTGCACACCCAATATTAGGAGCCTCCCTCCCTTTTTTTTTCTGTCTATATTACTGTTTTTCAAGTTATTTATTAGGAACATGACTGGCTTTTATGCATGTTAATGGTGGGTTGATGAAATACAATCACTGATAAAATGTTTTTAAGCCTCAAAATGGTGCAAACATTTTTAAAAAATTAATAGGACGTATCCTATACACAATTCATTTCATCTGTGGTGTCAAAGGCTGAACCTTTGCCATTTATCCCCTCAGTGTGCCTGGGTGTGCATGAAGCCAAAGTGCAGGTGAGTAAAGACAAGGTAACTTGACAGAACTGCCATTCTAGAACTTGCTTCGGGTCTAGGATGGCCTTATTCTGTCCAGGAAGTTGCCGAGGCTCTTCTTGTTCTTGGTTTGGCTTTTTTGTTTATTTGTTTTGACCTCACAGTATTTCAAAACTACCTTTTAAAAATTATTGTTATTGTTAAATTTTATGTTCATGGCTGTTCTGCCTGTGTTTATGTCTGTGAACCACATGCTTGGTGCGCCCAGAGGCCAGAAAAGGGAGTCCAATGGCCTGGAATTGGAGCTACAAATGGCTATGAGCCATCATTAGGTCCTCTAGAAGACCAACCAGCACTTTTAGCTGCTGAACCATCTCTCTCCAGCCCTCAAATTGTCGTTTTAAAGATTTTTTTTATTTATTTACATGTATTTATGTCTGTGTATATGACATATCTGTGGGTGCTGGAGACCAGAAAAGAACATTATATCATCTCAAGCTAGAATTACAGACATTTGTGGGCCTCTGTGGGGGCTTGGAAGCAAATGCAGGACCTTTGCACAAACAGTACGTGTTCTTTCCTACTGAAACATCTCTCTATCCCTGTCAATTTGACTTTAGAACTTTGTGATCACTGTAGACAAAGGAAAGGGAGGATTAAGGTAGCCTCATTGACTTATTTCAAGATGGAACACAACTTCCTAAAGGAACAAAGTTGACTACTAAGCTACTTTCGCTCCCTAAACGTATACATATTGTACACACTTAGCTGATGGATAAATTATCAGTATATGTGTTTAAGTTATAAAAATACATACTTGCTATATGTGCACATAGTTCTATTGATTACATATAGATAAATGAGATATATAAAGAAGTATATATCTTGTACAAGTCGTTTTAACATTGGTATTCTTTAAGTAGACTGTCTCTGGGGAGACATCCCATCAAGGTTGTAATACGTAAATCATTCAAAGTAGTGTAGCCAGGGGCTCCGTGATGCTAAATTATTTGAAATACTAAAAATTAAATAGCAAATTTAATCCTTACAAGGACAATTTGAGTGCTCACAAACAGAGCCCAGCACTCAGAAAGCTGAGTGGTTAAACAGAGGCTGGTAGGAATGGGGAAAGCATAGAGTCTAAATGCCTGATCCTCCTGCTGTTTCAAAGTGCCTAGTGAAGTCACACAGATAAAGGCAACCAGCATTGTCATTCCCTGGTGCATGCTGTTGCATGTGCCTGAAAATGCTGCTGCTAATGTCTTCATGTGCACTGTGATAGAGAGGGGGAAAGGGCATGTGGCATTTAGACATTTGCCTGAGAACGATTTTGTACCGCTGAGGATAGTGTCCCATGTTTCACACCGTCAGCCCCTCACAAAATTTGAGCAGCAAAGAAAAGGGGTCTTCTGACAGATAACAGAAAATCATGATGTGCTTTTCGGTTTTTCTACTAATTTTTTACTATAAAGTAAGCCATTTTTTTCTCCTGTTGTAGAACTGGTGTAAAAGGAAGAGAGTGCAATATAGAGACTATCATAATGCATAAATAAAAGCTCAGAGGTGTTCCTCCTCCTGAGAAGCAGATCACCTTTCCCTGAAGATTGTGGAGGAGCCTCGAGTTCCACCTTTGCCTAGGAGCCAGATGCAGAAGCTTCACCCCTGCACCCCCTCCTTCCATGCCCCCACATCACCAACAACCTAATATTTCAGCCATACCCTCTTAGTATTTGTGTTTTCAATAAAGAGGTGAATTCTCAACATGTTTCTGTGTATGTCTTCTGGATTAGTAAACTTATGGTGTCTGTTATCAGAAACTGTCCTTTAAACAAGATGACAAGGTCCTCCTTTAACGAGGTGACAGTGCTGCATATCTCAGGACCAACTCATAGTGTGAGAGATAAGATGTGCCTCACCCCTGACCATGGGCAAGAGAGGCAGGACAAGTCCCTAGGGAAAGACAGTAATTTTCCAGACAAAGCTGGTTCTGATTAAGCCGAGAATTTCATTTCAACCCTGAACCCTAAAAGAAACTTCCTATGACGTTATTCCCAAGAGAAGAAGCAGCAGCCAGCCCAAGGATACCCAAGCTGGTTCCACTTCTTTCCCCTGCCTTCCCTTTATGTGGCACACAGAGGGCACGGACAGCTACTCTGGCAGGGCTTCTGCTGCTTCAAAGGAACACTAGACTCCACCCCATCCAGTTCACAGGCAGGCTTTTCTCTCTTGTTTCACAGCTCCAGTCCAGGTATCTGCTCCTCCCCAAAGCAGAATCTCATATTTCTTGAGGTCTTTCTTAACTATATAGTTCTTGTATCTCAGAAACAGACTACTTTACTTGAATCTTTTTTTTTTCATTCTTGCAGCATGTTAAGGGATTCCTGACAAAACCAGACATGTACTGTGTTCACCCTCATGTCTCTTACTATCAGCCATGAGACTGCTTGCAACACTGATCAGATACTGGGTGTTCCTACTTCCAAATCTGACCTCCAAAGAATAGAATCCCAGCCTCCTCTTAAGCCAATCATGCTCTACACCCCCCTCACTTCCTATCCTGGTAATACACACCACCCCCAAATAAGGCAAGAAAAACACCTGCCCCTCTTAAATCAGAGTAGCAGCTGTGAGTAGGGTTTGTTAACAGGATCTAGATAGAACATGTTCTCACCATATAGGCAGCTGACAAACACCACAGTTGCAAAATTTGGCTTTCATGAGAACTGTGTGCATATTGATAGCTCAAAAGAAATGATAGCAAGTTCTCATTGAAATTTTCCTATTCCAAATCAAATAGAATATCCATCCCCCAGTTCCATAAATTTCTCTGACAATATTTACATATTGAGCAATTTTATCCCACATTCAATAGCATGCTCAATTGTGTTTTGGTGACACTGTGAAACCCTGTATTCCAAAAACAACCAAAAAAAGCACACTTATTAGTAGCATTAAGTACATTGACTCCATTGAGCAACTATGACCACCAGGCATTGCATCTCCCCAACTCTATACCTTCCCAGAGTGAAACTTCACGTTCACTAAACATAATCTCTCAGTATTCTATCCTCTAACCCCCAGGCAACACTACTCTACCTATATGAATTTGAACGCTACACACACACACACACACACACACACACACACACACACACAAACATGTAATTTATCCTTTATTTATCCTATTAGCACAATGTATACAAGGTTCAGTTATAATGTAACGTAACAGAAATAATGTTGTAAGCCTGGACTGCAACAAATATAGATGTGGAAGAATGATTGTCAGGAGCTATAACGGGACAAGCTAATAACAAGCAGGTGATCATCCTGAGATGGCCAGCCTCAGATTATTATATAATCTGCGACCGTTCACCCTTATTAAGCAAGGCTATAAGGGATTCATTTTAGGAAAGATTCCTGCTATTAAAATGTTTTCCTGTTGTTATTATTAAATATATATAACAATCATTAAGTAATAGCACACCCCCTTTGGAGCAGGTCTATGCACATCTACAAAGATGTACTGTCTCATAGTGA
Source organism: Rattus norvegicus (assembly GCF_021556685.1). Lineage (NCBI taxonomy): Eukaryota > Metazoa > Chordata > Mammalia > Rodentia > Muridae > Rattus > Rattus norvegicus. The sequence goes on along the minus strand of NC_141554.1, from coordinate 125,154,861 downwards.
TGCTATATAGACAAATAGATGACTTCTTATGTCTTATTATGATCCTATAAGTATTCCTAAAATTATATCAGTGATTATTAAGCTCTTTTATAGTGGGACTGCTACTAGGTCCTTTTCTGATAGTCAAAACTGCAGTGAGAACTCTGCCAGTCTCCCAAGTGTCACCAGTTAATGGCCCTTAGATGGTAACCAGACTTTCTCCTATTCAGAGCACATTCTAAGAGGCTGTAAAACAATTAACCAAAGGTCATAAAAAGGGAACTAATGATTTGTTATAGGTGCTAGGACAGAGGATAAAATATTGACTGGATTTATCTATATAAAATTTCACTAATAACTTAGTTATGATTTTAACCCTTCAGTGAACCTGTGGAGCTGAGACAGGTGATGGATGTTTAGCCAAATAATTACTCCTAATGGATATGCAGGTAAACATTCTCTGTTGTGAACTTTTATTTCAATTTATGATTTTATTTTTTGTGTGAACTTGTGATGAACTTTGTAACATGTGATCATGTATTCTGAAAGATATTTAAGTGCTGAGTATAAGAGAAGAGTTGTGACTGAGCTAAGAAGAAGTGAGCTAAGAAGATCTGAACTGAGAAGAACCGAGCTGAGAAAGGAACTGAGCAGAGTTTTTAGACAGAACACTTTTTTAGACAGAACTGAACTCAAGAAGAATTTAGAAGTATAGGCATAGCATTAGGAGAAAAGGCATTGAGAGTAAGAGCATTATTGGGACATAAGGGCAGGAAGAGAGCAAGATTAGAAGGAGAATGCAGAGTGGAATAACTTAGAGACTCTCTGTAACATAAAATACTGAGGGCAATGTGCAGAATGCAGGAGGAAAGAGGAAAAAAGAAGCTACAGAGAGCAGAAGGAGCAGGCTTCTCCTTACCATGGAACAGAACAGGTCATTTCTTAATAGCAAGGCAGGCATAGTTTTTTTTTTTTTTTTTTGGTTCTTTTTTTCGGAGCTGGGGACCGAACCCAGGGCCTTGCGCTTCCTAGGCAAGCGCTCTACCACTGAGCTAAATCCCCAACCCCCAGGCATAGTTTTATTAAACAAAGCTTTTTTTTTCTTACAAACTTGGGTTTGATTCATTTAGCATTAAAAGGGTAGAAGCTTTTTCTTTCTCTATGGAAAAAGATTGGAGCTCATTTTTTCATCCAGAATAGAGTGAGTTCTTTCTGCACTGGTGCTTGGTCTTTTGCTCCATATGCAAATGTAAGTATGGATGTGTGTAAGTATATAATTGTGAGAATTATGCATGTGTGTGTAAGAATGTAATTGTGTGCTCGCTTCGGCAGCACATATACTAAAAAAAGAATGTAATTGTGAGAATGCATGGAAGTTCAACCCAACTTGTTTGAGTGGGAATGTATAAATGCACATTCAAGAATCAGTATATGAACTTATTTAAGATTATGCATATTTGGGGGCTGGAGAGTTGGCTCAGTGGTTAAGAGCACTGACTGCTCTTCCAGAGGTCCCGAGTTCAAATCCTAGCAGCCACATGGTGGCTCATAGCCATCTGCAATGAGATCTGATGCCCTCTTCTGGTTTCAGCTACAGTGTACTTATATATAGTAAATAAATGAATGAATAAATCTTTTAAAAAAAGATTATGCATATTTGCCTATGTAAAAGTTTTTCCTTCTGCAAGAGCTAGCTATTCACTTCTCTTGGTTCAGTAGGAGTTTATTGCTCCAAACTTCCCCCTAGCCTGACAAGCAAGAACCATAGAGACAAAAGGGAAAAGACTCTAGCAATGAATCCTTTATCTCCTGCTGTTTTAGAATAAAGTGCTAAATGCCAGAGACTGCAGTTTCTGGCCTCAGAGGAACACAGAAGGCGGTCGGTTACAGTAGCAGAGCCTAGTGACTTAGACATAGATAAGTAAATCAGCTACAGTAACATAGTAACTTAGACTTAGATAAATAAACTTATTATTATACAGCAACCCTAAATATCTCGTGAGACAAAGTCTTACCCTCCACCGATGCTCTTCCCCCTCCACTGCCTCAAGAAGAACCAACAAGAAAGAACCCCCCCCCCGGCTGGGGCTACCCCAACCCACCACCACCCCATCACCACCCCAGCACATGACAATTCAGAAGATGTGGCCAGCCTGGAGTATATGTAGCAAGACCCCTGTCTCAAGAAACCAAAAAGAAATGCTTTATTTTATTTCAGAAGCTTTTGTTTTCGTTTGCAGTATCAAAAACTGAAGATAGAACCCAGGATTTCATTATTTTTCTAAGTATCAATAATGAATATCCCATATATGTATTGCACTATAAGTAATTTACATAAAAACGTAATACACATCATAAATAATAAATAGTTCATTCTGTATGATTATGTTTCACTTTTCAGCAACTCATTTATTAAAAGGCACATGGGTACATTCGTTGTCAGCTACTATGACCAATGCTGTCGTGAATGTGGTTTACAAGGATCTGTGTAGGTTCTGCTCTTAATTCATTTGAGTGTTTACCCATAAATGAAACGGACAGATTGGACTGCAAATCTATAGGTTGTTGGGGCTTTTGTTCATGTTTCTTACAGGAGCGAAGGCATTTTTTTAAAGTCACAGGTAATACATAAAGATCTATTTTCTGCGCACCCTATCCTGTCCTTCCCCGCAATAGCTATTTTGTGTAACAGCCTCTGTGACTGTTGAAGGATAGTGTTTCATTTTGGTGTTAATACTAAAATTTCAGCAAAGAAGTAGATTTGGGCATTCTAGTTTCAAATACTAATTCTCCTCTTTGGTTATCTCTATTGTTACCTAAGAACTTCCTGTCACCTGCATCGTGTTTTGAAAAAGAATAGGAAATGGTCATGGAGGAGCATGTATTTTCTAACTTCCCAGATTCAAATCACGTATTTTCTAACTTCCCAGATTCAAATCACTGTTCTATATGTCTGTACATTTATCTGATTGCTGTGACAAAGCAAAGCTTCCTCCATTTTGTCTCAGCTGGCTCCATTGCTGGTTTAAACTGAAACTGACACCTTTCCCCATTTTCTACCACTGACTCCCTGGAGAAGTACCACACCCTGTTCTAGAAAGTCCGGGTCAAAATGCCCCAGTCAACTGAAAGCTCTTTGCTTTAAACTGCTTGCTTGCTTTACTTCTCCCTGCAGCTGCCAGTCAGGTTGTAGTTTTTCCTGGATACCTTGCCACGCTTAGTGCCCTCAGCTTCTCATATGTGTTTGGACAAACTTATAAAGCTTATAAACTGCTGCCTCATTGTTTCCTCTTATTTACGACTTAGACACTTTGGGAGAGAATGGGCCAGAACCCTGGGGCAAGTCCTTTCTTCCAAACTAGCTGAGCTTTGAGAAACTTGATCTTCCAGTTCTGTGTAGCTCGAGGCACGAAGGCATTCCACCCTAAGTGCGCATGTGCACACCATAAATGCACGCATGCGCACCTGGGCTTTTCTCCACACTCTCGGAGGCTCTCGCGAGATTTCACCCTTAGTTTCGATCCTATGCCCCTCCTCCACAAGACGCATGTTTTTCCTCCCAACAGCCACTCCCATAAGCATGTTACTCAATCCCCACAATATCGTGCCATTTGCAATCTGCCCAATCCCCAGCATCACAGATATGCACATTCTAGCCCTCCAATCCCTAGAACTGTAAGAATGTGCCTCCCAGCCTATCCGATCCCCAGGGACATAAGACCCTAGACGTCCAAACTGCAGCAACAAATGCATCACAGCCCATCCAATCACAAACCTGATATGCCTCCAAATCTATCCAATCACATGCCTGCTTCTTGTTCAATCCCCACTTCATGCCCACCACTGTGCCTGTTATAGCCGTCCAACCCCCAAGGACAGGATCCCCTAGACAGTTCAATCTGCAGCGTCAAACCATCACAGCCCATCCAATCACAAACCTTATGCACATCCTAGCTTGTCCAATTGCCAGTGTAGTGCTTGCCTGCAATGTATCCAATCCCCATCGTCCTGCACGTCACAGCTAGCTGTCCAATCATCAGCCTTGTGAACGTCATAGTAGGTTCAATCTCCCTTGGCCCCTCAAAGCTTGGAGCAAAACAGTTGGCGGCAGCGCAGCGCGAGGACAGTCCAGTCGCCATCTCGCAGAGCAGACCGCCTGAGAGAGTTCCAAGCGCCTAAAGTTTCAAGAAGACCTTCGAAATGGATCAAGCCCGCAAGTTCGAGAACCAGGACACCCGCTATCAGAGCCTGGGAACTGATGCTTCCTTGGAAGGAGCTAAAGGTTGGTACTTGGGCTGCAATAGAGAAATTGGCGGCCATCGCTGCCCAAAGAAACCTCTAGGGGAATTCGGAGGGTATACCTCTCCCCCCCAAAAACGAACTTTGTAAGGTACACATGTGGCTAGGATGGTAGAGACACCTCCGATGCTACCACAGGCTTTGCGAGGTACACGGGTGGCTTAGATAGAGAGCCGCCTCCGATGCTACTACAAGCTTTGTGTAGTACACATGTGGCTAGGATAGTAGAGACGCCTCCGATGCTACTACAGGCTTTGTGTGGTACACATGTGGCTAGAATAGTAGAGACGCCGCAGATGCTACTCTAACATGCTTTGTAAGATACACATGTGGCTAGGATAGAGAGACGCCGCAGATGCTACTCTTTGGTGGCAGCCTTTGGGTGTCGGGTTAGAATGCCTTCTATCTGCCTCGTGGTATCTTCATCTCCTTCTATCCTCTTTTTCAAAAGTGAAGCCACTTATGATCAATGTTGGGGGAGGTGGTGATAGTGGTGACCAAATTTGGCCTAAATCTGATTTGGGAAGAGCAGCAGAAGGCAATACTTTTGGTTTTCTCGGTACAGGAATGCCCGGAGCCAAGAATGATGCGGGAATCAAAGGCCACGGTGACCAGAACCAGCCAGCCCTGCAAGCTGCAGGCAGGATCCAGCATTTGCCGGGTGATTCTGATATCAGCATGATCTGCAATGCCTTCAGCGGGCTGCAGCTTCAAGAGCTGGATCGAGTCTTCCAACGCACTCAGTTCCCCAACGTGTTTATGAGGTAAACCTCTTGCTCTAGGGAGCTCGAAGTCTTTTCTGGGGGGACCCCTTGGGCTTCTCCAAGCTTCCTTCCCTTCCCCCCATAGTCAGAGGCTGTAGGGGGCCCATTTGGTGGGTTCTATCACCTTTGCTAAGCTTAGGGTCCCCAACTCTTAGGATCCTAGCACTGGAGAGGCAGAGACAGGAGGCTCACCACCAGTTGACTATATTTCACTTTACCTATTATAAAATCTTGAACATTTGTTGTTTTATTTCCCTCAGAAAGGAACCTGGAGTACCAGCAACTGCTGAATCCCAAGCTCAGTCCGTTGAGCGCAGTGGACCAGAAGAAATGTCCAAGAAGCCATTCTAAAACATGCAAGAAGACATTTCACTTTTCCCCTTGTTATTTGGCTACTGGCCCAATGTTTGTGAAATTTAATAAAATTTTTGAGGAATTGGAAATCTAATAACTTAGCGTCGCATTTCATTCCCTACCCGATATTTGCAAAGTGAATATTAAAATTGGCATTTGGGGATAATAAACAAAATTGAGGGGCTGGGGATTTAGCTCAGTGGTAGAGCGCTTACCTAGGAAGCGCAAGGCCCGGGGTTCGGTCCCCAGCTCCGAAAAAAAGAACCAAAAAAAAAAAATAATAAACAAAATTGAGTAAACATCAAATGGGAATCTCACCAAAAGAACTGTAAGCTACTAATAGAAAAAAAGAAAAGGAATCAACCTGCACCTCCTGTTTGCTGTGTAAGATTAAGTAAAATGTGGGGTTGGGGATTTAGCTCAGCGGTAGAGTGCTGGCCTAGCAAGCGCAAGGCCCTGAGTTCCGTCCCCAGCTCCGGGGGGGGGGGGGGGGGGGGGGTTAAGTAAAATGTAACTGTGTAGCAGTGGTGTAGGTGTTTAAGGAATACTTCTGGGTGGGATTGAGTTCAGTACCCATTCTAAATTGGGAAGTTTGCAAATTTGTTCCCCGGGACTTAACATTACGGTTCCAATAATCATTTTAAAGACCTGTTTGGAGAGATGACTCAGCAGTCAAGAGGATCCAGATTCAATTCCCAGAACCCGCACGGTGGCTTCCAATGTCCTTTAACTCTAGTTTCAGGAGATCTGACACTTTTCCTGTTTCCCTGTGTGACAGGCAAAACATCCATATGTTCATTTTTTAAATTAAAACACACAGACTTAGCGAATTGAACAAACTTACGTTGTGGCATTGAGATAAAAGTTCAATTTACCCAAGCACACTATATAAGCAATTAAATACATATTTAAATACATATTTAGTTCTGGTGGAGATATCTCAACAGTCAAAGTGTCTGACTGTCCTATTTTTAGCCTGTAGTAATGTAGTATGAAAAGTCCTAACCCTAGATTTTAATTTTTCTAAACTAGTTATGTCATCTTAAGACGCTGCTGAAGTACATGGTGTGGTTGTTGGTAAAACTTTAACAGCTTGGACATTTCTCTAAAATTGAAACAAAGAATCTAGGAGCCAGGGCAGGTGGCTCAGAGGATATAAGTGCTTGCCCCAAAAGTGTGAAACTCTGCGCTCAATTCCAGGGTAAAAGGAGAGACAAAACTCCAAGAAAGTTGTCTTCTAACCTTCACTGGATGCGCTCAGAATACATGTAATCATAAAAAACAAACCCTCAGGATTAGAGAAATGGCCCAGTACTTATGAGCAAGCTATAGTGCTATTTCAGAGGACTCTGGTTCCCAGTACTAAGGTAAGGAGTACCTTACCTTACTCTCTGGAAAATCTGATGCCTTTGACCTCCAAGGGCTTCTGCTCTGCTATGCATACACACCCTCCCACATATGCACACATCTAGAATAAAGGGTAACAGTAAGTTCAATGACTCAACTTACTTTGAATATACTTTGAAGATAGGGCACAATTTTGAGCTCTGAATATTTTCCCCAGACATTTCTAGTATTAAAGACTTTTTCTGGTTATATTTTGGGCTTTTTTCCCCCTCTGTTTTGGTTGAGACAGGCTTGTTGAGACTGGCTTCTTATATATTCACTAGGTATCCAGACTGGACTAAGAATACACGGCAATCAATACTCCTATCTGAGGTTCCCAGGTGCTCAGACTTATTGCCGTATCTGTACTGTAGCACTGTGTAGTGTTTTTATTAGGTTTCTCTTATAGTGCGTGTTGTGTGCAATTACGGGGAGAAACTGCTGAGCTGGTGGTTTGTTTTTAGTGAATTTTGGCCCAGTTTGCTTAGATAGCTTAGATACTCCTAAGCTGAGGTTAGAGTGAAGACTCGGAAGTTACAGTGCTTGATCCTCTTGTAGAGGATCTGAGTTCAATTCCCAGCTTCAAACAGCTCACAAACACCTGTAATTCCAGCTCCAAGAGAAAAAAAAATTATGCCAATCAGAGGTGCCGAAGTAGCTCTGAGATCAGTCTTCTTTTTAGATTGCTGTCAACACTCAACTACTAAAGGGGCTAAGGCTAGAGTCAAGGTCTAAACATCTTGTGGTTAACAATCTTGAACCTAAAAATAAGGTCCTGCTGCCTTCTAGATTTTTCTTTTTTGACACAGTAACTTAGTTTGAAACTCCGTTTGCAGTGGAACTAGTTTTTAAACATTACAGTACATGCTCAACATTTTCATCTTTCATAGAACATTATAAAAATTATTATAAAATGTAAATTGATGTCTATATGCAGGTGAGGGCCGGCACAAGTTAGATCAAGGCCCATGATTGGACAGTAAAAAGTAAGGCGGGGACAGAGTTTTGGTAAGGCAGGAGAGAAGAGGAAAGAAGAAGAATCAAGATGGAGACCGAGAAGGACGACCCAGATCTGGGTGGTCTTAAATGTCCATAGGTAGTTATAAATATTTCTTTTTTTAAAAGATTTATTCATTTATTATATGTACACTGTAGCTGTCTTCAGAAACACCGGAAGAAGGCATAGGATCTCTTTACAGACGGTTGTGAGCCACCATGTGGTTGCTGGGAATTGAACTCAGGACCTCTGGAAGGGCAGTCGGCACTCTTAACGGCTGAGCCATCTCTCCAGCCCTATAAATATTTCTTAAGGGATCGATTTCTATGGGTCAATTTATCTAGATGGGCGGTTTATATCTTTATCAATTGGTTGTGAGTTTATTGTGTGGACGTATTATGGATTGAGAATTTAACATATAAATCTGATTGCTAAATTACAGCTTATTGAGTCTTGATTTTAATGGGTTGCTGGGAGTTTATATTATAATTACTAGGGGACCGTTGCTGGAAGTGTGGACGGAGTCCGCGACAGGCAGCCGCGATAAGCCAGCCGTTCTTGGACCTCTAGTGTCCTGATTTTACTGGGTAGCTAGGACCAGTGAGTTCCTGGCTAGCAGAGAAACAGCTAGGAGAGGGCGCGCCCTAGTGGGAGCAAAGAGACCACCAGGAAGGGCTAGAGGATAGCTAGAGGTGACGTGGCACTGGAATCGGCCGCCTCTGAGATGAAGGTGTTCCGGAAGATGCCACGTGGCCCTAAGGTGCCGGCTATAGGGCGGGGACGGGATAAAAGATACCATTTATTTAATAATTACCGCAACAAAAAAAAACTGGACTAGAAGTAATTTAAAATATTCAAGATACATTAGCTTCGTGACATAGACTCCAAATTGCCATTAGGTATGCTTTGTTTTGGAGATCTGAATGGCTTTTGGATTGGCCTAGACTGGAGGAACAGAAAATGAAGAAAGGAAGACAAAAGGAGGCTAAGATCGGGTAGGCTCTGTGCTCTGATGGAGATGCACCAACAGGATCAAGGAAACTAAAACTTCTTAATTGTGTACAGGACCAAGGAGGAAGTGAGTTAACTAATCTCAGTAGAGGATCTCTGTAGGAGAGCAGTCTCCAGCTGCAGTCATCCAGGACACAGGGGTTTTAGCTAAAGGTCAATGTTCGTAAAGATCACACATAGACTAGGGAAGGTAATCCCATGGTTCTGAAGCTTTGGGGTCCTTGATATGGCCATGCTTATGCCGATAAACATTCATACAGGGCTATACTAGATCACCAGACTTTGCATTCTAGGATATAAAACCAACTGCCCTTCATGGACTGTTAAGCCAACACCCAAGAAAGTCATAGTATCCTGTGATTTAATAGTCTACTTGGAAAAAAGAAAAAAATAATCCAGGCATGATGGCATGTGCCTTTAATTCTAGTACATGGGAGGCAAAGGCAGGTAGATCTATGTGAGTTAAGGCCACCTTGCTCTACTGAGTAAGTTCCAGGCCTACCAAGGCTATATAGTGAGACCCTATCTCAAAAGAAAAAAATGGAATGATCTTGCATCTTTTAAAAAGGCATTTATGAACTAATTATGGTTTCATACACCTTAATCCCAGGACTCAGAAGGCAGAGGCAGATTTATCTTTCCACGAGTTTGAGGCCAGCCTAGACAGCAAATTCCAGCCGAGCCACGTGTTGATATTTAATTTACACACACTCACACACACACTGGTGCCCTCTGCTGGCCTCCTCTGATAACAGGCATGCAAGTGGTGCGTGGTCATACAGTCATACATACAGTCAGAATACTCATGTACTTTAAAACAAATAAGTAACATTAAAGAACGCTTTAAATTTTTTTATAAAATTACTGGAGCTTGTGAAAGTAAGTAGTCTCTTGACAAAAATGAATACAGGACAAAATACAATGGTGAGATCAGACAATTAATAAAGAAATGGGGATGGCAAAGAAATCGGAGAAAGTAGGTTTGAAAGAAAAAAATAAAACAAATGTATCAAGAATGTTTATTTTTTAAAGTACCCTAGTTCTCTGCCTGCATCGCGGCTGTCAAGTTCAAAGGTCAAACCCAAGGCTAGTACCAGGCTCTCCTTGTCTTATATTTTTAGAACATAGATTGTATGAGCTGAAGAGATGGCTCAACAGGCATCAGTTTCCCTGCACTGGAGTTACAGATAGTTGTGAGCCACCATACCTGTGCTGGAAATCAAAATCTTGTTCCTATACAAGAGCACCCCAGTGCTTTTAACCACTAAGCCACAACCCCAGCCCCTCTTACCATAGTTTTTCTTAACAGAACAATTTTTATTTAAAAAACTTACATACAATAAATCTTCCCCACATTCTTTCTCCTCCTTCAATTCCTCCCATATCCCCCACCCCCTTACACATCTACTTTCATTTCTTTTTTTTAATCCTATCATATTTTTAACTGCTAACAGACACAGATCCTCCCAACATGGTCAAATATGCTAACCTAAGAGTTTGAAGACTTTCTATACACTTAGAGACCTAACGTTATCAAAGTCCTTTGTATAGAATGAGGTCCAATTCATTATTTGAGAAGAAATCCTAGCAAAGCCATTATCCTAGCAGATTTTTTGGGAATCACGAGTCTATATTGGTTAAGAAGTTGTCTTAGTTGACTTCTATTGATGTAATAAAGATCATGACCGAAAACAACTTGGGGAGGAACAGGTTGGTTTGATTTACAAATCCTGAGTCATAGTTCATTGGAGGAGGCAAGGACTGAAGCAGAAACCTTGAAGGAGTGCTTCTTACTGGCTGGCTCCCCAGGCCTTGCTTAGCCAGCTTTCTTATACCACAAAGAACCACCTGCCTCGGGATGGCATTGCCCACAGTGAGAAGGGCTCTCCCACTTCAAACATTAAGTTTACAAAATTCCCCTACAATCTTACCTACAAACCAATCTTACTGGGCCTTTTTTTTTTCAGTTAAACTATCTCTTCCCAGATGACTCTAATTTGTGTCCAGTTGGCTAAAACAAACAAACCAACAAACTTAACCAGCACAGTATTCTGGGAAGATTAGAAAAAATAAATATTTGGGGAGACTATTGTGTTTTTTTTTAAAGCATGAAGTTCAAGTTTTGAAAATGTAAATCCCCTTTGCTGTTTGTTTGTTTGTTTGTTTGTTTGTTTGTTTGTTTTCAGACAGTGTCTCATATTACCTAGGTGGCCTTGAACTCCTAGTCTTCCTGTCTCCAGTTCCAAAGTGCTGGGGTTATATTCGTGGGGCACTACATTCAACAGCTCTTGCAATCTCATAAAAAGTGTTATGCCAGGAGGCCTGGTATGACTGGGGGCTATGTCCTTAGCCTTGCACTTACCAGGCAAGTGCTCTACCACTGAGCTGATTCTGCGGCCACTTAGTCATGCAAGGTCTTCAGTCATTCTTGCTATAGCCATAAAGTAGCTTCTAGTGCAAGTACGCACAGATATAGCCTCCCTGAAGCTAGACAAAGTGGCACAAGCCTGTAATCCCAGAATTTGAGAGGTCAAGATGGGAGGCTTGCATAGTTGAGGCCTGCCTCTACTCCATAGCAAGTTCGAGGCCAACTGTGTCCAGTATGTGCAAACTGCTGATGTTATAACCTGGTGTTGTCATCTACAAATGTGTTGGTAGCTTTCTTGAGATACATGCAGTTTATGGGCTGTAAGTTGGTCACTCTTGGCACTCAATAAATAAGTAAATAAATAAATAAATAAATAAATAAATAAATAAATTTTCCCTAACCTTCATTCTGTCAACCTCCGTTTCCACAATCCAGATTCCTGCCTGTCCTTTGGGTGTCATTCACGTCCTTTCCTGGTTAGTTCCATAGTCATGATGTAGAGTAAAAGCTAATGGAAACTGAATGTCCCCATAATACACACAAGATTGGATCTGTGTTAGGTTTAAATGGCTCTTTTTCTCAGCTCTGAGCTTCCTTAGGACTCAACTTTTGTAAGCTCAGTCCCACTTGCTGCCTGTGCCAGCCTTCATGTTCCTCTTCCTCCTTGGTAACAATGTAAGAAACACAGGCTGCTCTCATTAAACTGATCAGAAAAAAAAACATTATGTCAGTCAGAGGTGCAGAAGTGAGTATGTTTTTTATCTGAAATCGAAACAGGTAGTCAGAGCTGGCATTTGTACACAGTTGACACAGTGGTAACACAAATGTCAGAATGTCTAACAAGAATGTTAGTCTTGTTATTTTTTCTTGTAACACTCTTTCTATATTACCCAAGCTGGCCTTGAACTCCTACACTCCAGAAGCCATCCTTCTGACTCAAATGGCTCAGTTTTTCTTTTATATTTTTATCACTTTTATTTGTTTATTTTACTGGTGTTTTGAGGTACTCACCAGAGAAGACTATCAGATATGGATTTAAAACAACAGAAAGTCTTTATTCTCTGGTAGGCTGCTACACTGGGTGTTTGGGATCCTGGCGTAGCACTGAGCCTCTCTCAGGATGAGTTTTTAAATGCAAAAAACATGTCTTGGATTGGTGTACTTTAGTTAAGAAGAACAGTTACCCAGAAGCAGAACTACAGAAGCCAAGCCCGAGGTCAGTCCATTTAAAGACTTTCCCAGAACTACAGACTTTGATGAATTAGGTCTCTGTTTTTATTTTGGCAGGTAGTACTGTCTATGTGCTGAGTTTTATGGTCTGAAAGAGGTCATTGTGCTAAGGCCTGGGGGCCTATGATATTCCCCACCAGTCTTAGTGAATGAGTCAAATTATGGACTCAACCTACTCTAAAGGGGTGTGGTAGGTACTAAGAACCACTAATTTGACTGACTTACTCCTTTGTTGTACACAATTGGCCATGGGATTTAAGATGAAGGACCACAACATTAATCCAATTAGGATGAGAATTAAAGGTCCAGTCAGTCCTGATAGCAGGGCAGTTAGCCAGGGGACCAAGAGAAATGGTACCAATTATCTGATTCATGTCTTTGTACCGATACCTTTCTGAGGTTTTCCCCCAAATATGGCCAGATTTTGCTTTTCAATTACTCCTGCTCGATTAACATAGAGACAACGGGTTTCTTCCAAACCCATACACAGTCCTTGTCTCGTGAGAAATAAGTCTAAGCCTCTGATGTTTTGGAACCACTTCTGAAAGAGAGCTAACTGTTGTTCTCATCCAGAATTGGAATCTTTTGGTACCTCTGGGTCCTCATCTACCTGTCTACTTCGTTCCTTAAAATTTTCAACCCCCACGATGAAGGCTGAGGCTCCTGTGACTATTGAACTGGCTATGCCGCGCCAGCCAGGAGTGGAATGAGGACAGGCATAGCTATTTTTTCTATTCTTTCTTTATTCATTTATTCTTTATTTATTTATTTCTATTTCTTTCTAGTCCAGGATCCATATTAAAATATATTCTCTCCTTTCCCCAATTATATAGATATATCTAAGCAAAAGGTGCATAAAAGGAGTTTCTCATTTCATCAAGCATCAGAAGAGGCACATTTAGTCAAACCATGCCCAGCAGGTAGTCTCACGTGTTTAGTATATATCGCTGTTGTCCAGATGAGTTAACCCAAAGGCAGAATAGCAGGTATCAGAAATAAGGGGAAATGTGTAGATTTAAAGATTTTGTATATTAGACAAGTTCCAGCCTTTTTTTTAAGTCCCTTAACATTAATTTGGGTTGCTCCTGGTCACGAGCCTTGTCGGCCAATAGACTGACAGTAGTATGGGGGGGATTAACTACCCCCACCATAACATAACCAGAAATCCTAGCTGATTCACTAAGTGGTGGACCTTGTCAAGTGTGGAAAGCAGGGATAGGAATCCTCCAGCTTCCTGAAGAGCAGGAGGTGGGGCTCTGGTTCCAGGTGTGTTGAGTGAAATAGTTTCTCTGGAAGGGAAAGTTGGTTGGAGATCTGGCCTGGATAGAAGAGTTTTGTTAGAACCCAAAGGTCTGGAGACCTAAAGGGGACACAATTTCTTCTGGATAGTAGGCCCAGGGTTTCTTTCTGTGACATTGGAGGTCTGATTCCTCAGGTTCTCCCTGTTCCCCAAAAGCCAGAATCTTTCGTAAGGAATTTCTTGAAGTTTAACGTTGTAGGCATTGGATTACATTTTCCTACTGTGCATTCCTTGAGAGGAGGGTTTCTTTCACATATATGTATTCATCCATGTGCGCAGGGAAGCCTCTGTTCCACAACCCCAAGTTTTTGCAATGAAAACTCCTCTTGTTTCTCGTAACTAGGAGATCCAACGGCAGGGAGCTGTAATCTCTATTCCTATCTCAAAAGACCAACTTTCATATCTTTCCTCTCTCCAGTACAACCACACACTTAGAGTGGGCATCGGTGTGCAAAGGTCAAGATGGAATGTAGGTCTTCGTTCATGTTAGCTATTACCTCTCTGTGCTCGTCTTCCTCAGTTTCCTAGTACAGGTCTGAGGGCAGTGAGGTTTGGAGCATGTCTCTGTATTCAAACCTATAGGGCAAAACACAAGACTCAGAAGGATGTAGAGGAGCCGAAAGCGGAAGGGTCCGGGGCCAATGAACCCTTAATGTTAATAGTTTCATTGTCTGGGACAATGTTTCTACTTTCTACCATCTCCACCCATCTTGGGATCCCAGTAACCATGTGGCACTTGACAATCGTCTGTATAACTCTACTTCCAGGAGATCCAACACCCTATTCTGGCCTCTGCAGTTATTATACGTGCATGTGGTGTACATAATACATAAGCACAAAAATAAAAATATAATGATTTCTTAATTCATTCTTTGACTTAGTTGGTATGTGTCCATATGCATGGGTCCAGGTAAATGAAGTCCATGTGATTAGAAGATATTTCAGCCACATCAGCTCAATCCTCAGACTGCGTGGGTCCCAAAATCAAACACTAATGTTCAGACTTGGTAGCAGGTACTTGGTAGAATGTACTGGTCAGCACATTCCACTGGCCCTTTAGAAAGCGTTAAAAAATCTATTTACTGGACTGGCTGGCAAGATGGCTCAATGGGTAAAAGCCCTTGCCACCAAAACTGATAGCCTAAGTTTGACCCCTGGGACCACATGCAAGGTCAGAATGAACTCCCATGGCATGTGCTCTAACCTCCATGTGAATGATGTGGTGTCCATACATCCCTGATAAATAAATTTAATAATTAAAAAAATACCTTTGCTGTGTGTGTGCATATCTGTTTGTTTGCCAGGGCAAGGAAGTGGGAGAGCAAAGTTAAAGAATAAACATTTTCTTTCTGCCTGGTGGTTGGAGGATGGGACTCAGGTCCTCAAGATTTACTTGTGGAGACATCTTACCATCCCTTAAAAATCGTGTGTGTGTGTGTGTGTGTGTGTGTGTGTGTGTGTGTGTATGTGTGTGTGCGCGCGCGCGCGCGCGCTCGTGTCCGTGTCACTGTCCGTGTCCGTGTCCGTGTGTGAATGTGCATGTATGCGTGTAGGTCAGGTGACATCCCATTAGAGGCACCCATCTCCTTCCATCAAGTATGTTCTAAAAATGGAACCAAGAGCATCAGGTTTGACCGAAGGCCCTTTACACACTAAAACATCTCAGCAGCCCTAGTTTAAAAACTTAACCAAGAAAACATTAGTTTGGGCAGGAGAGATTGCACTGTGGTTAAAAGCACTAGTCTCTTCTGGAGGACCCAGATTCAATTCCCAGCACCCACAAGGTACCTAACAACCATCAGTAGCTTCAATCTGAGGGAATCTAATGCTCTCTCTGGCCTCTCAGGCACTACATGAACATGGTATACATGCATACATACATACGTACGTACATACATACATACATACAGGTAAGATATTTGTACATATAATAAATAGATAAAATAAGTTTTAAATATTTATTTATTATGTGTCTTTGTGTGTGTGTAGGTAGGCCAGAAGTTAACCTTGGTTGTTGTTCCCCACAAGCCACCTACCATGTTAATTTAAGACAGGATCTCTGACAGAACTTGGGGCTCTCCTAAGTTCACATTGACTGACTGGGCTCACCAAGGATTTGTCTCTACCTTCCTAGTATTAGGGTTACAATTGCATGCTACCACACTTTGCATGGGTTCTGGGGACTCAAACTCCGGTGCTTATGCTTGTGTATGAAGCACCTTTCTGACGGAGCTATCTTCCGAGCTCAAAAAAAAAAAAAAAAAAAAAAAAGGCTTATTTTGTTTTTTGAGACAATGTTTCTCTATCTATCCATACCCAGCTATTTTTTACTACAGTACATACTAGTGTGTGTGTGTGTGTGTGTGTGTGTGTATTTCCATCAGAATTTGATGTCCGTTGGTTTTCTCTATTGCTCACCACTACTAAATAATTAAACTATATTTACTTATTATTTGTGTGCCGAGGATGGGGTGGCTTGTTATGGTGCTCATGCGAAGGCCTTTCCCTTTACCAAAAGGATTGGTACATCCGATTCAGGTTGGATTGCAACCCTCTATTACCTTCCAAGCCATCTTTCTGGCTCTCTTCAGCCTTTCAAAACTTACATTCATTCATTCATTCATTCATTCATTCATTCATTCATTTAATGTGTGTGTGTTTGAGGGGTGGCATACTGAAGTATTAGCCTCCATCTTTTAAAGACATTCATTTCTGTGTATGTGTGTGCTTGTTTCTGTGTGGCAGCACGTGTTTCTGTGTGGTAGCACACAAGCACAGCAATGCTTTTGTAGAGCGGTCTAAACACCGGCAGGCCAGAAGAGGGCACTAATCCTCTGGAGCTGGAGTTACTGGCAGCTGTGAACTGCCCAGTGCGGGTCCTCTGGGATAGTTAAGCACTCTTAACTGCTGAACTGCATTTTCAGCCTCCCTGTCTTGCTTTTGAGGCAGGGTATCTCTCGTTTGTTGCTCTGTGTTCTTCAGTTTAGCTGGCCCTCAGCTTCAGGAGGATTCTTCTGTCTCCACCTCCCATTCCATTATAGAACTATTGAGATTCAAACACCACTGTAACTTTTTTTTTTTACATGAGTTCCAGTGATCCAAAGTCAGTTCACTGGGTTTGAACTGCAGACACTCCTAGCCACCAGGCCATCTCTCAGTGCTTTACTAGGTTTTCTGCTTCTGTTCCCGCAAAGCTGAGGGGTATGCAATCGTGGCCAGTTTTTATAGCTGGGTGCTTAGGATTTGAACTCGGGTCCTCAAGCTTTCCCAGCAAGCACCCTTACCCATTACCTCCTTGGCCATGTTGTGTTCATTTTTCCCCCTTTGCCTTGCAAAAGTTTTTTTTCTCTACAATATCCTCTTTTCTTTCCTATTTAACTATTACTTCCGCTCATCTCTTAAATGCTACTTTTCTTCATGTTCTCAAACACCCTTTCTAGGAAACTGCTCATAGACCTCAGTTACATGTACTACAGAATCCGTCCTAGTCATGTGAGTTCGTGGGGCTTTTGAGTTGATTCCGCAGTTAAAAGCCTTTGCTATTCACACAAAGGATCGCGTATGAACTCATTATTGCCCTGATTCCAGTTTGGGGTGATCTAATGCCCTCTTCTGACTTTCAAAGGCAGTATACACACATGATGCCCTCATATACTTAAGCACACACACACACAAAATAACTCTCAAGAAAAAGGTGATTTCATGTCTGTAAACACCTCCTCGGCAGGTGTTCAATTCTCCCCCTCCCCAGCTCCCACCTTGGGTATTCCAGGCAGTTGCTCTTGTACTGAACCATCTTCCCTCAACCCTAGGGTTGGCGTTCATTCTTATTTTCCCCTTTACATTCTATTTACTATATTCTCTGTGTGTACTTAAAGATCCGAAGACAACCTTTGAGAGGCAATTCTGTCCCTCCCCTGTGTGGGTCCAATTCAGTGGTCAGGTGGGACAGCAGGGGCTTCCACCCACTGAGCCATATCACGGCCCAAGCGATTCCGTTAATTCTGCGATCAACCCAGTATACTCTTTTCCCATACTCACCACCTTTGCTACTCTCTGAATGGCTCTATGAAGTTGGACCTGTGCCTATTTTATTCATTGATATTAGGCTCTATCATAAACACTGTGCTTAAGAAGGTCTGTTCAAAGAATCTCTTTAAACGGATTAATAAACATGACTAAAGGCCCCTTTAACTCAACATATACTTCCCTCTGTTTTCTTATATCCACCCAAGCCAAGTTTTATCATTAAAATATTACTGCTCATCTGGCCTGTCCTCTCTGCATCTCAGAAATGTTAACCAAATGCATTTGTTATTTTCATCTCCCCATTACCTACAGAATACACCTTAAAATCCTTCAGTGTGGAATTGGAGCTAAATCCTGTGTCTTAAAACGTTTTCTGCTTATTGGTTTCTTAGCATATACCAAGCACTAAGCTGGTTCCCAAACAATTGTGAATAGGGGTACACTAATTTTAACGTGGTGTGATTAGTCCTATTGGAATCTATGAGGACAGGGATAGTTTCAGATTACAGATGATAAAGCATTAGGCTTTCTGCCATCTCCAAGTTCACAAATTCAGTTAAGTGCAACATCCAATTCAGTGGCCACGTGCACATTTCAAGCACTTGACAGCCACATGAGAATAATATCTTGCATATTTGTCAACTTATCAGAGAGCATTCCCATCATCTGTGGAAATGGGGGTTACCTATGGGTGCTTCAAGGAGAGCATGGACAACTGTCCAAAGATTGCCAGAAACACTCTCCAAGCGATCGAGAACCAACTCAAGCCCTCCCTCCAAATGTGAATTTTAAAACAGCACTTGTTCCTGTTAACACATTCAACATTAAATTTCTAAAGTATTAAAATGTGATATAATAAATAGGTTCAGTTCTTGACGTCATCACAACTTTGGTTGCCTCAAGTAAATCCTAGCTTTTTTTTTTTCAATGAACTTCTCCCATCCACATAACTTATGCAATAGGGCTCTGCAAATACTCACCAGTGGAATATTTATTTCAGGGCTAAAATTCCAGATAATACCTATCTTGAAACTTTCCCTCTGGAGCGCTACTCCATCGCCTTCCTTCTCTGCCACTCGTGCCCTTTAAAAAAGAAAGAAAGATACCAAAAGACTTTAAGAAACAACAAAATATTTATTTTAAGGCTGGGGATTACGGAAAATCTAAATAATGGAAACTGGACTCTCCTCTGGGTCTTCTAGGAAATCAGAGGCAGCACCCTCTGCTTCAGCTCGATGCTTTCCAAGTTTAGCAATCAATTCTTTCGCTGGATTGAAAACGCCATTGGTCTGCTGGTCACAGACATAGCAGCGCGAGGTGGTGCGGAAATGCTGCAGTGCACAGCTCTCGCAGAAATAATGCCTACACTTGGTAACAACTGGATTTTGGAAGGTCTGGCGACAGATGAAACATTTGAATGGTATTTCCTCATCATCGCTTCCCACTTCATAGTTTTCATCCTCATAGACGCCATAGCGACCCTCATCAAGCTCACGTTCGATCTGCCACCCGTGCTTGTAATCTGAACGGTCATGAAGGAATTTGCAGCTGTCCCCGAAGCCGCAGAATCCAGTCTCCTTGTAGTCCTTGCAGATGTCGGGCTGGTAATCCCAGCGCACGGTGGCACGTAGATGCTCAGGGGCTCGGATGGGGCCTTTCCTCACCATCCCGGAGGAAGCATTGCCCATAGATGTATCCTTGGGCTTCACGTATTTCTGATAATTATTGATTCCCCGATAGATCTTGTCATCTTCCTTGCCCCTCAGCTCCTCCTGGATCTTCTGGCTCCGCTCAAAGATGGACTGTGCATCTCGTTCCTTCTCAGTGTCCAGTTCATAGACAGCGGTCGCCCCCATATCTTCGGGCCCTACGGGTTTTGCTGAACGGGTAGACTTGTAGGTCACGCCAAGACCCTCAGGTTCATTCTCATCCTCACTACTCAAACCGCCGTAGTTTGTCTTCTGTTTAGCGCTGCCACGCGTCTTCTGTATCATCGGGTTGTGGGTAGCCTGCTTCTTCTCGGGGCGGACCACAGCGCTGCCTTCGTCACTGCTGCTGCCGCTGTCCCCGGACCCCTCATCACAGAGCGGGCGCTTTCGGCGGCCAGCCGTTCCTTTCCGGCCAGGCTTTTTGAAGAGAAAAGTGCACACCTTACCGGTAGAATTCCCTGGAGAAAGTTGCTCCGCCATTAGAGATCCCCAAGTTCTGAAACTGCTGTGACCTACGGGACCGCTTCCGGTCGTCACACCTCTTGGTGGTCTCTGCTGCAGTGAATCGGACAAGAGGGGGTTAAAAAAAATACACCGCCGGGGAATGCTTGCCAGACCGCGAACGCCAGTTACTTTTGGGCCCTCGCAGCCGCCGTCGCTTCCTACTGAGCGGTACGGGGCACCGCCCCTCTCGCGTGCTGCCGGAAGAGCGGTGAAGCCCCCGGTCACCTCTGAGGAGCCGGTAACGGTGACGGGTTGGAGTGTGAGTAACGGTGAGGAGATGTGGTTCGAGATTCTCCCTGGCCTCGCCATTATGGGGGTGTGCCTGGTCATCCCCGGGGTGTCCACTGCGTACATCCACAAGTTCACCAACGGGGGCAAGGTAAGGCGGCCGACTCTGCCGCGGGTGGGCTTTGCGGTCTCGAGAGTTCCTCTAGGGACGGTGGGGGACAGTGGCCATTTACGGTGGGGGACGGTGGCCGCTTGGATTCGCTGTCATTCAGTGAAGGCGAAGCCATCTAAGGGGGTCCTTCTCTTAATGTTGCCTGAAAGCGGAGACTTGGGATTCCACCTTTTACTTTAGTAAACCGTAGCTAGTTTTCGGCTGAGGAGGAGTAGTCCAAGAAGGCAAAATATCTATTTGGCAGTTAGCAAGGTAGATTACAAGGAGTTAGGCCCTGATTCCTAGGCAGAGGAGAAAGGTAGTCGCGTTCCCGCTCCTTCCCGTCATTCATCTCCTTGTGGACAGTTTTTAATTGATTTGGTGGATGTATTTGTGCACTTGAGTGCAGGTACCCGCGGAGATCAAGAGAGGTCCCCGGGTCTCTTGGAACTGTCCTAAAAGGAGGTTAGGAGCCACCAGAAATGGGTGCCACGAATCAAGTCCTCTGCAGGAGCAAAGAGCAGTCAAGTTCAGGAAAGCCTCAACTACAGTGAGACCCTGTCTCAAAAAAAAAAAAAAAAAGTTGAGATAGAGAAAGAGGACAAGGAAACCAAATCAGTGGTGTTGGTCCCCTCCCCCAACCAAAAAAGGGAGAGGAAATCTGAGAAGTCAGTTACCCGCGGTTTGATTTTTATTTAGAAGATTTTTAGCTTTGTGTTAGCTTTTGTTTTAAGGAGAATTCTACTTTTCTAGTGAACCATTTCTTTTGGTAAATATTTATTAGTTTTGTATGTGTGTCTGCTCCTATCTGTGTGCACCCATGAAGAATAGAAGAGGGTATTTTGTCTCTCCTGGACTTGCAGTTATGACACTCACCCCCCCCCCAAAAAAAACCACCAAATTGGTGCTGGGAAGGCAGTTGAGCACCCAGGAATAGCAGGCAGAGTCTCTTAACCAGTGAACTATCTCTTTAGCCTCTAGGGTGTCATTTAAGAAAAACCGTTGGATATATCTTTTTACTGGATCACTTATATTTATTAACTGCATTGTCCTTTATTTGAAGGAAAAGAGAGTTGCTCGAGTTCATTACCAATGGTATTTGATGGAACGCGATAGACGCATCTCTGGTGTCAATCGCTACTATGTGTCCAAGGTAAGTTGACTAAAAGATTGTGGTCTGGTAATGCCTTAGCTAAGGTCCTACAGTGCTCATCTAATTTGCATGGTTTTTACTAATGTAGTATACAATCTTTTACATATATAATGATCTTTGGTGTATGTGTATGTGGGTAGACTTGCTCATGCATGGGCATATGAAGGGCACAACCATTTATTTATCTGATTGGTTGGTTGGTTTATTTGTAGTTTAAGACAAGGAGGGTCTTAATATTTAGCCTTTGCTTGCCTGGAACCTGCTATGTATACTCAACTGACCTTGAAGTCCTAAATTGGCCTACCTCTGACTCCTGGGTACTGGGATAAAATGTGTATACTAGCAGGCCTAGGTATTTATTTTTAAATTCATCTTTATTCATATATATGCACCATGGTATAAATGTGGAGGTGAGAGGACAGCTTGGGGGGGTCAGTTCTCTTTTTATCATGTGGGTCCCAGGGATCAAATTCAGGCCCTCAGTCTTAGTGGCAGGCACTTTTACTCATGGTTCCATCTTGTTAGCCCTAGTACCTTATTTAAAGAATGGATAGAGCTGTCATGGTGACATGTGCTTTGTAATCCTAGCCCCTGGGAAGCTAAGGCAGGGGGAACTGTGATTTTGAGGCTAACTTGGGCCACCTAGTAAGATACTAGCTCATAAAACTAAACATAAAAAAGAATTGTTATAGTTTCATGTGTTTATGTATGGTCTGAGTTGGTGAGTGCAGGTTATATGTGGAGGTCAGAGGACAATCTGAAGGCAGTCAGTTCTGCCCACACCCTTGTGAGCTCTGGGTATTGAACTCAGGTTGACAAGTCTGCATACAAAGCCATACCTCTGCCTCTCGCCCTCATAATTCTTTAGGTTTCATAAATCACGTAATAGCTGCTCCTACCTCATGAATTCCCCCACGGTGAATGTAGGTAAATTTTGTGCTCATTTAATAGATGAGAAAACATGGGTAGAATGAGTAAAAAGTTCTGCACAGAGGCTCAGTTCAGTGCTGTGTGAGAATACATCTCATGTACACGTAACCTGTGCCTTGCTGTTCCGTGCTTTCATTTACTCTATGGTATATTTGCCCAGAAGGAATGTCATTACATATTTCTAGTAGTCGTAAGCAGTTGGTTGTGAATGGGTTTTTTTGTTTGTTTGTTTTGTTTGTTTGTTTGTTTTTTGCAGGGGTGCTATTGTCTTTTTTTTTTGGAGACAAGCACTTGTTACATAGGCCTGACCGGTCTGGAGCTTGCTGTGTAGCCTACAATAGCCTCAAACTCTGAGCAAACTTCTGCCCTTGCTTCTAATAGCCTCAAACTTAGAACAAACTTGCCTTCTGAATACTGGGATTAGGATTACAGATGTGCACTACTGTGTCCACTTTAGGTCTTTGGATGTTTATGGGGCAAAGGTTTTGGAGTTAGGGTCATTGTACCCTGGCTCTGCTACTACTTGATTGCCTTAAGGAAGTGATTTTGTTTTCTTGAGACAGAATCAGGTGGGTTCTCTATTTCATCACCTATGAAGACATGCAGTATTCACCTTGTGTTCAGTACTGTTGTGTGAGACAGTTTACTGTTTGGTCCTCTGATTCATGGCAGGGGGCTGCATATGAGGACCCAGGAGGTGAACGATTACTTGACTGTAGCTCCAGTTAGGGTGAAGGAAAGGTCTTTTCATTTATAGTGATATGTTTGCTGCTGTCAGAAAATGAAGTAAACCAGGTAGAGGGGTGCATCCCACAATCCTAGCATTTGGGAGGTGGAGGCAGGAGGATCAGAAATTCCCCTTTGGTTACATAGGGAGTTTAAGACAAACTTCAATTACATGAGAAGTTGTCAAAAATAAAACCAGGCATGGTATAGTCACACACCTTTAATCCCAACACTCTAGGGATAGAGGCAAGTGAATCTGACTTTGAGGCCAACTAGGACTGTGGAGTCAGAACCTGTCTTAACAGGAGCCTCCTTTAGTGGCCATTCTTAATGATTATGAAGCCACTTTACTTCCTATTGTTGCAGTTAGAGAAATGCAAGATGTGAAATCACTTGTTTTAGTAACAGAATGCTATTCTGTGACACTGGAAATTAAACAACATGCTACATTTTGATGGGAACAGAATCCTCACATTCTGCTTTTCAAACTGTTTTACAGGGCCTGGAGAACATTGACTAAGGAAGCATTTTCCTGGCTGATGAAAAAAATTACTCAGCTATGGTCATCTGTTCCTGTTAGAAGGCTGTGCAGCATATTATATACTATGCACATGTTATGAAATGCATAATAAAAAGTAAAAAAAAATCTAAAGTCATTTTTCTTTTCTATGAAGCACAATAAGGGTTTAGTAAAGATAATTTTGTATAGGCATAAGCATGAGTGGTAAGAGAGAAATAGAGGCACTCTGAAGAAATTAAGACACATCTGAGAGAGTGGGTGTGGGCTTCTCGAAGAGTCTTCTTTTTTTTCTGTTACAATAGTCATATATAGGATTTTGGTAGGAGGCTTAGTTAGGGTTACTATTGGTGTAATGAGACACCATGAGCAAAGGTAACTTGAAGAGAAAAGGGTTTATTTCACTCACAGTTCCATATAACAGTTCATCATCAAAAGCAGTGAGGGCAGGAACCTGGAGGCAGGGGCTGATGCCAAGTCCACTGGAGGAATGCTACTTACTGGCTTGCTCTCCATGGTATGCTCGGCCTGATCCCTTAGAGAACCCAGGACTTCCAGCCCAGGGGCACCATCCATGATGGGCTGGGCCCCCCCCCCCCAATCACTAATTAATAAAATGCCCACAGGCTTCCCTACAGTCGACAGAGCCATTTTTCTCAATTGAGGCTCTCTAGTGACTCCAGCTTGTGTCAAGTCAGCATAAAGCTAGCCAGTACAGTAGGTTTTGAAGTTGCTAGCTTTAAAGGGTTGCTAAGAAACAAATGCTATCATAAACTTTCTGGGGGGATTATAGTCTAGATTACAGTGGTAAGGTAAAAATGTGTAAAAAGTGGTCTAGGTAGGTTATTTTCACTCTAAATGTTAATTGTCTTGTTTGAGATTTCTAGAAAATGTTCAGTCCCTCCCTACCCAAGGTCCTACACATTCAGGCCTTAAGCCTAGTTCATTGCTATTTTAACATATCTATATATAAAGAAATGTTATTCTTAATGTTGACAACCTTTACAACAAATGTCATTAATTGTGCTGCAATTCTTCTCAACTAGAGAGAAGTTTCAGTCAGACTCCAAGGCGAGGGGCTCCTTTCCTATGTCCCCATAATTGTTACTTTCTATCCTGCCTCAGTTTCCTCCTCTGAAATGTTGATCTCTTAAGGGTTGCAAAGGATTGAAAACAATTCTGAGGCTTCTGTGTTGAGCAGAGACTTCCACCTTATCTTTTGAGGGATCAAAAGGCTCAACCAGGTTGGCAAGAAGCCTCAGCTGGTAAATATGCTAGCCGTGCAAGCATAATTACCTGAGTTCAATCCCCAGAAGCCCCATTTTACATAAGAACTTAAGGCTGGAGAGTTGGCTCTGTGGTTAAGTATTTACTGCGTTGTAGAGGACCTGAGTTCAGTTCACAGCATCCATATTGGTGATTACAACCATTTATAACAACAGGTCCAGAGGGTCCCACAGCTTGTGGACCTCAGGAATGCAGTATTCACTTATGCACGTACCTACACATGGAGAGAGAGACACAGAAAATTTAAATCTTTTAAAAAAGCTAGATGTGGTAGCATGCATCTGTAATCCCAGCACTCTTACTGCAAGATGAGAAGCAGAAGCAGGAGAATCACCTGCAACCTTGACACCAGCTAACCTGGGGTATGAAGCATGGCAGAAACAAGAGACTGCCAGAAGCCTGCTCTATCGGTGTGTTTAGGGATCCAAGGAGATGTGAGGGCAGTGACTAAAGCAGTCACAGCACGCACTTGCACGCGCGTGCGCGCACACACAGGCACACACGCACTCAGTAGGTGAAACCAGGCTCCACCAACTTTTTCTCTTAGTCTTTATATGCCTTAATTAAATCCCCATGCAGGAAAAATCACGTTATAACCATTTCTCTTTTTTTAAAGATTAATGTATATGAGTACACTATCACTATCTTCAGACACATGAGAAGAGGTTGTTGGAGCTCATTACAGATGACTGTGAACCACCATGTGGTTGCTGGGAATTGAACTCAGGACCTCTGGAAGAGCAGCCAGTGCTCTTAACCACTGAGCCATCTCTCCAGCCCCCAGGTTTTATATTTTTAAAAGCAAGTTATTCTAAATTCCACATCTGATCATTCAGCTTCTTATGTGATTTCTTCCCATAATACATCTATGTCCTAAAGTAATAGTTTTTCTATTATGGAGTAACAGATTTGAGCAAGCCAAATATGTTTAACAGCCAGTTTATCTTGTACCAGCAAGTAGCAGTTTGCAGTTACAAGCAAGGAGTAGACATCATGTTATTCTAACTTAACACAGTTCTTATTCATCTGACACGATTAACCATCTACCTGTTCTTATATTGTTCTTATAGCAAAGTAAATGTATGGTTAACAAGAGAACTTTAGGTCAGAGATCTTTTACTTTTTTTGAGACAACAAAAAAGAAGACTCTACCCAGTCTACATGCAGTAAGTCCTCAAGATGCACACCAAAGGTTATCAGCAAATTTATAAAACCAGGAAAAGCAGATTTTACAAATGGACACAGAACTCAATCTAAACAACGGGCACTGAAACTCACGAGCCCTTAGCAACTGGGCTTGCCTTAGTTTTACTTCCTGACCTTAGCATGCCTTTCATTCAGTAACTGAGAAGGTTTTACGATGTGCCCTGGGTGTACTGCTACAAAGCAGCTGACAGAACACCCTGACCTGATTTAATTCATTGTACATAAAGAGCACCTTGACCTAATCTTTTTAACAGTACATATTTAAAAATTTTTTTCTCAGAAATCTTATGTTAAATCATTAATCTATCTGACTGGCAATGCTTTGGGGGAAATCACTATTGTTATACATTGTGATTGCATTACCCAGTGGAGAATTAGAACCCTCCCACCCAAGGATATTTATACAAGGCAAAAGAAAAAAAACCAGAGTGACCAAGGCAGCAACAAGTCTAGTAAGGCTAGCAATAGCAAGGGGTCTTCAGGAAACAAGACCCTCAGGGTTTTTCTATCAGAGGTCTACTCATAGTGGCTTTGCTGATGGCTAAGTTGTTTTCTTCAAGCGCCAATACTGACTGCCCCTCCTCCTGATGCATGACTACTGCCTGAAGACCCTTAAAACAAAATGGAAGAAGAAAACTGACTCCCAAAAGCTGCCTTCCCCATGCACAGCCGAGCTCAGTGACATTACCCGCTCATTCATACAATAACATTTTGTAAGTCTCAGCCTGACTGGCAGACAGAGTACGTGAACAGGTATGAGCTTAGAGGTTCAAGTGTCATTATTTGAAGGTAATGTGGACGAGTGGTCATCACTAACGACATCAAACATAAACAATTACTATGATTAAGGTTAATCCAAAAAATAGCAGGGCCTTTCATTACTGATGTCTGATAACCATGATGTCGGTAAATTACCAAAACCTAACATAGGGGCTAGAGGGGTTGCCCAGTGGTTAACAGCACTGGCTGCTCTTGTAGACAACCCAGGTTCAATTCCAGCACCTACATGGCAGCTCACAAACCTCTTACTCCAGTTCTAGGGGATCTAACATCCTCTTCTGACCTGTAGAAGTAGGGGGCACACAGACATACAGGAAGCACTCATGTACATATCAAAAGACACACTTTTGGTAAAAGTATTTTTTTAAACCTCTGTAATAAGGAGAACAACTCATGAAAGTTATCTGGAATAAAATTTGGAGTAAACAAACAAAAGACCAAACAAAACAAAACCACAACAACAACAACAAAAACCCAGTATAGGGGTTGGGGATTTAGCTCAGTGGTAGAGTGCTTGCCTAGCAAGTGCAAGGCCCTGGGTTCGGTCCCCAGCTCCGAGAAACAAAAAAAACAAAAAACAAAAAACCCAGTATAAGGTCAATCAGTTGGAGCTGGAGAGATTGCTAAGCCACAAAGAGTGCTTGCTATTCTATCAGATGACCCAAGTTCAGTTCCAAGCACACACCAGACGGTTCACAATTGCCTGTATGTAACCCCTGCCCCAGAGGATGCGACTCCTCTGTGGGCACACACACACAAATCCACATTCATAAAAATAGTCAAGAGCACACAATGTCATTTTTACCACTGAAAACAAGATGGAGAGGTGGCTTGGCAGTTTAGAGCATGGGCACTGGCTGCTCTTGCATGGGATCTGGATTTGGTGCCCAGCACCAATGCTCAAAAATATCTGTAATCCAGTTCCAGAGAATCTGATGCCCCCTTTCTGCCTTCTCTATGTTTTGCATACACATAGTGTGCAGACATGCATTCAGTCAAAACGCCTATACATATACAAATTTTAAAAAGGAGACAAGACGTGAAATTACTGACATGCTGATTATCCAACAGTCATCTGTGCATAAACATCTAATAGTGCATGAATGGCATTGCAGTGACCTTTGTAATTTATATTAAGATATTTATAGTTCTTAAAAAATGACTGAAAGGGGTTGGGGATTTAGCTCAGTGGTAGAGCGCTTGCCTAGCAAGCGCAAGGCCCTGGGTTGGGTCCCCAGCTCCAAAAAAAAAAAGAAAAGAAAAAGAAAAAAATGACTAAAAGAATACAGAAACATGTTTTCCTCGGTTCTTTTTCTGAGTGGATCCTGCAGAGTTCAAAATTCTAGTTAGCATTCTAGGGATACAGTTCAGTAGTAGGGGGCTTGCCTAGCATTTACAAGGCCCTGGCTTCCATTTTCCTATCTTCTATCGATATAGTCCTTGGCAGGCAGATGTTCTACCTCCCGTGTGACGGGATTGCGAGCATGCACCACCACGATCAACGGCTACTTTCCTTTTCTTGCCGCTGCCTTACCTTTCCCTCTAGCCTGTGAGTCACTGTGGGAGGAATCTGACTTACCTTTACGTCACAGTACCTGCTGTGTGCACATGCTGCAGGTACCCATGGTGTATGGACAGGCTGGCCGGATCCACTTGATAAGAGGATGCCCTCATCCGGCCCTCGGCTTTCCAAGTCATGCCCAGGAGAGGACGAAGGAACCTGGAGAGGACAGGAGGGAAGAAGATAGAGAGGGGAGAGTGTGATGTGCTGTTATAGTAGCAGCCAGTACTTCAGCCCTCCTCATGCTGTGACCATTTAAAACAGTTTCTCCCATCGGGATGACCCCCAAACCATAAAATTATTTTTGCTACTACTTAGTAACTGTAGTTTGGCTACTGTTATTGATCATAATGTAAATATCTGATATGCAGGGTATCTGATATCCCTGTGGGGTTGTGACCCACAGGCTGAGAACCACTGGTGTTCAAGAAGGATGAGGGACAAAGCCAGGAAAGGGTACAATGAATGAAGGGACACAGGTGGACAGGAAAGTGTAAGGCCCCATGTGGAAAGTCCTGAAGAGGGGTCTCACAATGTTCTCTCAGTTCCCTCTTCCTTGTGTTCTGATGTAGTCCACTCCAACCTAGGGACTCATGCTGGTTGGTTTTTCATTTATTTGTTTGATTTTTGTTTTGTTTTGTTGTCCACTTGACAGAGCTAGAATCATCTGGGGAAAGGAAACCTCAATTGGGGGATTCCCCTCTCACTGCCTGAAAGCAAATCTGGGGCACCTTTTCTTGACTAAGAGTTGAAGTGGGAGAGCCTGCCCAGTCCACTGAGCATGGTGCGACCCCTAGGCACATTGATCTGGATTGTGTACGAAAGCAGGCTGAGTAAGCCATGGACAGCAAGCCAGTAAGCAGCATTCTGCCATGGTTCTTTGTCCAACACCACACAGGAGGAACTAGAATGGGCAAGTAAGCTTTCTGGAGAGAGGCCACTACTTTTGTACAGCTGCAGTGGATATACTGAGAGAGGCACTGCCTGGGGGTGTGGGGGCTGACTCTGGGTTGCCTCTTGACGCTGCTGTGCCTTCTCATGTTGGTCATTGCTATTTTACTCCTGTATCTAGCATGGTGTGATTGGGTGTAGGGAGACTCTCGCTGCCTACAATCTGGTGTGATTGTGTAACTTTAATTTTTTCAAAGTCTACTTTTAATGATGGCTCATAAATGCTTTAACCTCCCTTTTAGCCCACTGCCCACCAGAGATACTGGAAAAGAAAGGATAAGGGGAAGTAGACCTGTTCAGAAATGGCTCTTTGGAGCAAGCGCCCATCTATTTTGTCTGGAAATTGGCAGTTTTGTGCAGGGTTTTGTTCACGGGTTAGTAGCGGCAGCTTGATCCACTCACAAACACTTCAGGGATACACCAGCAGTCCAGTTCAGTAGTATCAGGATAGCAGCAGTAGCGGCATGACCTAGCAGAGACAGCCTGGCCTCAGCCAAATCAACAGGAGTCAGCAGGAGGGACCGGGACCAACTGGAATGACAGGAAAAGTTCTTGGCTGTGCCTCCTCCAGTGAAACGAAGATTAGTGAAGACACTAGACGAACAAGCATTGCACAGCTAGCTCTATTAGCAAGCCAAGCTAAGCCTCTGTCATAGTCCATCGTGTCCTATTTATACTCCCTCCAAACATCACATGTCTTCCATGGGTCTCTTGAGTCTTGAGTTAGCAAACCACACATGAGTCTATCTCAGCTGATATCACTCTGCCAATCAGCCCGAGTCTAAGGGAAATGGCAAGAAACTGCAGCACACCACCAGAAGGTTTTTGGCATGTTTCTCTCCATATATAGGGAGAGTCCCAACAAGTGGAGCTCAACTACACAAGGTAAGGTGGACCAATGTATGTGTGTTGTTAAAGAATCCTTCATTGCATGTCCTTTCACGTGCTTACTTTAGCACGTGCATTCACTTGCGTCTGTTTCAGCTTTTTTTTAAGCAGGCTTTTAAAGAGTTAAAGTTACAGCTGTCTAGGGTAGAAAAGGTGTCCAGTGGGCTTTCAGCATTACAAGTGTGTAATTGTACTCAGAAGATAAAAATAGGCTTGGGACAAGTTAACAATCAAAGAAAACATTCATTCTAGGTTGGGTTTGAGCTTCTGGATCTTGTAATCTAGGGATGTAGCCACAGGTTTCGGTGTGTACCATGAAAAGAAAGGGCTATAAATAAAGAACAAATAATTTTGTTTTGAGTATAAGAACAGATGATTAGCCAGTTTAGCTGAACAAGACTTCAAAAGTAAGACATAAAATAGATGATTATCTGTTTCTTCATAAATACAAATTGTCATCAGCTAAGCATAGGAGAAAACTTGCTACTGTAGACTGGCTAGCATAAACTTTGTTAATCAATGACAAACAGGTTATTGCTTTGGGGTTACAGTGAGAGAAAGTGGGAGATATTTAGTTAGGTATGAGTTTCAATAGAAGTATACATAGTGATAATCCTATTGCAATTCCTTTGTGTAATGATTTTAATCTGTTCTTGAAGAATATGCTATTATGGTGATGGTTTTTATAGACTAACTTGTGGCTATGAGGAAATCATTTTTAACATAGACAATTTTTGTCTTAGGTGGTTTTAAAAGGCTAAGAGAAAAAAATAAAGTTTTTTGGAGCTTTGCTTCATTCACCAAACATGGTATGTATATATGTATATATGTAAAATTTTTTGGAGCTTTGCTGCATCCACAAAATGTATGTATATGTATGTATGTATGTATGTATGTATATATGTATGTGTGTGTGTGTGTGTGTGTGTGTGTGTGTGTGTGTGTGTATAAAATGGTTGGGGCTTGGTGAAACTTTCTTTATCCACCAAGTGTGTGTGTGTGTGTGTGTGTTGTGTCTGTGTGTATTCCCTCACCCTTTTCACAAACCCCAGAGAGCACAGCTCCAGAGAGTTCCTCACCAGCCTCAGAGAATCAAGCTTTGTTCCTTCAGAGAGAAAACTGAGTGATCAATCACCAACTCTACACCTCGCCTCAGTTTACCCTGGATTTCGAAGCTGGCCTTTGACTGCTCTTGCCTCTGCTCCTGCTCTAACTTCGCTCTGTAAAGGACTGTAATAGGACTTGTAAGGCAAGCAAACCCTCCCCCCTACCCAGAGTTTTTGTCAGTGTTTTATCATATTGATAGATAGAATGCAAAGTAATACAGGGACAATGTCTGGGTTTTTCTCAGTTCAAGAATCTAACAGAGTAGGTCCTGCAAATGTCTCCAAAGCAATGTTTCCTGGTGAACACAGTGTCCTTGACAGACAGTCCCTCTACTTTCCACACTTGGACCAAGCAAGGTACTGGCTTCCTCTCTTCACCGGAGTTCTGTCCAGGATTGGGCACTCCGTGTGAGCAACATGGGACATGTACAATTTTCCTTGGGATCCAATGGGTCATAGACTTATTTTGGCCTGGCCTGCCACAAGGCAAAGGCAGCTTTCCCTTAGAACAGGAAGGATCCCTTGGAATTTGAGGAAATTATCCCAAACTTCTCACAGGTAAATGCCAGTTCATCACTGCATCACTGAACCATGAGCCAGTGGGGGGTCCTGCTCCCTACATGGCCAAGGCCAGGAATGGAGGTTTAACATTCCAAGGAGGCTGGACACCCTGATTGTTAGAGGCACAATGAGTGGGGATGGGGGGGGGGAGCAGAGAGAGGTGGCTGAGTAGAGGTGTGAGGTCTCCCAGGCAAGGAAAGATGGCTGAGCTTTCAGTGTACAACGCCTCCTCTGAGCTTCTTGTTCCTTTAACTGTCCCCCATTGAGCTCTGATGCCCCCAATTCTGCTCTCCTATACTCCTTCACACTTTACTGAATTGGCATCGAACTTGGCACAGCTGGGAAGAATGTGTACTCAGTGTTGCATGAGAGGTCTCTAAATCTGCTGACCCCTGGAGGCTAGATGAATCCTCCCGCTACAGAGAAAAGGCCTGTTTGTCTTGGGGAAATCTCTTGTCCTTCCGTTCATCAAGGCATATTTTGTCAAGAAAGAATTACCTGTCAGTTCCCTGCATGTCTTTCTTTGACAATCATAAATCTACTTCCTGGAGGCTGGAGAGATGGCTTGACAATAAGAGAGCTTAATGCTCTTGCAAAGGAGCCAAGTTTGGATCCCAAACTCTTTTTCTTTTTCTTTTTTTTTCTCCATCTTTATTAACTTGGGTATTTCTTATTTACATTTCGATTGTTATTCCCTTTCCCGGTTTCCGGACCAACATCCCTCTAGCCCCTCCCCCTCCCCTTCTTTATGGGTGTTCCCCTCACCATCCTCCCCCCATTGCCGCCCTCCCCCCAACAATCACGTTCACTGGGGGTTCAGTCTTGGCAGGACCAAGGTCTTCCCCTTCCACTGGTGCTCTTACTAGGCTATTCATTGCTACCTATGCGGTTGGAGCCCAGGGTCAGTCCAAGTATAGTCTTTGGGTAGTGGCTTAGTCCCTGGAAGCTCTGGTTGCTTGGCATTGCTGTTCATATGGGGTCTTGAGCCCCCCAAACTCTTTTTCTAAGGTTCGTTTATATATTATGTATACAGCATTCTGCCTGCATGTCTACCCACCCGCAGGCCAGAAGAGGGCACCAGGTCATAAATGGTTATGAAGCACCATGTGGTTGCCAGGAATTGAACTCAGGACCTTGATAGACAGTTTCTGGAGGAGAACTCTAACCATCTCTCCAGTCCCAGGCCCACCATCTTCACAGCATCTCACAACTGCCTATAACTCCAGCTCCAGGTGGTCCAACAACCTCTTCTGGCCCTTCAAAGCACCTGGACACATGTAGCATATATACAGATACATACATAAAAATAATAACAGTAAACCATAGTAATTACTTTTCTATTGCTGCAATAAAACATCATAACAAAGACTACTTACAGAAAGAAAGGTCTATTTGGGACTGATGGTTCTAACTGGATAAGAGTCCATTGCCATTATGACAGGGAAGTTTGGTAGCCAGCAACAAGCATGGCAGGGGGAAAAAGCTTAGGGCTCACATCTCAAATCACACGCAAGCTATGGGGAGCAAACTAGGAATGGTGAGAGTCTTTGAGCTCTCAATACCTCCCCCCATGACATACTTCCTCCAGTAAGGACATGTGTAACTTTAATTTTTTTTCAAAACCTATTTTAATGATGGTTCTTAAATGCTTTAACTTTCCTTCTAGCCCACCACCCACCAGAGGTAATGGGAAAGAGAGGATAAGGGGAGAGTGAACCTGTTTAGAAAGGCTCTTTGGGGCAACTCCCATCTGTGCTGTCTGGAAATTGGCAGTTTCATTCACAGGTCAGCAAAGGCAGCTCGATTCGCTCACAACTACTTCAGGGATACACCCGCAGCCCAGTTCTGTAGTATCAGGATAGCAGCAGTGGTGGCATGACCTAGCAAAGGCCTCAGCCAAATCAGCAGGAGTCAGCAGGAGGGACCAGGGCAAACTGGAATGCCAGGAAAAGTTCTTGGCTGTGCCTCTTCCAGTGAAACGAAGATCAGTGAAGACACTAGACGAACAAGCATTGCACAGCTAGCTCTATAGGCAAGGCCAGCTCAGCCTCCATCAGTGTCCATCAAGTTCTGTTTATACGCCTTCCATGTCTTGCCTCAACACGTCTTGCCTCAGCTGACATCACTCTGCCAATCATCCCAAGTCCAAAGAAGTGACAAGAAGCCGCAGAACACCACCAGAAGTTTTTTGGTGTGTTTCTCTCTATGGAGTCCTGACAAATGCAGCTCAACTATGCAATGTAAGGCGGCCAATACATGTGTGGTGTTAGCAAAGACTCCTTCATCACGTGTCCTTTCATGTGCTTGCTGTATTGGAACATCCTTTCACCTGTGTCTGCTTCAGTGAAATGTTCCTTCATAGGTTTGCCCCAGCACTACTGACTTCCCAAAGAACCCTTACGTTTCCATTTCAGACACACCTCCTAATCAGTGTCAACAAAACCCAGTGTCACAAACTGGGAGCAAGTAATCAAACGTCCAAGAATATGGCATACAGGAGATATCTCATAAGCCTTTAAAAAATAATCCTCTTGGGGTTGGGGATTTAGCTCAGTGGTAGAGCGCTTGCCTAGCAAGTGCAAGGCCCTGGGTTCGGTCCCCAGCTCTGAAAAAAAGAAAAAAAGAAAAAAAATAGTCCTATTTCAAATTTCTCACACCAGGCCCTCCCCATGCCTAGGGTCTGCACTTCCTCTAATTTGTGGTGATCCTGATATAGAGTTGTCCAATTTTCATTTCACTAGACATTTAAACACATACCATTAAAAATAATACTCCTGCCCTTCCACTCTGAACCAGTGCCCTGACCAGACCTTGGGCGTTGACTCCACACCCACTCCCACAACATCCAGAGGAAGCCCAACTCCCAGGTGCTCTAACATACCCAGGATCAGAGGTGAGGAAGCCACAACAACTGCCCCAACACCGGGAAGGGGGAACAAAAATATTCATAGGAGGAAATATGGAGACAAAGTTTGGAGCAGAGACTGAAGGAATGGCCATCCAGAGAATGCCCCACCTGGGGATCCAGCCCATACACATACAGTCACCAAAACCCAGACAATATTGCTGATGCCAAGAAGTGCAAGATGACAGGAGCCTGATAATAGCTGTCTCCTGAGAGGCTCTGACAGAGCATGACAAATACAGAGGCAGATGCTTGCAGCCAACCATTGAATTGAGAACGGGGTCCTCATTGGAGGAATTAGAGAAAGGATTGAAAGAGCTGAAGGGGCTTGCAACCCCATAAAAACAACAATGTCAACCAACCAGAGCTCCCAGGTACTAAACCACTACCCAAAGAGTACACATGGATAGACCCATGGCTCCAGCTGCATATGTAGCAGAAATTGGCCTTGTTGGGCACCAATGGGAGGAGAAGCCCTTGGTCCTGCCAAGACTTGATGCCCTAGTGTAGGGGAATGTCAGGGTAGGGAGGCAGGAGGGAGCGGAAAGATGGGTGGGAGAACATCCTCATGGAGGCAGGGGGAGGAGGATGAGATAGAGGGCTTCCAGAGGGGAAACCAGGAAAGGGATAACATTTGAAATGTAAATAAAGAAAATATCCAATAAAAGAAAAGAAAAAGTAATACTCCGGGGGCTGTAGATATGGCTTAGTGGTCAAGAGCACTTCCAGAGGTCCTAAATTCAATTCCTATCAACCATATGGTGACTCAGAACCATCTATAATGGGATCCAGTGCCCTCTTCTGTAATACAGGCATACATGCAAACAGAGCACTCATACATTTAAAAATATACAAGTAATTGGAAATGTTTAAATCTCCACTATCAGGGTTGAAGAGATGGCTCAGCAGATTAAAGTGTTAATTGCTTTCATGGAAGACCCAGGTTCAGTTCCTAGCACCCACATGGTAACACACAATAGTCTGTAACTCCAGATCCAGGAGTTCCAACATATTCTTCTGGCATCCATTGACATGAAGCATATATGTGGTACACATACATTCATTCAAGCAAAACACTTATACACATAAAATAATAAACCTTTTAAACACACCATATTATTGATAACAATACTAGGAATGCTATCAACTAACATATAGAAAGTTCGTGATGTATTTGGCACCACTACTCTTAATCTTCATATGAATAATTGGACTTAATTCCCATTTAAACACACCCCCACACCAACTCTTTGAGGCAAAGGCAAGCAGATATCTGTGAGTTTGAGGCTAACCTAGTCTATGTAGCAAGTTCCAGGCCAGGCAGGGCTAACATGGTGAGAGCCTGTCTCAAAAAGAAACAAGGAAAACAAAATATAACAACCACCTCCCCCCAAACAATATATTCAGGCCTAAGGATGCAACTCGGTTGGCAGCATTCTTGTTCGCTTGTTTGTTTGTTTTAGTTGGCAGCATTCTTGCCCAATGTTCATGAAGTCCTGATGCACGTAAGTGATTCTATAACATAAGGGGAGTCAGAAGTTCAAGACCAACCTCCACAGTTCAGGTTCAGCCTGCAGTACATAGTACATAAGACTGTGTTTTTAAGGCGGAGAAAGAGGGAGAGGGGGAGAGAGAGATAAAAAGGGGGGGAGTGGAAGGAAGAAGAAGAAGAAGAAGAAGAAGAAGAAGAAGAAGAAGAAGAAGAAGAAGAAGAAGAAGAAGAAGAAGAAGAAGAAGAAGAGGAGGAGACAGACAGACAGACAGACAGACAGACAGACAGACAGACAGACAGACAGAAAACTTGTTCAAAGTTGGGCATGGTGGTGCACTGAGGAGGCTGAGACACGTGGATCTCACATTTGAGACCAGCACAGACTCCATAGAAAGACTTTGTCTAAAAAAAGAACCAGACCCTCTACTCTAGGTCATGCTCATCTTTATTTTGTAGACAAGAAAAGGAGAAAGAAAAGTGCTAAGTCCACTGTCTCTGAGTCTGCGCAGGTACCCATTGCTTCACTCTCTCATCCTCAATGCACAAAATAGTCAAGCACATAAAGTCCTAACCTCAAAATGATGACATGAAAAGGTCAAATTGTAGGCAGTGATGGCAGATAATTCTGAGTTTGATCTCCGGACAGTTCCCATGGCACCCTCTGTGCCTCACTTCATGCAAATATAATAAGAAACAGTAATACTACCTTCGGATGGTATTGCAAGATGGGGACAGCTTGATGCAGTGACTTTCACAGCATGCCAATGCCTAGTGGTTTTTGACTGAAGGTCACCTCACCAGTCCTCCAGGCACAGCTGGGCATGCCTCTCCTCCTGGTCAGAAGCTAGGCTTGGTTTGTACAGCTTAGCTCTGATCCTGAGGTCAAATAGCAAAGGGGGCTGTCGTTCTCTCTCCTCTCCATTTCCTTTCCTTCGCTGACAGAATGGCTGTCCATTGTTCAGACTGCCAACGTTGCTGTGGCAGCACTTGTAAACATTCTCTTTAGGAACCTTGGGGCAGAGCCGCTGAGAGACTGCTAAAGCTTCCTCTGCTACTCCTTCAAAGAACCTGCTCATTTAGGTACTGTGCTTTCTTTATTGAGGGGAAGGCCTGGAAAGGGAGTGGAAGTGGTTCTATGAGTCACCCAGACCCCCAGAGAAGCTAATGGGAGAGACACCTGAGAATGATGTGCATCCACTGA
The DNA here is from genome assembly GCF_021556685.1 of Rattus norvegicus. NCBI lineage: Eukaryota > Metazoa > Chordata > Mammalia > Rodentia > Muridae > Rattus > Rattus norvegicus. The sequence goes on along the minus strand of NC_141554.1, from coordinate 125,117,288 downwards.
TAGGTTAAATTCCTTCCTTCCTCCCTCCCTCCCTCCCTTCCTTCCTCCCTCCCTCCCTTCCTTCCTCCCTCCCTTCCTTCCTTCCTCCCTCCCTCCCTTCCTTCCTCCCTCCCTTCCTTCCTTCCTCCCTCCCTTCCTTCCTTCCTTTCTTCCTTTCTTCCTTCTTTCCTTCCTCAGTTCCTCCTCTCTTTCTGGTTTGTTGTTGCTGCCGCCTTGGAGGAGAGGGGTCTGTGTAAGCCAAACTTGCTGGTTTCAAACTTGCTACATAGCCAAAAATGGTTTTGGAAAGACTTTCTTTAGGTCTGTTTTCTGCCAGCTGCACAAAAGGAAACTGAAGATGGGGGGAGGACTGAGTGGACAATGAAAATATTAAGGCCTAAATGAGCATTTAGTCTGTAATTATTACAGGAATGTTTAAAGGGTATACAGATTTTTTTTGATCAATGGTCAAGGGAACTTGGTTGCTTGTGTAGTGTCTAGTGTACCCTGGGGACCAAAGAAGTTGGAAAAGGAAACAGGGTTGCCTTCACGAAAGGGGCTTACAGGAAGAATGAGATGGCTCAGTGCATAAAGGGGGTGGTCCCCAGAACTCACATAGTGAAAGGAGAGAAACTACTTCTGCAAGTCACCCTTTGACACGCCACCCCACACACACACACATACTTGCTGAGTCACCCTTAGCACCTCCCTGCCCCAGATAAAGAGATTAATGCAAAAACTATGAATTTAAGATGCAGCTTGCAGAAAGGAGCACATTCTGAACTATACCAAGGTGAGAAAAGGTGTCTGGAAGCCTCTTCTTTTGTTTCTTTGTATGTTTGCTTGCTTTTTAAGACAGGATTTCTTTGTGAAGCAACTAGCTATGTAGGCCAGGCTCACTGAAGTCACAGAGAGCTGCCTGCCTCTGCAACCTGAATTCTGAGGTTAAACGTGTACATCACTGTGCCAGGCTGGAAGTCTTCTATTTAATTTATAGTTTTGTTGCATGTATTTTTTTTCCTAGCACCTATATCAGCTGGCTCACAACTGCCTGTAACCCCAGTTCCAGGGAATCTAATGCCCTCTTCCAGTTTCCACAGGCTCCTGCACGAACACAGTACACTTACCTACACTTACGTACACTCACACAAGGCATGTAAATATGTACATAAAATGAAACAAACATTTTTTTCATTTATATTAAAATTAAGATAGTTGGTCAGGGAAATAAAAGATGTGGCCACAGTACAGAGAGAGACAAATGAAATTTAAACTGCCTGAGATTTGTAGCCATTTGGGCTAGTGGCAGGTGGGGGAAACCAGACTGAGAAGTCGTGTAAGACAGCAACATGGAGAAGCTCGACACTTCTCCAGGCCTCAGATCACAGGTGCCCCATAGTGTATGGCCTCCTAAGGACACTAGATGGCACTAGAAGGCTATTTCATGTGGTCTCCAGTCAGCTATCCAGTGAAGCTGGAGAGAGAGGAGAGTGGATGTCATTCATAGGGTCATTAATGAAACATGGCACATTAAATAGTCCCAAATTGAGATCTGCATGTGTAATAAATAAATAAATAAATAAATAAATAAATAAATAAATAAATAAATAAATAAATACTCACTCAGTTTGGAAAGACCTCTACTACCATTCTCTCACTCCATTTAAAGATTCGCTGGCAAGAAGGAAGAAGGCTGGGCATGGTATTGTACACCTTTAATCATGCAGGCAGATGAATTTTTGTGATTTCAAAGCCATCCTGGTCTACACAAGGAGCTCTGAGGGGCCAGTCAAGGCTATATACAATGAGACTGGGTCTCAGAAAGAATGAAAGAGAGGAAGAAAGGGAGGGAAGGAGGGAAGGAAGGAAGGGAGGAAGGAAGGAAGGAAGGAAGAAAGAAAGAAAGAAAGAAAGAAAGAAAGAAAGACAGACAGACAGACAGACAGACAGGAAAAAGAAAAGGAGAGGAAAGATTTGCCTGCTAGAAATGATTTCTCAGAAGTGAGCAGTTCTGAGTGAAGGGCAGGGAAGGGAAGCCAGGGAAGTGAGTCTGAGACTCAGGGGGAAAGATGTATAAAGGGGGAAAGTCCCTGATGGACACACTCCTGTTATGTGATAAACACCTGTCCATAACCCTGAGAAAGCCAATGTTCACATCAGCGATCGATGCTGAAGGTATTTGGAAAACGAGCTACATTCATTACTTTTTTAAAAAGTCTTCTTCAAACAGGAACAAAAATTTTCCCTTTTTAAATAAAAAGATTTGTTAATTTGTATTTTATGTGTACGAGTGCATTGCCTGCATGTGTGTTTGTGCACCACATGTGTGCCTGCCTGCGGAGTTCAGAAAAGGGCGTCAGATCCCTTGGAACTACATTTACAGACAGTCATGAGCTTCCAGATGGGTGATGGGAATCAAACTCTGGTTCTTTGGAAGAGCAGTCTGTGCTCTTAACCACGGTACTGTCTCTCCAGCTCCATTCATTTTTTTTTTTAAAGACCAGGTTTCTCTGTGTAGCCCTGGATGGCCTGGAATTCACAGAGATCCAAGTGCTGGGATTAAAGGTGTGTTCCACCACCGCCTGACCCATTCACCTTTTCTTAAAAGACAAGGTGTCACAATGTACCTCAAGCTGGTCTCCAACTCACAATTCTCCTGCCTTAGCTTTTCAAATATTGGGACAGGCATATGCCATATCACCATGCCCAGCCTCAAATGGTCTCTCTCTTCTCTTCTCTTCTCTCTTCTCTCTTCTCTCTTCTCTCTTCTCTCTTCTCTCTCTCTCTCTCTCTCTCTCTCTCTCTCTCTCTCGCCCTCGCCCTCCCCCTCGCCCTCGCCCTCGCCCTCTCCCTCCCCCTCCCCCTCTCCCTCCCCCCTCCCCCTCCCCCTCCCCCTCCCCCTCTCCCTCTCCCTCTCCCTCCCCCTCTCCCTCACCCTCCCCCTCCCCCTCTCCCTCTCCCTCTCCCTCTCCCTCTCCCTCTCCCTCTCCCTCATCTTATATAGCTCAGGATGGCCTCAGATTTGCTATGTAGCTAAGGATGGATGATGTTGAACTTTTGATCCCTTGCCTCCCACTCCCAGGTGGAATTACAGATGTGCCTGCAATTCCACACCTGGCTTATCCATAGATTTTGGGGTTGGTTTGGTTTGGGTATTGTTTTGGTTTTTTTATTTGATTGGTTGGTTGGTTGTTTTTGGGTAGGGGTGATTGTTTTTTGGCACGTGTGTGTGTGTGTGTGTGTGTGTGTGTGTGTGTGTGTGTGTGTGTGTTTGGCTGGGGAGGCGCTGTCTTAGTATACAGCCCTTGTCTAGCCTAACAAACACTGTGTTGCCCAGATTGGCCTTGAACTAGTAGCAATCCTCCTACCTCAGCCTCCCAAATGCTAAGATCACAGATATTTACCACTCTCCCCAGCTTTAAATCTCAGACCATAAGCAAGCATCATCCTAAATGGGGCAACAGCAGAAAGCAGCGCCCAGTGGGTCGGAAACAAAGGAGAATAATGATCATAATGACCACCTTGACTTCCATGGGACAGTTTTGAAAGTGGTAACCAAAGCTAATAAGCACAAGAGATACATATGTTCAGGAAAAGAGATGGTCAGAGTAATGGTTTCTTTGAAGTAATACAATTATATACCTTGAAAAGTCAAGATGGAAACACCAATCGGCTGCCATGTCTCTTGACTCATTACGTGTGTGTGTGTGTGTGTGTGTGTGTGTGTGTGTGTGTTGCTAGAGATGCAATCCAAGGCTTCCCAAGACTAGGTAAGCATTCTACTGCTAGAATATGCTTTTATTTCCCCAATTCACTACTTTAAAAAAAAAGTCATGTGCCGGGAGCAGTCAGGACACAGAGACAGGTGGATCTCTGAGTTCAAGGCTAGCCTTGTCTACAACTTGTGTCCTAGGACAGGCAGGGCTACACAGAGAAACCGTATCTCAAACCATAAGCAAAATATGCATACACATAAAGAAATAAAAACATTCTTTTAAAAGGAGAGTGTCTACTTATGTGAGTATATTTGTTACATGTAACTCTGCACACATAGAGTAAACTCTTGAGTTTTTTTTTAATCCAGGCAAAATAAAATGAATAACAAAAAAAAGCCCCCAAACCAGAAGGCGAAGACTGTGGAGAACACTAGCACAGCCAAGGCAAAGAAACCGGAGGCTCCAGAGCCCAAGAATGTTACAGAACCAAAAGATAGTAAGGCCGTGGAGGACCCAAAGAAGTCTGTGACAAATCAGAAAGAGAAGAAAACGGTGACCATCATTGCAGACCCAAAGGACAAAAAGAGTGTGACGGAACCAAAAGAAAAGAAGACTGTGACGATCTCAGATCCCAAAGACAAGAAACCTGTGATAGAGAAAGACAAGAGGACGGTGACATTTGTGACAGACGTAAAAGACAAGAGGATTGTGACCGACACAAAAGAAAACAGGATTGCATCAATAGACACAAAAGAAAAGGGTCCAGTAGTGCCAGAAGTAAAAGAGAAGAAAGTGCAGCTAATAGATCCGAAAGAGAAGGTGGTTGCACCGGTTGCACCGGTTGCGCCGGTTGCGCATGCTGCCCAGGTTCCTCATGCTGCCCAGGTTCCGCATGCTGTCCAGGTTCCGCATGCTGTGCCGGTTGCGCATGCTGCGCCGGTTGCGCATACTGCCCAGGTTTCGCATGCTGCGCCGGTTGCGCCTTCTCTGCCTGTTGTGCCACCTGCGCCGGTTGTGCCACTTGCGCCAGTTGTGCCACCTGCGCCAGTTGCTCATACTGAACCGGTAGCACATGCTGTGCCGTTTGCGCCACCTGCGCCGGTTGCGCCACCTGCGTCAGTTGCGCCACCTGTGCCAGATGCTCCAGTTGCGCTAGTTGCGCCAGTTGCTCCACAAGTAAAACAGAAGATTCGGGTGTCGGAGGTGAAGCGGAAAAAGGAAGTGCCACCACGTGTGCCCCAGTTAAAGGAAATGAAGGTGGTGTTATTCACACCAGAGATAAAAGAAAAAAAGGTTGTGTCTGAGATCAAAGAGAAGACACAAGTAATAGATGGAAAAGAGAAGTTAATTGTGCCAGACGTAAAAGAGAAAAAGCCTGCAGTTGTAGAGAAAAAAGACGAGAGGATGAATGAGATAGCTCGGACTGTAGTTGAGGGCGTACTGGCTGCTTCTGTTCAGTTTGTGGAAGGTAGGCTTCAGGTTTGTACAACCAAAACCATTGTCTCATTACCATAACGCCACACTATCAGGCAACTAATAAACTCATGCCTTGTTTCCAGAAGCCAGAAATCCCATCAAGAACATCAAGTGGCTCACTCATGGGGAATTCACGGCAGAAAAGGGTCGAAAACAAATTGAAAAGTTTGTTTCAGTAAGTAACTGTGGTCACTCCAGTTTGGTACCCAACGGTATGAGCAACAATATAAAAGGTCCTCCACTAATCATAAGTTTAAGGTCATGAAAACCAAAGGGGTGACGTCATAGGCAATTAAAATAAGTAAACATAATTTTCTTGTAAATTCCAAAATCAAGATAGGAAAGTTTTGCTTAGTTGTTTTATTTTTTAAATCATTATACACCCTTAGGTAATATCGTGTGTGTGTGTGTGTGTGTGTGTGTGTGTGTGTGTGTGTGTGTGTGTTTGCGCGCATGCGCACGTCTGTGGAGGCTGGAAGAGGATGTCAGATGCCCTGAATGTTAGGGGTGACTGTGAGTTACCAAGCAGATGCTGGGAATTGAACCCGCATAGCCAGTGTTCTTAGTAAGCCATTTCTCTAGCCCTATTTTAATTTTTTAAGAGACAGAGTCTCCTATGTAACTCAAGCTAGTTTGGAATTTGCCATGTAGATTAGGCTAGCCTCAGACACACAGAGACCGGTCTGTTCCAGCCTCTTGAATGCTAGGATTTAAAAGGGTGCACCACCTCCCCAGCCAGTAAGCATTCTTAACCACCCGACTGTCTCTCCAAGCCCAAGGTGGGAAAATCTTTGAAGGAGAAAACTGCAGCCATATTGTCATGCATTTGTATCATCGTTATTGTACACTGCCCAAGGAAATTGCTGTTTCCACGAAATCCTTTGTCTGTACTGATATATTCAATGGGGGCCTGCTGGCTTAAGGAGAGAAGCATCCCTAAAGCAGCTTTCCTCCAACAATATCAGTATGTTCAGGCTAACAGAGGCTACAGGGTGGCTTAAATGTCTTTATACAGTGTCGGAGACTGAACTGACAGCATCACTTGCACTAAACATGTTTAAATGTTTCCTAGGACTGACCCACTTTTGCCATCCCCGAGATCAATACTTTTGCCGAGATGGTAATGATAATGATATGCAAGCCCATCAATCCTCCCCCACCTGTGACCTGTGTCTAGTTCTGACCCTTTTAGGTGGCTTCTGGTTAGTGCATGGTTGCTTTGCATTACGGGTAGCTGAAGAAGAATGGCTTGAAATCTCTTGTCAGTATACTGTCTGAAGGGAGGTTAGCGGAAAGTAAAAGTGAAGTCGCCTAGCCCCAGTCTGAGCCTACAGTCCCAAGGGCAATTTCCTAGACCCTGGCCACTGCGGTCCGATGGCCTTGGGAGAAAGCAGGGACAGCACTAGGCACCGCACAATGTTTCCAGTAGGAAGGGCGTCTAGAGCACCCTGGGAATGAGCGGCGTGAGTGGTTATTGAACATCATCCTGCTCTAGTGTGAGTTTCTTTCCAGGCTGAGCAAACACCACCCTGGTCACTGCATTCAGGGCTCTTGACTCGGCCCGGAATGGGCCAGGGGAAGGGGCAAATGTTTCTCTGCCCAAAGGCACAGCTGTTTTGAATAACCAGCAAAGCGAGCCGGGCCAGAGGCCTGTAAGGCCCAAGGTGATGAGTGCCCACTCTCCCCATCGTAGAACTTCTGCCCTCTCACCTTTCTCTCCCCCCGCCATGGCTGCCTCTTTGCTGGTCCTTAGGAAATAGTCACTTAATGAAGGTGTGTTATATAAAAAAATTACAAAACATAAGGAAAATATACATTCCCTGGAGCGACATAAAATCCATTGCCCATACAATTATTGGCTTATAGAAATAGCAGAATTGAATGTAACGGAAGTTTAGTACAGTACAGTACAACCAAGCAGAGAGGAAGAAACTCTGAGATGTGAGGCATCTGGTGGGAAGCTGACAACACTGAGCTTTGTGCCCAGAAGCCCTTGGCTATCAGTCCAGGCCTGAGGCCCCTCTATCTTCACCTGAAAAGTTAGTGACTTGGTTAGACATTCCCTAGGAACTATTCTAGTGCTACAGAGTCTTTTTGGGACAAACATTCCCACTGGAAACAAATTTGAGTAACTGAGAATGGTGAGGAAACCCGGGCACAAGGAGTTGACTGCCAGGCTCTACAAGAACTAATGCACTGGCGAGCATGGCAGATGCCTACAGTTCTCATCACATGGGTGGGAGAGGCAGGAAAGTTAGGAGTTCAGGGTCCCCTTGAGCTACATGACACCCTATTGCAAAAAACAAAGTGTCTGGAGATATAGCTCGGTTGGTAGAGAGCTTGCCACACATGCACTAAGTCCTGAGTTTACCCCACACTGAATAAACAAGGCATGCCTTCATTTGCAACACTTTATAGAGGTCGAGGAGAGTTAAAAATTCAAAGTCATCTTTGACTACATAGCATGTTGGAATCAGTCTGGGCTATATATAATACAGCCCCGTCTTAAAACGGAAAAAGGGAACGATGCCATACAGACGATGGGAGAAGACACAGTCCCCAACCTCAACAAACTGAGTACTGTTTCTCTCTTCTAACTGAAGTGGCCAATTGGAGATGAGTTTGAAATAAGCTGAGGCAAAAGACCAGACTGTTTTATTGTTTGTTTTTTTTTTCTTTTTTTCTTTTTTCTTTTTTCGGAGCTGGGGACCGAACCCAGGGCCTTCCGCTTGCTAGGCAAGCGCTCTACCACTGAGCTAAATCCCCAACCCCTGTTTTATTGTTTTTAAAGCCATGGGCCTGATTCCTCTGGGTCCCACTTCTCATCTCTGTCACTAGACCTTCAAGTGCCAGGCTCTTGTGTGGCACCCATAGTTGCTCATAGTTGCTGACACTCAGGAGGCTGAAAAAAGGACAGTTGCTTGAGTTCAGGATTTCAAGAGCAGGCCACTGAGCCATCTCTCCAGCCCCCACCATTTTTTTAAACAGGGCTTCTCACGGGTCTTGCTGGCCACCTAACTAAGCTAGATTTTCTGGGCAAGAATTTGTCTGTCTCTCTCTGCCTACCCAGCACTGGGAGTACACAGTACCATGAATGACTTTTAAAGTGGGTGCTGGGAATTGAACTTGGGTCTTCATGCTTATGCACACAGCACATTCCTGACTTTCTTGTCATCTTTCCCTAGATTTTTGAGGCGGGCCTGGAATGCCAGTTGAGGATGACTTGGAACTCCCAATCCCCCTGCCTGGACTCTCCAGGGGCTGAGATTACAGGCCTATATCACCATACCTGGCTCTGGATGGATGCTGATTCTGTCAATAATATAGTTCCTTTTAATTGGCTATTCCCATCCCAACTGCAAAAACAGGTTCAGACAGCAGAGATACTCCAAAGTCTTCAGTTTAATATCTGCACAGTGGCTCTTCCGGCTAGGTGTAATGAGACATACCAGTGATCTCAGAACTTAGGAGGAGAGATAGAACTTGTGAGTTTGAGGGCAGCCTGCTATATAGTAAGACCCCGTCTGAAAAAGTCAAGAGACTCCTACAGGGATTCAAACCCAGGAAGGCCTTACACACGAGGCAAACACTCTGCTACTGAGCTACAATCTCCCAGACGCCATCTTGAGGGCATGTGGATAGTCCAATTGCCTGACTTATTTCTCGTCCGGTCTTCTTTTACTTTTATATTTTATTATTGTGGGGGTGTGTTTGGCGGTGTCGTCTACATGTGCGCATACCACAGTGCCCATGTAGATAGGTCAGAAGACAACCTCATGGAGTTACTTCAGATCTCCTTTTACCTCTTCCATTGATCCTGGCTGTTTGACTCAAGTTGTCAGGCCTGCATAATGAGTACCTTCACTGAGAAATCTCCCCAGAACTTGTTTTATAAACCACATATCACAACCAATGAAGTAAGTCCAATCTTACAGATGACTAAAACTGGGTCCATTACCTTAGTCATCCCTTAGGTCTCCTGAGATAGGGTAAGCAGAACACGTATTCCATCACAAATTATCCTCCAGTTTAGCCACATACTTGCCTCCCAAGTGAGGATGTGGAGAAGTATGGTATGTCCATCCAGACCTTAACCCTTGCCCCTCCTCCATCACAGTCCAAAGCATATCTCAAGTGAATTTTACATTGCTGAATTATTCCATTTCTCCTCTACTGTGGGAATAAGTGGAGGTGGGTTCTAGTTTGAATCAAAATTTTAAAAAGTCAAGATTTCAGAATTTGTAACCCTGTTATGCAGTGCCTTTGTTGAACTGAGCCTGATTTTTCTTTCTCAGTGAGCTTTTTCTCTCCCTCTCCCCCTCCCCCCCCCTCCCTCTCCCTCCCTCCACCGCTCTTCTATGAAACAGACATGGGAGTTTCAAAACCGCTGGGTGTACTATGCAGATTTTATAGAGAAGAAAGACCTAATTCACTCCTTCCACTATATCTACCGGGTGCGCTGGAGTGCCCCCACTGCTGTGAGACCCATGGCACGAGTCAGTGCCAACGCCTACTTCACCATCAAGTTCAACAAGAGCAAACCTGCGGTAAGCACTTCTTTTTGCTTCCTGGTCCCTTTGGTTAAGATTCAGCAATGATGACATTTCTAGTCATAGGCATCATTGATTCCCTCCTCTCTCCCCCAGCCCCCATTGCAAAATGCTAGGTTTTATGAAGGTTCTGATCTTTACCTAGATAGCTAAGGATGGCCCTGAAATCCTGATCCTCTTGTCTTAGCCTTCCCAGTGTTGAGATTATAGGTGTGCATCACTATGCTGGCTCGAATGAATTCAAGCTATTTATTGAGGGTTGAACCCAAGGCCTTGCATATGTCCTTTGCCATTGAGCTGTATCTCTAACCCATGAAACTTAATAGACAGGTTTCTGCCGTCATCATACTTGACCCAGCTGTGGCACTTACCATGCTGATTACTCTGTTCTCCATAACACGTCACGTCTGGTTTCTAGAGCATGCTCTCCTTGTGCCTCCCTCGCCATTCCATGGCAGTATGTACTGGTGTGTTTGCCTCACACACAAACACTTTCATGTGGGAATGTCCCGACATCCAGTCCCCTTCTCTGTACTTCCCTTGGTAATTAATCCAGTCCTGTGACTTTAAATATCACCCAGAGCTGAGTTAACAGAGCGTGCCCACAGTCCCGCTTACTCGGGAAGTTAAAATGGAAGGATCATTAGAGTTCACAGGCCAGCCCGAGCAACGGCAAGATCTACATTTCAAAAATAAACAAAACCCCAAGCTGGGCGCAGCAGTGCACACTTTACCCTCAACACTCAGGAGGTCGAGTATCACTTGAACCTAAGAGGTAACGGCAGGATTGGAGATGTGGTTCAGCAGTTATGAGCACTTACTGCTCTGGCTGTGTTTGTGTTTGGTTCCCAGTACCCGTGTCACATGAACAGCTCATAACTACCTGTAACTCCAGCTCCACAGGATCCAAGGCCTCTGGCTTCTGGCTTCCATGGCATTCACATGCACACACACACACACACACAAACACACACACACACACACACACACACACACACACACGTGTGCACACACAATTTAAAAATAAAGTCCAGAGCTAGCTCGGTGGTTAAGATCTGGGTTAGATTTCTAGCACCCGCATGGCAGCTCACAACCATCTTTAAGTCCAGTCAAAGGGGATCTGACACCCTCTTTGGTTCTGGGCACATGTACAGTACACAAGCATACATGAGGCAAATCACTTATATGCATAAATAATAAAATAAAAAGAACTTTTTTTTTTGGTTCTTTTTTTGGAGCCGGGGACCGAACCCAGGGCCTTGTGCTTGCTAGGCAAGCACTCTACCACTGAGCTAAATCCCCAACCCCATAAAAAGAACTTTTTTTTTTTTTGGTTCTTTTTTTTCGGAGCTGGGGACCGAACCCAGGGCCTTGCGCTTCCTAGGTAAGCACTCTACCACTGAGCTAAATCCCCAGCCCCAAAAAGAACTTTTAAAGAAGTGTTGATATCCAGCTTAGGTGACACAGTGTGACTCCTTCAGCTCAAAAAAAAGGTCAATCAATAAGATACATTAATGTCACTTCAACCTTGTAATTTCCAAATCTCTAGCATATCTTGATATTCAGTGAAATTTTCACTTAACCATTTTTAAAGCTGATTTTGTTTTTGTGGTTCTGAAGGTTGAACTTAGGACCTTTACATGCTAAGCGGGTGCTCTACCACTGAGCTGTCTCCCCAGTTCTGGAATTGAATGTTTGATTTTCCCTCCCACATCCAACTCACTTCAAGTTTTTGCATCTGAGTTGATGGCCAAATCTGTGGCATCTTCCTCAACTCTTCTCTTTCTCTCACATCTGTCCCATGAGGAAAATATATACAGATCCCACCCACCCCCTCTCGGATTATTTCAATAGCGTAACTGGTCTCTCCTTCTATTCTTGCCCGCATGTAGCAGTCAGCCAGCCAGAGCCTTTTAAAGTGACTTTCCATCACTGTGTTTAGAGATCTATTTTTTTTAAATTTTCTTTTTTTCTCCATCTTTATTAAATTGTGTATTTCTTATTTACATTTCAATTGTTATTCCCTTTCCCGGTTTCAGGGCCAACATCCCCCTAACCCCTCCCCCTTCCCTTCTGTATGGGTGTTCCCCTCCCCATCCTCCCCCATTACCACCCTCCCCCCAACAATCACGTTCACTGGGGGTTCAGTCTTGGCAGGACCAGGGGCTTCCCCTTCCACTGGTGCTCTTAGTAGGCTATTCATTGCTACCTATGAGGTCAGAGTCCAGGGTCAGTCCATGTATAGTCTTTGGGTAGTGGCTTAGTCCCTGGAAGCTCTGGTTGGTTGGCATTGTTGTTCATATGGGGTCTCAAGCCCCTTCAGGATCTTTCAGTCCTTTCTCTGATTCCTTCAATGGGGATCCCGTTTTTAGTATTTATGTGTGTGCATGTGAGTGCAGCTGCTGTACACAGAAGCCAAGGTTTCACATACTCTGGAACTGGAGTTACAGGCAGTTGCAAGCTGCCTACCATGGGTGCTAGGAACTCAGGTCCTCTGCAAGAGCACTCTTACGGTTGCTTAACAGTCCTTCGTTTAAAATGTTCCCATAGTGGTTCTGGAACTTCGAAGAACATGACAGTATTTGAGGAGCTCGTTAAATGAAGATTCTGATTCAGGAGATCTGGGTAGTGCTAGATGATATATCCTTTGTGGTGGTGTTCATTTTTTGGGTTTTGTTTGAAACAGGGTTTTTCTGTGTAGCTCTGGCCATCTAGAAAGTCACTCTGCAGTCCAGGCTGTCTTCTAGAGATCTGCCTGCCTTTGTCTCCCGAGTGCTGGGATTAAAGGTGTGTGCCACCACTGCCTGGCTGAGACAATACATTCCTCACAAAACCCCTAGGTAATTCTGGCAGCGCACACTTAGAGATATGTGTGAGTAGCAAGAGCCTATGAGCTATAACTATATTTAATTTATATGCTATTCTCTCCCTCAGTGAGGGAGGGGAGATGGTGAGACTGGGAAAGTTAGGCAAGACCAGATATCATATGATGAGGCCCTGGGGAAAAGGCTCTTGCTCAAAATCCCAAGCACAATTTTGAAGGTGAAAATAGGTGGGGGTATCAAGCAGTGGTGGTGCACACCTGTAATTCTAGCACTTGGGAGGCAGAGGCAGGTAGGCTGTGAGTTCGAGACCTGCCTGGTCTACTGAATGAATTCCAGGACAGCCAGGGCTACACAGAGAAACTCTGTCTATAAATGAATGAATGAATGATGAATAAATAAATAAATAAATAAATAAATAAATAGGGACCACGGCAATATTATTACCTATTTTTCTGCCTTAAAAATGTACTTGTAGGGCTGGAGGGCTGGCTTAGTTAAGAGCACTTACTGCTCTTGCAGAGGACCTGGGTTCAGTTCTCAGCACCCATATGGTGGCTTTCAACTAACTGTCCATAAATCTAGTTATTTTTAGGAGGTGGGTTTGATATGTGCTGGGATTAAAAAGTGCACCACCACTGCCCAACCCAAAAAATAATTTTTCCTCTTTGGAAAAAAATGTATTTCTTGGAGCTAGGCTTGGTAGCAAACAATTGTAATCCTAGAATTTGGGAGGAAGCAAGAGGATTTGTTCAAGGCCAACCTTGTACATACTAAATCTGACTCCAACCTGGGCTACATGAGACCCTGTCTCCAAACCCCAAATATATTTGTTAGGTGCGGTAGCACACGTACCATCGTATCATTCAGGAGAGAGGTTGTGAGGAGAGGTTTACTTGCAGCTAGCCATATATAACACAGTAAAACCCCTGCTTCAAAATTAAAAATTTCCAACCTCCACCCCTGTCAAAAAAAATTAAAAAGGAGACGAAAGGAGACTGATTCATGGTCTTATTGAGGAACCCAAGCCTTTGCCAGTTGTCTCCAATCTTGTGGAGTAGCCTAAGGTATCCGTGACCTTTTGCAGAATACATTTGAAATATTAAAGAACTACCAATTAATGGATTCCCAGTAAATAAAGGTAGGCCCTGAAAATGCAAATACACAATACGGATAAGGGTAAAATAGAAGGATTAAGCATTGGCGTGTTTGGTCCAGGCTCACACTTGTCCCTCTTTCTTAGGATATGCCTGTTGATGTCTCTTATATCTTTGAGAATTCAGAACTACTTCAAAGGTAATTAAAATTTGGAGACTTATTGTAAATGAGTGAGGTAAAGGTTGCCACATTCTAGGACTCCAACAGGCCCATAGACAGATAATTCAAGCAGATTCCCCTTTATCTTTGGACCACTTACCCTATAGCATGGGCTGAAAATTGGATTCTAGCATTACTCTAGAAAATTTTTATGCTTTTTCAGTAATTAGAAACTTAAGGATTAGTTGAAAGAAGAATGGGGCAAAGTGAGTCATGTCTGTCTCTTTGTCTGTCTGTCTCTTTCTGTATGTGTCCATGCGTGTGTATGGTGCTGGGTATCAATACCAGGGCCTTCCACATGCCAGGCAGGTACTCTTATCACTGAGGTACAGCCCCAGTCCTCTTCAGGGAAACCTCAGAATTTTACTGAATTTACTATGGATGATATAACCCCTTTTAGGTGTTATAGTCATGTCTATAATCCCAGCAATTGGGAGGCTGAGGCAGAAGGATTGCTGTAAGTTTGGGACCTGTCTGGGCTATAGAGTGAGATCATGTTTCAGCACTCCCCCTCCCAGTAGAGAACCACACCAAACTCATATCATGTGTAACAACCCATGTTATTGTATAGCGGCTCCCTGCAAGACTTCTTCTGTAGTCCTAACGAACAGTAAGGAACACAGCTAGAACCCAGTCAGAGACTTGCTCACTGGGAATGTGAGGTGGGAACTCTTGCCTGAACTGTTTGATGATAAAACTGTGTGTATTTGTGTTTTTCCTTCCTCTGTAGGCCAGGAAAGATTCGATTTCGAGAACAATGGCTGAGGGACATTACTGAGACCAAACATATTTTGTTGGAGTCTATCCCTTTTAAAGTTGTCTGATTCCTGTGTTATGTTTGAGGATGTTTTACAACCGACATTAAAAATATGAAACAGCATATCAAATCACATAATATTTATTGAATAATAAACTCATGGCACATAACCCAACTGCGTTTTTGTTTTTATTCATTATCCATTCTGAAACAAGTTGTTTTCTGTTTTTGAAAATATTTTTCTCAACACTGTATCATGATTTTGGAGTCTGGCAAGCACAGAGTTGAGTTTTGAACATTATTAAGTTCAGCCATTGGCCCTTAGCTATTTGGTCCTCCTCTATGTCTACCTCCAAGCTTGACAGACACTTTTATGGGTATCTGGGTAACAAAATGGTAACAGCTCTATACTTTACCCTAACAGTCTGAAAGGCTCTACTAGTCACAGACCTCATCTACTGTAAGGTGAGCCTCACTGCTGAACTCTGAACCAGAGGATTTTGGTGTGTAGAACATCATGCTCGTGACTGCAACGAAGCAGGTACGGGTTACCACCCTTCCTTATTTCTGGTCTTATTTCTGTCTTCACACTGGGTCATCATGTATTCCTAACTTCCCAATGGGACTGCTATGTCTGATCACACAATTCTAAAACACCAAAGACAAAGTTACACTACACTTCAAATGACAAAGACGTACAAGGAACACAGAACACTTGTAACAATTCATGTGGTAGGACTGAGCAATTTCTCTATTTTTACTATTATCTTTGTACAACAAATAAAAACAAGGAGAGAAAAATCCTATGAACAACAGGTGAAAAGGTGAGAAACTCAGCAAGTCTCTTTAGAAAACAAAGTATCTCAATTACAATAGTTCTACATAGATTTTACTCGGGCCTAAAGAACTATAAAGAGTACACATAGAAGCCTAACCACTATCATGTTCACTGGGAATGTAACAAAGAGGGAATTCCTGAATTAATGTTTGATTGTGTGTGGTGTGTGTGTGTGTGTGTGTGTGTGTGTGTGTGTGTGTACACACATGAGTGTGTGTTTCTTCCTCTGTAGAGCAGTAAAGATTTGTTTTTGCCAACAATGGCTGACTTAGAACTCAGGTGACAGAACACACTTTGAAGGGATAATTCAAACAAGCTGAAAATAAAATACTTTCAGCCCTCCACTTTTTTTTTTTTTTGGTTCTTTTTTTGGAGCTGGGGACCGAACCCAGGGCCTTGCGCTTCCTAGGCAAGCGCTCTACCACTGAGCTAAATCCCCAACCCCAGCCCTCCACTTTTTAAAGGACCTGTTAATACATTTCTAGAAATGATAGGTTTTAAAATAAATTCCTATTTTTTTCACTGATTGTATATATTCTGTGGAGAAGAATCAAAAGAAAATCCATAATATTTATACACTACAAAAATGTTGCATTGAAACAACATTTCCTATTTAAAAAGAAAAACATGTTCATCCAGTTGCTAGGAGCCAGTTAACAAAAACTAATGCCCCTAGAGAATAACTTTTAAAGTAGAGATTATAAACTTTACATAGTATTTCATGGGGAAGTGCATGGATTAATAAGCCTTCCAACTTTGGAACCTAGTTTCCATTAGACTTTAGGAAACTATAGACTTATCAGACTGAGAAGTATAAATGCAGTGAAAAAATTTCAAGTTCAAAGATCACAGATTTTACCATATGCTAACTGCTGCTTAATTCAGCAGTTGTGGGTTAGAAACACATTCTCCCAGAACAAATATTAAACTTTTCAAACAGTGATGAAGTGAGGAAGGTTTCTACAAAGTTAGGGATTGAAGACATGAGACATATAAAAAGCTGAAGCGCTTAGCAACATTTAAAAGAAAATCCTGTACTGAGGCGTAATAGCACACACCTCTAACCCCTAGCACCTGGAAGGCTGAGGCAGGGGGAACTCTGTGAGTTCTAGGCCATCCAGGGCTACATAGTGAGACTCTGTCCCAAACAAGAAATCTGATAACATAAAAGACACAATTGAAAATGTTTAATATTTTGCTTTCATCATCAGGAAACAGCTTAATTAAAATACTGACTTACTATATTTTCCCTTATTAGCACTCTTGATACTCATTTTTAAGATATTACCCTATATTAAATATCAGCTTAGTTAGGAATAGTTTTCTTATATTGGCACACTAGACTTCCCAAAACTGTATTTGAAATAGTTTTGCACTGCTGGGGATGTAGCTCAGGGCCTCATCTGCCCGTGTTTTAACTCTGAGCTCTACCCTAGCCACTGAAAGAACAATGTTCAGTGATTATTAAGAACCTGAAACACCTAATGCTCACATTTTCTAGTCCACAATCTGTGAGTTAGCCATTTGGTTTGCTTGGTTTGAGAGCAGAGGTAGAGTTAGCCTGAAATACATTTCTAGGGCCGAGTACAGCAAACAAGTCAGTTTTCAAACTCCAGAGTTGCTGTGTACAGCAACAACTTCATTTTCTTAAGAGAAATATCCCCTAAATAGTTCCTGTCAAGTCCACTTGTAACACATTCAAGACAAGATATGAACCCCCAACTTGTTCTGGGGTAGCGGCAGACACTGTGTGGGGCTAATGATGGTCACACCAGATCATGATGTGAGATTTAAATTCCTCATTCATCTGCCGCTTTCTCTCTAGGCCACCTTCCTAACATAGCAGGACTTCATTCAGAATTTGGACTTTTAAACCAGAAGACTAGGGTAGATCTTAAAAAGCCCCAAGTAATGTACTAATTATATCTACAAGCATCTTTTATTGAAGGACTGAAGAATTAAAAAGAAGGCACAGAAGCCCTGAAAAGCCGTTTCACAGCACAATAGCCTTTTTGGCTGGGCCTGGTGGCACACACCTGGAATCTCAGCACTCGGAAGGTGGAGACAGGAGACCAAGAGTTCAGAGTCATCCTTGGCTACAAAGCCTGAGGTCAACCTGGGCTAATTGAAACCACACATCAAAAAAGAACTCAAAACAGAAACAAAACAATAAGCTTTTTGTATTTATGTCTAGAACCCACATTTCCTTTTTGATGTTAAAATGTCCACTTGCAAAGTCAGAGAGCCCTCACTTGTCATCCTTCCCTTTGGTCTTTCTGTACACCATCTCGCGAAAGCTGGCCAGAATCTTGTTCTCCCTCTTCCGTCTTTCTTCTTGGTTAAAGGAGGCAAGGGCTCTCTTCTCATCGGCACTGTAGATCTGGTTCTCTTTCCGAAGTCGGACAGCCTCCATTCGGCGATGCCTGGAGACAAATTTTATTTTTTACTTCATTTCATACTAATGATTCTTATAGTATGTTGTCATTAATCCTTTGTTAATATAGAATCTTCTATTTACAAGGTGATAATAGACACTGGATATGGGTTGTTAAATGAATGTGTATTTTACCTGTTGATGTTTCCTTTTCCTTTGACTTATTTCCAGTATTCAAATAATAATCTCCAATGTTTTGTCAACATAGGCGATACCATTAATTTCAAACACTAAATACAAATTATTTTTGTTATTTTGAATAAACCAAAATGGGAAACTTATTAAATATTTTAGGTGATTCTTTTAAAACAGGGTTTCATTAAGTAGCTCTGGCTAGCATGAAGTGCTGTATGCAAACCAGGCTGGTTTCGAACTCACACAGATCCATCTGTTCTGCCTCCTGAGCACTGAAATTATTGGCCACCATGCCCAGCCAGTAATAGTGGGTTTTTTGTTTGTTTGTTTGTTTGTTTGTCTTTGTGGAGTCCAGAGCAGGACAGATGAAAGATTTCTCTTAATTAATCAAGTGGCACATTAAGGTTCAACTTTATTGATACAAAGAGGAGAATCAAGTCTAAACTTATAAGTGAAGAGGCATTCTGTGGATAGTTTAATTTCCTTAGAATCCAGAAGCATCACAAAGAAAACAGAAGGGGAATTCAGTCTAAGAGTTAGATCAGTAAAATACAGAGACAGAGGAAATTAGACTCAGAAGGTCTGCTAGGCAGAGAGCAGTATTAATGACCCCGTTTGTGTATACATACCCAAGCCTACATAATCAGTTCAAGGAACGCATCTCTAAGAAAAACCATGAAAGACTGGGTAAAGAGGAGAGAATCATTTCAGGTTGGCATGGAGGTGTCTAGGGATAACATGGGAGAGCTAAGGAGATGGCAACAGATTTTGGCTATTTGAGTACTGCGGGTTCTCTGTTTATTATAAGGAACAGGAAGCAACACACAGTGATGCTATAACAAGCACTCGCATAAATGCCTCTAGTCCATGTGGAAGACTGTCTCTTAGGTACCATAGTGTGGTGCTGCTTGCTCATAATGCATATGAGAGCCTGACTTTCTAAGATAATGTCACATTGATTTTTCAGTGTACTAAAGGATAGACTACCAGAAGTGTTTAAGAGGTCCTGTGGCACCACAGCTTTTCAAGTATTTGGCATTGTCGGAACTTTGAACCTTTTCCCATTAAATGTATGCAAAACAGTATTGCACTCAGGTCTTGACTTCCATTTCCGGTAACAATAAATATCATTTATGTATAGGACATATGTATTCTTTTCATAAATGGCCATGTCATTTCCCCGTATTTTTATAGGTATTTAAATATTCTCTCTACCAATACTTTATCAATTATGTGTATTCCATGAATCTTATACAAACCCAGAGTTTTCACATTTTAATATGTCTTTTGACAGACATAAGTTCTTATGTTTAGCTTAGGTAAACTTTGGGGCAGCACATTTTTTTGTTTTGTTTAGAAAACAATTTTTTTTCTCTGAAAGTACTTAATCTAGTGACACTGCCTTTTATATAAGGTGATTCAGTATTCTACATTCTTTTAAAACATGATGTTTTTGCTATACCATTCTCTGAATACTTGTTTCTGCACAGATCGGACATGCTATCTTTCACATACCAAAATTCCACACATGTACAACTGGCTTTGGGTTCTGCATTTTATCCCACTGAATATTTAGGCTAATCCAAATGCTTCCTAAATCCTGCAAGCTCCTTAAATCTTACATAGGTCTCATCTTATTTTTCTACTGTTTTTCAGAACTAACATGGCTACTCTTGGCCTTTTAGTCTAACAAATACTTTTAGAACCACTTAACTAAGTTTCATAAACTGCCATGATTTTGATTGAAATTTTATTGACTATAAATCTGAGAGAGGGGTTGGGGATTTAGCTCAGTGGTAGAGCGCTTGCTTAGGAAGCGCAAGGCCCTGGGTTCAGTCCCCAGCTCCGAAAAAAAAAATCTGAGAGAACTGACTTCACAATATTGCTATTCTAACTTTGAACATGCTATGTCTCCATTGATAGAGATCTTCTTTAATGTTTATTTCTATTATTACTAGTATTTGTTTTGTTTTGTTTTGTTTTTTTAAAGACAGAGTTTCTCTGGGTAGCCTTGGGTGTCCTGGAACTTACTCTGCCTTCGAACTCAGAGATCCACCTACCTTTGCCTCCTGAGTGCCAGGATTAAAGATATGCACCAATATACCCAGATAAGTTTTTATTTGATTTTTTTTATTTTATGTGTATGTGTGTTTTGCCTGAATGTATTTCTGTACCTCACATATGTGTAGTACCTGAAGAAGCCAGAAGAGGGCTTCAGATTCCCTGGGAATAGAGTTACAGGCATGTGGGTGCTGGGAGTTAAACCTGGGTCCTCTAAAAGAGCAGCCAGTGCTCTAAACCAGTGGGCCGTCACTCCAGTCTCTTAATGTTTCTTCATGGCTTATAGTTTTCCCTGTGGAGGTCTGGGGATTTATAATGTTAGGATTTATTTCCAAATCATTCATATTCTCTGATAAATGTTTAATTGTATTAATATATATTAAAGAAGTGTTATTTTCTGTTTTCTAGTTGCCTGTTGCTGAGATGTAGAAACAACTGGTTTTGTAATGACTCTATGCAATCATTTGTTAAGCTCCTGAAGATCTCAATCACAAAAATGACGACGTTGAACCCTCCTTACTGATCTTTATGTCTCTAGTGATTTGTCCTTGTCATACTGTGTCATCCTCAAAAGTGACGTTAGTTTTAAGACATCGAAGACTCTGGAGATACCTCAGAGGTTCAACATATATTTGTCTCTGGTACCAATTCAAAGCGGTTAACTATTTTAATAGATAGTTTGTAATCTTAAAGAACCCACAATTCATGTGACTTTAGTATTGCTGCCCTTACTCTCCCTGAGAAGTATTTTGTGATTCTTCTACAGTTTTATTTCCTCATGCTGAATCTGACATCTTTCATGATCCTTAACTGATATTCATTCCAGAAATTCTAGGTCTCTGAGAACTGAAAACGAACTCAGAAATCAAGAAAGATTATCTTATGAAATTGTTTTCCTCACTACTGGAATCCTATATGCCCCTATGACAGATGGCTGAACTTAAATTATATTTACCAGGGTAAAAAACTAAAACTGGAAACTATTGATTCATTACATCTGGATATACAGAGTTTGAGGCTTTATATATAATTGAAACTTATCCGGGTATGTTTTTTCTCATGAGACTAGTATTTTGTGTGTGTGTGTGTGTGTGTGTGTGTGTGTGAGAGAGAGAGAGAGAGAGAGAGAGAGAGAGAGAGAGAGAGAGAGGCACATACTCTATTTTCCACTAGGAAATAGTCAGTGAAAACAGATCACCAAAATATAATTGTAGTAGTAAGAGAGAAGAAAAAGAGCTAATCATAAAAATTGACTCAGTGGTAAGAAAGTACCTGCTGCCGCTCATTACATAACCGGAACATTCGAATGATGCGATCTCTTCACTTGTTAAGCCGATTTCACCTCTTCTCGGGATACGCTTGCCAGCTTTTACATATTCAGCCATAGCTGCACCTTCACCAGGTAACAGGGCGTGGCCATAGCTACAGAGGAATCCAGAATTCAAAAAAGGTTCATCAAACTAGCTCCATAGGAAAATGACAGCACACAATCTTTTCCCTCAAACAGTAGTAAGAATAACAGTGTTGTGCTTTATGTGAATTTCTTAATTTTTACTAGGGGACACTGTACTACAACCTATATCACTGACCGAGAAATGTATAAATAATTTAGAAGAACAAAAGAACCGATGTTCACAAGTATAAATTCATACTTTATAACAGTGGATTAATTCACCAGGTATAGCTAGCCAGTACTGTTTCTACCCTTGGCTCATTCACTTAAAAAAAAAAACCTCAGATAAATAATACATCTCAAAATAACTTGTAACAAACAATAACATCATAAGAATTATCTTTTGGCTTTGATTAAAAGAAACTTTAAGAGCAGTTCGGTGATGTTTTCTTGTATTCCAATTAAGCTTAAAGCTTATACCACAAAAGTAATCTCTATACTTATGAAGTTTACATATTTACTACACTGTAGGTTAAACATAATTAGTATTTTGTATGGGCCGCCAAGAAGGCTCACAGGGTAAAGGCATTTATGTACCGTCAAGTCTGCAGAGCTGAGTGTACTCCTTGGTACCCATATGGGAGAAGGAGATGAACCAACTCCTAAACATTAGCTGTCCTCTGACCTTCATGCCTTCCCCTCGCCCATACAGAAGAAATACACAAACTAATAAACCCTTTAAAAATCACATTATATAAAGACACAGGAAATGCTGTGAGGACTAAAGATGGCGAGAAATCACAAGGCCTTGCAGAGAAGCATATACTGTTGCTTCTGCAAAGGAGCCTTGAAGGAGAGCTAAAGATCTTCTTTTGATTTTGTAGAAACAGGGTCTCTCATAGCCCAGGTTGCCTTAAGATCACAAAGTAGCCTACAACGATTCCTGAATTCCCTGCCTCCTCCTTCCAAATCCTGGGATCACAGGCATAAGAACCACACTGAGCTAAAGAAAGTGCTTTAGAGAGATGGAGAGATGACTCAGTGGTTAGGAGCACTGACTGCTCTTCCAGAGGTCCTGAGTTCAATTCCCAGCAACCACATGGTGGCTCACAACCATCTGTAATGAGATCTGATGCCCTCTTCTGGTGAGTCTGAAGACAGCTACAGTGTACTTATATATAATAAATAATTTTTTTAAAAAGTGCTTTGGATCTTGCAAATCCACTGCTACTAGCTGAGGGCACAGTTCAGCAGCAGAGTGCTAACCTACACGAGCACACTCAGCAGAAAACAAAACTAATAACCCACAACAAAGAAAACCACAAAACTCCATAACCGTACACCTCTACTCACTTCAAGGGCTTATCATCTTGGGAGGCAAGTGTTTTGGGAGCCTCTGGGCCAATCAGATCTGATGGTTCTTCTGTCTCTGCATGAAATAGATTAAGAAACACATTCACATCTTGACTAATCAGTTAATGTTTCAACTGTTTTGAGTTAGTCAATACAAGAGCCTACTTGATCGATCCTTCCACGGATTCTCTAGAAATTCTTCTTGGGACTCTTTAGAGCTTGAATCACTGGACTCCTTTCTGTTTTTCTTAGACTTCTTTTTCTTGTATTTCTTCCTGCAAGGGTTATAATGTATTACAAATTAAGTATTCTCATGTTAAAAAGCATCCATTCTCATGTTAAAAAGAATTACAGTTGTGAGCTGCCGGGTAGTTGCGGGGGAATTAAACCCAGGTTCTCTGGAAAAATAACCAGTGTTCTCAACCACTGAGCCATCTCTCCAGCCCCAGGTATCCTCAGTTTTCATGGGAATGAAAAGGTTAATAAAATTATCAGAATTCCTAGCTTATTCAAACTTTTTGATTTAATCTTCTCAGTTAACCAAATAGTATTTTGCTATTAACAAGAAATGATTAGGAACTGGAGAGATGGTTCATTGGTTAGGAACACTGACTGCTCTTACAGAGATCCTGAGTTCAATTTCCAGCAACCACATGGTGGCTCACAAACATCTGTATTGAGATCTGATGCCCTCTTCTGGTGTGTCTGAAGTCAGCTACAGTGTACTCAAAAATAAAATACAAATAAATCTTTAAGAAAAAAGAAATGACTAAAGAATCAATGAAATACATTTATTATAGAGAAAGTAAATGGAAATGAATTAGCTTAAAACCTAACTCTCAGGTAGGAGGTGGTAGCTTATACCTGAAATCTCAGCACTTAGGAGCTAGAATTAAGAGTCCAAGCCATCTTATGTTGTCCAGTGAGCTTGAGGCCAGCCTGTGGTATACAAGACTCTATCTCAAAAACAAACATTGTGGCTAGAGAGATGATTCAACAACCATGAGTGCTTGATGCTCTTCCAGAGGACTAGAGTTCATATCCTAGCACCCACATCAAGTAGCTCATACCCACCTCTACATCTACCTCCAGGGGATCTGAGGCCCTCTTTTGGCCTCTCTAGGTACTTGTATGTCCATTGCATATACATAAATGCATACATAGACTTAAATGAAAATAAATCTTTTAAAAATACATAAAGTAACCCCCAATAAAAAACACACACACAGAAAAGAAAAACAACTTTTCACCAACATGAGCCTCAAAAAAAAATGTTCGGTATGATTAAAATATATCAAATATTTAAACAGCAGTATCCAAAGTAAACTACCACTGTTTTGCAATCTCAATGACATAGTAAATCTAGACAATGACCAGCAATGTTTATTAATATGACAAAAAGAAACACTAGTTGTCTACTGAAGGTAGTACATAGCACCACCTAGAACATATTCCCGGCCAATATTCCAATTTGAATCTTGCCAACCTTGAGACCCCTCTCTCACCAGGAAATGGAAATGACAGAAAAACATGCTAATTCACTCTTTATACTCATTATAATTTAGGGACTATTTGCATTCTGATTTGAAGAAACTACAGGGAAAAAACTGTAGAGAGCTGATTGCTAAATTCTTATGCACAATCAAAGTCTTTTTTTTTAAACCCAGGCTAGAGAAATGGCTCAGTGGTTAAGAGCACTGACTGCTCTTCCAGAGGTCCTGAGTTCAATTCCCAGCTACCACATGGTGGCTCACAACCATCTGTAATGAGATCTGATGCCTTCTTCTGGTGTGTCTGAAGACAGCTACAGTGTACTTATATACATAAAATAAATAAATAAATCTTTAAAAAAAGAGAAGAAAACCCTTTAGAGGAAGGTACTAAATTGTTGAATTATTTATGGAGACAATGGTAAGTCCAATTAGTTCCAAAATAACAGAGGGTGATAGAAACTACCCCATGAGAGATCACACACACACCCACACACACACACACACACACACACACACACACACACACACACACACACACACACACACGGTGGACCATTATACTATTTTACATAATCTTTTTTAAAAGAAAAGAAAACTGACCCTCTTCGTTTCTTCTTCTTTTCCTTTTTCTTAGCTTTCTTTGCTCTTCTTTTTGAATCTTCATCTGCAAATTAAAGTACATTATTATTGAAAAGTTCTGAAGTTCAAAATTGCTAAAATTTTTTATTTTAACACAAATATTCTATTCTCAAACATTCATTTTTGTTACAGAGGAACTAATTGATTCTAACATTTGTTGAACCTTCCCATGAATTATACTAGAGGCAGGAGTCAAAGGAATTGAAGTTATGGACTGGTAAGATGGCTCAGCAGATAAAAGTGCTTGAGCTTGAATCCCAGAACGCTCTGATGGAAGAAGAGAGCCGCTTCCTCCAATTCCTATAAGCTGTCTTCTGATCTCTCCACACACGGCCTATTGCATGTATGAGTGCACACACACAAATGCATACAGCAAATAAATGTCAAAAATTAAAGTCACATTAGGTATTAATTCATTCACTGAACTGGCGACATTGGTTAAGTAGGAATATGTCCCATTTTACACAGGTACGTATAGAAATGTTTAGCCAAGAAATGACTTAACCTACTCTGAATAACACAGCAACTCCCCTGACCCCTATATTTTAAGCAATGAGTCAAATAACAAAAGTTAACAATGAGGATGATTAACATTATTCCCTTCATTTTCCTGAAAATTGTTAAAGTTTCATAGTGAGAAAAAACAAAACCAAAAAGAAATGACTGTGGGTGTGTGCGTATGCATGGGGGGCGGGGGCACCGGAAGATAATGTCTTCCAGAATCTCAGTGGAATGAGAGGTGGTATCAAATGAGTGTAATCTGGGCAGACAAAAAAAAAAAGCAGAGGGTGCTCTGTGGATCCAGAGGAGTCTGAAAAGAGGTCAGTAGGTAAGGGTGCTTAATGCTGGGCTTGGGAATGTGAGTTTGATCCCCAGGACACTTATGGTGGAAGGAGAAAAACTTCAACTTCACACAGTTAATCTCTGATTTCCATATACAAGCTGTGGTGTGCACATCCACATACAAACACACGTAGGCACAAAATAAATGAATAAAATGTAACTTAAAATATGACTGGTTTGGGAAGATGACTGAGGAATGGTTGGCAGCGAGGAGGTAACCCTTAAGCTATTTGTTTTTTAACTCAGTTGATTACAAAAGCACACATGTCCACTGCTGCACAGAGTAAGCTGAGGTAGATGGAGAGAATGACTGGCTCTGAAGGCAGAGGGCCTGTGGAACCATGTGATACACACTAACTATTAAAAACCCCAATACACAGCAAATGGATAGAACCTGAGAATATGGTCCTGCGTGAGGGAACCCAGTCCCGAAAGGACATGCATAGTATGCACTCAGTTAAAGTGGGTATTAGGCATGAAATACAGGATGTCCATGCTATACTCCATAGACACAAACACGCTAAACAAGAGGGAAGGCACAAGTGAGTGTGCTTGATTCTCTCTTAGAAGGGGGAATAAAATACTCATCGATGGAGGGAGGGAACTGGGAGGGAAAGAAGATGGGGAAGGGAATGGGGAGGTTCAGGATCTGGTGTGAGGAGACAGGACAGAGGGACAGAGGGCCAGGAGAATGAAATGAAATCTGCAGCCTGTAGGGGAGACTCTCAAGGACAGACCAGAGAGCTGAGATATGGAGGCTCCCAGGAATCAATGGGGGTGACCTGAGCTGTGACTCACTACACTGGGGATATGGAACCTGAAGACACCACCTCCTGTAACCAGGCAGGAACCCCAGTGGAGTGATAAGGACACCAACCCACACATAAAACTTGTATCCCCAAATTTATCCTGTCTACAAGAAATACAGGCACTGGGGATGGAGCAGAGACTGAAGGAATGGTCAGCCATAACAGGCCTAACTTGAGACCCATCCATGGGCAAGCACCAATCCCTGACACTATTAATGATACTCTGTTATGCTTGCTGACAGGAGCACAACTATCCTCTGAGAAGCTCCACCCCAGCAGCTGACTGAAACACATGCAAAAACTCACAGTCAACACTGGAAGGAGACTCTTATGAAAGAGTTGGGAGAAGAATTGAGGCCCCCAAACAGGACAGAAACTCCACAAAAAACCAAAACAGTCAACTAACCTGGACCCCTGGGAGCTCTCAGAGACTGAATCACCAACCAAAGAACTTGCACAGGCTGGACTTAGCTTCCCTGTCGCACATATATAGCAGATGTGCAGCTTGGTCTTCATGTGGGTCCCCAACAGCTAGAATGGAGGCTATCCCAAAAGCTGTTCCCTGTTTGTGGAATCTGTTCCCCAATAGGACTGCATTGTCTTGCCTCAGTGGGAAAGGATTGTGCCTAGCCCTGCAGAGACTTGATATGCCAGGGTTGGGGGATACCCAGGGGTACTTCCACCCTCTCAGAGGAGAAGGGAACGGGAAAGAGAGGGACTATGTGAGGAGGGAACCAGAGGAAGGCAGTAATTGGGATGTAGAGTGAATTAAAAAATTATAAATAAGTAAATAAACTGGAATATAATCAGAAAATTATCATGGCCATGATTATGGTTATAATTCAACAAATGTTTAAAAAGCTGAGGGGCTAGAGAGGTGGTTTAACAGTTCAGAGCACTGGCTGCTCTGTCAGAGGACTTGGGTCTGAGTCCCAGCACCTACATGGTGGCTCACAAGTATCTGTAACATCAGTACAGGATTCTGATCTCCACAAGCATCAGGACTACACACGGTGCACAGGCATGCTTGCAGGCAAACATGCATCCACATAACATGTTTTAACAATTACAATACGGTTGGGGATTTAGCTCAGTGGTAGAGAGCTTGCCTAGCAAGCACAAGGCCCTGGGTTCGGTCCCCAGCTCCCAAAAAATAAACAAACAAACAAACAAACAAATAAATAAAAAGAAGTAACAATTACAATACATTGTAGGATTTGCAGAATGATATGGCTTTCTTACCACTAGAGTCGGTGTCAGACTCTGAGTCACTGTCGCTATCTTCAGAATACTTCTTATGTTTTCTTTTAGATGACTTTTTCTTTCTCTTTTTCTTGGCTCTTTCTTTTGAACGACTAGATTTCCTTTTCTTCTTCTTATCATCTGTTTAAGTACAAAAGGGAAATTAACTTCTAAAGAAGTATTTCTAAAAAAAAAAAAAAAAAAAAGAAGTATTTCTAACTGTCTTACTATATTTGAAATACTGAAAAGGAATAGGTCTTTGGTAGTTTGAGTAAAAGCAAAGTCTAATGTTCAATTATTTATAAACATACTTTTGAAATTTCTGAATTAATAAGTTTCTTTTTTTTAAAGATTTATTTATTATATATAAGTACACTGTAGCTGTCTTCAGACACCAGAAGAGGACATTAGATCTCATTACAGATGGTTGTGAGCCACCATGTGGTTGCTGGGAATTGAACTCAGGACCTCAGGAAGAGCAGTCAGTGCTCTTAACCACTGAGCCATCTCTCCAGCCCAATTAATAAGTTTCTTATTTTAAAAAATTACCTTCCGAACTAGATGCTGAAGTAGTGCTTTTCTTTGGTTCTTCATCCTCTACTGGTGTATGTTCATCAGAGCTAAATGACAGAAAGTGGTTATAAGAAATATGGACCATAGGGGCATTAAAATATGTACTTACAGTTCTCAGTAACAGCACTTATGCCTAGGAACCTTTAAAAATTTTAAAGATTTTTAAAGCATTTAAAAAAATCTTTTTATTATAATTGTTATTATTATTAAAATCTTATATCACCACCACCACCACCACCATCATCATCATCATATTTTATCTTCAGGCATTTTGCTTATACATCTAATTGTGCCCAGTCCCCACAGAGGCCAGAGAAGGCATCAGATCCTCTGAGATTGGCATTAAAGAACAGCCTCAATGTGGGTGCTAGGGTTCAAACCTATGGACCCTGAAGAACAGCCAGTGCTCTTAACAACTGAACTCTCACTCTAGCCCCTAAAGCAAGTATTTTTTGTAAGACTATATTCAACAGTCTACTACCTTCATAAGAATAAAGTAACATATTCAAATAATGCTTTTGAGTTTATACAGTACCATTTAAAAAAGAAATGTGTAATACTTATATTTTCAGAAGAAACTCACAAGGCAAAGTTGAGAAATAGAAAATATAAGATCAAGAAAGGACAAACATGAAGGTTAAAGGAAGAATTCGTGATTTTATTATTATTATTTTTTGGCTTCAGGAATCAAACACAAGCCTCAAAAGTCCTAGGCAATTACTTTATCGCCAAGCTATATCCTAGCTCCCTAATTTTAAGTAGGTGAAGGATATGTGCTAGAACAATTCCCATCTCCCAGAACTACAGAATTTGTAAAATAAATTCTGAAAGCAAGTTTTTTGTTTTGGGGTTTAGAAATATTATTTTTTACATTTCATTTGTTTAGAGCATGTGTGTGTGTGTGTGTGTGTGTGTGTGTGTGTGTGTGTGTGTGTGTGTCTGGAGGTCAGAGAATAAATTTCAGGATATAAGACTCTCCTTTCACCCCATGTGGGTCCCCCCATAGATCAAACTGAAGTTAACTTGTCAGAGTTGGCAGCAAGCACCTGTATCTGCTGAAGCATCTCACTGGCCTGGATAGTTTTCTTTTGAGACAGGGACTCAAGCCTATCATGGGGTTGAACTCTCTATGTAGCAATGACCTTTCAGTTTTGACTCTACCTCTTCAATCCTGGGATTATAAATCATGCACTATCGTGCCTGGTTTATTGAGTGCTAGAGATCAAACCCAGAGTCTTATACATTCTAGATAAGCACTTTACCAGCTCTTATCTGAGTGTGCCCTGCACTTGCATAAAACCTAAGTTTGATTCCTGGCACCCATGTTGGGTGACCGCTCACAATCACCTATAATTCTAGCAGC
This sequence comes from Rattus norvegicus, assembly GCF_021556685.1. Classification (NCBI taxonomy): domain Eukaryota; kingdom Metazoa; phylum Chordata; class Mammalia; order Rodentia; family Muridae; genus Rattus; species Rattus norvegicus. The sequence continues at coordinate 125,087,495 of NC_141554.1, read as the reverse complement.
TCCAAGTAAATCTGATGTCCATGGCCTCTGGGGTCACCAGCACCTAGATGCACATACTCCTGGAAACCCACATAATACACATAACTAAAATAATAAAAATTGCCAGATATGATGTATGCCTTTATATCCCAGCACTTAGGAGGCAGATGAAGAGGTCTTTGTGAATTTAAGTCCAGCCTCATCTTCACAGTGAGCTTCAAGCCAGCCAGGGCCACATAGTAAGACCCTGTCAAAATAGTAAATAGATATTTAAAAAAACATTCTTCGGGCCAGCCTTTAAGAAATTCAAATGCTTTGGGGGTACTAAAGGAGTGTTCTCATATTGCGTCATCTTTTACTTTAAAGTTTTGAAGATCACACATGGAATAACTTAAGTATTATCTACAAAACTATTTTTAGGGTTTAACTCTCATCTGATGTATTAAAGCATCTATAAGAAAAAGTTTCAGATAATATTGCTTAATTGCTCTGACACAAATTATAAGTTTCTTGTAAGGACCACATCTTCAAAGCGGAAGAGTGGAGCTGGGCATGGTAACACATGCCTTTAACCCCCATAGGCAGACCTCTGAATTTGAGGACAGCCTGCAGGCAGCCAAGGCCACACAGAGAAACATTCTCTCTTGAGGTGGGGTGGGGGTGGGGCAGGAAACAGGAAGAACAAACTTCTGAGCAGCAGCAAAGAGAAAATAAATATGGGGTCCAGCAAGTTAAACATGCTTGCTGTGAAGCCGGATGACCTGAGTTTGATCTTTTGGAGCCATACTGTGAAGGGAGAGGGCAACTGCGACCTGTGTGCTATGATATACACATATCCCCTCCCTAAAAAATATTGAAAACAATAGAAAAGTAAATAAATATGGAATAGAAAAAATGGGCACAGCCTTCAGAGCATTAGATGCAGGAGCTTTTTTTGGTAGAGCAGACTGGGATTACAGGTGAGCATACTGGCAGTATATTAGATCCTGATATATTAATTTTAAAACTCTTGGTGACCTTAATGAAATTATAAGATGGATATAAACAAATGGGATGAAGAGGTGGCTCCGTGATTAAGCACATCGGCTGCTCTTGCAGAGAACCCAGGTTCAGTTCCTAGCTCACAACCTTCTGTAAGTCCAGGTTCAAGGGCTCTGATGCTCTCTTCTGACCTCTGTAGGCCCAGGGCTGCATGCAGTACACTTATATGCAATGTAGGCAAAACACTTAAAAAATAATATAATTCTTGGGGCTGGGGATTTAGCTCAGTGGTAGAGCGCTTACCTAGGAAGCGCAAGGCCCTGGGTTTGGTCCCCAGCTCCGAAAAAAAAAAAAATTCTTTTCCAAAAACTATACATATAGGCAAGAAGTTTCTAAATAGGATGCCAGTTATTCACTAACTAAACCCCAGATCAATGAATGGGAGCCTGTACAGCAAAGAAAAACAGCTGAATGAAGAGACAGCTTATAGAATGGGAGGAAAATCTTGCTACCTATTACATCTTACAGAGACGGATAGCAAGAATGTACATGGAACACAGAAACTAAACAAGAAATCAACACAATTAGTGAATGAGCTAAAGAAATGAACAGACAGTTCTCTAAATGGCCAATAAACACAAAAAGAATGTTCAACCTCACAGTCCATCAGGGAAGTGCAAATGAAAACTACACCCAGTCCATCTTACCCCACAGTCAGAATGAGTCATTAAGAAAGCAACCAAGAGCAAATGCTGTTGAGAATGTAGAGAACAGGGGCCCTTATATACTCAGTGGGAAGGTATCCAGCTTCTGGGCCAATCAGTATGAATCAAAAGACAAACAAAAAAAGATCTTCACAGAATGTAGCTATAGCAGTCCTGGGTGTTTGCCTGAAGGACTGGAAGTCACCACATCACAGAGGCACTCACACAGCAGTGTAACTGCAGCACGATCCACAGTGGCTCAGTTACCCAATCAAATTAGCTATCTAACAACAGAGAGACAGATTTAAAGGTGTAGTAAGTGCACACAGTGAGAACATCATTTCCAGGCAAAAGAAGAACAGAGCTGCATCGCATAGAGGAAAAGAAAGGCTACAGGAAAGAATCATATTGAGCAACTCAGAGAAGGCTCAGAAATACAAATTTCATGTTTTATCCCATTTGTAGTACCCAGATTGCATACAGTCACATACAGTCACGTATGTGTATATAAAATGAAAAAAAGAAACTGTTTTGGGGAATAAAAGGAACACATGGGTGGGGATTATGGGCAGTGAACAATGTTATGTCTGTGTGAACTTCTTTTTAGTTTAGGGGCCAGGGAGGTAACTCAGTTGATCAAACCTTTGTCACATAAGCAGGAAGACCTGAGTTCAGATCCTTAGCACCCAACATGGTGGACATGGTGGCATTCACCTGCAATCCAGCACTGGGGAGGCAGACACAGGGCCTCTAGGTCAACCAATCCATGTCATCAGATCAGTACCAGGTTCATTAAGAAACTCTGTCTCAAAAAACTAAGGTGCTGGACTGTCAAGATGCCTTAGCAGGTAGGGGCACTTGATGGCAAGCCTAACCACTTGAATTCCATTTCCTCGAACCCACACAGTGGAAGAAGAGAACTGACCTCCTGCAAGGTGTCCTCTGACCTTCACATGTGGCACTCAATCTCATGCACGTGCACAAGCATGCACGTGTACAGACACACACAGAATAAATAAATATAAATTAAATAAACTATAAATAAATGTAAACCAAAAGGTAAGGTAGAGATCACAGGAGATGTGACTTCAAGTTCTGAGCCCACACACTCACATTCACTCATATGCACTCTTGTTTTCAGACTTTTGAGGATCTGCTTTTCCTATCAGACCAGCTACTCCCACCCCCAGGAGCGCCTTCTTTCTTAGGGAAATGCGTCTATTTGTATCACTTTAAAAATTAAAACTCTTTGTTATGCTAACACCTAGTAGTCTGATAATTGGTTAGGTGAAAAAAATAACAAAAATAATAAATATATTATTTTTAATAATGAATCTTTTGAGTAGGAAACTGGTGCTTTGTGAGTTATTTAAAGACCCAATTAAGCCAGGCATGGTGGTCTGTGCCAGTAATTCCAGCATTCAAGGAGTGAAGGCTGGAGGATTGCTCTGAGTTTGAGTCCTGCCTTGGCTCTTACAGAGAGTTCCAGATAGCCTGGATTACAGAATGAGACCGTATCTCAAAAACAAAACAAAACAAAACAACCTCCACACATACACATGATGAATATGCTAAAATCTACTAACAATATCTGTAATCATTATCCATGTTCCATGTTTTTTTAATATAAGGGGTAAAATAGCACAAATCATAAGAAAGCAAAAAAAAAATCTTATAGGTACTTAAAGCTCTTCACTTAAAAATTTTGACAGTACAGCTGACCTACGGCTCAGTAGGTAAAGGCTCTTGCTGCTAAGGCTGATGACCTTAGCAATCCCTGGGACCCACATGGTGGAAGGAGAGAGCAGACTCCTGCAAGTTGTCCTCTGCCCTCCACCTGTGCACATCCACACATGTACAAACAAATAAAACGGAAGAAAATATAATTAGAAATTATTTGACTGCAGACCAGGATTTAAACAAATGCTATTAACATTTTAAAATGGTTATTTTTTTTTAAACACACTTACTCTGGTTCAGGATTCTTTGGGGAAAGTCCCCAAACTTCAGGAGCTCCCAATTCTCCAATCCTCTCTCTTTCACTTAATCTCCTAAAAGAGATAAATAGTTAAATTATAACTCAATGGATGGACTGTTTCCTAAATGCATAATAATAAACTCAACAGAAGCCAAGTCTTCTAGTATTATTTTACTCATACATCTTTTGAGAAAGGATCTTACCACATTGCCTAGGCTGGCTTTGAACTCCTGGAGCCACAGGAACACCTGGATTTATTTAAATGTCTAAAAGTTAATACAAACTTGCTTTAAACCAGGTGGTGGTGATGCATGCCTTTAATCCCAGCATTTGGGAGGCAGAAACAGAGGCAGGCAGATCTCTGTGAGTTTGAGGCCAGCCTGATCTACAAAAGTTCCAGGACAGCCAGGGTATACTATCTGAGGGCAGGAGAGTAGGGGAGAGACTTAACTTAACTAAACTCATTAGGTGGGTTTGATGTTCTGAGAGTATTAGCAACAGATACCAACTTAAAGTGCCTCAGAAACTGGTTAAGACTGTCAAGGTTGTCCCTTTGCTGAATGTGTGGCACAGATTCTAAATGTCCCCATTTCGCTGTAAAGTTTGACAGAAAGTTTCAAATTTAAAAATAAATTCATTTGTTTATGTATAAAGATAAGGAAATCTTGATTTGAACTTTCAGTTTTTAGGAACTGAGGAATTAGTGAAGAAGATAAAGATGAAAGGAAAATACAGGGGATTCTGGAAAGGAAGCAAAATCTTACTTGACAAAAACTGTCTTCACGCTATATGAGGTTTATTACCAGTTTTCCTTTTAGGTCCTTTTGGAGGAGTACATTCTCTACTCTTGGGGGGTAAGGAGTACTTTTTCATTTTATATACTCCAACTCATAAACTTAAAATACAAACTATGGGCTGGAAAGATGGCCCAGGGGTCCTCAGCTTTTGCAGAGGACTGGAATTTGGTTCCTAACATCCAAGTTGGTTAGCTCTCTCTCTCTCTTTTTTTTTTTCCTTTTCTTTTTTTCGGAGTTGGGGACCGAACCCAGGGCCTTGCGCTTGCTAGGCAAGCGCTCTACCACTGAGCTAAATCCCCAACCCCAATTGGTTAGCTCTCAGCTGCCTATAATTCCAGGTCCAGGAGATGTGATCCTTCTGGCCTCCCAAGGCATCTATACTGACATATCCATATCCATACACAGACACACATACATACATATAATTAAAAATAATAATAAAAATGATACTGAATGCCATGGTGGATGCCTTTAGTCCTAGTACTTGGCAGGCAAAGGCAGGCAGATACCTTTGTGTTTGAAGCCAGCTTTATCAACCTAATGAGTTCCAGTACAGCCAAAGCTATAGTGACCTTGTCTCAACTCCCTTGACCCAAAAAATACATAAAATAAAATAATTCTTTGAAGAAAAAAATAAGCCTGAATTCCTTAAAGTTTGGCAGCTTGTGACTCACATTTAAAAATCACTACAAAAGATAAAATTGGCTTTTCTTTTCTTTTGTTTTAACATCTTTGATCATGAGAAAAGGCATTGATAACTATATAGAGAGAGACTTGGGAGAATTTTGTATTTTGCCAATCAGACAATTTAGAGATGGGATGAAACTGTTCGTAACTGCTGGGGAAGAATGGCTGCCCAGCCATAACAAACACAGAAGTCTCATGTCTGTTGCTCCTATAATATGTTACAATTTCTTATTTTAAAATACAAGGTATAAAGCCTACTGCTGTGTCTAAGACAATGTTTAACAGGCACAATGAACTTCATATCATCCAAAAGTACGAATGCAAATTTAATCCAATCATTTAACATTTCAGTAAACCCCTTACACCTCTCAGACTGGATCTTCTCATGGAGCAGGGTCTAGCTAGCCTTCAGCTCCTGGTGGTTCTGACCCTCTCTTCGGTGTTGGGATTACAGACATGATCCTGGTTCAGCATTTGCTTTTCGACTGACATACTCCATGGGTACCATACCATAGGTCTCTAAGAATTCAGGACTGTTTGTTTGTTTCCACGCACTTACGGACATTATTACACCTTAAAAGCCTTGTTACAAATTTCCCTCTCCCCAACCCGAGTTGCTGCTCCAACTCAGGGACTCAGGTCTACTAGGCACACTCTTCCCCCTGAGTTACAGCTCCACTTCTACGGAATTTTAATGATGAAGAAGTGAAGCTCAGAAAGGTCTAACTCCTCCAAGACTACCCTGCTTCCTGGCAAACGAAGCCTTCACACTCTGACAGTGTGATTCTGAAACTTGCCCCTTTTGTTGTTATACTTTATTGCTTCCCTGATGGGAAAAAACATAAAAACATCTCTGAACTGTTGGAAAGTTTTGTTCTTCAATGCCTGCAATACTTGAAATTTTAGTATTTTTAAACACATGGTATGGGGACTAGTTCAGTGCCTAAGACATAATTTTTTAACAAACATAATAAACGTCATATATATTAGATACTATGACTAATGCAGCAATATAAGCCTCTCAGGGTATCACTCTGCCTCAGGCCTACCTTTAATTTATTCTGTAGTATGGACTGGCCTCAAATTAATTATGACAATCCTGCATCGGCTTTAGTGAGCCATCATGCCCAGCGTTTGAATTTAAATATTTCTTGAGACTCGGTCTCATGTAGACCAAGGTGGCCTTAAATTTGTTACATCAATGAGAATGACACTGTTCTGACTTCCCTCAAGAGACTCATAGCTGTTGCCACTAAAGGTCTGTGTCTTTTTAAACTAAGAACTCCCATTAGAGGAGATCCAATCTCTTTCCCACATCGGTTTTCATGGTCAACACGGCTGAGACTTACAAGACTTTTCCCAACATAGCCTCATCTAATTATCCCTTTTCCTCAGAGCCAATACATACACTTAATTACAATACTTCCCAATTCCCTGCAAAACTTTTCCACTGAAATATCCTCTTATCTCAAATTTTTTCTGATTCTTCATGCAACAAGAAACAGCTGCATGCCTACCAAAAGGCAGGTACTACTAATTCTCTGATCAATAAAATCACAGACCTCTATTACAGTTTAGTGAGGAATAAAGACAGGTGCACGGATAATGGCACAATCAAGAAATACAATAGCGCCGAGCTTCTTTGTGATACCAGCCAGCAAGCCAAGAGGGGGAAATAGGTAGTGGGAAACCAGATCCCTTTATGAAGAAGTCTAAGGATGAATGAAAATGTAAGTTAGGAAGGATAAATAAAAATGTCATGGGGTGGATTGAAAAAGAGATGAAAAAGGTGCTAGGCGGGCGAGAAGCGGAAAAACAAAACAAAACAGAAACAATGAACGACAAGCTGGAGTCAAAGGCAGGCGGAATCGTCCAAGAGAGGGTGCGGCGATCTCACTCACTTCTGCCGCAGACTCTCCTCCCTTTCCTTGTCCAGCAGGCTAGGCCATGGCTTGTCACCCCCGTAGGGACGCGAGTAGCCGCCATAATAGGCGGACGAGGATGAAGACGCGAACGGGGCACTCCGCTGTGCAGAAGGCCGTTCTCGAGAACGCGATCGAGAGCGGGAGCGATAAGATTGGTTTCGAGAGCTTTGGCTGAAGCCACTCAGCGAATGGCTGAGGCCATTCCGGTCACCGAACCGAGAACAAGAGCGCGAGCGAGACCGGCGACATCGCGGAGAGCGGGAAGATTTGATGGATTTGGGGCTCCTCGACGAACTGCGACGCTTTCCCCCGGAGGCCTCCCGTACAGGGCTACGCGAGCCCGACACAGGAGCCATGGTGGTGTGAGCTGAACCGGCTAAGGGGCGGGACAAGGAGGCGCTCTCCTTGTCCCCTAAAGGTTCTCGGATACCTAGGGTCTTAGAGCTTGCAGCGACCGAACTAGAAAAAACGCAAGCAAACAAACAAACAAACAAAAAAACCAACTTGGAAACAGTTCCGGGTACAGCAGTAAATCCCTTCCCCTGGACTCGGAGTCCTTGCAGCCAACAGGAAGGGATGTGTGTATCTCCATATAGAAGCCGGCCGGGAAACTGGGGACACGCTCTCATCCAGTTCCTAGTGAGGTTTCTGAAATCTAAACTGCACCAGATACCTAAAAGAACATTATGATGAATGCAACACGTAGTTCATTGAGTAGCCATATAAGCAACACCGCCAATTTTCCCCGTATTTCGTGTGGGACTATATTTGCCTGTATGGTGTGCGCGTATGAATCTGTGTGTGTATTATAACTCCCACCCCCACTTTTTTTTAAATCCTAAGCAAACAAAAGAGGGTTTATCACGATTAGGGTTAAACTTTAATCTAAGATCATTGTTGTCCAGTTCACTTAGAAGGCATACATTCTTATAACTTCAGTGTGTTTTACTCCGATTAGTTTAGCGACCCAGAGAAAATCTTAATACTTAGTTTCCAGCCACCCACAAATGTCCCACAAAACAAAGTTATCAAGCCCCTTAAACTAGTCCATCATACACTAGCCCAGCAAAATATAAGGTAGACGATTCATAGTTGTATGTATCAAGTATTATTTTTAGGTGAAAGCATTCAAATATTAATTTTGGTTTTTAGTTTTTTTCTGAAATTGAAATACAATTATGTCATTTCCCTTTCCCTTTTCTACCTCCAACCGTTCACATGGGCCTCTTCTTGCTCTTTTAAATTCATTGCCTCTTTTTCTTTAGTTGTTGTTACATGTATCTGTAACTATAGCTGTTGTAAAGTTTTCACCAGAGAAGACTGCTTGGACATGGGTTTCAGCCAGTAGAAAGTCTTCATTAGCTGGCCAGCAACTACCCTGGGTGTTTGTGGTCCCAGCTTGGCCCCAGCCTTTCTCAGGATGAACTTTTAAGCACAGAAACACACACAAACACATGTCCTGGGTTGATATACTTCAATGAACAAGAACAGTTAGCCAAAAGTGAAACTGCAGAAGTCAAAGGCAAGATTAGTAGCACCTTTAGAGACTTTCCCAGAACTATAAATGGATTATGTCTTTGGTTTTGACAGGCGATACTATCTACATAGTGAGTTTTATAGCCCAAATGATGCTTCCATTATGGAGTCAGTTGTGCTAAGGTCTGGGAACCTACTAAGGTCTGGAGCATTGTTACAATAACCTGCTCTCTCTCTCTCTCTCTCTCTCTCTCTCTCTCTCTCTCTCTCTCTCTCTCTCTGTGTGTGTGTCTGTGTGTGTGTATGTATGTATATATGTATGTGTATATCTCCAACTTGGAAACAGTTCCAGGTACAGCAGTAAATCCATATATATATCCTGTCTGTTTATGATTTCAGGACTGACCATTTGGTATTGGATGATCAACTGAGGGAAGACTATTATTTCTCCTGGCTCTCAGCATTACCTATTTGCCTGTAGTTCTTTGTCTAGGGTTAGAGCCTCTTGAGATTCCCCCCTTTCATGTTACCATAATCTACCTGTTGATGTCATCCTTGGCAGATCTTGCTTCAGTAGTCACATTCCTGAGACTTCGTAGTTTCCCTCATTTCTAAGGGATGCAGTCTGAAAACAGACGTCTTGTCCCTCTGGATCTTACAATCTTTCTGCCTACTCCTTTCCTCGATGTTCCCTGAGCTGTAGGTGCAAGGGTTAGGTTGCTTGTAGATCAGTTTGGTCCAGGCACCACAGGATTAGTTGTTCTCTATGATGAATGCAGTACCTATTTCAATGAGTGAAATGACACCACCAAATTTGATTTTCTGCAAAGATAAGTTTCTTTAATGAGGGGTGATCATTACACTTGTATATGTGGATGTGCGCATAAATATTTTGAATGCGATTAAGAACTGTGCTGGTTTAGTAAAGTGGTGGATGTAGGTTCTCTGCAAAGATCAATGACATCACTAGTCCTGGGTAGTTGGCTGGGTTTCTAGTACGGGGCATCATTTCCCGCTTGTCAAGCAGGCCTTATTTTATTTGGGGATAAATGAAAATGTAAGGAAGAAAAGGATGAATAAAAAGGTTGTGGGGTAGAATGAAGAAAGGGATGAAAATGGTATGAGGCAGGCACGAATCAAAATACAAACAGAAACAATGACTAATAAGCCAGACTCAAAGAAAGGCAGACTCATCTAAGAGAGGATGCAACCAACTAGAGAAATGTTGGTTACTTCCAGGATATTCATGCCCTTCCTGTACCCTTAGAGATATCATGTTATGCTGCTTGATATTGAAGCCCACAGCTACCGTTGCTTGTATGACTATTGGTTGCTCTGGAAGCTTGTATGGCACCTTCTTGTACCACAATTGCTAATCCTCAGGGAGGAGGCTTTCAAGTCAGATCCAGTGTGTATCGTCTAGGTCCTTGTCTGAACTCTGTAGTGTCTTTAAAATATGAACTTACCGTCAACTTCTGATAGGCAGCAAAGAACAACAGCAAAGGCCTATACTGTTTGGGGAGTCTCTTGGACTCCCATAACCAATAACTCAAAGCAGGGCTTCTTGTCAGGTCCAGCAATGGCTACATAAGAGGGGTGTGTGTGTTTGTGTGTGTGTGTGTGTGTGTGTGTGTGTGTGTGTGTGTGTGTGTGTATGACACAGTTCCTACCCCTGAAGCATTGCCAGGCACCACATGTGCTGATTGACTGCTGTTGGCCTGCAACTGATCTGCTGTCTGATCTATGTGTTTTAGTTTCAATCTCTCTTTCTGGAGAATATATTTCCCCCATTACTCAGAGCTAATCACTCTATAATAAATAAAACAGATGTGGTTCTCAGGAATGAGGAATGGGGGTAGTCATGAGACTGTGGCAGATGAGGAACAGGCCTTCCACTTAGTCTTTATGGCCATGAGAAAGGATCTAGACATAACCACAGAGGTCATGAAAGTCTACATGGTCCTTTGTAGAAATTACTCACTGCAAGACTTGGCCTTGAACTTGGAATTATGTGAGGACATACATGTACCCTCCGGTTGAATGGCCGCTGCATTAATTAGCTAGGGTGAACTGAGGGACTCAAGGATAGAGAGTTAAAGTGGTCTCAAGAAGAAAAGGCATGGGTAGGGAAAGAAGGAGGAATTTACAGAAAGCAAGGAAATGACGATGGTTATCTTATAGGAGGAAGGCTCATATGTGATTTAGAAACAAATGGTATTAGAGGGCACATGAAGCCATGTAATTGCTAGGATGTGGAAACAAAGATTAGAGAATTAAAAGATGATGTACGGGGCTGGGGATTTAGCTCAGTGGTAGAGCGCTTACCTAGGAAGCGCAAGGCCCTGGGTTCGGTCCCCAAGGCCCTGGGTTCGGTCCCCAGCTCCGAAAAAAAAAAAAAAAAAGATGATGTACAAGCATCTGAAAAGTTTGTACTTTGTTCCCTTAGTTACTTGAAGAATTGGAGTTGCCAATTCCTGGAGATATATTGTAGTGAATATAGCTGCTTTACCTGCATAAATTTTGAAACTTTGTAAGAAATAATTTCAGGGCTGGAGAGATGGCTCAGTGGTTAAGAGCACCGACTGCCCTTCCAGAGGTCCTGAGTTCAAATCCCAGCAACCACATGGTGGCTCACAACCATCTGTAAAGAGATCTGATGCCCTCTTCTGGTGTGTCTGAAGACAGCTACAGTGTACTCATCATATATAAAATGAATAAATAAAATCTTTAAAAAAAAAGAAATAATTTCAACCTTAGTAGTCTGTCACCTTTCTGTTCTTACACGAAAACAGTTACTAAAGACTGCTGTCTGCTGTACCAGAAAACCACAGGAGCTGTTTCCAGATACCCATGAAGAATAGGCTGTATAGGGCTGGAGAGATGGCTCAGTGGTTAAGAGCACTATCTGTACTCTTCCAGAGGTCCTGAGTTCAAATCCCAGCAACCACATGGTGACTCACAGCCATATGTAATGAGATCTGATGCCCTCTTCTAGTGTATCTGAAGACAGCTACAGTATACTCAAATAAAAACTAAACTCTTTAAAAAAAGAATAGGCTGTATAAACCCATAAGGAAATATGTTTTTGCTTTGTATTTAGTTTCTGCTCTAAGGAAGTGGGGGTTGGAAATAATGATACAGTATTGTTAGAATTTATGTAAATTTAAGAATTTCTAAAAAATTATTAAAATGGTCAAAGCCTTGATGATATAGCTTTAGTAAATAAAAGACTGGGTTCAGGTTCTCAAATCAGAATGAAGAATAGGAGTGAGGAATGAGAAGAAGGAAGAATGATGAACATTCTTGGACAAAGAGAGAGCACTTGAACTGACAGCTTGCATCCACTACTGACTCTGAATCCTTATTGAATCAACGCTGCTCCCATTCCCCCTTTCTCAGGACCCTCCTCCTGCTGAGGCTGGACATGAACAACTTCTTTTTTTTTTCTTTTATTAACTTGAGTATTTCTTATTTACATTTCGAATGTTATTCCCTTTCCCGGTTTCCGGGCAAACATCCCCCTAATCCGCCCCCCTCCCCTTCTTTATGGGTGTTCCCCTCCCCACACTCCCCCCATTACCGCCCTCCCCCCAACAATCATGTTCACTGGGGGTTCAGTCTTAGCAGGACCCAGGGCTTCCCCTTCCACTGGTGATCTTACTAGGATATTCATTGCTACCTATGAGGTCAGAGTCCAGGGTCAGTCCATGTATAGTCTTTAGGTAGTGGCTTAGTCCCTGGAAACTCTAGTTGCTTGGCATTGTTGTTCATAAGGGGTCATGAGCCCCTTCAAACTCTTCCAGTTCTTTCTCTGATTCCTTCAGCGGCGGTCCTGTTCTCAGTTCAGTGGTTTACTGCTGGCATTCGCCTCTGTGTTTGCTGTATTCTAGCTGTGTCTCCCAGGAGCGATCTACATCCGGCTCCTGTCAGCCTGCACTTCTTTGCTTCATCCATCTTCTCTAATTGGGTGGCTGTATATGTATGGGCCACATGTGGGGCAGGCTCTGAATGGGTGTTCCTTCTGTCTCTGTTTTAATCTTTGCCACATGAGCAACTTCTAATCTAGCGTGATGGATCTTCTTGGTTTTCTTGGTTGCCAACTTGACTACATCTAGAATGAATTAAAATCCAGAAATGGAGGGAGTTTTTTTTCCCTCTTTCTTTTCCAATAAGGCCTGAGTAACTACTGCCTGTGTAGCCAGCCGTTTTATGCTGTTACTAATGTTACAAGGAAACTTTCTTATGTGCTATTACTACTCTTACTAGGAAACTTTCTCATGTCCTAGTTGATTGCATATTCTGTTATGTTCTGTCCTTTGGTGTTCTCGGAAACACCAAATTACAATAGAAGTCAGTTAGAACTGCTTTGCATAGTAGCCACAATATCCTTGGACCCAAACCAACCATCTGGCAGCACTTTCTGCACTTGTGTATGAGCTTGTATGGTTTTTGCATTTTAAGCTGCCCCTGGGATGGATCCCAATAAGAAAGACACCTGTGCTAATATAAAAACATCTTTTGGAATAAGACTTCCACTTTGAGTAGGGGTTGAGTAAAGCTTTAAGTTTCTAAGACCTCTCTGGGAATTGACATCCTACCTGACAGAAAGAATCATGTACATGGATAACTGACATCCTGGTTGGCAAGTTAAGACATGAATATTAGGGCTTGAGAGATGGTTCAGTGGTTAAGGGCACTGGCTACTCTTCCAGAGATCCTGAGTTCAAATCCCAGCAACTACATGGTGGCTCATAACCATTTGTAATGGGATCTGATGCCCTCTTCTAGTGTGTCGGGAGACAACTACAGTGTACTTATATATAATAAATAAATAAATCTTTAAAAAAAGATATGAGCCAAACCCCGTGGGAGAGAGACCCCACTGCCTGATCAGGTGGGCACTCCTGAGGCTGCAGAGCGGAGGAGACCACCAACACTGCCCACCCCTGCCCACATCCCTGGCCCAAGAGGCAACTGTATAAGGCCTCTGGGTTCCCGTAGGGGAGGGCCCGGGAGCGGCAGGACCCCTGCGCCTGAGACACTGCCGGAACCTGAAGGAAACAGACCGGATAAACAGTTCTCTGCACCCAAATCCCGAGGGAGGGAGAGCTGAACCTTCAGAGAGGCGGACACGCCTGGGAAACCAGAAGAGACTGCACTCTGTGCACATCCAGGCGCCAGAGGAAAACACCAAACGCCATCTGGAACCCTGGTGCACGGAGGCTCCCGGAAAGAGCGGCGCAGATCTTCCCGGTTGCTGCCACAGCGGAGAGGACTTAGGCAGTACCCCACGAGCAAACTTGAGCCTTGGAACTGCAGGTAGGACCAACTTTTCCCCTGCAAGAAACCTGCCTGGTGAACTCAGGACACACAGAGGCAAAATTCCTCTAAGGCCGGGCACTTCCTGTGTTTACCGGAAGTCCTACAACGGCGGATCCCGGACCGCAGCAGCTCTCTGCTCCCAAACCCCGTGGGAGAGAGACCTCACCGCCTGATCAGGTGGGCACTCCTGAGGCTGCAGAGCAGAGGAGACCACCAACACTGCCCACCCCTGCCCACATCCCTGGCCCAAGAGGCAACTGTATAAGGCCTCTGGGTTCCCGTAGGGGAGGGCCCGGGAGCGGCAGGACCCCTGCGCCTGAGACACTGCCGGAACCTGAAGGAAACAGACCGGATAAACAGTTCTCTGCACCCAAATCCCGTGGGAGGGAGAGCTGAACCTTCAGAGAGGCGGACACGCCTGGGAAACCAGAAGAGACTGCACTCTGTGCACATCCAGGCGCCAGAGGAAAACACCAAACGTCATCTGAAACCCTGGTGCACGGAGGCTCCCGGAAGGAGCGGCACAGATTTTCCCGGTTGCTGCCACAGCAGAGAGGACTTAGGCAGTACCCCACGAGCAAACTTGAGCCTTGGAACCACAGGTAGGACCAATTTTTCCCCTGCAAGAAACCTGCCTGGTGAACTCAAGACACAGGCCCACAGGAACAGCTGAAGACCTGTAGAGAGGAAAAACTACACGCCCGAAAGCAGAACACTCTGTCCCCATAACTGGCTGAAAGAAAACAGGAAAACAGGTCTACAGCACTCCTGACACACAGGTTATAGGACAGTCTAGCCACAGTCAGAAATAGCAGAACAAAGTAACACTAGAGATAATCTGATGGCGAGAGGCAAGCACAGGAACCCAAGCAACAGAAACCAAGACTACATGGCATCATCGGAGCCCAATTCTCCCACCAAAGCAAACACGGAATATCCAAACACACCAGAAAAGCAAGACCTAGTTTCAAAATCATATTTGATCATGATGCTGGAGGACTTCAAGAAAGACATAAAGAACTCCCTTAGAGAACAAGTAGAAGCCTACAGAGAGGAATCGCAAAAATCCCTGAAAGAATTCCAGGAAAACACAATCAAACAGTTGAAGGAATTAAAAATGGAAATAGAAGCAATCAAGAAAGAACACATGGAAACAACCCTGGACATAGAAAATCAAAAGAAAAGACAAGGAGCTGTAGATACAAGCTTCACCAACAGAATTCAAGAGATGGAAGAGAGAATCTCAGGAGCAGAAGATTCCATAGAAATCATTGACTCAACTGTCAAAGATAATGTAAAGCGGAAAAAGCTACTGGTCCAAAACATACAGGAAATCCAGGACTCAATGAGAAGATCAAACCTAAGGATAATAGGTATAGAAGAGAGTGAAAACTCCCAGCTCAAAGGACCAGTAAATATCTTCAACAAAATCATAGAAGAAAACTTCCCTAACCTAAAAAAAGAGATACCCATAGGCATACAAGAAGCCTACAGAACTCCAAATAGATTAGACCAGAAAAGAAACACCTCCCGTCACATAATTGTCAAAACACCAAACGCACAAAATAAAGAAAGAATATTAAAAGCAGTAAGGGAAAAAGGTCAAATAACATAAAGGGAGACCTATCAGAATCACACCAGACTTTTCGCCAGAAACTATGAAGGCCAGAAGATCCTGGACAGATGTCATACAGACCCTAAGAGAACACAAATGCCAGCCCAGGTTACTGTATCCTGCAAAACTCTCAATTAACATAGATGGAGAAACCAAGATATTCCATGACAAAACCAAATTTACACAATATCTTTCTACAAATCCAGCACTACAAAGGATAATAAAGGGTAAAGCCCAACATAAGGAGGCAAGCTATACCCTAGAAGCAAGAAACTAATCATCTTGGCAACAAAACAAAGAGAATGAAAGCACACAATCATAACCTCACTTCCAAATATGAATATAACGGGAAGCAATAATCACTATTCCTTAATATCTCTCAATATCAATGGCCTCAACTCCCCAATAAAAAGACATAGATTAACAAACTGGATACGCAACGAGGACCCTGCATTCTGCTGCCTACAGGAAACACACCTCAGAGACAAAGACAGACATTACCTCAGAGTGAAAGGCTGGAAAACAATTTTCCAAGCAAATGGTCAGAAGAAGAAAGCTGGAGTAGCCATTCTAATATCAAATAAAATCAATTTTCAACTAAAAGTCATCAAAAAAGATAAGGAAGGACACTTCATATTCATCAAAGGAAAAATCCACCAAGATGAAGTCTCAATCCTAAATATCTATGCCCCAAATACAAGGGCACCTACATATGTAAAAGAAACCTTACTAAAGCTCAAAACACACATTGCACCTCACACCATAATAGTGGGAGATTTCAACACCCCACTCTCATCAATGGACAGATCATGGAAACAGAAATTAAACAGAGATGTAGACAGACTAAGAGAAGTCATGAGCCAAATGGACTTAACGGATATTTATAGAACATTCTATCCTAAAGCAAAAGGATATACCTTCTTCTCAGCTCCTCATGGTACTTTCTCCAAAATTGACCATATAATTGGTCAAAAAACGGGCCTCAACAGGTACAGAAAGATAGAAATAATCCCATGCGTGCTATCGGACCACCACGGCCTAAAACTGGTCTTCAATAACAATAAGGGAAGAATGCCCACATATACGTGGAAATTGAACAATGCTCTACTCAATGATAACCTGGTCAAGGAAGAAATAAAGAAAGAAATTAAAAACTTTTTAGAATTTAATGAAAATGAAGGTACAACATACCCAAACTTATGGGACACAATGAAAGCTGTGCTAAGAGGAAAACTCATAGCGCTGAGTGCCTGCAGAAAGAAACAGGAAAGAGCATATGTCAGCAGCTTGACAGCACACCTAAAAGCTCTAGAACAAAAAGAAGCAAATACACCCAGGAGGAGTAGAAGGCAGGAAATAATCAAACTCAGAGCTGAAATCAACCAAGTAGAAACAAAAAGGACCATAGAAAGAATCAACAGAACCAAAAGTTGGTTCTTTGAGAAAATCAACAAGATAGATAAACCCTTAGCCAGACTAACGAGAGGACACAGAGAGTGCGTCCAAATTAACAAAATCAGAAATGAAAAGGGAGACATAACTACAGATTCAGAGGAAATTCAAAAAATCATCAGATCTTACTATAAAAACCTATATTCAACAAAACTTGAAAATCTTCAGGAAATGGACAATTTCCTAGACAGATACCAGGTATCGAAATTAAATCAGGAACAGATAAACCAGTTAAACAACCCCATAACTCCTAAGGAAATAGAAGCAGTCATTAAAGGTCTCCCAACCAAAAAGAGCCCAGGTCCAGACGGGTTTAGTGCAGAATTCTATCAAACCTTCATAGAAGACCTTATACCAATATTATCCAAACTATTCCACAAAATTGAAACAGATGGAGCCCTACCGAATTCCTTCTATGAAGCCACAATTACTCTTATACCTAAACCACACAAAGACCCAACAAAGAAAGAGAACTTCAGACCAATTTCCCTTATGAATATCGACGCAAAAATACTCAATAAAATTCTGGCAAACCGAATTCAAGAGCACATCAAAACAATCATCCACCATGATCAAGTAGGCTTCATCCCAGGCATGCAGGGATGGTTTAATATAAGGAAAACCATCAACGTGATCCATCATATAAACAAACTGAAAGAACAGAACCACATGATCATTTCATTAGATGCTGAGAAAGCATTTGACAAAATTCAACACCCCTTCATGATAAAAGTCCTGGAAAGAATAGGTATTCAAGGCCCATACCTAAACATAGTAAAAGCCATATACAGCAAACCAGTTGCTAACATTAAACTAAATGGAGAGAAACTTGAAGCAATCCCACTAAAATCAGGGACTAGACAAGGCTGCCCACTCTCTCCCTACTTATTCAATATAGTTCTTGAAGTTCTAGCCAGAGCAATCAGACAACAAAAGGAGATCAAGGGGATACAGATCGGAAAAGAAGAGGTCAAAATATCACTATTTGCAGACGACATGATAGTATATTTAAGTGATCCCAAAAGTTCCACCAGAGAACTACTAAAGCTGATAAACAACTTCAGCAAAGTGGCTGGGTATAAAATTAACTCAAATAAATCAGTTGCCTTCCTCTATACAAAAGAGAAACAAGCCGAGAAAGAAACTAGGGAAACGACACCCTTCATAATAGACCCAAATAATATAAAGTACCTCGGTGTGACTTTAACCAAGCAAGTAAAAGATCTGTACAATAAGAACTTCAAGACACTGAGGAAAGAAATTGAAGAAGACCTCAGAAGATGGAAAGATCTCCCATGCTCATGGATTGGCAGGATTAATATAGTAAAAATGGCCATTTTACCAAAAGCAATCTACAGATTCAATGCAATCCCCATCAAAATACCAATCCAATTCTTCAACGAGTTAGACAGAACAATTTGCAAATTCATCTGGAATAACAAAAAACCCAGGATAGCTAAAGCTATCCTCAACAATAAGAGGACTTCAGGGGGAATCACTATCCCTGAACTCAAGCAGTATTACAGAGCAATAGTGATAAAAACTGCATGGTATTGGTACAGAGACAGACAGATAGACCAATGGAATAGAATTGAAGACCCAGAAATGAACCCACACACCTATGGTCACTTGATTTTTGACAAAGGAGCCAAAACCATCCAATGGAAAAAAGATAGCATTTTCAGCAAATGGTGCTGGTTCAACTGGAGGGCAACATGTAGAAGAATGCAGATCGATCCATGCTTATCACCCTGTACAAAGCTTAAGTCCAAGTGGATCAAGGACCTCCACATCAAACCAGACACACTCAAACTAATAGAAGAAAAACTAGGGAAGCATCTGGAACACATGGGCACTGGAAAAAATTTCCTGAACAAAACACCAATGGCTTATGCTCTAAGATCAAGAATCGACAAATGGGATCTCATAAAACTGCAAAGCTTCTGTAAGGCAAAGGACACTGTGGTTAGGACAAAACGGCAACCAACAGATTGGGAAAAGATCTTTACCAATCCTACAACAGATAGAGGCCTTATATCCAAAATATACAAAGAACTCAAGAAGTTAGACCGCAGGGAAACAAATAACCCTATTAAAAAATGGGGTTCAGAGCTAAACAAAGAATTCACAGCTGAGGAATGCCGAATGGCTGAGAAACACCTAAAGAAATGTTCAACATCTTTAGTCATAAGGGAAATGCAAATCAAAACAACCCTGAGATTTCACCTCACACCAGTGAGAATGGCTAAGATCAAAAACTCAGGTGACAGCAGATGCTGGCGAGGATGTGGAGAAAGAGGAACACTCCTCCATTGTTGGTGGGATTGCAGACTGGTAAAACCATTCTGGAAATCAGTCTGGAGGTTCCTCAGAAAATTGGACATTGAACTGCCTGAGGACCCAGCCATACATCTCTTGGGCATATACCCAAAAGACGCCTCAACATATAAAAGAGACACGTGCTCCACTATGTTCATCGCAGCCTTATTTATAATAGCCAGAAACTGGAAAGAACCCAGATGCCCTTCAACAGAGGAATGGATACAGAAAATGTGGTACATCTACACAATGGAATATTACTCAGCTATCAAAAACAACGAGTTTATGAAATTCGTAGGCAAATGGTTGGAACTGGAAAATATCATCCTGAGTGAGCTAACCCACTCACAGAAAGACATACATGGTATGCACTCATTGATAAGTGGCTATTAGCCCAAATGCTTGAATTACCCTAGATCCCTAGAACAAAGGAAACTCAAGACGGATGATCAAAATGTGAATGCTTCACTCCTTCTTTAAATGAGGAAAAAGAATACCCTTGGCAGGGAAGGGAGAGGCAAAGATTAAAACAGAGACTGAAGGAACACCCATTCAGAGCCTGCCCCACAGGTGGCCCATACATATACAGCCACCCAATTAGACAAGATGGATGAAGCAAAGAAGTGCAGACCGACAGGAGCCGGATGTAGATCGCTCCTGAGAGACACAGCCAGAATACAGCAAATACAGAGGCGAATGCCAGCAGCAAACCACTGAACTGAGAATAGGTCCCCCGTTGAAGGAATCAGAGAAAGAACTGGAAGAGCTTGAAGGTGCTCGAGACCCCAAAAGTACAACAATGTCAAGCAACCAGAGCTTCCAGGGACTAAGCCGCTACCTAAAGACTATACATGGACTGACCCTGGACTCTGACCCCATAGGTAGCAATGAATATCCTAGTAAGAGCACCAGTGGAAGGGGAAGCCCTGGGTCCTGCTAAGACTGAACCCCCAGTGAACTAGACTATGCGGGGAGGGTGGCAATGGGGGGAGGTTTGGGAGGGGAACACCCATAAGGAAGGGGAGGGGGGAGGGTGATGTTTGTCCGGAAACCGGGAAAGGGAATAACACTTGAAATGTATATAAGAAATACTCAAGTTAATAAAAAAAAAAAATCGGGGCTGGAGAGATGGCTCAGCAGTTAAGAGTGCTGTCTGCTCTTCCAGAGCATCTGTAAATGAGATCTGACGCCCTCTTCTGGCGTGTCTGAAGACAGCTAGTGTACTCATATGTATAAAATAAATAAATCTTAAAAAAAAAAAGATATGAATGTTAGACAAGGCAAGTCTTCTGCCACAGTTGAATAACCCAATAAATAGGATAAATGTACAACAAAGACATAATCTAAGAAGTCTCGTATCCCTAAATCCTGTCAGTGGAATAACTTGGTGAAGACGTTTGTGAATTTCAGGCTTTAAAAGGTCTGTCGGATTCTGGTTGGGGGTTGCAATCAGCTCCCGAGTCTGGTTTGCAGCCCTAATAGATCAGTTCTGGGGCAATAAACTATCCCTGTCTGACTGAGACTGGTGTTCGTATGCTTTGTGGGGTGACTCCTGGACTCAAACACTTTCTTGCTTGTCTGTTTGTTTTTGAGATAGGATAACACTATATAGCCAGCACTGCCCTGGGACTGATTATGTAGAACAGCTTGACCTCAAACTCAAAGATAACCGCCCATCTTCCTCCGCCTACCTAGTGATAGGATTAAAAGCATAAACAACGGGGCTGGGGATTTAGCTCAGTGGTAGAGCGCTTACCTAGGAAGCGCAAGGCCCTGGGTTCAGTCCCCAGCTCCGAAAAAAAAGAACCAAAAAAAAAAAAAAAACCATAAACAACTACACATTACTGGGAATTTGCCCTTTTATTGAAAATAGCTTATTTTTTCATCCACTCTATTATGATTACAGTTTTCAGCCCCTCCACTCCTCCCCGTTCCTCTCCACATCCCCTCCCATCCAGATCCACTCCTTTTCTCGATCTTAACAGAAAAGAACAGGCTACCAAGAGAAAACAAAACACAACAAAATAAAATGTAATAATATAAAGCAAAACGAATTGCATCAAATTTGGACAAGGCAAACCAATGGAAGGAAAAGAGCCCAAGAGAAAACACAAATATTAGAGACCCATTCATTCGCACACTCAGGAGTCCCATAAGAATACTAAGCTGAAATCCATAATCTATACGCAGAGGAACCAGCACTGAAGACCTGTGCAGGCTGCTTCAGTCTCTGTGAGCTCATATGAGCTTTGTTCATGTTGATTTACAGATGTTGTTCTCCTGCTGTCCTCCATCCCCTATGGCTTTTACATTCTTTCTGCCTCCTCTTCTAGGAGGTTCCCTGAGCTCTGAAGGGAGGGATTTGTAGAGACAGTGGAATTAGATCTGCGTGTTCCAAAGTCAGCCTTTACCCGCTCTCTGTGCAGTGTCTGGCTGTAGCCTCTGCACCTGTTCCTGTCTGCTGCAAGAGGAAGTCTCTCTAATGATGGGTGAATAAGGCACAAATCTACAAGTATTACAGAATATCATTAGGAGTCACGTACATTCTTACTATTTCTTTAAGACCGGTAATATTTGGTTTCACCCTAGGTATCTGGGCTATACAGTCTCTGGTTCTTGCTCTCCTAAGTAGTATCAGATATGATTTCAATCTTGTGGGGTAGGCTTTAAGTAAAATCAAACATTGGTTGGTTATGCCACCATTGCCTTAGGATATTTTTTCTGGCATGACAGTATTGTAGGTCAAAGGTAATATGGCAAGGTTGTTTATCTTTCTCTTTCGGTAACCTGCCAAGAACTTTCCTGTACCAAAGACGCTAAAATATAGGGACGGATGTTCTATGTTGGCACCGTATCTATCACTCCATGTTTAATAAGTTGTGTGTGTGTGTGTGTGTGTGTGTGTGTGTGTGTGTGTGTGTTATCTTCAACAATGGGGCCTTGATATCAGTTTGAAGAAAGAAATCTATTGCCTTGGCAACAGCTTGGTTTGTGTGGGGGTTTGCTTGGGATGCCTTTGGCCAACAACTCATATGGATGCAACCCAGTCCCAACAACTGGGACATTCTTTAAAAGCATTTTCACCAGAGACATTGAACTTACTTTGGTAGACCACACCTATAATCACAGCACATGGAAATCTGAGGAAGGAGGGCTGCCCTGAGTCTGAAGCCAACCAGGGCTACAGAGTGAAACCTTGTCCAAAATAAGGGGAAACAACAACAACAACAACAACAACAACAACAACAACAACAACAACAGGGAAGAGAAAGGAGAAAGAAAGAAAAAGAAAAGAGCCAGCAAGATGGCTCACCAGGTGCCTGCTAACAAGCCTGAAAAGCAGAGTTCAAGCCTTAGGATCCCTGTGATGGAAGAAGAGAGCCAGCCCTGGTGAGTGTCATCTTCCATCTCCTTCCTGTACCCCTCAGGAACAGGAACACAGCGAGGGGGACCGGGAGACACAGAGAGACAGAGAGACACAGAGGGAACCTTTCATACCTCCCTCAAAAGAACATTAAAAAGGAGGTAGAGGTTATGAAGTGTCAGAGTGGACGGTGCTTGCCACCATGTCTAAAGACCTGAGCTCAATCCAGGAGGACACATCAAGGAAGGAGAGAGCAGTCAGGTGAGGCATCATCTAGCCTCACAGGGTCAAACACACACACACACACACACACACACACACACACACACACACACACACACACACGCGCGCGCGCATGTGCCAGCTTCTCTGCCTCTGTGCCTCTCTCTCTGCCTCTCTCTGCCTCTCTCTCTCTCTCTCTCTCTTTCTCTCTCTCTCTCTCTCTCTCTCTCTCTCTCTCTCTCTCTCTGCCTCTCTCTTCCTCTGATTAAAGGTGTACACCACCATGCTAAGCCTTTAAAAATTAAGTTTGAAAACACATTAAGGATGAAGAAATGGCTCTGGGGCTTTGAGTACTCGTTTCTGTTGCAGAGAACCTGGATTTTATTCCCAGAATCCACATGGTGGCTTGCAACTACTATTGCATCTAATTTCAGGGGCTCCCATGTCCACCTCTGGCCTCCTCTGGCACCAGGCATGGATATGGTACACAGACATGCATGCACACCTTCATACACATACAATTAAATGCTTCTAAAAATATTCTAATTTTCCCTCTGCCAGGTCTGGCAATCTGAATCGTGTATCTGGAAATCAGGTGATGGAAGGAGAATGCCAAGTCTGGTAGCGTGTCTTCTATCTTACTCAAGGGCATACAGTCAAACCCCAAATAACATTTTATGGAAAAGAAAAAAGAAAAAAAAAACAGATATACATTCAGATAAACACTCATCCACTTAAATAAAAATAAATGAAACCTAAAATTTTAAATCTCAGGAAAAAAGTTAACCACAAAGATTTAGGGAAGAAAGGCAGTCAGAAAAATCAGACATAACCAAGTGTGGATAACGGCTTCTCAAAGGAGATTCATCTTTGGGCATTTTTACAATCGGCACATGTAGGATTATAGTGGTGGTGGTGCTGGTGCTGGTGGTGTGTAAGTATGGATCCTAGGGACTGAAGGCATATTACATCTCTCAAGTTACATCTCTAAACCTTTAGAACAATCTCTCCCCAGTTTTTTCCATTGTTCAGAGTGTGTTTTAGAACAAGGTTAAAAGCTTTAAAGTTACAAAAGAGTTACCAAAATTACTGGATTAAAGAGGTGTTAAAACTTGAGATTACATGACATTTTGGGTTTGGTAGGCACACATTGTCTCTGTATGCAAGTTTCCCTGTCATTAGTCTTGACATTTCCTGGCTGTCTGACTCCTCTCCTTTCAGTTCTCTGAGAACTGGAATGACAAAAGCTGGATTTCAAGATGAAGGGGCTTCCTTCTCCCCTCATGTCTCCCCAACTTCCTGTCTTTTTTAGCTTGCCTCAGAACTCTACTTCTGAATTGTTTTCCAACATATTAGCTTTTTGCTTTAAAATACCTTATTGTGATCTTTATGATAAAATCAGGTATTTATTTATTTATTTATTTATTTATTTATTTATGGTTTTTCACGACAAGGTTTGCCTATGTAGCCCTGGCTGGCTGTCTTGAAACTCACACTGTACATCAGGCTGGCCTCAAACTCACAGATATCCACCTGCCTTTCCTTCCCAAGTGCGGAGGTTAAAAGTATGTGCCACCACTGCCCAGCTTTTTTAAAAACTAGGTATATTTTAAAATTAATTTACTTATTCTCTTTACATCCCAATATCGGCCCCCCTTTCCTCCCAGGATCCCCTCACAGAGATCCTTCCTCCATCTTCCCTCCCTTTCTCAGAGGAGAAGGGGGAGTCTCCCCATCACCCACCCCTGTCATATCAAGTAGAACTGTAGAACTAGGAGCTTCCCCTCCCACTTAGAGGAATGGGATCCACAGGGACAGCCTCCACTCCAGTTGTTGGGGGACTTGCATGAAGAAGATTGAGCTGCATATCTGCTACATATATGCAATTTCTGGGGAGAGGGTGTTGTTCAGCCCATGCTTGCTCTTTGGTTGGTGACTCAGTCTCTGGGATACTCCAAGGGTCCAGGTTAGTTGACTTTGTTAGCCTTTCTGTGATGTCCCTGTCCTCTTTGGGTCCCCTAATCATTCCCCCAACTCTTCCACAAGACTCCCTTAGCTCCATCTAATTTCGGCCCTTGGGTCCTTACATCGATTTCTGTCAGCTTATTGATGGAGCCTCTAAGAAGCTCTCAGAGGCTAGGCTCCTGTCTGCAAGCATAATAAAGTATCATTAATAGTGTCAGGGATTGGTTCTTGCCTGTGGGATGGATCTCAATTTGAGCCAGTCACTGGCTGTCCATTCCCACAGTCTCTGCACATCTTATAGGCAGGACAAATTTTGGGTAGATGGTTTTTGTGGATGGGTTGCAGGCCTTATCCTTTCCACTGGAGGTCCTGCCTGGCAACAGGAAGTGGACACTTCAGGATCCATATCCTGCCAATGCTAGGAGTCTCCCACAGAGTCCAAGCCAGGTATTTCTTTTTTTTTAAGATTTATTCATTTATGGGCTGGAGAGATGGCTCAGCCGTTAAAGGCTAGGCTCACAACCAAAAATATAAGATTTATTCATTTATTATATATAAGTACACTGTAGCTGTCTTCAGATACACCAGAAGAGGGCATCAGATCCCATTACAGATGGTTGTGAGCCACCATGTGGTTGCTGGGAATTGAACTCAGGACCTCTGGAAGAGTAGTCGGGTGTTCTTAACCGCTGAGACATCTCTCCAGCCCCAGGTATTTCTAAAACAAAATAAGTGTTAATAAATGTTGTCTCATGCCGGGCATTAGTGACACACACCCTTTAGTTCCAGGACTCCAGAGACAGATGCAAGCTAATCTTGGAGTTCAAGGCCAGGCTGTTCTCCAGAGTCCTTGGCCAGGACAGCCAAGGCTACGCAGAGAAACCCTGTCTCACTGTCTTGAAAAAACAAAGAAACAAAAAGCAAATAAATGTCTCTTGGGGAGAACAATGAAATTTTAGTTTGTTGCTCAGACGGGTGAGCTCAGTGAACTTGTGGCTCAGTAGCTGGGAGTAGTAGCTATGACTACTACTACTATCTGCCACTACACTTATTTACCTCTGTCTACCTGACACATAAATATGCTGGTTTCAGATCTTTTTTTTTCCCCACAAAAAATACAGGGCTACAAGAAAGACCAAAGTTACAGGATCTGGTCAACTTCAGATAAAGGTCATCCTTTGTAGTAGCAAAATTTTAGTTCTCAGGTTAGTGCAGAATATAGGTGAGGGAAGTTTGCTCCAGACCTCACTCTTTCTTTAATTGCAACACACCATGGTTCTTTTTAATCACAGTGCTGAGAACCACCTGCCACGATCAGGAACCTGCCACACCGGGCCCAGTCAGTGCCTTGTCTTCTTTGGGCACCAGCAAACTGCCCTGGAGACTCCCCTCCTCCTTCAGGTGGACTCACTAACAACATGCTTTATTCTTGTCTTCCTTTCTTCATTCCCTCCCTCCTTCCATCTACAGAAAACATCTTGTTGGATATCTCAATCTGACCTAGAATTTATGACCATCCTGCCTCAGCTTCCCCAAAGCAGGGAACATGCCACCACACTTGGTTAATAGTTCATTTTATTGCTCAAATTTATGGCATGTACCAACTGGTCACTACCACGACACAATACTTCATTCTGTGGATGTATCACATCTTGCTTGTCCATTCAACTGTTAATGGGCATTGGACCTTTCTCAAAGGGAAGAAAGTGAACAAAATCCAGTTGGATATTTTCCTCTCCCCTTCCTGTTAGATACCAATACCAGGAGAGAATTCTTTAATTAGAAAAAGAAAGAAAGGTGGTGAAAACAAATTTCATACATTTTGGTTCTAATTCATTGAAATTAGTGTCATGTGTGCTTCTAGAGTATCTGTAAATCCTAATGCCTCTGAAAGTGTACTTCAGTTTTAAAAAGCTTTTACTTATCTATTTATTTACCTGCTGATTGTTTGGTCGATACAAGGTTCCACTATCTAGTACTAATTTGCCTGAAACTTGCTATTTAGACCAGACTTTGAATTTGCCGTGATCCTCCTCTTCAGGTTCCCCAGCACTCGATCTACCTCATGTGGCTCAAAACCTTGTGGGTATTTTTTTTATCTGGAAAAAAAAGCACTAAACTTTTAAGATTAAGAGATTATATATACTTAAAATCTTTATGGTACTTTTTATCTTGAAAAAAATCACTAAACTTTTAAGATTAAAAAATCACATATACTTAAAAATCTTTATGAGACATCTGGATGATGCCCACATTTCTAATCCTAAATGGTAGCTGCTTTGCATGCTGGGAGTTGTAGTCCAGGAAAGAGTCGTTTCTAGACAAGATGGCGAAGTTGCTAATGACGCGCTAAGGGGCGGGCCCCGAGGGAATCTGGGCCGCTAGGGGATTGGGCAGCAACGGGACTTAGGCAGGCGGGAAGTAAAGGTCAGGTGTTAAAACCTTAACCCTGAGTGAAACCGGGTGCCTTGAACTCTCGCGAGATCTCGGGGAGCCCAATGGAACGCGGGGCTCGGCTTATCACTAGGGCTATTTGTTGTGGGCGGAGCTCCTGAGGGCTCTACCCTAGAGTCATAGGTGCCCGGCGTAACGGCTTAGCAGCTGTGCCACCGCTCTTAAGAGCGTCACCGTGGCCATGAAGGAAGAAAAAGATCATAGGCCTAAGGAGAAACGAGTGACCCTGTTAACGCCTCAGGGCGCTACAGGCGGCTGCATTGGAGCTACCGCAGAAGGCGCCAAAGGGGACGATAGGCAAGATCGCAACAGGGACAAGAAAGAAGCTTTGAGCAAGGTGCTTATAGGCTGGTAGCACGAGAGGGCAGGACGTGTACAGTGATTGGGGATGATGGCTGGGAACGGGGCTGTTCTCTTCCTCACCCGGGTATCTCTTCTGTTTCTAACTGAATGGAAATTGCTTCGCTCCGTCTCACGAGCTGGTGGAAATGGGATTAACAGGTTCTGGTAAAGCCCCTGAAGTGTGGGGTGAGGGAAAGGGACGGTTCCCAGATGAGAAGGGTTTAGGTCAGAGCTGCGACTTTCGGGTGGCTATGGGAGAGGGGAGCGGCAGTAAAGATAGGGGAACTTTAATTGGTTTGAATTGCTAAATAGACCTTTCGACACCAGGGTTTAGGGGTGGGAGTTATTGTAGTGTAAGTGTTAATGGAGGCGAGTTGGGGGAGCACGTTAAGGGAACTGATGACCTGGAAGAGCGGACCGAAGGAGGGCGATGGGTAAATGTTTTCTGTGTGTTAAGCAGAATGAGGAGGGGAGTTCATTTAGCGCACGTTAGACGTGTGAGAGATAAAATTTCGTGACACCCACAAAAGACCAGGATTCGTCTACCTTTTTAACCAACAGATTCGGACGAAATGGATTTTAAACTCCATTTAAGAACAGAACCTGGGATTGTTCTAGCCTCAGACAGTTTTCATTTCCAGGAGTTTGTATAGACCCACGCTATCTATACCTTTGAGTAATTCAGAGCACTGGGCTGAAGGATATTTTCAGTGGTTTTATAATAAGTGTTTTTGTCTTTTTAAGCCGATTATCAGAAGCCATGGTACGTCAAAGACTTCGTTGCTATGTACTGATTTTACTTTCTCCATTCATTTCCTAAGGTCGTAATTCGAAGATTACCTCCCACTCTGACCAAGGAGCAGCTTCAGGAACATCTTCAACCTATGCCTGAGCATGATTATTTTGAGTTTTTTTCCAATGATACTAGGTAAAAAAAAAAAATTAAACGGGGGTGCAAAACAGTCTTTCTTTCTCTTTATCCTTTTTGTTTTTTTGAGCTAGTGTCTTTAATATATACATGTTTGCAATTCAGCCAGACCTGCAACCATATTCACATCATTGCTTTCCCCTCTACAGTCTTTATCCTCATATGTATGCCAGAGCATATATCAACTTTAAAAACCAAGAGGACATTCTTTTATTCAGGGACCGATTTGATGGCTATGTATTCCTTGACAATAAAGGTGAGTATACAATTCAGGAGAGTTTGCCATGGTTATGTTTAAGAGAATGTGTACAGCCACTTGTGATGCATGCCTGTAATCAGAGCGCTAGTGGCAGAGGCAGGAGGATGACTTCAAGTTTGAGGCCAGTCTAGAAATGACCCTGGAGAGAGAAGAAAAGAGAGAGGGTTGCGGAGAGGGAGGAAGGGGTTGGGGAGAGCATGCCTAGGTAGCTACTTTTTCTAAACTTCTTTAAGATAAAATGTGCAACACTGAAAGAATTTTTATAACTCTGAGATATTTTTATTAATTTACTGTTTCTTTACTTTGATCCAGTGAGTGAAATTGCCACTGCTTTCTCCTTATGTGATACTTTAAACTTGCTTTAAATGTTGACTTTCTGTTTCAAAGCTACTGATTAATAACGTTTGTTGCCAGTCCTCAGTTAGGATACTGTTTACCTTTCTCACAAAGTTGCATATAACTAAAGTATCAAGTTTGATCTTCCAGGCTGGAGATGTAATGCAGTGATTGATTATGTCTGAGACCTTGGGTTCAATCCCCAGCATCAGCAACAAACAGGAACACACAAATTCTTGGGATCCAAGATACACAGTTTGTAACAGTGACAGGTTTCTGACTGAATTCCTGTCTCACTTGTTATTTGCTATCTGGTATTTGCAATATTTAGCTACAATGTATTCAAGTTGCCATTTGCCAGCTCTCATTTGGTTTTATGATCATGGACAAGTGATGTGGGGGTTCCTGTCTGTTTTTATTTCCTCAATTACTCTAAGTTTGCAAATATTAAATCCTTGTTATGGAATATGCCTATACAAGTTGAGACTTGACAACTGTGCCTGTCCAACTTGTGTACACTTAGGGTCAAATAAGGGTCTCTTACTTGCTAAAAGTCACTCTTTGCTACATTCTTCCTCTTGCCTAATTATCAAATTTCCCAAACTGGCTATCTTTTCCTGACCAGCATTTTTATTCTAGTAGATGACAATGATCTCTCATTTAACTTCAGGGATCCAAGTTGTATAATATTTTCATTTTTTATCCCTTTTATCTAAGTGATGTCTTATCAACTTATTATTTTCTTAATAATTTTATTACACAAATGTGTTTATTTTGTGTGTCATCAGGCTATGGAATCCTTAGTCTCCCTTCTACTATGAGGGTCTCGGGAGTTGAACTCAGATCATCAACCTTGGTGGCAAGTGCCCTCACACACTGAGCCCTCTCACCAGCCTGCTGTAGATTTTCTTTTTTACAGTTACATTTATTGTGTTTATTTTTAAAGTATTTTATGTGTATGGGTGTTGCCTGTTCATGCCTGTTCCCTACAGAGGCCAGACAAGGGCATCAGATTACTTGGACTGGAGAGTTACAGATGTGTGTGAGCTGCGATGTGGGTGCTAGGAATTGAATCCAGATCTAAGAGTAAGAAGTACTCTTAATCACTGAGCCATCACTCCAGCACCTAAAATGTAGTTTTTTTCTGAGACTTCTAGGGCTTTTTTTGAGACTATCTATACTATACATTGTGTTCTCACCAGGTAATATACAGACAGTCAGCGTCTTTTGCAAGGGTTTCTGTTTTTCTATTTCTGTATACTTCAACTTAATTGGCATAAAATCCTCGTGTGTGTGTGTGTGTGTGTGTGTGTGTGTGTGTGTGTGTGTGTGTACATGTGTGTGTGCACACTTGCACGCACCCACTATACTACGGATTAGACCTGGGGATTCTCACATACTAGGCCATGCCTTTACCAGTGAGCTATATACCAAACTTGAAATTAACCCTTTTGAAAAGATGATTTAAACTGATAGTTATGAAACAAAACTTCCAAGTCATAGCCCTCCATTGCCTTGCCTCACCTCAGTTCTGGTTTTCTTTTTTGTTTGTTTCCCCAGTCTGTCTCCGCCAATTTCACAGTCCTTTCATCTGTTTTTTTCTACTCTTCAAATAGTTACTCATCTGGTTCTGCATTCTAGGATTTCCATAACCATGTTTCCCTCATGATGTGGCTTTGCTACCTAGTCCGGCTTTGGATTTCTCCTCCTCTTGCCTTCATCTTCTGAGTACTAGGATTACAAGTATATGCTGCCCAACCCAACTCCAGTTCTTACTTTATTCTAGTTAATGTCCATGTGCCACTGAAGACAAGATAGTATTGTGTACCTTGTATGACACTGCTTGGTGGGAGTGATCTAATATATCTTCTTTTAACAGTCAATGAAAAATTGAACTATAATTTATACATCATAAAATTCACCATCTGTAAGTGCAAACTTAATGGGGTTAGTATATTCACAAACTTCTGCAATCATCACTACTACTTCTGCAGTGTCTCCTCATCCCCAGAGAACCCCGCATCTGGTAGCCGTTTCTCCTATCTCCCCTTCAGCCCTGGCAGCCACACTGATCTACTTTGTCTCTATGGATTTCCCTACTTGGGCATTTCATTTCAACAGAATCATACAATATGTGCAATCTGTAGCCCTTTCGGAGTTTCATTTTCCTTTGTCCTGACTTTTTGAAACAATTTCTCTGTGTAGACCAGGCCAGCCTTGAACTTCCTGTCTCTCTTTTCTGAATGCTGTGTAATATGATAACTTGATTATGCATATGCTGTAAAATGATTGCTATAATGAAGTTAATTTCATCTGTCAAACTCACATTGGTACCTTATTCACAAAAATAGCTTTATGAAGACACAATTTACACATAATAAAACCCACTTTTTAAAAAGATTTATTATGGGCTGGAGAGATGGCTCAGTGGTTAAGAGCACTGACTGCTCTTCCAGAAGTCTTGAGTTCAAATCCCAGCAACCACATGGTGGCTCACAACCATCTGTAATGAGATCTGTTGCTTTCTTTGGTGTATCTGAAAACAACTACACTGTATAATAAATCTTTAAAAAATATTTATTATGTATATAGTGTTTTTTCTGCCTTCATGTATGCCTGCAAGTGCCAGATCTCATTATAAATGGTTGTGAGGGTTGGGGATTTAGCTCAGTGGTAGAGCACTTGCCTAGCAAGCGCAAGGCCCTGGGTTCGGTCCCCAGCTCTGAAAAAAAGAAAAAAGAAAAAAAAAATAAATGGTTGTGAGCCACCATGTGGTTGCTGGGAATTGAACTCAGGACCTTTGGAAGAGCAGTCAGTGCTCTTAATCTCTGAGGTATCTCCCCAGTCCCACATTTTTTTTTATAGATAGAGTTTTTTTCTGTTGTTCTACAGTTCTGGAATTCACTCTGGACCAGACTGGCCTTGAACTCAGAGATCTGCCTCTTTCTGCTGGGACCAAAGGAATTTGCCACTACTGCCTAGCAAAATCTACCCCTTTGATTTTTCATTTCTTCATAGAGTTGTGTGACCATCACCACAACCTAATTTTAGACTGGATCATCATCCCAATGAGAAACCCCATACTCATTAGTTGTCATCCCTACAACTAACTCTAAACCATTAGTATCTCCTGGATCCCCAGACAGGGTCTCACTCTCCAACAGTGGCCTTAAACTAATGGTCTTCGTCATGAGTACTGGGATGACCAGCATGTGCCTCTACATGAAGCTTCTGTCTTTAGATTTACTTCTAGCTGGGAATTACATGCTTGTAACCCCAGAGTTCGGAGGGTAGGGGCAAGGGGATCAGGGTTTTAAGATAGTTTAACTACATAGCAAGTTTGAGGCTGGCTGTGGCTACATGAAGTGTCCTACTTGCAAAAATAGTTTTTCTTAAAGTTTGCTTATTTAAGGGATATCTAATGTTTGCTAGATTATTTAGGATTTTTGAGACAGGAGCTTGCTAGGCAGCCCAGGCTGGCCTTGAACTCATGGCCCTCTTGCTTTCACCTTACCAGTGTTAGCACTTATCAACAAGAGCCACTATTTTAGGTTCTAATATATACATTAATGAAAATTAAATTATAGAATGTCTTTTCACATATCAAAACACCACATTTTAGAAGTTGAATTTCAGGGAACATTGACTTCTCTGCTCCGTTTTATTTATCTGTTGCTGTTGTTGATTGTGATAGGATGTTTGTGTGCTGGCCTGAAATTCTTGGGTTTAAGCAATATTCCTGCCTCAGTCTTCCCGGTAGTTGAGATTGTAGGTACATACTACTCCCTAAGTCTGCTGTTGTATGTTTAATTATGTTATCAGAGTTAATTCTGTAGTTACTCTATGTTATTCTAGTAAGGGTGTTGGCCTTTGGGAGATTATTCAAATGACTGTCATCGAAGTAGGTCTAAAAAACAGGTTGATTTGCTTATACATCTTTTTTGACATCTTCATTGTTAAAGCAAGAATGGTATTTTTTTTCCTAAACAGGTCAGGAATATCATGCTATAGTAGAATTTGCACCATTTCAAAAAGCTGCAAAAAAGAAGATTAAGAAAAGAGATACAAAAGTTGGGACTATCGAGGATGGTACAGTATAGCTCCAGTTATATACTACCATTGTCGGCTTTTAGCTATCCACTTTAGTTTTTAGTTCTTTTGTATGATGTCCTTGTGAGTTAGACTCCAGTATGTTAAATTAGAAAACATACAGATAAAGTTAATGAGAAATCTTATGCTTATGGAAGCTGTTAAGTGGGTGTGGGTTTTCCTGTGTTTCTGTTCTCTTTGGCTGTTGGTGTTTCATTCCTCAACCACTGAGCAATCTAGTCTTAACCACTGAGCAGTAAATCACTCTGAGTCTGAGTCTTCTGATTAGAAAATGCTAAGAAAGGGCAGCTCAGGTGGTTCAGTGCTTAAGAAGTTAAGAACGCTGGCTGTTCTTCCAAAGGTCTGAGTTCAATTCCCAGCAACCACATGGTGCCCCCTCACAACCATCTATAAAGGGATCTGATGTTCCCTACTGGCATGTAGGTGTACATGCAGACAACACTTCTACAATTTAAAAAAAATACATAAAATGTTTTGAAAAGAAAATGGTAAGAAAAATCAGTTTTTAAAGACTAATGAGTGCTCCTTGCAACCCCCTACTGTTGCCATGATTTGACTTTCTGTGTTCTAAAACAAGGTTTGACCTGTGGTAGAAAGCTTTGTACAATTTTTTGAGATTTGCTTTTATTTATGTATATGAGTAATTTGCCTGCATGTATGTCTATGTAGCATTTGTGTGCCTCGTGAAAGGAGAAATCAGAAGAGGACATTATGTCCCCTGGAACTGGAGTATAGGCAATTAGGAACTACTATGTGGGTGCTTAGTATTAAACCCTGGTCCAAAAGCAGTCGGTACTCTTAACTAATGAGACATCTCTCTAGCCCCCCAAAACTTTTTTTTAATTGGTGTATGTAGTGGGGGTGGGGGGAATGCATAAGTGTAGAGTTCAGAGGACAGCATGGAGGACTTGGTCCTTCCCTTCTACTGTTTGGGTCCTGGGGATTGAACTCAGGTCATCAGGTTTGACAGTAGATGTCTGTACTATCTAAACCATCTTGAAACATCTCCCACCCAAAAGAAGAAAAAAAGCCTTATCCCAAGTAACTTCATGTAAAGCAACTCAAATTGCCAGTCTGATCTCCCAGGCTTTGAATATGTAGTTAACAATACATGGAATTCTTAGGCTAAACAGAAATTTGGGAATGGAAAACTGAAATAATTTCCATCTAAGGCAAAACTAATTCTAGATTTTGCGATTTTGGTAACATTATATTGGCTAACTGTTGTATGACTCCTGTATTAGATAAGGATTTAGCTTCAGTAATTTTTAGTTTTATTTCTTATGTGTGTGGGTGTTTGCCTGTTTGTATATCTATATACCACATGCATGCACCTCAGAGGCTAGAAGAGGGTACCTCATCCCTTAGAATTGGAGAGACAGAATACTGTGAGGTACCATTAGGTTCTGGGACTTGAACCTGGGTCCTCTGAGAGTCCAGCTACTGTTCTCAACTGTTCAGCCATCTATCCAGCCACCAGCCAATATTTTTCTGTCAGATTGAACTTTTAGAATCACCTTGTTGAATTTCTGTCTTTTGTTACTCTAACAGGTACTTTATAAAACAGTGAGGACTTGACAGCACAGCTCTTTTTTGATGATAGTACAGATATTAAATGTGGAAGAGCAAACAAAATAGCTCAGGTGTATTTCTCTCCCTTTCTTAGCACAGAGGTATCTAGGAATGGACTGGAGGAATCACCATGCTCTCCAAAGCCATGTCTAGGACTTGCCCTCCAATTATCTTTTTGGAACACCTCACTCTCCTGTGTTGACTATTCCTAAAGTGTGTTATGCCCATGTACATATTGCTTACGTGCTGTTAATTACTCTATAATTCCCATTTCTCCTATAACTGTGGCTCTTGATTCGCAGAAGTCTTAGTTTTTATCTCCTGAGACTCTGGAGACTCAAAACTAACCCCTCACCCATGCCAAGTAAGTGCTTTCCAACTGAGGTGCAACCCAGGCCTGGAGCAGTCTGCTGCCTCTTGTCAATGTGCTCAGTTTTTTAAAAATCTTCCATATAGTAGACGAAATGCCGTACTTCTAAGATAAATACTTATCCCAGCTAATAGTTCCTTTTTGTTGTTTAAACTCTCTATTTTCTGTTCCTTAAATGTTTATTTAGATCCAGAATACAGAAAATTTTTGGAGAGTTATGCCACAGACAATGAGAAAATGACATCTACTCCAGAGACATTGCTGGAAGAAATTGAAGCCAAAAATCGAGAATTAATAGGTAAGTAGGAAAAGGATTTTGGCCAATGGCTTTTTGGTTCTAAGACTACTAAAGTCTTGTCTCCTCCTGCATAGTTTGGCAGTTGTGTGATCTTGAATTCATTCTCTTCACTGCTTCTACTTGAATGCATAGAGTAACACCTACCTCACATGGGGACACTGCATCCATAAGACAAGATTCTAGTGGCTTTCTTAGTGTTATACAGCTGTGGTAATAAGTATGCTGAGTTTAAAGCTTGTTACAGGATTCCTAGCCAAAGGTAAGTCTTTGAAGAACAATTGTCTCCTAATAGTAGGTTTATTCTGAAAACTTGACCTGGTAATCTAACAGCTCAAATTCATTACTATAAAACTGAAAATCTGAGAAATTTCAGTTCAGATGTTTGTTCTAAGCAACCAATTCTAACTACTGATATAGAGTTTGACCAAGGATTTCCACCCCTAGGAATTTATCCCAGAAATTTGTTCCATAATCCTAGCCACTCAGGAGGATGGAAAGTTAAGGTCTGCCTGGGCTGTAGTTTGCTTGTGGCCAGTTGAGCAATTTAGTGAGTAAAGAAACCAAACCAAACCAAATCAAACCAAAAAAGATTGTAATGGTGGCATACCCTTGTAATTCCAGCACTTGGGGGATAGAGGCAGAAAGATCAGGGGTTAAGAACATCTTCAGTTACAAAGACCAGACCATCCTGAGCCATATTAGACCCTAGATCTAAATAAACAAAAAGAAAAATTTTCAAAAGTTATGTTCAAAAAGATGCCATCAAGGTTAATATCATTGTTCAGAATGTTGAAAAATGAACTTAAATAAATTTCTTTTTAAAAACTCATTTTTATTTTGCTTGGTTTTTTGTTTGTTTATTGTTTTGAGATAGGGTTTATCTGTGTAGCCCTGGCTGTCCTGGGACTTGGTATGTAGACCAGGCTGGCCTTAAACTCTCAGAGATCTGCCTGCCTCTATCTCCTAGTGTGCCACCATATCTGATCCATTTTTACTCTTTTAATGATGTCTATGCGTGCTGGAGGAGGGTATATGCACATGAGTGCTGATTCCTAGGGAGGCCAGAGACTTCAGATTGTTTAGAGCTTGAGTTACTGTGAACTCTGAGGCTCTAAGCTACCTGATGTCGATACTGAGAATTGAACTCAGGTCCTCTGGAATAGCAGTACTTGCTCTTAACCTCCTTAAATAAATTTCTAAAACATTTCTATTAATGAATATGCAGAATAAGCTCATATCTGATCACTTCCTTAGAATAAGTTCCTAGAGTTAGATTTAGGGAATCCGAATGATCAGGTTTTGTCCAGTTGAACAAACACGCTCCTGTATGATAAGACTGTCCTTACTTACTTCTTACCAGTTACAAATGACTCATAAACACTTCAGTATTCAGTGGGAACTAATTCACTATTTTTCTCTCTTTTTTTCCTTTTCCCTTCCTCCCTCCCTCCTTCTTTCTTTCTTGAGAGCGTCTCATGTGTCCCAGCTAGACACAAACCTTATAGCCATATAGCCAGGGATGGCCTCAACTCCTGATCTTCTTGTGTCCACAGGCGTGTGCCAACACCTGGTTTTATCCACAGTTAAAAAAATATTTTAAGCCTGCAATTTGAAATAGAATACTATAAAACTTGGTTGAGTTAATGCAGTTGTAGATTTTGTAAGGGGTGTAATTTCCCCATCCTGAGTGGGTAAGAGTAGTAGGGGATGATGAAAAGCAGACTCCTTTCCAGGGTTGATTAATAATCTGCTTATGCTTTATAGCTAAAAGGACAACCCCACTTTTGAGCTTCCTGAAGAACAAGCAGGTAAGTGTTCATTTTGGTAGTTGTCTTGGCTCTTTATTGGTTTACAGTGAATGAACATTCGAGAGCCTTGGAATCCTGCAGGAAACATGGCTCCCTTCCCCAGTTAGCCCTTCAAGCTTCTTCGGCCATCTTATTCAAGGCAGTTGTGGGTCTAGAGGTTTACCCTGTAGACCTGGAGAGAGCTTTGCCGTCCTAGAGACATTTGCAGTACCCTGAACGCCTTGAGGTGTACAAAGAGAATAGGAGGAGCAGATTCTGGTCTTGATTCTCAAGAGAATGGGTAGTAAGGACAATGAAGAAAGAAGGAAAAAAGTCAGATAGGTTAGCAGGTACCCAAACTGCCTTTGGGTTTAATTGGGGTTTTGGCATGTTTGTAATCAAAAGGGTTGTGTTGTTATTTCTAGAGAATGAGAGAAGAAAAGAGAGAAGAGAGGAGGAGACGGGAAATAGAGAGGAAAAGACAAAGAGAAGAAGAGAGAAGAAAATGGAAAGAAGAGGAGAAACGAAAAAGAAAAGATATAGAAAAACTAAAGAAGATAGAAAGAATTCCAGAAAGGGAAAAGATAAGGGATGAACCAAAGATTAAGGTATGAAAGTAACGAAAGCTGACTGCATGCCTCTGAAAACTGCATGCATCTGTGTGTGCATGAGCCTCTTGTTGCGGCACGTTTTGTTTTGGTTTTACACTGGGGCGGGGGGTGGTGTACAGAAATACATTTCCTGTTGTGCCAATAGTATTAAGTTTTAAGCTTAAGATGCCATAGAAGGATTCAATACTTTACCCAATGCTATCTATCATCCTCCATTGCAGACCTGTTTGCTTAAGTCACTAGTAATGTTTGGTATGTGGGTCACTAGTCTCTCGGTTCCTGGTAAAGGAGGACTTAGGTGTGGCTTGCATGAATTTGGGGTTTTATTCAGCTTTTCTTTCATAAATGATACATGAAGTTGCCTCATCTGTTTGTTTTCCACTGTCTTCAGGTACACAGGTTTCTGTTACAAGCTGTGAATCAGAAAAATGTAAGGATCAAGTACATGATACAGAGCACCTAGTATCATGTCATACACTCAGGTCTTAGCTAATAAGAACTTTTGGTGGTGGTGGTGTTAGTGTTACATAGTAAAGCCCGTACAGATGGACTTGGGGCTTTGTAAAAGCTGAGCTTTTTGATATCTCTCTTTAAAAGGAAACCCAAAACTAGGCATGGTGACTCAACACAGCACGAGGGTTTAGTTTGAGAAGCCAGCCAGGCCTGCAGGTCCAGAACCTGTCTCAATAAAGTAGGATAGAATAAAATAGAGGGAGCTCTGATGCTCTGCTGGTATCCAGAAGTACCAGCAATATAAATTCAGAGGAAAGTCAGGATATACAGCGCCTTCTCATCTTCTCTTATGCGTCTTCCAATGGGAGAAGTGTATGGACAGATACTGTGCCTTAAGTGCTTTCCCCCTCTCACGTGATTCCTGAGTGACCGTCTTGCATCTAGAAATCTATGAGCAGCAGATGCTTATTGCTGCCTTGCATGTAGGAAGAGGAAATCTTGTAGAAAAAGCTCAGCCTTTCTGCTTCCTTGCCAAGGGCATGGCTTAGGCAGTAACATCCTAGAGAAGTACTTGCCACTAGACCCTCAGAGAGCCTGAAAGCATCTTACAGGTATATTGGCATGGTCGCCTTCTTCTACTTTCTGGAAACACAACAGTTTAAAGGGGCTGGGGTTTCCTGAGCCTTTTTTAGGCTCATCATCGCTGATAGAGGGGAATGTTCCACCTCAGTTCCTTGCAGCTGAGTGTCTGTCCGCCATGCCACAAGTTATTTGACTTGCTAGTCCTCATGATGAGCAAGACGGAAGGTAGCCAGCCATGCTGGACAGCTTCTCTAATGTTCTTATGAGAATAATGAACATCTCGGCATCTAATACAGGTAGATAGATGTTCATTAGAGAAATAAGAACACTTCTAATGAAACCTGCACATATGCCCTCATTTTGCTTTGGGACCTTTATTGTGTCAATTTTGGTTTCCCATTTGCAGTTGCTGTGTGTGCTGAAGTAGCTCATGCTTAAGTGTGGTTCCTTTGCCTTTTGCTTTGTGACTTGCATGATGCCCTCTCCCTGAGATGACCCTCTTATGCCTTTACTATGATGTTTTGTCTAAGAAACTGCCCATCCAACACCTTTCAGAGGTATTCATGATACCTCTTTATAGCAATGATGTCAGAAAGAGCATCTTATGTGGCACCGAATAGAGATGGAGTCTCAACATTCTATTGTATAAGACTTTTGGATTTTAAAAATCCAGCACCAAATTATTCTTGCTATTTATCTCTAATGACAATGTGATTGTACCGTCATAAATATGTTGTTCTCAGGCTTAAACATCATTTCTTAAAGAATCATTCCTGCAATGGATCTCTCCTTTGGTAATTAAGGTATTTGGCATTCCAGGAATATACACATAAGAAAAACAAACTAAGAAAAAATACACTGAGTCACTTAAAAGTTTGACCTGTAACCAGGTATGGTGATACACACTTTTAACCAGCACTAGGGAGACAGATATAGGCAGATTATAATTTCCTGGCTAGCCTGGGCTACATATTAAGACCCTGTCTCAAAGCCCCTTCAAAAGAGGTTGACTTGAAACCAAAGGAGTATTGATATCATTGCCACAGGATGATGAAACCACTTCCTGTAGGGGGATGACACTTTCACATTGGTAGCTTCCTTTTGATAAATCACTATTGGGCTTTAACTGCTCACTGGAAGTTTGAGGCTAATGGCAGAGATAAAGGGTCTTCTGTAATCTAAATTTAAAATATTTAGTATATTATGGGATTTTGGATAGAATCAGAAGGCAGTGCCCCATGTACCAGAATAAAAATTAAACATTTTCTCTTTAAAAGCTGCTCAGGAAACCAGAAAAAGGAGATGAAAAGGAACTTGATAAAAGAGACAAAACCAAGAGACTGGACAAAGAAAATCTGAATGAAGACAGAGCCAGTGGGCACAGTTATACTCTGCCCAGGCGTTCTGATGTCGAACTGAAGGATGAAAAACCAAAGAGGTCAGTCAGCAGTGAGAGCTGGCTCTTAACCATCTTTCATCAGTAGCACTAATGTAGATGGCCGTGTCCTAGACTGGGATGGAATTAAATTATTTGCTGGCTTGCAGCTTATAATAATAACACTCAGGCTGAGGTAGGAGGATGGCTAGCTTCAAGGTCAGTTTAGACTACATAGTAAGACCTTGTCCAAAAAAAAGGAAATGAACTGCTTTATATGGAGTGGAGGGAGGAGGAGCGAAGGTTTCAAATAT
This sequence comes from Rattus norvegicus, assembly GCF_021556685.1. Lineage (NCBI taxonomy): Eukaryota > Metazoa > Chordata > Mammalia > Rodentia > Muridae > Rattus > Rattus norvegicus. The sequence continues at coordinate 125,046,918 of NC_141554.1, read as the reverse complement.
TCTTGTGTCTCCAGCTAGGTGAATGACCTTTGGTTTTTCTTTTTTACTTACATTATTTTCAGTGTGTGTGTGTGTGTGTGTGTGTGTGTGTGTGTGTGTGTGTATCAGTCTGTCTGTCTTGTGTGTGCCTATGTGCACATGAGTGCATGTGCCCATGGAGGCCAAAGGTGTCAGACCCTCCTGTAACAGGAGTTGTAAGTGGCAGTAATAAGCCATCTGAGTAATATCTGCAAAAACGATAGATAGGCTCTTATGAGTCAGCTCTCCAGCCCTGATATCTTCTCCTTCTTATTTTCTAAAACAACTGCTACTTTTTCCTCAGCTGTAAAAGTGCACCCTCAATAAGATGGCCAATTTAGAATCCCAGTGTTTCTGCATTTGCAGTCTTGATGCTTGAAGGTTTAGTCTCCCCTCATTCCGTTCTGTTCTAATTTGTCTTGTTTTGTTTTTCAGATAGGCTCTCGAGCCTGTAGTGCTGGGACTTGAGCCCTGGGCACTTCACACAGCATTAGGCAAAGCGCTCTATCCACTGAACTGTGTCTCCAGCCCTCTTGTTTATTTTTCATACAGGCCTGATGACGAGAGTGTCAGAGACTACAGAGATAGGGACCGGGATTATGAAAGAGATCAGGAGCGCATGATCCGAGAAAGAGAGAGGATGAAGCGGCAGGAAGAAGAGCGCCGGAGGCAGCAGCAGAAGGAGCGCTATGAGAAAGAGAAGGCTTTTAAGCGAAAGGAAGAAGAAATGAAGAGAGAGAAAGAAGCACTTCGAGATAAAGGAAAGAAGAGTGAGAATACAGAATCAATATGCTCGTTAGAAAAAATTGAAAAAAAAGAGGAAGTGGTTAAGAGAGATCGCATAAGGAACAAGGTGCTGCTGGTTTTTTTTATTACACTTGGTTGTTTTTATGAGGATTTTTTTTCCCTGTTCTTACAAGTATAAATTGAAAGGAATGTGTCTCTCCCCACGCTCACTAGGTATTGAATCATTGCGAGCTTTCAGCCAGTGAACTTCATCCCCAGTCCCCATTGTGGCATTTTCATTTTCTTTTTTTCTAATTTATTCATTTGGTTTTTTTTTTGCGTGTGTGCACATGAGTGTGCCCAAGTACACACCTGTCCAAGTGCATGAGTGATGGTCAGAGGATAACTTGTGGGAGCCATTCTCTCCTTCCACCAGGTGGGTTCTAGGGATTGAACCCAGGTTGTCAAGCTTGGCAGCAAGTCCTCTTACCCAATGAACCATCTCATCAGCCCAATGGTAATTTCTCTCTCTCTTTTTTACTTTTTGTTTTTCTTTTTTTGTTCGCTCTTTTTTTTTTTTTTTTTGGGAGGTTTTCAAGACAGGGTTTCTCTTTGTACCCTTGGTTGTCTTGGAATTCATTTTGTAGACCAGGCTGGCCTTGAACTCACAGAGATCTACCTGCCTCTGCCTCCTGAGTGCTGACATTAAAGGCATGTGCCACCATGCCCAGCTTCAAAGGTAATTTCTTAATATCCTAATTTTTCAGAGTCAGAGTTTCCCCGTTGCATCATTAATGTCTTTTTAAATAAGGACTGTGAACAAATGTTCATAGTGTGTGCTTGAACTTTAAACAATCTCCTTTTTCTCCCTTGGTTGTTGTAGAAAGCAATTTGTCCTGTGAATCTTCTCAGATTGCAGATTGGCAAATTATAACTTTTTTATCTCATTGAACATACATATTCTGTTATTTTTACAGTTATTAGTTAAGTGCTGGTACTGTGGTACACAGCAGCATAATTGGAACCATATGTTCAAAACCCAGCATTAAAAAGTTATAATTAAACAATTTAAAATGAAAGTAATAGTCAAATCTAGGCTAGACATCAGCAATTTTTTTTTCTGAAAAGACCAGCTGCTAAATAGATTAGGTTGTTTGAGCCATACAGCCTCTGTCACAACAGCCAAACTCTGAAAGAAAATAGACATGGGTGGTATATAAAAATGAGCTTTGGGTTGAGAGTGTTTCTCAGTGGTTAAAATGCTTGCCTAGCTTGCATGAGGCCCTAGGTTCAAAAAATGATAATAAAAACAAGCTTTTATCCTAGCACTTGGGAGGCAGATGTAGGAGGATCCCTGAGTTCAGGGACAACCTGGTCTATTTAGCTGAATCCAAGGGCAGCCAGGGCTATGTAGAGAAACCCTGTATCAATAACAACACTGGAGAGATGGCTTAGCTGTTAAGGGGTGAATATTATTTTTTTCAGAGTACTGGAGTTCAATTGCTAGTACCCATGTCAGGCAGCTCACAGACATAACTCCAGCCACTATGGGCAACTGCATGTACTTATATATATACACGCACACTTAAAAATTTAAGGATAAATAAATCTTTTTTAAAAGGCTAGGTGTGGTTGGGGATTTAGCTCAGTGGTAGAGCGCTTGCCTAGCAAGCTCAAGGCCCTGGGTTCAGTCCCCAGCTCCAAAAGAAAAAAAAAAAAAGAGAGATCCGATGCCCTCTTCTGGTGTATCTGAAGACAGCTACAGTGTACTTACATATAATAAAAGGCTAGGTGTGGTGCACACCTAGAATCCCAGAACACAGGAGGCAGAAGCAGGTAGATTTCTGTAAGGCAGGCAGATTTTTTTCAGTTTTTGCTTCGCTGGATCAAATCCAAGACCTAATTCTACCACTGAGCCAAACAAACATATTTTTGTGTACTTTTGAATTTTTACAGTGAATTTATTGCATGGGACATGGTGGCCCATGTCTGAAGGAGGATTTCAAGTTGAAAGTCAGCCTGGGCTACCTTAGACCCTGTTCTCCCTCTCCTACCAAAAAAAAAACAAAAACAAAAACAAACAAACAAACAAAAGACAGTTTACTGGTAGAGAATCACAGGCATGTAATTGTTGTGGTTTCTTCAGTGATGTTTTTCACCCAGGCCTTTGAATGTATTAGACGCTCTGTCACTGAGCTATAGCTTGGCCCTTGATTCTTGTAGTTTTTAAGTTTAAAAAAGTAGAGGCAATTAATTTTTATTTAGCTAATAGCTAAATAGTTAGGTGATCTTGAGATAGTTTTAAAATTAGGCAAATACACTATATACATGTACAAAATTCTCAAAGAATTAATAAAGTATTATTTTAAAACTTATACAATAGACTTCTCCAAAAGTCACCATAGTAGATGTGTAGAGTCATTCTTAAATGACTACAGGTTGGGCATAGTGTTGAACACCTTTAATCCCAGCACTCAGGAGGCAGAGACAGATCTCTGTGAGCTTGAGGCCAGCCTGGACTACATAAGAATTTCCAGGACTGCTAGACTACATTGAGAGATCCTGACTTAAATAAAAAGTGGCAGCAGCTAGAGCTGGTAGTGACAACTTGTAATCCCAGGAAGGCTGAGGCAAGGAGATGTTAAAGTCAAGGCCTGCCTGGGCCACGTAGTGATAGCTTGTCTCAGGATAAATAGAAAAGGGGCTGGAAATATGGCTCAGTGCAGCACTAACCTACCATGTACAAGGCTCTTGTTTCAGTCCCTCCTGCCAAAAATGTTTGCTTTTTTTTTGGAGGAGAGAGGAAAGGAGAAACTGTTATGTACCATATATCCAAGTCTTTGGCCTGGTATGACTTGGTCTCAGGATATATGAGTGCATAATTAGTGCTGTGGAACACTCCCTGTGTTAAAGCGGAATCACAGGGTTATAACATGAATATTTTGTTTTGTTTCAGGATCGTCCAGCAATGCAGCTTTACCAACCAGGGGCTCGAAGCCGAAGTCGACTCTGTCCCGCCGATGACAGCATCAAGCCTGGAGATTCCCCAGTGGAGAAAAAGCAGGAAAGTGGTATTAGCCATAGAAAAGAAGGAGGAGAGGAGTGAGAAGTCCAAATGGCCATAGGTGTCCTGACTGTCCAGGCAGCCAGAGTGCACCTGGCTATGCTGTCCAGAAGTGCCTTCAGGGCAGAGGAACAGAGAACAAGAAAAGGGGTCGCTGTGCTGGTGGGGCACTACAGAGGAGTGTGTCTAAGCAGAATAAGATTGCAGGCTCAGAATCAAAGGACAATTTCATTGTTTTCTGCAGTTTCCACAAGTTAATTTTAATGTCTCAGAAAAAGATGGTAGCAAGGATATTGCAAGTGAAAAATGTCAAATAAGGGCTTAACTTTGTTATGACAGCTAAAAAGAGCAGGTTCGAAACTCAACAGGTGTCTTAATCCTGGCTTGGCGCGCCTTAGTTCGAGTGGAGCAGGAGCACACTAAGTCTTGTTGGGATCTAACTTTTGCATTGTTGGTGTTGACTCTGTAGTGTAGAAGCAACAAGCATGTAATTGTAGCACAAGTAGGAGCAGAAGGTAGAGCAAATAATGGCTGATGGAAAGGATTTAAATAGTCTCGTTACATCTATATCCTGTGTCTGAAGTTTGCGTAATTACAGCTTGTTTTACTTCTGTGAACTTAGCATCAAAAATACTTGTAAACATCTCGTTTTTGCCTTTAGCATCTTTTCCTGTTAATAGATAAAATGTAGTCCTTGGTTAGTTACTGATAATCTAGTCTTTGTTTTACCTTAGGTCTGATGATTTGAGTGAATACCCTCTTCAGGAAGCAAACTACACCAATATCTGTTCCTGTCATGGCAGCTTTCAGTCTTAGCTTGTTTTGTAATGCTGTCAATAAATTTCTACTTCATTCAAGTGTGAAGCTACATTTATTTATTCAAGTGCTCACTTATATGTGGTGCTGGGGATGAAACCAAGGGCCTCAACCATGCCCTGTGTATATTCTGCCACTGAGCTATAACCTTTCCAGCCCCATGCCAAGTGAGATTATCAACTTTATTAAATAGCTGTTGGTTTTAAGAAGTTAAACATTTGATTCTGATTTAAGTTCTTGGGAATTTTGAAAGGGGATAAATGATATTCATTTCTGCCTTTAGTAGGTAAGGAGAGGCTTTGACCAACTAGAGCGTCAGATCATGGTTCATTATTCTTTTAGCATAAGAACCAAAATGAAGATGGGTATAGTGCTTTAAGTTCACGGCTACTCTGAGCTACAAATCGAGACCCTGTCCCAAACAACAACATATCTGCACAGCACTCTTTTTTTTTTATTAACTTGAGTATTTCTTATTTACATTTCGAATGTTATTCCCTTTCCCGGTTTCCGGGCAAACATCCCCCTCCCCCCTCCACTTCCTTATATGTGTTCCCCTCCCTACCCTCCCCCCATTGCCGCCCTCCCCCCAACAGTCTAGTTCACTGGGGGTTCAGTCTTAGCAGGACCCAGGGCTTCCCCTTCCACTGGTGCTCTTACTAGGCTATTCATTGCTACCTATGAGGTCAGAGTCCAGGGTCAGTCCATGTATAGTCTTTAGGTAGTGGCTTAGTCCCTGGAAGCTCTGGTTGCTTGGCATTGTTGTACGTATGGGGTCTCGAGCCCCTTCAAGCTCTTCCAGTTCTTTCTCTGATTCCTTCAACGGGGGTCCCGTTCTCAGTTCAGTGGTTTGCTGCTGGCATTCGCCTCTGTATTTGCTGTATTCTGGCTGTGTCTCTCAGGAGAGATCTACATCCGGCTCCTGTCGGCCTGCACTTCTTTGCTTCATCCATCTTGTCTAATTGGATGGCTGTATATGTATGGGCCACATGTGGGGCAGGCTCTGAATGGGTGTTCCTTCTGTGTCTGTTTTAATCTTTGCCTCTCCCTTCCCTGCCAAGGGTATTCTTGTTCCCCTTTTAAAGAAGGAGTGAAGCATTCACATTTTGATCATCCGTCTTGAGTTTCATGTGTTCTATGCATCTGGGGTAATTCAAGCATTTGGGGTAATAGCCACTTATCAATGAGTCTGCACAGCACTCTTGAGCTTCTGCCTGACTTTCTTCCTGCCAGCCCCAACTAGTAGGCATCAGTTGCCCATTACTAATAGGTTAACTTATGGCTTTATATTTCTTTAGCTTTATTAAAAATATTTTTATTCTTTGGTAATTTCATACATGTATGCAATGTATCTTTTCAAATTCATTTTATTCATTTCATGTACCTGAGCATTTGTCTGCATGTGCTTACACATGAGTGCCTCGTGCCAGCAGGAGTCACATCTTCTGAAACTGGAATCACAGGCAGTTGTAAACTGCCCTATAGGTACTGGGAATTGACATGGGATCTCTCCAGGAGCAACAGGTGCTCCAAAGCACGAGTCTATCTCTCCAGCCCCTGCGCCACCTTCCTCAGCTTTTAGAAGTCAGTTCCTCAAAGCAGGTAGAAGAGCTACTAAAAACGATTGGAAGAGACTCATGAGAAACTGAGAAAGTACTTCCAAGTAAGGGAAAGTTTCCGGAGAATGGCTCAGTGTGTCCCTGACCCGAGAGAGGTGAAGGAACAGAAGCATGAAATTGTCAGTGGATTTGGCAGGGCTTAGAGGGAACCCATGTCATAGTCCAGAGTGAATGGCACGTCGTGGGAAGTAGAGATGGGGCAAATAGATCAGAAGGCATTTGAAATTTAGAAACTCTCTAGTTTTAGATGGTCATTGAGCTACAGCCAAAAAGAATAAGGTAGGGACAGAAATAGAGCTAGAGCTCAGCCTGAGTGTATCCTAACATTTCTAGACCAACACACACACACACACACACACACACACACACACACACACCCCAGAGTGGGGGGATAGCCATAGAGTAGAAGTAAAACCAAACATTCTGGTGCTACTTAATCTAAAAGAATGTTTCAAGAAGTAATGGCCCTGGGTATGGTGACACAAACCTAGAATCACAGCACTTGGAAGAGACAGAGGGTTGGATGCTAGAGAAAACTTAATTATGATACTTGAAGAGACTCACAGATGTGCTGACTTCTAGACCATTAATGACTTGGGATTGCAGGAAGTCATTAGGTTTAGAATAGATTCAGTTAGCATTTATAACTTTATAGAAGTCTGGCCTTGAAATAAAAGGCAAGTAGTCTTGAAAAATGACTATTTCATATATAAGAAATACTAAAGTATATTTAGAGGACATTCAAGAGAAGAGATACCTGAGGAAATAAGTGTAGGATTCTTGCAAAGGCAGCCAAAATAGAAGCCAAGGTAGAGGTCAGGTGAGCTGGTCTTAGGAAAAAGGCTACATCCAGAACCATCAGTAACAAGCTAGCACTGTCTTCCTCCCTTCTGGCCTGTTAGCAGCTGAGTAAATTCGGCAGTTTTCCTGTCAGCACCTTCTTCTGGTGCTTGCCTATTCTGCCCAGCTCTGAGTCAAGCTCATTTCCCCGCCTTCAGATTTCTTCCATTCCTTCATTCAATTAGCAAGCATTTACTATTCACTGTATATGTGTCAGTCCCTGGGGACAAGGATGAAGAAAAGACAAGTCCTTGTCCTTAGGATATGTTAGTGGCCACCAGAACTACCAGTGGAATTAGTCAGAACCTGAGATGCAGCTCTGAGAAGGGCCGTGAGAAGACAACTTGGTTTGGGAGTCTCCTGCCTGGAAGCTGCCCAGCGGTGCTGAAGAAAATCCCTAGGGCTGGAGAGATGGTTCAGCAGTTAAGAGCACCGACTGCTCTTCCAGAGGTCCTGAGTTCAATTCCCAGCAACCACATGGTGGCTCACAACCATCTGTTAAGAGATCCGATGCCATCTTCTGGTGTATCTGAAGACAGCTACAGTGTACTTATATATAATAAATGAATAAATCTTAAAAAAAGAGAAAATCCCTAAACTGGATTTACTGAAGGAAACCGTACGAGGGCCCTCCCTCCTGCTTAAGCAGTTGTTTAATCTGTGGAGAAGTGATACCTTTTAGACAAAGCTGCCTTTTCTTTCTTTTAACTTTGTATCTGTGTGTGACTGTGGAGGCCAGAGAGAGGTGCTCAGTCCTCTGGAGCTGGAGTTAAAAGTGGCAATGAGCCACTCATTGTGGATGTTGGGAGTGGAACTTGGGGACCAGTTTAGGCTAGACAAACACCTTTAATTCCAACACTCAGGAGGCAGAAGTAGGTAGATTTCTGTGAGTTCAAGGCCAGCCTGAGTTCTAGGACATCAGAAATATATAGAGAGGCCCTGTATCAACCCCCACCCTCTCCCAAATAGTACCAATTTTTAACCTCTGAACCATTTCTCCAGCCCTAATTTTATTTTTTATTATATTTATTTAATGGAGCTGCATTCCCATGACATAATGTGTGGAGGTCGGAGGACAACTTTTGGGAATTGGTTTCTAAGTGTTAGGTTTAGTCACTGAGCCATCTCACTCCCTCTCCCTTGTAAACCTCAGTTTGTTCCCTTGCTGTCCCCCTCTAACACCTTTTTTTTTTATATTTCTTGAGACAGGATCTCTCTGTGTAACTCTGGCAGTCTTGGAACTTACTTTGTAGACCAGGCTAGCCTCACTCACATACATCTGCCTTCTGCATACTAGGATTACAGATATGTACACCATGTCCTACCTTTGCTGCCCTAAATCATAACTTCATATTATTTATAATAAACCAATGGGAGCCAGGCATGGTGGGATATTATCTAGAATGCTTGGTACTCAAGAGGCTGATGCAGGAGGAAAACTGTAAGTTTAAGGCCAACGTGGACTATATGGTGAGTTTGAAGCCCATCAGAACTATATTGTAAGTCAAAAAGAATAAACTCATAGGAGCTGGGTGTGTCTCAATGGTAGAGTGCTTTTCCTAACATGTATACAATCATGGTTCCATCCCTAGCAACACACACATACACATATACAACCCTCACTGGTGCTAAGCAAATACTTTATTATGGAGTACACTCCCAGCTTTGATTTCTTTGGAATTAAAGACAGAATGGAGACAATTCAGACAAGAGGATAAGTGGCATCTCATCCATTTTTGTTTGCTCGGTTCGTTTTTGTTTGTTTGTTTTGTCTTTTTTTTATGACAGGGTTTCTCTATAGCATTGCCTTCCTCCCAAGTGCTGGGATTAAAGGCGTACACCATCACCGCCTGGCGTCTTTTTTTTTTTTCTTATTTACTTATTTATGAGAGTACGCTGTAGCTGTCTTCAGACACACCAGAAGAGGGCATCAGATCCCATTACAGATGGTTGTGAGCCACCATGTGGTTGCTGGAAATTGAACTCAGGATCTCTGAAACAGCAGTCAGTGCTCATAGCCACTGAGCCATCTCTCCAGCCCCACCCCACCCCCTTTTTAATGAAATATTTTAGGTACTTTTGATTATGTGTCCGTGTGTCTACGTAGGGATGTGCACCTGTAAATCATGAGTTGTAGGTGCCCCTGGGAGCCAGAGACATGTTATCCCCTAGCGCTGTACGGTTGTGAGTTGCCTGGCTCAGGTGCTGTGAAAAGAACTTGGGTTCTCTATAATCGTGCAGTTAGCCATTAAACAATGTCTGCAGCTGTCTTCCCTCCCTTCCACCCGCCCTGGGTGTGCATTCCCAGCCCTAAGCCCCGCCCCTCTCAAAGACCGGACGGAAGTTGCAGCTGTAGGAAGTGACAAAGCCCTTATCCCGCCCTCAGAGTTGGTACTGCCTACTCCGCTTCCCCGGTTTTGCTTTTATTTACTTGGTTACTTCTGAAAGGTCACCTACCACGGCCACAAAGACTGTGTCCCCCAAGACTCTGATGCTCACTAGGAGGAACATGCGTGGAAGCGGAGAATTCGAAATTACATTCCCTATAAATCTGTGTGGGTTCCCACGGCCCCTTGGTAGCGAAGGGGCGGGGCTAGGGAAGACGCAGCGAGTCATCTACCTAAGCTCCGCCTCTAGCAGCGTCTTCTAATCGCGTTCTTCCGGCCTGTCCTTTCTCTTCTCCTTTCCTCCGCCATCGTGCGCTCTGCGCCTGATTCAGATCCTCGCCATGGTAAGACTATCGGCCGCCATCCGTTCCTAGGCGGCTCTCCTGAGGCCGGACACCGCTGTGCCTTTGTGGTGGACGTGCGCAGCATTAAGCGCTGGGTGCATTTTCAGGGTTTTAGTGTTTTGTTTTGGGAGTTAGGCCACCTAATAGATCGCGGGTGCGGCATGAAATTAACCCATTTACCCCAGCAGGGTCGGGCTGCTCCTCCTGAAACCTGGCAAGGGGTGAAAAGTATCCTTGTTTCACATAGCCTCGGTGACGGTGATCTGCATGATTTGGGGCAAAAAGGGAGGCTTGGGGCCACTCTTAGATTGTCCTTAGTCTTCCCTTGGCATGCACAAAGAGCATGAAACTTACTTGCACAGGGAGATGTCCACAGGGTTAAAAGAACTTTGAGATCCCTTTCTTCATAAGTTAAGGCATCACTGTTTGGAAGCGTCTGTTAACAGCGCATCATTCACTGCCTACTGACAGATTAGGCTTATTGGTCTCTAGGTACAAAGTAGCATTAGTATCAGAATTTGTTAAGTAAAATCTACAGCTGGTCTAGGAGGACGAGTGTACTTTTCCTTTCGCTGCCTTTTTTTTTTTAATCTAGTGGTATTTGCTACTGAGTGTCAAGGGCTCCTCAGCAATGACACTTGAAGGTAGATGTGACTGTTTTCCAAAGAACAGCACCTAGAGTCATTGACTTAAAACTAAAGCTAGTAAGTCACTTTGCTCTCCTACTCTAGCTCTTCCTTGTTTGGTGACCTGGAGCACAGAAGCAACCAGTTTGTAAAAGGACTTCGGGGTTCGGGGTTGGGAGATTTTCCTGGGTGTGTGCTCTGCAGGCCTGATGTTTGTGGGAATTTGTGACTGAATCAAAAGTAGGGCTCTGATGTCACTAAACTGGTGCATCTCCTCGTAGTCTTCTCACAAGACTTTCAGAATCAAGCGATTCCTGGCAAAGAAACAAAAGCAAAATCGTCCTATTCCTCAATGGATTCGGATGAAAACTGGTAACAAAATCAGGTAAGACTAACGTTGTAGATACACAGTTGCAAAGCACATGCCATTCAAGACAGAGCCTCTGTTTACTACGCTGTGGCGCTCCTTTGGTTTTCCCCTGTGTGTTTCATTGAGTTCTATGTGGCCACAGCTAGGCTTTGAGGCAGAGCTTTCTCACTTGGTAATTCCCTAGGAAGGCTTAAGGAGATTCGACTATCCTGGCGGGAGATTTTATTTTATTTATTTTTTAACTACAACCAGAGTTGAATCGGCATCAGAACTCAGGACCAGCTGGACCTTTGAGAGGATTGGGATCGAACCCAAGGCCTCCTTCAGACATAGGAAGTGCCTTACTGAGTTCTTTCTGTCTGAAGCCTTTGAGGCTTAGAGGGAAGAGTATTTGTGTGGGGATGCCTGCCCATATGTGGTCAGAGGATAGTTGGTGGGAATTGGTTCTCTTCCCAAAGTGCTGGGATTAAATTTGAGCACTGCCCAGTTTAGGGATTAGTAAAAATCTGGGTGTGTATCTACTGGGGCAGAATCTTGGTTTTTTTTTTTTTTTTTTTTTGGTTCTTTTTTTCGGAGCTGGGGGCCGAACCCAGGGCCTTGCGCTTCCTAGGTAAGCGCTCTACCACTGAGCTAAATCCCCAGCCCCCAGAATCTTGTTCTTAATTTAGCCACTTAAGCTTGATGATCAACAACCCACTCTGGCCTTACATTCGAGTTAATTGCCATCTTCTGTCTCCTGGTATGGTAGGTGCTGTCCTTTTATTCAGTCTTTTAATTGCAGTCAGGACAAGACTGTCAAACTTTGGTCTCACCCCCATGGAATGCTAAGGAAAGCATTGAGCTAAGCAGTGGATTTTATGTGCTTGATAGGATGTTATCCTTTGCTTTTTGAAAGTCTTGTGAGCTCAGACTGGCTAATCTGCTCACGCCTGCCAAGTGCCAAGGTGTGAGGTGGGTGCCACCTTTTATAATTACATCAACTTTCACTAGGACCATATCTAGCCACAGTGGGGACTGATAGTTGATATTTGGAAAAAATAAATATATCACCTATTTTTTGTAATATGAAACTTTTACACATATCTTTGTGTTCCTAATATATAGGACATAATATCCTAGAGATGGGGTGGTATTTTGTTAGGGGATATAATCCCCCAACCCACAGAATTGCCTCCTGCCTGCTGAACAAGTGCTGTCACTGGACTAGCCCCCCCCCCTTACTCTTCCATTCTCTGAAAACTTAAGAGCAGGTAGCAATTACAGTGCTTCATTTTGTGGGAGTACTGCCATTAATCCTGCTGAAAGAAAAGCCATGTTGATGTTTCTGATTTTTGCATTTATTGGAGTAAAAATCATGACACTTGCATGGGGACAGTTCAGAGACTGGTTGGCTTAGCTCTGCAATTTGGAGTTTTGGAATTAAGGTAGGATCTGTCTCCTATGTTAATGTGAATTCTAGGGGGCACCTAATGTGAGTCCTAGTTTGGCACCACTTGTATGTAATTTCCAGGCCATGGTGGTGTTGTTTTTGTTTTAAGCTAGGTGGTCCCAGCTCATACATCTGAAATGGATGACACGTGTAACAATTACTTATTTTGGAGATAGTCTTACTGTGTACTTTGGCTGGCTAGAATTTAAGAAGCAGCCATTATCCTGTTCTCTGGAAGACTTGAGTGTGCTTTAGGAGCAGATATATTGTGACCAAACCACCTTGTAACTGATGGCTTCTCTTTGTACAGGTACAACTCTAAGAGAAGACACTGGAGGAGAACGAAGCTGGGTCTATAAGGAGTCACACTACGGCCAGACTGAGGATTTCTACTGAATCACCGTCATCGATCAGTCCGACCAGATGGATTTCAACATTTTTAACCTAGAGATTTACTTGTGTCTGAACTAATTTGTCCAGTAATAAAATTTAGAACCTTTCAAACTGATGTTCTGGTTTATAAAGTACTGAATTTCCCCTATAAGACCTAATAAGGCTTCTTCGGTGGGTAAAGTATTGTTTCCTGGCAGCTAGAGATTGCTCAACAATTAAAAGTACTTGGTGTTCTTGAAGAAGTCCTGGCTTTGGGTCATAGTTTAAAAAAGATTTTGTTTTGTTTTAAACCTTAAGATTGTATCCACATGTATAAGCCATTGTTGGTAGACGTTAGGTCAACTGGAGTTGTTCTCCTTATGGCAGAGCTTTACCAACAGCTATCTCCATGACCGCCCCCCTCCACATTTGCATGGTGGTTTGTGTGTTTAGATTGAGCCCCAAGGCTCTTGTAAGCCAACGCTCTGAACTGCTTCCCTAGTCCTCTAGCAGCGGTTCTCAATCTGGGGGTTAATATGAATGTAGACGCTGGGTGCAGGGAGTTGAAACCAGGTCCTCTGCAAGAATAGTACTCAACTGCTCAGCTATGTCTTCCACACCCTGATGGGCTGACTTTAATGCTTGATAGCTGGAATCATGGGAACTAAGATGTAAAGTGTCCTGATATTAACTCAGGCTGGCCTGGATCCTAGGTTTGAGGATTACAGGTGTGTACTGCCACACCCACTGGGCCTTGGTTCTTGTTTTTTTTGTTTGTTTGTTTTTTGAGTCAGGAGCTTCCAGAGATCGAACTGCTGCCCCCAAGTGCAGCAGTTTAAAGGCATGTTTGTCTTGGCTGAGCCCAGGTTTCTGCATAATTAAGGAAATTTAAATTTACATTTATTTGAAGGTAAGTATGGAGGTTGAAACAACTTGCAGGAGCGAGTAGATAACCAGGGATTCAATTTAGGACAATTGGCTCCTTTACCTCTGAGCTAGCTTAACTTTTTTTTTTAATATTTAATTCATGTATGTAAGTACACTGTCACCCTCTTCAGACACACCAGAAGAGGGCCTCAGACCCCATTACAGGTGGCTATGAGCCACCATGTGGTTACTGGGAATCGAACGAAGAACCTCTGGAATAGCAACCAGTACTCTTAACCGCTGAGCTATCTTTCCGGCCTGTAGCTTGATTTTTTACCAGTATTGCTTTGTAGATAAAGACATAGGGCCAGCCATGTGGATACATAATCACCAGCGCTGTCACTATCAAGTCCAAAGCAGACCGGAATGGATTAGCATGACAAATTTTTAAACATTCTGGCCTATTTTCATTTTAGTCCTGGAGTGATGGTTCAGTGCTTAACCAGAGTTCGATTGGTTCCTAGTACCCATATGCCTCCAGCCTCTCAAGTACCTGCAACTTATGCACATACCCAGATAATTTAGAGATAATAAACATTTATAGCCAGGTGTGTGATGCACACTCCTTTTATCCCAGCATTCCAGGGGCAGGGGCATCTTAAGGATCTGTGAGTTTAAACAGGAGATTGGGCGGGCATCTGGACCTGAGAGGTTAAGTGAGGAGGCCAAGATGACACTAAAAGTATTATCAACTTTCTCTTGGGACCTTGAGTGGGTAGGAATAAGATATAGCCACCCAAGGATAGTAGGGAGAAGGAGGCTATGATCAGAGCCAACTCAAGAAATCAGAAGATGCTACCCCTTCCCATTCCAGGGTTCTAACTCGAGTTGCTGAACAAAGGAGGCAGGATGGCATGAGAAAAACCCTTAGGTGCTGAAGTCAGGACAGGGCTGGATTCCAGGTCCATCTCTGAAATGGTTGCAATTTACTGTAGGGGGATCCCCTGGGTGTGATGCTTCACACCTGCAACCCTAACTCAGAGAGGCTGAGTTAGAATTGCCAGCAGCTCAAGGCCAGCCGGGACTATAAAGGGAGATCCACATTCTGAGCTTCAAAGTAAGATATGCTCCTTGACAGCACTGCATAATGCAGGACTGGTGGTGCACTTGGGAGGGGAAAGAAGGATAGTCAGGAGTTCAAGGCTGGCCTGGGCTACAGAATAAAGTTATAATGTTTACAAATATACAAAGGACCAATTCTTAATTTTTAAATGGTTCTTTCATATATGTGTGTATATGCATGTACATATGTGTGCTCCGTGCAGTGGCCAAGTGCACTCAGGCCCAAAGGGAGCACCAGGTGCCATGGAACTGGAGTGAAAAGTGGGTGTGAGCTGCCTGGGGTGGGTTCTGGGAACTCAACCCAGATCGATTGTCTGTAAGAGCACCAGGAACTCTTAACCACTGAGTCCCTGCAGCCCCTAAATTTATTTTTAGTTATGTGTATGCATGTGTCTGAGTGGATATGTGCATACATAAGTGCAGATGCCCAGGAGTAGCAGAAGATGTTAGGGCCCCTGTTGCTGGGGTTACGGGTGTTTTGTGGGCTATTGGCCAGTGCTCTGCAAGAGCAGAATGCAGTCTTAACTGCTGAGCCATCTCTCCAGTCCCTACACAAGGCCAATTCTAACAGATAACTCTCCTGTTTTACAGAGGAGAACAAAAGTTTATTCTTGCTAACGGCAATTGTTTTAATGAGGCAGTTTCATGTTTCCCAGGGTGCCCTAGAACTCATTGTATATAGCTAAAAACAGCCTTGAACTCCTGATCTTCCTGCCTTCACCTTCAGGGGCAATACGGGAATACAGGTGTGTGTCACCATGTCCAGTTTATAATTACCAACTCTTTAGGTGCTTGGATCATGCTAGGTAGCTGTTAGTAGGGTTTAAAGTAAGATCCCTATTGAATAGGGAATACATTTTGTAAATTTTGGAGATACTGGGTGGAGTATTATTTATACTCCAATGAAATTCTCTGCAGGAGTGGGTCTCTAAAAATACATCAAACCCCTAGCTACACAAAGCTTTAGTAAGTGAGCAGAGAGCCAGCCCCAAGTGTGATCTCCAAGGGCACCACAGTCAATCAAGGCTGTGCATGGCTCTGTGTGTTTGGACTGAGGGAGATAAAGTGACCAACCAAGAAAACAAATCAAACAAAGGCAACCACCTGGCAGTTAGCCCAGGAGGGGTGACATTGTCTAGAGACAGTTCTAGTTGTAACTAAGAGGGGAGGTGCCATTAACAGTAGATGAGTTTTAAAAATGCTATGACTTACACAGGTTAGTCCGCAACAGAATTATCCTGCCCCAAATCCCAACAATGCCTGGGCTGAGAAAGGTTGGTACCATAGCACTACCTTGGCAGCCAGAATGAGCTATGTCAGGCACAACTCCCAGCCCTCCATTCCCTGCCTCTACTTTCACAGTGCTCTCAGGGGAAAGCTCACTCCTTGAAATGACTCAAACAAGCAGGATGTGCCTCCAATACCCTGTTTCCTAAGTTGGATTCAGCCGCATGGGTCTGCCCCTCACAGTACCAGATGCTGTTGCCTCAACTAGGAATGCTCCTCCTCTTCACCTGTTAACTCCAGACTGGTCACGTGGCAGCTTACCTTATATGTCCACAGAGAGTGAATGGCTCCCTGAATGAAGTTCCCATCTCCTCCCAATCCAGTTAGGCTTACCTCTTCAACTAGCCTCTGGGCTTACATCACAGTTGTTAATTGTAAACTTGCATGTGTGTTTGATTCATTGATGTCGCCTTTTCCACCAGATTATGAGTGCTGCCGGATAGACACAATGGCTTGCATACTGCTGTTTGTCACACAGTGGGATCACATGCAACACCACCGTGCCTGGTTGGAGTCTTTATGAATAGTATAGCTGTGAACATTATTGAGCATATCTTTTGTTCAACAAGTGTATATATTTCATTATATGTGACCCTCCATCTTCATTTTTATTTTTCCTAGGCTATATAGACATGATGTCATTGTGTTTTATTACAAGGGAATGAATTTAATTTTTGATGATGAGCAGTCATTTATTTTTAATTTAAAAATATTTTATATGTATGTGTTATGTGCATGACAGTGGGGTAGTGCCCACAGTGTGTGTGTGTGTGTGTGTGTGTGTGTGTGTGTGTGTGTGAGAGAGAGAGAGAGAGAGAGAGAGAGAGAGAGAGAGAGAGAGAGAGAGAGCACTAGTGCCCACAGAGGCCAGAAGAGAGTGTCAGATCCCATGCAAAAAATTTGGGTCCTCTGGAGAAGCCACAAACTTTATTTTTTGAGGCAGGGACTCTACATAGACACAGCTGCAGTGGAATTTACAGTATGTACCAGGCTGTTCTTAAACATATAGAAATATGTCTGCCCCTGCCTCCCAAGTATATGTATTAGAGGTATGTGTCACTGTGCCTGGCCTGAAAGTGTTCTTAAACTGAGTCTTCTCTCCAGCTCCTTATTTAAAAAATGCCAATGGCTGGGGATGTGGCTCAGTTTGGAGAATGTTTTCTTAGCATGCACAAACCCCTGAGGTCAACCCCTTGTGCTACATAAAGCAAATATGGAGCGTAGTGGCACATGCCTGCAATCCCAGTACAAGGCAAGAAGATCGGAAATTCAAGGTCATCCAGCACTGGGGACCTGAAACTGTCTGAAAAAAAATTAAAGAACGGAATTGAAGTGGACACTTCTAGTTTCTTTGGAAAGTCAGTTGTGATGAATGATGTTTTGCCTGGGCACACAGGTGAAAAGATGTTTCTCTATAGCAGACACATGAAAGGATGCATGATGTTTAGAAGGAATATAAATTCCTGACCCCTGACCCCTGACCCCACAGACAGTGGGGGTTTGAGCATTGGTTCACTTTGCTCCGCCTCACTAGTCTTCACTGATGACACACAGGTATTGGTTCAACTTAAATTGTGCTATTGAGCTTTACCTGTGATTTCAGAAGAGAAACTCACCAAATAACTTCTTGTGAGATTCCTGTGGTTTCTCGCCTTCTGAGGACTAGCCTAGTTCGCAAGCCTCACAGTTCTGGATTGAACTGCCCTTGCTAATTCGTGTGTGTTGTCTGTCAAGTGGATTGGACTGAGAACTACGAAGATTGAAATTGCCCCAAAGAACTATTTCTAAAGAGGTCCACTTCCCCTGTACCCCAATATCCTTTTTCCCTACTACCACTGGCAGGTGATGGGCTAGAGGGGAGGTTTAACCCTTATTGAAGTAGGCCGAGAAAAATCTACACCAACACATATTGAAGGTAACTTTCAGAGGTAGAATGCAGTCGCTTAGCAGACATGGTGGGGCATACCTTTAGTTACAGTACTCAGGAGGCAGAAGTAGGCATATCTGAGTTTAAAGCCAGCTTGATCTACAGAGCAAGCTGCAGGCCAGCCAAGGCTTCACATCGAGAGACCTTATGTCGTAACCTCTTAAACCTTTACTCATTTTATTAAAGATACATGGAGGGAAGGACTGGAGGAGCTCGAGGAAAAGGTGCAATATAGATGTCTTTGAAGCATGACATGGTCATCGTACATGGTTTTGCTTTGAGACAAGGTTTCTATATGGTCCTGTTGTCCTAGAGCTTGATATATAGACCAGGTTGGACTTGAACTCACAGAGATTCTCCTGCCTTTGCGTCCTGAGTGCTGGAATTAAAGACGTGAATGACCACGCCTTGTACTCGAATTGGAAGTGGCTGGGATTGCTGCTGACATAAGACCAGCACAAGAGCTCTCTTGCTCCTGCTCTTGCCTTCCTGCTCTGGTTCTCTCCCCATCCCCTCCCCTTCCCAATCCCCCCCCCCCCCCTCCCGCCACATTCCCTTCCCCCTTCTCTCTCCACGTGCTCATGGCTGGCCTCTACTTCTCTACTTTTTCTCTTTCTCTCTGCTTTTCTCTGCCTCTACTACCCCCCTAACTCCCTCTCCCCATGCCTTGAATAAACCCTATTCTATACTATAAAAAAAAAAAAAGACCAGCACAAGATTGGGCCTATCAACATTCCATCACAGAATGGGTGGAGCTCATGAGGCTCAGCCACTCCCTGAAGATCAATAGAGTTTGCTGGGAGAAGGAGAGATTTTCTTCAGTGGAGTAGCCACTGGCGAGCTGCCCAGTGGTCCTGTAAGGAACACTAATTAAGCTCATTGGGTCATCAATAAAATAATAATAATAATAATAATAATAATAATAATAATAAAAACTAACATGTAGAAGAGGGAGGATCAGCATGAACTAGAGAGGAACCAGAGGATAATGAGGGTAAGTATGACCAAAGTACATTATACACACATATGAAAATCCCAAAATGATATCCATTATTATGTGTAATTAATATACGCTGCCAGAAACTTCTGAAAGGGGGTTGAAGAGATGACTCAGGGTTTAGAGGACTGCTCTTCCAGAGGACCCAAGTTCAGTTCCCTGCACCCACTCAGGTGGCTCACTGTCCGTAACTCCAGCTCTTGGGGATCTCACACTATCTTCTGGCTTCAGCGGGTGCCCATGCATGTGTGATGTGTAAACCCAAGCACTCAGACCCATGCACATAAGTAAATATAAAATAAACCGGGGTTGGGGATTTAGCTCAGTGGTAGAGCGCTTGCCTAGCAAGCGCAAGGCCCTGGGTTCGGTCCCCAGCTCCGAAAAGAAAAAAAGAAAAAAAATAAACCTTTAAGGAAAAAGATGTCTTATGGAAGCAAAGGGCAAGATTCAGCTAGACTTCCAGAAGAAGCACAACCAGATTTTTAAAAAAATCAAGCCCAGTGCCCTTTCTCTTTAGGCCTCGTCCTTTCTGCATGACTGCTTGACTGTTCCTCCTGGCAGATGTACTTCCTCTGCTTTTCCCAGCACAAAACCAAACATGAAATCTTCTCTAGCTCTGGGTCATGTGAGAAGCAGAAATGCGCTGACATCACTAAACCCCAACGGCCAAATTTTGAGGAGGAAACCCCATTGGCCCAAGTTGGGCCTCATCTCTAGTTGAAGAGCCAATCGGCTATTGCTGAAGGACCAGGCCTGTATGATCTTGGCTGTAAATAGACTGCCTTGAGCTGAGCAGGCTTGGGCTAGGGCATCTGCTACAAGGGACGTATGTGCTGGCCAGAAAAAAACAGTAAACCAAAAATGAAAAAGGGATGAACACGGATTAAATGTTACCTCTGTTCGGAGGCTCAGAATGAGTCTCAAATTGTCATCTGGAGTTGCTACCTCTAGAGGGAGCCTTTGTAACACTTTTCTGCATTGCCCTGATCCAGTTCTGGAGACTTGTATTTTAATGGAGTCTAAACACAGTGGGGTGTGTGTGTGTGTGTGTGTGTGTGTGTGTGTGTGTGTGTGTGTGTGTGTGTAAACATTTAGTATTGTTGTGATATGGAGACTTGCATTTAATGGCGTCTAAACAACACAGTGTGTGTGTGTGCGCGTGTGTGTGCGTGTGTGTGTGTGTGTGTGAAAACATTTAGTATTGTTGTGATACATGACGGCTCACACCTTCAGTCCCAGGACTCAGGGGGCAGAGGCAGATGGATCTCTGTGACTTTGAGGTCAGCCAGATCTACAGGGTAAGTCCCAGGCAAACCAGGACTGCACAGTGAGATCCTGTCTAAAAACAAAGGTTTTATTTTCTATAATTAATTTTTGCTGTGGTTACAATTCCTAATATTAAAATATAAGGCAGAGCTGCAGGGTTAGCAGGGGTTCAATCCTCAGCACAGCGCACAGATAAAATAGGCAGGTGTAGAGAGATGACTGACTGGGTAAATCACTCGCTGAAGCCACATGAATGCCAGATGGGCGTAGAGGCTGGCCTCTAATTTCAGCACATGGGAGGTGAAAAAACAACAAAACAAACAAACAAACAAACAAACAAACAAACAACCCCAGGGGATTCCACAGAACAGCCTAGCTAGCTAGACTAGCCCAGTTTGGTAAGCTTTGTGTTCAAGTGAGAGGCCTTGCCTCAGTAAACAAAAGGGAGAACAATTAAGAAAGACACAGGGCATGGCCTCTAGCCTCCTCTGAGGCACACATACATGTGAACATACGTGCACATCCACCATACACATACACAGAGGAAGAGTAAAGCAATCTCAGGATCGTAGAAGAGTATGGATGTGGGTATGACATCCCAGTTTCCTCTTCTTCCTCCTCCTCTTCTTGATGTTGGGGATGGAGTCTAGGACCATTGTGTATACAAGCACTCTACTACTGAGCCACACTGTCTACTGTCTGTAGCTCCTGCTCTCAGGTGTCACCTTCAATGAAACCAACCACTCTGGCTCTGCTTCCCACTCCACCTCTCTTTCTCTCTCCTGTTTTTTCTCTCTACCTCCTTCCCTTTCCAAACTGGTGTGTGTGTGTGTGTGTGTGTGTGTGTGTGTGTGTGTGTGTGTGTGTGTGGCTGGTAGCTGTAGCTAGCCTTGAACGCCTAGTCTTCCTGCCTTCACCTCCAAGTGCTAGGATTCCCAGTAGCCACTAGTCCTAGCTAAACCTGAGTTCTTTTGATCAGTTGTAATAACCTTCTATAAGTAAAAATATTGGGACTGGGGATGTAACTCTGCTGGTAAAGTGCTTGCCTGGCATGCACGAGGTTGTGGGTTCCATTTTCAGCACTGCATAAACTGGGCATGGTGGTGCACATCTTTAATCCCAGGATTTGGGAGGCAGAGACAGGCAGATCTCTGTGATTTTGAGGCCAGTCTGATTTACACGGTGAGTTCCAGGCTAGCCAGAGACATACAGTGAGGTTCTGTTTAATATGTGTGTGTTTAATAGATAAAGATCTAAGGAAAAAAATTGGGCATGGCTGTGTCCACCTATAATCCTTAGGAGATGGAGGCAGAAGGATCAGGAGTTCAAAGCCATCCTCAGGTTCATGTTGAGGCTAGCCTGGGCTACATATGATCCTGACTCAAAATAATAAACCAGTGATTGGCCAATCAATAAATGTTAGTAATTGGTCTTTAGGAGTTCCTACGAAGTGGTAACCAATCATGTTTTGAATAAACTCGAGGCTGGCTCCACAGGGGGAATTAATGGCAAATAGTGTAAAATTGTTCCAAAGCCCATAGCTGGGAAACCATTGGCCCTAGCAGGGAACCCTACTACTGTTGCTTTGCTAGATGTATGTCCATATCCAAGGCTCTCAGTCTTGGGCAGGGGGGCTACTGTCTGTAAAAGATAATACAGAGACTGGCCAAAGTGACTGAGTGCTCCGTCCTAAATGGGCCATCTATTAAGGAGGTGCCGGCAACTGGGAAAAGGCAAGAGAGAACATCAGAAGAGTCTGGGGAGAGGAAGGAATGCTGTGAAATGCTGCCTTCTGGTCATGGCATAACTATCAGACCCAGAGCAGCAATAGGCCTCTGCACAGTCTATACCAGAGGGGGCCTGTCAACATTCCATCCTGCGTAGAGGAGGTTCATAGGATCCCACCCTTCCTGAGGCGTTGAGGCAGTTTACAGGTGCTGGATGAGTAGGACTCATAGTCTTTAGCGGTTTAGCTACTGATAAATTGCCCAGCTTGAGTAAATAATCCACTCATGCTAAGCAAATGTAATGAAATGCAGTAGGACACACGCACGCACGCACGCACGCACGCACACACACACACACACACACACACACACACACACACGTAGTGAAAGTAAGAAGGAGACTTCCGAGGAAGACTAGGTTCAGTGGCGGGGGGCGGGGGGAGAGGGCATGAAGGAGATAGTTGTACAAAATTTTGAATAAACAAATGAAACTTTTCATTTGTTTGTTCTTTCGAGACAGGGTTTCTCCGTGTAACCCTGGCTGTCCTGGAACTCACTTCGTAGATCAGGCTGGCCTCCAACTCACAGAGCCTGCCTGTCTCCTGAGCACTGGTTTGCGCACCACCACTGGCCAGCAACGAATACATCCATCTTTAAAACGACTTCCCGCAATGTCTTTTTGTCTTTTATCTTTTTCCATTTCTTCCCTTGGTGTGAATGGGCTTTCCCCAGATAGAAGCTGTGATTGGTTAGAGCTACAGTGGTGTGGAGAGGTTGGAATGTTGCAGGTCCAGAACCTAATTATACTCTATCTTGGGGCAGCTTTAGCTGTCTAAACAGCCTTTCCTTTCCCACCTCTGGGTCAGACCTAAAAGAGAAAACACCTTTTGGAATGTCTTAACACAGCAGGCTTCCCCCATCCCCAAAGCACTCTGCCATCAAATAGCATCCAAGGTCTGTAGCAGAGGTTTCCCTCATCTTACTGCAACTGCTTCTCTCATGTTTCCACCAGTGTATTTTTAAAATGCCTTGACTTATCTCTTTTTTCTGTTTCTAAAACTGCTTCTACCTTGGGCATTATAACATCCTTGGGAAAGCCTGAGCCCTAACCACTGAACTTCACTCCATAATAAACTGTGTCTTTTATTCCTCTGAGCTGTTTCTTTCAACAATATTATTTTCCTTCATTTTCTTCTTCCCTTTAATGTTTTGTTTTGTTTGTCTTTTTCTTTTCTTTTCTTTTCTTTTCTTTCTTTTTTTTTTTTTTTTTGAGAATGGTCTCACTATGTACCCTGGCTGGCCTTGAACTCACAGAGATCTGTCCGCCTCTGCTTCTTGAGTGCTAGAATTGAGGCACACACTACCATACCTAGCCTTATTACTTTCTTAGGGAATTTTTACTGTTTTTATGTGTATGTATGTATGTGATGCATGTGCATGCAGGAGCATGGAGCATGTGATGTACGTGTACACACAGGAGCATGTTGGGTGTCATACTCTATCACTGTATGTCTTATTCCCTTAAGACAGTCTCTCACTGAAGCCTGAAGCTAGGCTGATGGCCGGTACCCCAGCTACCCTCCTGTCTTTACCTTCCCCAGTGGTGGAGTTACAGGTACATGTATGAATATCCACGCTTTTCCTTTTAAGTTGGGTGTTGGGATCTGAACTCAGGTCTTCTTGTTTAAATATCAAGAGCTCTTACTAAAGGGCTATCTCTATTCCCCAGCTTCTCCTTATATCTTCATTTAATACATCATACGTATTTTATGTAATACATCATATTTCTATTTCATTGAAAAAAATGTACATTGTGTCCCACTAAGTTAATTTGGCAGCTTGAAAAACATAGAAATGTATGTGTCAGCATATGCCTATAAGTCTAGCATCAGGTCAATGGAGATGAGAGGATCAGGAATTCAAGAGGATCCGGAATTTATCCTTAACTACATATTTAGTTCAAGGCCAGCCTGTGTACACGAGCCCTTGTTTCAGAAACAAAACCAAAAGCAAAATAAAAACAAAGAAGGAAAACACAGATCTGCTTGAGGAGATTAGTTCATAAATATTTATGGTATTTTAAGTACCATTATAGAGAATACAGAGGCCAAGGGAACCATCTGAAACGGATACACCATCATCATCCTCCTCCCCTCACCTCCATCACCATCACTCTTACCGTTCATTAACCAGACCAGCCTCCCTCCACAGCACAGACTGGATGAAACTCAATATGTAGTCCAGGCTGGCCTGGAACTCAGCAATTTCCCTTCCTCTATGCTGGGATTACAGATTTGAGTCAGCTAAACTTCACATATTTTACATTTTATAGTGTGGGGTGGTAGATTGGCAGACTCTGAAACAGATTATGTCCCTAGTATGTAGTTACATAGTTTAACTTCCATAGTGACTTTCGTGCATGTTTGTAATATTTATATCTGTATAGTTCTAATTTAATTTAGAACTCTCAGACTGGAAATGCTTTATACCAACAAACTCTTTGTGCTTGAAGAGATAGCCGTTTGCTTACATTTTAAAGGCTGCTAGAGACATTGTCTGCTCCTGCTATCTATCTGCTACCTTGAACTTGTCCAGGAAGAAAATATGCTATATTTATCTACTTCTGTGCAACA
Source organism: Rattus norvegicus (assembly GCF_021556685.1). Lineage (NCBI taxonomy): Eukaryota > Metazoa > Chordata > Mammalia > Rodentia > Muridae > Rattus > Rattus norvegicus. Next base: position 125,022,481 of record NC_141554.1, on the reverse strand, counting down.
AGCTATCCCCAAACTACAGCAGCCTAGAACAAAGTTTTTTTTTTGGACATCTTTTTTTTCTCTTCGGGCAAAGAACTTAGATTGACCTTGACTGTGTGCTTTGGTTTGGGGTCAGTGGGGCTACCCAACCTGTAGGATTTACTTCCGTGATAGTTCCCTTCGCACACATACAGTGGGCTGGATTTTCATAACTTTTAGGTTTGTTGGTTTCTTTTTTTTTTTTTTTTTCCTTTTTCTTTTTTTCCGGAGCTGGGGACTGAACCCAGGGCCTTGCGCTTCCTAGGCAAGCGCTCTACCACTGAGCTAAATCCCCAACCCCTGGTTTGTTGGTTTCTTTACATGACCTCTGATCCTACTAGACCTCTCTGTGGCTTCAGTTTCTTGTCCCCCCCCCCCCCAGGTTGACCTCAGAACACTTTGCTGTTCAGGTGGCAACTGCCTTGTGTCCCAAAAGACAGGGACCAAAAGTAGCCTGTTTCAGGAGACCTGGGCCTTGAATCTAGAACTTGTGTGCTGGCTACTCGGATGTCAACACACCAACTACAGTTATCCGAAAGGAGGAAACCTTAATTGAGAAAATGCCTCCATAAGACCTGGCTGTAAGGCATTTTCTTAATTAGTGAATGATGGGGTAGGGCCCAGCCCATTGTGCGTGGGGCTATCCCTGGGCTGGTGCTCCTGAGATCTGTAAGAAAGCAGCCTGAGCAAGCCATGGAGAACAAGCCAGTAATCAGCACTTCTCCGTGGTCTCTGCATCAGTTCCTGCCTCCAGGTTCCTGTCCTGTGTGAGTTCCTGTCCTGACTTCCCTCAGTGATGAACAGGGATACGGAAGTGTGAGCCTAATGAACCCTTTCCTCCCCAACCTGCTTTTTGGTTGTGGTGTTTCATTGCAGCAATAGAAACCCCAAGTAAGACAACCTGAAACTGCTTTATGGGCCTGCGAACCACAGAACACACAAGTCCCTGTGTTTAACTTGATTTGGAGCATTAAGGAATTCTCTTTTGACCAGAAGAAACTTTGGGGCAGGGTCTTAGTCTGGCCTTGAACTGGGTATATATTCAAGGATGACCTTAAGCTTGTGATTTTCCAGCCTCCACCTCCCAAGTTCTGGAATTAGAGGCATGCGCCACATCATAAAATAAGCTGGGGATGTAGTTTGGTTCATAGAATCCTTGCTTGACATGCACAGAGCCCTGAGCTCCACCCCCAGCATCACATAAACTCGGTCTGCTGGCACATGTCCGCAATCCCAGCACTCTGGAAATGGAGGCAGGAGGATCGGAAGTTCAAGGCTATTCTCAGCTACATCATGAATTTGAGGCTAACCTGGGCTACTGAGATTCTGCCTCAAAAAAAAAGTAAAAGTAAAACCAGTAAACTATCAAAGAAGGAAGGGAAAAAACACAGGGACGGGGGGAGAGAAAAGAAAGGAAATATTAAATAAAACTGAGAATGAATCCAGCCATGCTTGTAGCCCGCCACAAGCAATCTGCAACGACTTTGGGACTTTCAAGTTCTTCATTGGTATTTTTTTTGAGACAAGCTCTCACTATATGGTCTCTGTGACCTCTGACCTGTAGTCCTGTCTTTGCCTCCCCTGTCCTTGGATTACAGTTCCACACCACTGTCCCTGGCTAGTCTTCTTCTGTTTGAAGTGAGAAAATCATCATTGATGACCAAGCTCTACGAATCGTGAACCTGGAGGCCACATTTGTGACCCTGAATATACACTTAATATTGGGTTTTTTAGAAACAGGAATCCTAGCCAGGCATGGTACAATCTCAGCACCCCGGAGGCTAAAGCACAAGAGTCCTAAATTTGGAACCAGTCTGGGTTACAGACTGAAGGGAGGGGAGGGGAAAGAAAGTATCCTTCTACAGCGCGTTTCCGAGGGCTCAGACATGAAAAGGGAGGACAAATAACTCTCTCCAAGACAACTATGTAATTGAATTAGAAAGCCCTTGGATCTAGATTCAACATCAGCCACCCCCTACTACTATTTTCTCTTTCCAAAACCAGCACAGATGACAAAGCAGAGGCTCATTTGGATTGGCACACACAGACCATATTTTCATGGGCTCCTTGTCTGTAGGACCAGGGGAGGTTGGAGACCAAGCACGGCCTGTTTGGGCAGAGGAAACAGGCCTTGAGAAGGACAGTTAAGGGAAGGTTAGAAGAATTTAGGGAACCGAAAGTCACTCAGTGAATCAGGACTGCAGAAAAGGGATATATTGGGGGGATGCCGGAGGAAGTAATGAAGAGGGGTGAGAGTCTGGGGAAATATCCAGGGCTCAGTCATGGAGCCCTCAGGTCTGGGGGAGCTTAGATTCTATCTACAGCCGAGAACAATATTTAAGGCTATGAAATCCTACAGTGGCCTATCGATCTTGGCTTTCAGAAATCCTTGAAGGGAGAGAGGTTAGATAGATAGTGGTAGATAACTTTACTACCCCAACTTGATTGTATACCTGTATCGTATTGTAAACCTGTATCGTATTGTAAACCTGTAACGTATTGTATACCTGTATCGTATTGTAAACCTGTATCGTATTGTATACCTGTATCGTATTGTAAACCTGTATCGTATTGTATACCTGTATCGTATTGTAAACCTGTATCGTATTGTAAACCTGTATCGTATTGTATACCTGTATCGTATTGTAAACCTGTATCGTATTGTATACCTGTATCGTATTGTATACCTGTATCGTATTGTATACCTGTATCGTATTGTAAACCTGTATCGTATTGTAAACCTGTATCGTATTGTATACCTGTATCGTATTGTATACCTGTATCGTATTGTATACCTGTATCGTATTGTATACCTGTATCGTATTGTATACCTGTATCGTATTGTATACCTGTATCGTATTGTAAACCTGTATCGTATTGTATACCTGTATCATATTGTATACCTGTATCGTATTGTATACCTGTATCGTATTGTAAACCTGTATCGTATTGTAAACCTGTACCGTATTGTATACCTGTACCGTATTGTATACCTGTACCGTATTGTATACCTGTATCGTATTGTAAACCTACATCGTATTGTATACCTGTATCATATTGTATACCTGTATCGTATTGTATACCTGTATCGCAGTCTTACATCTGAACAGTCAGGGTAAGAGCTGTATGGATATCATTCTCAGGAGACTGAGGCAGGAGTTGGAAGCTAGCCTGGGATACATAGTGAGATTCTGTCTTAGAAGAAGAGATAATATAGGGCTGGAGAGATGGCTCAGCGGTTAAGAGCACTGACTGCTCTTCCAGAGACCCTGAGTTCAAATCCCAGCAACCACATGGTGGCTCACAACCATCTGTAATGGGATCTGATGCCCTCTTCTGGTGTGTCTGAAGACAGCTACAGTGTACTCATATACATATAATAAATAAATAAATATTTAAAAAAGAGAGATAATATACCCTATAAATAGGGACAATTATTGCATATCTCTTAAAATTTTGGGGGAGACAGCAAGATGCCTCAACAGGCAGAGTGCTGTGCATAGCTGATGACTCACATTCAAGCCCTGGAATCCATAGAGAGTTACAAGGAAAGAACTCGTTCCAGAACGTTGTCCTCTGACCCCCACTCTCAAGTCATAGCACACGTAGCACACACATCATCACATTATCACACGTACACGTACACATAAGCACAGACACTAACACTAATACTCACTTATTTCCTGGGGGTGGGGTGGACCGTACCTACAGCATGCTCCTGAATGTCTGAGGAGGATTTGCAGATGTTGCTTCTCTTCCTCCACCAGATGGATCCCAAAGATGAAACTTGGATTGCAGAACCATCTTGCTCCCCCCCAACTCTCTCTCCTTTCTCACACAATTCTGCATTTATTTATTTATTTATTTATTTATTTATTTATGTCATATATTTTGACCTTATTCTTTCTCCCAACTCCTTCTAGATCACACACACACACAACTTTCAATCAAAAAAAAATGAAACTCAAAACAAAACAAAACAAAAACACCCAATAGACAAACAAAAAACAAAAGCACACTTGAACACACACACACACACACACACACACACACACACACACACACCATTGAGTTTGTTTTGTGTTGGTCAACTACTCCTGAGCCTGAATGTAGAGGTCAGTCCTGGAGTGTGTTTGATACACCCAGTGTCACTCCACTGAAGAAAACTGATTTCCTCTTGTGTTTTGGGTCACAGTCTCTATGAGTTGATATGTGTATCAACCCCGGAGAGAGAAATGGGATGGAGGAAGGGATGGGGAGGGGAAAAGAAAGAAAGAGAAGAATGTGTTTTGAGAGAAGGCCCTTCCAGGCTGGCCTGAGACTTGGAATAATCTTCCTACCTCTACCTCCTGAGTGCTGTGATTACAGGCATTAACTACTATGATTGGCTAAAAACAAATATTCAAAATAATAAATAAATACAGGAGAAGGAGACAAAGAGGAAACTGTGGAGGTCACTGTGTGGACCACTGAGAACGTCATCGTTGAGGCAGGTAGGTGTGGAGTAGTGAGTCACCGGAGGCTGTGGTTCGGAGCAGGAGGCCTACTGGTGACGATTTTGGGGCAGAGGTAGCAGAGATGGATGAGATGGACAGACTTGTGACTGACTGCAGGGGAGAAGGAGAGGAAGGTGACCATGACGAAGCTCAGGTATCTGGTTTGCACAGCAGAGTGAAGGTTTGTGTCACATACTAAGAGGTAAAGAATTAGAACACTGGAAGGATGGGCTGGGAGATCAGTTTTTGTGTACCAAGTTTCAAGACACCCAAGAGACAATAGCCAGCAGACAGTTGAGTATGGACACATGCAAACTGAGACGGACAGGCTGTTGCCTTGGGGAAGGGGTTAATTTTAACCTGGAAGTCATTTGCGTAATGGCTTGAGAAGGAGAAGCTGGAAGACACAGGAGTCAGTGGACCTTAGGTCCTAAGGGATGGGAGGGCATGAGTCAGATGTTGGACAAAGGGCTTGACGTGCAGAGGAGGAAAGCTAGAAGTCAGCCTAGCTGGTTAAAACCTGATTCTCTCACTCTCTGCTTCAGTCTCAGTGTCTCCGACTGCAGAACAGTGAAATTAAATAAATTTGTTCTGCTGATTGGAGGCAAGAATGCATAAACAATATTCATGTTTTGCCAGGTATGTGGACATCTTGCATAGATGGTAGTGCACGAGTTTATTGTGTATCAAACAAAATGATGTTACTAGCACCTCCTGTTAGGATAAAAGGAGGGCAGGGTGAACAAGAACTAGAATAATCCATTTAGATAGTTTCTATACTTTTTCTAGTCTTTCCTTTCTTTATTTTCTTTTCCTTTTTTTTAAACCATTGGCTAAAAGTCAGAACACTTACTACCAACAAGTTCAACTAACTACTATTCATTTAAACCACTGTGATTTATGTTTTTTTTTTTTAGACAGGGTTTCACTTTGTGGTCCTGGATGTCCTGGAGCTCCCTCTGTAGACCAGGCTGGCCTAGAACTCACAGAGAAAAGGCATGCACCACCAATGGCCAGTTCCAAGATCTGTATCCTAATTCAAGTAAAAATAAAATCATCAGACTAGCTCCTATTTCTGCAGTTTAATACTGAACTTTGTATAACCTTTTTCTGCTTTAGTTTTTAAGTAGATGCTTTTTAAAAAGAACTTTTTATTTTTATGATTTTTAATTATGTACAGGTGAGTATGTATGCATTTGTGTATATGCACATGAGTACAGGCACTCTTTGAAGACAGAATCATTGGAGTTCTTATAGCTCCAATAATTCTTATAGCTCCAACCACCAATAATAGTGAGTGTGCTAGGACGTAAACTCAGGTCCACAGGAAGGGCAGCCAGCACTCTTAAACCACAGAGACATCTCTTCCGTCCCTATTTTTAGGACAGATTTACTTTAAAAAGTGAGAAGATACCACAGGAAAAGTTGTGGTTTATTCCAATTTCCTGGTGTGTGTGTGTATGTGTGTGTGTGTGCGTGTGTGTGTGTGTGTGTGTGTGTGTGTGTGTGTGTGTGTGTCCTGGAACTCACTTTGAAGACCAAGTTGGCCTCAAACTTACAGACATCCGCCTGCCTCTGTCTCTTGAGTGCTGGGATTAAAGGTGTACACCACCACTCCCTGGCTCCTGGATTTTATTTTTTAATGAGGTTTTACAATGTACCTCAGGCTGTAGTAGAACTCACCATAAAGTTTAGGCTGACCTTAAACTTGTGGCAGTCCTCTTGTCTCATCCTTTTAAACACTGTAGTTGCAAATGTGCGTCACTAGACTCTCTAATTTTATATTAGGAGTTTTTCACTTTGGCATTTCACGATCCCACACATGCGGTCATGTTGCTGTCAGCCATCACATTGCCTTAGAGTCCTCTTATTTGTGAGGGTCTCCCATTCGCCTTGTCTTTGCTGACCTGGAAAATTACTTATGTCAAGCATCTGTACGATGTTCCTCTGTTAGAATTCCTTAGCTATTTTCCTCACAATTTGACTAGGCTTGTGAGTCTAGTTAAGGAAGGTCACAGAGGTAGAGCAGCATTTTTTTTTAATCCAGTCTAGGAAACATACCATCGACACGATGTATCACTGTCTATGTTGACCTAGATCACCTGGCTGAGGTGGGGTATCAAGTTTCTCCAGTGTAGAGTTCCTTCTCCTTTCCACTTGGACTCTGGAAAAATAACCTCCTAGATGTAGCCTTCATTTAAGGAGTGTGTCAGGGTGCTGTGGTGAAGGCCTGTAATCCTAGCACTAGAAAGGCTGAGGCAGGACGATGGGCAGTTTGAAGCCATCCAGGCTACTGAATGAACCTCTGTTAAGACAGAAATAAAGACAGAAACACACACACACACACACACACACACACACACACACACACACACACATAGACAGATACAGAGACAGACGCACAGAGAGAGAGAGAGAGAGAGAGAGAGAGAGAGAGAGAGAGAGAGAGAGAGAGGGAGAGAGAGAATGAGATAAAAAGATAGAAAGGCAAGAGAGACAGAAAGACAGGAAGAAAACCGGAAGAGGAGTTACAATCTTGAACAAGTATATATACATATTAATTACTGTTTTCCTGCATACAAAGTTTCTCTCTTCTTCCCCAATATTTAAGTAGTCATTAAGGCCTTCTACTACTTGTCCGGGGAGGTAGGAAGACCAGAAGTCCAAGGGTAGCCTCAACCAGGATTTCAGGAAATGCTGCCTCCAAGAAACCAACAAACAAAAAAAAGTACTTTCTTCATAACAGTTGGATATTTTTGATACTTACATTATATCCATTATGGGTTTTTTTGTTTGTTTTTAAGACAAAGTTTCTCTATGTACCCCTGGCTATCCTAGAACTCACTGTGTAGACTAGGCAGGCACTGAACTCAAAAGATCCAGAAGACACTGCCTCCAGAGTGCTGGAAATAAAGGCCCAGCAATTTAATATTCTTTTTAAGTTGGAAAATGGTTGAAGGAGGCTGGCTGCAAGATATGATCCATGAAAAGAAACCTCCCCCCCCGTGTGTGTGTGTGTGTGTGTGTGTGTGTGTGTGTGTGTGTGTTATTAAAAATCTGCCAGGGCCTTGTGACCTGAACAAATTTAAATTTGAACGCTGACCTACAGTGTCAGAATGTATAATGTTTACACCTATGTTTCATGTACGGCCTTAGCTAGCCTGGAATTGGCCATGCTCAGAATGAAGCCTCTGGCTAGGTTACAGGTCCCAGAATAGTTCGCATTTTTTTTTAAAACAAACACTTTATTTTTCTCATATACGAATGCAATTTTGCCTGCATGTATGTGTGTGCACAATGTGCATACCCTAGTGACATCAGAGGTCATGAGAGGACATTGGATTTCAGGAAATGCAATAAAAGAAGGCAGGTGTTCATGCAGGTACTCTGTAAGAGCAGTACATGCTCTCAAACACCGAGCCAGCTAGCTCTCCAGCCCTTCTCTCTTGTATTTATTCAGCCACAGTTCAAGCAGAGACGCAGAACTCAGAGGTGATGAGGAATAGGAAGAGGTTTACTTACAGTCCCTGCCTTTAGCCCTTCCAAACCTTATCAAGGCACTTGGTAAGGAGTAGGATATCAGAGACACCTCCATCCTGCTCTTAAAGCTACCCCATTGATTAAATCAGTCCCTCAGGTCACCTCAGAGAGTCTTCCTTATACATAGTGAGGTCATCCTGGAACAGCCCACAAAGCATAAGTTGGTGTTTGTTGCACATCTCCACCCCAGGACCCAGGCAAATTCACAAATCAAAAGGACAGTTATGTCTTCAAGGGGTGTTACAAACCCAGGACTCCTGATTGGCTGACCAGGGTCCATGAATGAATGGTTTTTTGTTTGCTGGAGAGGTTCCTGTTTTGAAGCCCAGTTTTTGCTTTTTGAATTATTTTGTATGTTCCCTCATGCTGCAGCATATACTCTAAACTAAAACAGTATAGAGATTGGCATGGCACTTGAGCAAGGAGGACATGAGCTCTAAAAGTGCCTCCATACCTTACAAACAAACAAACAAACAAACAAACAAACAAACAAAGTATTTTTGTGTGGTGGTTGAACCCAGAGCCTCCTGAATGCCAGTTCAGGATTGGGGGAACCGAGCCACATCTTCATGCCTAGTGTACTTGCTTTTTTTTTTCTTTTTTCGGAGCTGGGGACCGAACCCAGGGCCTTGAGCTTGCTAGGCAAGCGCTCTACCACTGAGCTAAATCCCCAACCCCGTGTACTTGCTCTTTAGGATACATGATAAATTGCTCTGTCTTTTTGGAAGGTGATACAGAACACACTAATCCATTTACCATGCCGAAAACCCCACTTGGAACATCTTTACTATACCGAAATGAGCAATGGGGTAGAAAATGATTTAGTTTGCATCAAGGGTCCTCATTCCTCCAGATCTCAATTCCCCATCACACATGGGCTTCCTCTCCCTTCCTCTCTCAAGGGCCCCTCTCTGGGGTCAGCTGGACCCTTCTATACACTGCCTGCAACCAACTAGGTCCGGAGAGCCACAGGAGATGCGGATACAGAGTGTTGGAGAAGTCAGCTCTCATCAAGCCCCTTTTCCATCTTGAACAAAGTATCAAGTATGGACTGGATTGACTGGGACCCGCTTCCTGATGGATACTTTTCCTACCTGAGGCTGGGAGAAGGGCAGAGTTGGGTTGCTATTTTTCTTTCCTAATGAACTGTTTGCCCTGGGCTCCTTGGTTATTAGCTTTCCAGGCTCACTGCTGTGTTTTAAAGTTTAGGTAGTCTCCCATTGTTCTCTTTTTACTTTTCAACTTATTGCATTTAAAATTTATTTTATTTTTAAAGCCATCATTTATTTTAAATGATAGTAGTTTTTGTTTCTAGTCAGTGTGCCTGCATGTATATATGTGATCCCAATGCATGAAGTACCTGAGAATGGAATTGGATCCCCTGGAGCTGGAGTTCTACGTGGTTGTTGGCAGTCAGTCATGTGGGTTCTGAGGCTGGAATTCGGTTTCTGTAGAAGAGTAGTCCGTGCTCTTAGTTGTTCATTCATTGCTACAGCCCAAGTCTGTTTTATGCTTAATGGGTGTCTCAGTGTGAGTATGTGCAGAACAGTGCTGATGTCCTGGAGGTCAGAGTCATAGGATCACTTAGATCCTAGGAAATTACAGGCTGCTGTGTTGTGTGTGTTATCTGACATGAGTCCAGGGAACTGAACTTGTGTCCTCTGGAACACAAGAAAGTGTTCTTAAAATAGAAGCAGTCATTAAAGGTCTCCCAACCAAAAAGAGCCCAGGTCCAGACGGGTTTAGTGCAGAATTCTATCAGACCTTCATAGAAGACCTCATACCAATATTATCCAAACTATTCGACAAAATTGAAACAGATGGATCACTACCGAATACCTTCTATGAAGCCACAATTACTCTTATACCTAAACCACACAAAGACCCAACAAAGAAAGAGAACTTCAGACGAGTTTCCCTTATGAATGTCAAAGAAAAATACTCAATAAAATTCTTGCAAACAGAATCCAGGAGCCCATCAAAATAATCATCCATCATGATCAAGTAGGCTTCATCCCAGGCATGCAGGGATGGTTTAATATATGGAAAACCATCAATGTGATCCATTATATAAACAAACTGAAAGAACAAAACCACATGATCATTTCATTAGATGCTGAGAAAGCATTTGACAAAATTCAACACCCCTTCATGATAAAAGTCCTGGAAAGAATAGGAATTCAAGGCCCATACCTAAACATAGTAAAAGCCATATACAGCAAACCAGTTGCTAACATTAAACTAAATGGAGAGAAACTTGAAGCAATCCCACTAAAATCAGGGACTAGCCAAGGCTGCCCACTCTCTCCCTACTTATTCAATATAGTTCTTGAAATTCTAGCCAGAGCAATCAGACAACAAAAGGAGATCAAGGGGATACAGATCAGAAAAGAAGAAGTCAAAATATCACTATTTGCAGATGACTTGATAGTATATTTAAGTGATCCCAAAAGTTCCACCAGAGAACTACTAAAGCTGATAAATAACTTCAGCAAAGTGGCTGGGAATAAAATTAACTCAAATAAATCAGTAGCCTTCCTCTACACAAAAGAGAAACAAGCCGAGAAAGAAATTAGGGAAACGACACCCTTCATAATAGACCCAAATAATATAAAGTACCTCGGTGTGACTTTAACCAAGCAAGTAAAAGATCTGTACAATAAGAACTTCAAGACACTGAAGAAAGAAATTGAAGAAGACCTCAGAAGATGGAAAGATCTCCCATGCTCATGGATTGGCAGGATTAATATAGTAAAAGTGGCCATTTTACCAAACGCGATCTACAGATTCAATGCAATCCCCATCAAAATACCAATCCAATTCTTCAGAGAACAATTTGCAAATTCGTCTGGAATAACAAAAAACCAAGGATAGCTAAAACTATCCTCAACAATAAAAGGACTTCAGGGGGAATCACTATCCCTGAACTCAAGCAGTATTACAGAGCAATAGTGATAAAAACCGCATGGTGGGGACTGGGGATTTAGCTCAGTGGTAGAGCACTTACCTAGGAAGCGCAAGGCCCTGGGTTCGGTCCCCAGCTCCGAAAAAAAAGAACCAAAAAAAAAAAAAAAAAAAAAACCAAAACCGCATGGTGTTGGTACAGAGACAGACAGATAGACCAGTGGAATAGAATTGAAGACCCAGAAATGAACCCACACACTTATGGTCACTTGATTATTGGCAAAGGAGCCAAAACCATCCAATGGAAAAAAGATAGCATTTTCAGCAAATGGTTCTGGTTCAGCTGGAGGTCAGCATATAGAACAATGCAGATCGATCCATGCTTATCACTCTGCACAAAGCTTAAGTCCAAGTGGATCAAGGACCTCCACATCAAACCAGATACATTCAAACTAATAGACGAAAAAGTAGGGAAGCATCTTGAACACATGGGCACTGGAGATAATTTCCTGAAAAACCACCAATGGCTTATGCTCTAAGATCAAGAATCGACAAATGGGGGGCTGGAGAGATGGCTCAGCAGTTAAGAGCACTGACTGCTCTTCCAGAGGTCCTGAGTTCAAATCCCTGCAACCACATGGTGGCTCACAACCATCTGTAATGAGATCTGATGCCCTCTTCTGGTGCGTCTGAAGACAGCTACAGTGTATTCATATACAATAAAATAAAATCTTAAAAAAATAAATTTATAAAAAAAAAGAATCGACAAATGGCATCTCATAAAACTGCAAAGCTTCTGTAAGGCAAAGGACACTGTGGTTAGGACAAAATGGCAACCAACAGATTGGGAAAAGATCTTTACCAATCCTACAACAGATAGAGGCCTTATATCCAAAATATACAAAGAACTCAAGAAGTTAGACCGCAGGGAGACAAATAACCCTATTAAAAAATGGGGTTCAGAGCTAAACAAAGAATTCACACTGAGGAATGCCGAATTGCTGAGAAACACCTAAAGAAATGTTCAACATCTTTAGTCATAAGGGAGATGCAAATCAAAACAACCCTGAGATTTCACCACACACCAGTGAGAATGGCTAAGATCAAAAACTCAGGTGACAGCAGATGCTGGCGAGGATGTGGAGAAAGAGGAACACTCCTCCATTGTTGGTGGGATTGCAGACTGGTACAACCATTCTGGAAATCAGTCTGGAGGTTCCTCAGAAAATTGGACATTGAACTGCCTGAGGATCCAGCTATACCTCTCTTGGGTGTATACCCAAAAGATGCACCAACATATAAAAAAGACACGTGCTCCACTATGTTCATCGAAGCCTTATTTATAATAGCCAGAAGCTGGAAAGAACCCAGATGCCCTTCAACAGAGGAATGGATACAGAAAATGTGGTACATCTACACAGTGGAATATTACTCAGCTATCAAAAAGAATGACTTTATGAAATTCATAGGCAAATGGTTGGAACTGGAAAATATCATCCTGAGTGAGCTAACCCAATCACAGAAAGACATACATGGTATGCACTCATTGATAAGTGGCTATTAGCCCAAATGCTTGAATTACCCTAGATGCCTAGAACAAATGAAACTCAAGACGGATGATCAAAATGTGAATGCTTCACTCCTTCTCTAAAAGGGGAACAAGAATACCCTTGTCAGGGAAGAGAGAGGCAAAGATTAAAACAGAGACTGAAGGAACACCCATTCAGAGCATGCCCCACATATGGCCCATACATATACAGCCACCCAATTAGACAAGATGGATGAAGCAAAGAAGTGCAGGCCGACAGGAGCCGGATGTAGATCTCTCCCGAGAGACACAGCCAGAATACAGCAAATACAGAGGCGAATGCCAGCAGCAAACTACTGAACTGAGAATAGAACCCCCGTTGAAGGAATCAGAGAAAGGACTGGAAGAGCTTGAAGGGGCTCGAGACCCCATATGAACAACAATGCCAAGCAACCAGAGCTTCCAGGGACTAAGCCACTACCTATGCATGGACTGACCCTGGACTCTGACCTCATAGGTAGCAATGAATATCCTAGTAAGAGCACCAGTGGAAGGGGAAGCCCTTGGTCCTGCCAAGACTGAACCCCCAGTGAATGTGATTGTTGGGGGGAGGGTGGTAATGGGAGGAGGATGGGGAGGGGAACACCAATATAGAAGGGGAGGGGAAGGGGTTAGGGTGATGTTGGCCCGGAAACCGGGAAAGGGAATAACAATCGAAATGTAAATAAGAAATACTCAAGTTGTAAAGATGGAGGAAAAAAAAAAGAAGAAAGTGTTCTTAAACATTGAACCATTTCCCCAAGGAAATTTTATTTTTAAAATATTGATCTTGCTTTCAATTTTGGTGTTTTGTGTGTTTATGTGTGTATTCTCTCTGTGTGTGTATTCTTTGTGTGTGTGTGTATGTGCATGTGTGTGTATGTGTGTCTAATCTCTGTATATGTGTGTATGTATGTTCACATGAGTGCACATACCCACGAAGACCTAGTCCCTGGAGCTGGCGTCACAGGTGGTTGTGAAGTGGTCAGTAGGAATGTTGAGAGCTCAACTTGTGTCCTCTGTAAAAGGGATAATGGTCTTAATTACTGAGCCATCCTCCCACAGCCAACATTTCCTAGGTATGTAGCCTCCACCTTTAGGTGCTGGGATCCCAGGTATGCACCACAATGCACAGTTTATGCAGTCACGGCATGGAAGGTGCTCAGGGCTTTCTACATGCCAGACACACATCCTAAAACTGGGCCATCTTCCCAGCTCTCTCCTTGTCGTTGTGATTTCCATTCCCCCATGGACTAGTGACAATGGGCACCTTTTTATATGGTTCTCAGTCTTTTGTTTCTCTTCCTTGTACAAATGTGTAGGAAAGGCCAGGCTGTGATGGCACACGCCTTTAATCCCAGTACTTAGGAGGTGAATCTCTTGTTTTTGTTTTTTGTTTTTTTTTGTTTTTTGTTTTTCTTTTTTTTTTTCGGAGCTGGGGACCGAACCCAGGGCCTTGCGCTTCCTAGGCAAGTGCTCTACCACTGAGCTAAATCCCCAGCCCCAGGAGGTGAATCTCTAAATTTGAGGCTAACCTTGTGTTCAGAGTTCCAGGACAGCGAGGACAACACAGAGAAACCATGTGTCAAACACACACACGGACACACACCCAAATAAATAAATAAATAAAATAAACATGAACAATAAAAAGGAAATGTGTAGTAAAGTCTTTATTCATTTTAAAATCTTGTTGTTTGCATCTTCGTTCCTGAATTAGGAGGGATTATATCTGATTGATAGCAGATTTACCCTACCTTTTAGTTTGTGGTAGGATTGTCTCATTACGTAGCCCAGGGGCCCTGGAAGTTGAGATTCCCACTGTTTAATCTCCTACATGTTGGATCTACAGACTGTCACCTTAGGCTTGGCACCATATATAAGTTATTGAGTATATGTTAACAAATTCCTCACATTCTGCATTTTCTTCCCATGAGACTCTGTGTGTGTGTGTGTGTGTGTGTGTGTGTGTGTGTGTGATTGTGTACATGCATGTATCACTGTGTATGGAGCCAAACATGTATGTTAGGTGTCTTCTGCTATTACTCTCCATTCATTTATTTATTTATTTATTTATTTATTTATTTATTTATTTATTTATTTATTTGGCAGTAAGAGTATTCAGTGAATCTATTGCTTACTGAGTTTGCTAGGTTGGCAGGCCAGCATGCTGTAAAAGTCCCCCATCTCTGTTTCCCCAGCAAGGGACTCCCGAGCTGCAGTTGGAATGCTGACCTTTTATATAGGTACTGAGGATCCAAATGCAGGTTTTCTTTGCTACTGGACAAGCAGTGTACTGATTTGGCTATCTTTCTCGCACTCCCTTTTTTCTTTGAGACTGGCTGTCCTTAAGCTCACCCTGATCTTTCTGCTGTGGCCTGAAATACCAGAATGTCGTTACCACGCCTGCTTTTTTTTTTTTTCATTTTCTTGATAATTTTCTGTTGTTTTCTAAACTTTTAAACTTGTGAGCTGATGAGATGGCTCAACAAGTTAAGTGCTTGGTACCAAGCCTGATGACCAGGTGTTGATCCTCAGGAGCCAGTAGAAAGAGAAAACCAATTTCTAAATATCCTCTGACCCCCAAGAAATATGCAGCATAACATGCATATGTGCTCCAACACTAAATAAATAAATGTGATTTTTATGCTAAAATTTTTTTTTTACTGAGATAGGGTTTCTCTGCATAGCCCTGGATATTTCTGGAACTCACTCTGTAGATCAGGCTAGCCTTGAACTCAGAGACCCCCCTATTTCACCCTCCTGAGTGCTGAGTGTGAGCTACCATACCCAACTCTAAAAAATAAATGTAATAATTTTAAATAAAAATTTAAAATTTTGCTGAATGTCATTTCATTTTTCCTTTCTTTTCTAATGCGCTTTTACGTGAGACTTAAGATGCCATTGGCAGTCAGTAACTACTTTACTTTTTCGATCTTTGTTTGAATTTTTAAATTATCTGAGTGTATCTCTGAGTGTGAGTATGTGTACAAGAAATGTAGATGCCCTTGGAGGCCAGAAGGTGTTAGATACCCTGGAGCTAAAATTGTTTGTGCTCGTGAGCTATCCAGTGTGGGTTCTGGGAACTGCTCTCAGGTCTTCTGCAAGAGCAAGTGGAGC
Organism: Rattus norvegicus; assembly: GCF_021556685.1. Classification (NCBI taxonomy): domain Eukaryota; kingdom Metazoa; phylum Chordata; class Mammalia; order Rodentia; family Muridae; genus Rattus; species Rattus norvegicus. The sequence continues at coordinate 125,006,839 of NC_141554.1, read as the reverse complement.
TCTTAATTGCTGAGCCATTTCTCATGCCGGAATCTAGAGATCCCATGTCTAATACAACAAACTGGGTCCCCTTCGGCAATTGAGTTAGTCAAAGCAGAAGGGAGACTCCTCTGTAACTGCATGAATGTCTTATCCACTGTGATGAAGACTGTAAGAAGAGACCTGGGGCTAGGGATGCATATCTCTTGGTTAAGTCTTTGCCTGCCATGCAGGAGGCCCTTGTTGACATCCTGATCCCCAACATGGCATAAAACCAGGTGTTGTGGTTTATGTCTATTATCCTAGGGTGAGTAAGAGAATTAGGAGTTTAAGCTCAAACACAAAGTGGGTCTGAGGTGAGCCAGCCTGGGATGCATAAAATCTTACAGAGGAGGGTGTGGAAGTGGCTGAATATGCGACTACTGGCCAGGACTTTGTGAAGGAATTCAACATGCAGAGTTTTTCTACACTGAGCAACAGAAGAAAAAAAACTGCCTCAAAGGAGAACCTCATTTTTGTTTTTGTTTGTTTGATTTTGTTTTTGAGACAAGAGTTTCTCTGTGTAGCCCTGGTTGTCCTGGAATTTGGTCTGTAGACCAGGCTGGCTTCAAACATAGAAATCCATCTGCCTCTGCTCCCATGTCGTGGGATTAAAGGTGTGCGACACCACCACTCTCCATGAAAGAATCTTTTTATAATATTTTTTTAAATTAGCAAACAAGAGGGCATCATTATAACATTTTGAGCAGTGTTCTTTTTTTTTTTTTTTTTTTTTTTTTTTTTCGGAGGTGGGGACCGAACCCAGGGCCTTGTGCTTGCTAGGCAAGCGCTCTACCACTGAGCTAGATCCCCAACCCCGAGCAGTGTTCTTTAGTAGATAGATTCTCCTTCCTCCTCAGGTCCTTCACCCTCTTGATACCCAAATGCTCTAGTGTCTTTTTCCCACTTCCATGCATCCTTTTGCCTACCTGCCATCCTTCCTCATCCACTGTTTTTCCTTCTTTTGGCAACCTTAAGAGCTAGAACAGGGAACATATGAGGAAACCAGAAGGACGATTCAGAAGGGCTGGAGAGGAGGCTGAACAAGGAAGTGAGGCTGGTGTTTCTGGTAAAATAGCAATTCGGGAGTGCATATGAGCGTGACTATTGTCCCTCGTCTTGGTTCACATGTTTAATCTCATAATCACAGGAGGATCTCTGAGTTCGAGGCCAGCCTGATGTACATATTAAGTTCCAGGTCAGCCCGTTTCAAAAACCAACACAGCTTCACAAAAGGAGCATAGTTCTTGAAGAACTATGTGGCTGGAACAGAGAGGTGGGTTGGGGCCCAAGGGGAAGGAATGAGAGGACCTGAGGGGGAGTAAAGGAGAAGAGGCACCTTTTCTGGGCTTTATCCTAGTGAATAGTATCAGAGCCATAGAACACTGTATGAGAGCAAAGAAGTCCAAGGAAGAGGAGACTGCCAAAGACAGAAACTAAGACAAAATGTTGGATTCAGCAGTTGGGAGGCATAATGTGTGTGTCACTTCAAAATTCATGTGTTGAAACCTAACCACTACACACACACACACACACACACACACACACACACACACACACACACCACACTCTAATAACCCAGGGTCCTGGTATTTGGTGGTAGGTAGGTTTCTTGGGGAGACAAATTACAAGGGGATCAATGTCTGTGAATAGGATTAATATCTTGTAAAAAGCATCTTCAGCCAGAAACTGGTCCCTCTGTCTTCACATGTGAAATCACACAGAAAGCATTATAAATGAGGAGTGATGGGCCCTCAATAGACACCAAAGCAGAATGCTCGTACCCTGGTCTTCGACTGCCTAACTTTTGGGATCGTGAGCAAGACATTCCAGTTTTTTGTTTGTTTGGTTTTATTTTGTTGTTATTTTTTGATTGGTTGATTTTTTTTTTTATTTTCTGAGACATGGTTTCTCTATAGAGCTTTGGCTGGTCTGGAACTCCATATAGAAACCAAGCTGACCTTGGATTTGTAGCTAGCCTCCTTCCTCTGTTTCCTGAGTGCTGAAATTACAGGCATGAGCCACTATGCTTAGCCTTGCTGTGTGTGGAGGGGTAGGGGGATGGGTCTCATAGTCTAGGCTGGTCTGATCCTCCTGCCTCTGACTCCCAAGCGCTAGGATTACAACATGTACCACCATGGGCAACTATGTGGCACTGGGGATCGAACCAAGGGCTTTTTATGCACTAGGCAAACATTCTATCAACCTCGCTATGCCTATCCCCCAAGTCATCCCCTTTTTATTGTTCAGTTAATAGAAAAGACAGGGACACTGGAAGCACTGGACATGGTATGTTTAGGTGGAGTAAGGACATTTCCATAGATAAATAGGGTTAAGAAATTAAAGGCTTAAGGTATAGCTTTCTTCTATTCAGCAGATTTCAGACTTGGTTTGGACTCCCATTTATGATTTCACTGGAAACGATATCTGACACATTTAACATTTGTTGGACATTTAATAAAAGTTGTTTTTGCAAGACTTGAGCCTATGTCCTTGTGCATGCTAATCAAGCACTCTACCACCTGAGTTATTTACCTAGCATGTCTTAAAAGCTGGATATGGTGGCTCACATCTATGATCCCAGGACTCAAAAAGGTGAGGCAAAAGATTTCCTTGAATTAGAAGTCATGGTTGCCTGACAAAGTGTGTTCCAAGCCAGTTTGTGCTGAGAGAGAGACTCTGCCTCAAAACAAAACAAGGTATGGATAAATTTGAGAGAGAGAGAGAGAGAGAGAGAGAGAGAGAGAGAGAGAGAGAGAGAGTGTATCTGTAATTCCAACACTTGTAGGTAGCGGCGGGAAGATCAGTTTAGCGCTAACCTTTGCTATACAAGACCCTCTTTCAAAATAAACAACGCCCCTAGGAATATAACAGCACTAAAGTTGTATCTCAATAGTGAAGCATGTGCTTCATGTAAGAGAGACCTGCAACAAACAAACTTAAATAAAAAGTAAGTCAAAGTCCATAGGTTATGGTCATCAGCAGAGCCACCAATGCCCCTTTTGAGGAACAGCTATTCCTCTGGCACATGTGGAAAGTGACCAGTAATAAACATGAACCCCGATTCTGTTCTATCTTTCCTTTATGGCACGCTCTCACGAAGTCCAGCCTTGCATTGACCTCACTCTACAGTCAAGGATGACCTTGAACTTCTACTCAGTCTACCGCCACTTCTCCACTGCTAGGATTGCAGGCATGTACTGCCATGGCAGGTCTGCAGAGCAGCAGGAATCAACCCAGAACATCATGTGTGCTGAGGAGGCACTCTCCCAACTGAGTTATATTTTCAACCCACTTTAAAACTGAGATAATGCATTTTAGCCACAAGATTCCTCCTGAACTACTGTGGCCTATAATCCGATGTCACCACGAGTCCCTCTGAGCCCTTTGCACTGGCTTCCTGTAGCACATTTTCTTCTCCCATTGTGTTTCTAGTGTGATACATCTTGTTGGCAGAGGCTTTGGAATCTCAACAGCTCTCTGGGAGAGTGGATTGCTCCTGGTTTATCAAGGAGGAAACTACACCTCAGAGAGGTGGGCACTCTGCTCAAGGTCACCAACTGAGAGTCAGGATTTGAACCCAGTGTAGGCTCGACCCTTTCTACTCCATCAATGGGACTGATTTTTCCTCCATAGGCCACCTATCTGTCCATCTAGGATCAAAGGAACGGGTAGGAAGTGGAAAACCTCCAGCTAGCTGCAATGTGAGGAGTTCCACGCTGCCACTTCTGTATATATGGGGCTTCAAAGTAGGCCTCTTGGAGTACAGGTGTAGAGAACAGCAGTTTTTTTTCCCCTGGAGCTGAGGACCGAACCCAGGGCCTTGCGCTTGCTAGGCAAGCCCTCTACCACTGAGCTAAATCCCCAACCCCAGAGAACAGCAGTTTTTAACCTGTGGGTCGCCACACCTTTTGGAGTTAAATGACCTTCTTACAGGGGTTGCATATCAGATATTAACATTACCATTCATAACAGTAACAAAACTACAGTTATACAGTAGCAATGAAAATAAAGTTATGCTTGGGTGTGTGTGTGTGTGTGTGGGAGGTGTCGCCACAACATGAGGAACTGTATTAAAAGGTCACAACATTAGGAAGTTTGACAACCCCTGGTGTAGAGGGAAAGAAAAGATCCAAGGCACTACCTCCAGGAGTTGTCCCTAACTGAAGCATGGCTTTCCTTGAAGCATTAAGGACACTTTGCTCGAGAGTCCTTGCTCTATTTTCTCCTTAGCATAGCCATTCAACCTCCCTGTGACCCCAGAGTGATTTCCTTAAATCTTATCATTTTACTTCTCTGCTTAGAGACCTTTGCATGACTCCTAAGTATCTTTTGGCTAAATTTATCAAGATGCCTCTTTTAGCAGAGCCTGGGAAGCCCGTCATGATCTGGAGCCCCATTTGCTTTTCCAGCCTTATCATGAACCACTCCCCAGCTCCCATCCTGCCAAACTGACTGGCAGTTCCTGGCACTTGCTTCATTCACTGACCAGCTCCCACTCATCCCCCAGCCTCACATACCTTCCCACCTTCCTCCCCAGAAAGCCTTTGCTGTTCTTGTCTGTGTATATCAAGTCAGGTTTTCCTCTTTGCTTTGTCTGCACTCATTTCCCAACTCTCTCCCTTACCCAACCCATTCTTGCTTTTAAAGGTCTTTCTTGCCTGCCTTGTCCAGCACTAAGAGTTTAATTTTGCATCATTTTCCTAACTCTGTTTCTCAGAGAATTTACTCTTTCTCTTGGTGTGAGCATACCAGTGTTGCCTCCAAGAGCATACCAGAAATGCCACGAGCATTTTCAGCATGGGATTGTATCCTTTGCAGCCAATCCTCAATTTTACATGGAGGAGACAGGCTAGGCCATATCACAGTGATGAGAAAAATCTGTGGGAAAGAATAGCTAACTCCAGGGTCGGCTATGAAAAGCCACTCTGAAATCCCCCAGCTGCCTTCAGTTTCTCCTTGGAGAGAGTTGGGTGTTCATCTCAGGTCCTCAAATCTGCTTGCTAATTGTTAAGATGCATAAGCTTCTTACTTTAGACAGCTAGCAAAGGTGTCCCCTGAACGCTCAGTACATGCCAGACTTACCTTATGAGCCAGTAGACATGTGGCAAGAAGGCTCAGCCAGCCAATCCTCATGAAGCTCAACTCACCTTGGCAACCGGACATGAGGAGGTGTGGAGCAGGGACCACAGTCCAATGTAAATTAGGCACTTTCCACCTAAAAATGGGCACAGGGATAGAGGGACTAAGGACACATGCTAGTGGCACTTGATGAGATCTAGAAACTGTTCTCCCTCTCCCACCAAACATTCCTGAATACTTTATTCATAAGCCAAAGAAAATGACAGGTTAAAATATATCTAAAGTGTAGTCCCTAGAGACGCTGGCTGAAACGGCAATAGAAGGGTTTTGGTCATCCTGTGGATAAGAAACTATGGGGTCACTACAGGAAAGGAGAGCAGCTCCCAGCATTCGAGGGACAAAGAGGCTCCCGAGGCAGGAGTGAGGAGACCTGGATATATGGGCTCAGGGTAAGGTTTATGAGCTGTTCTAGTGTTCAAAGACTGGGCTGAGGGCCTGGAAGTACAACAGTGTATTGAAATGCTATGAAAGCATCCAGGATCCAGTATTTTTTTAAAGCACTATTCTCTAAAGCAGCATGGCTTTTTAATTACCAGCTATCCCCCGCCCCCTACACACACATACTTCAGCTGAATCAACCAACCCTCCTGTGTTCTGTTTCATTCATGCGGCTTCTGAATGGGAGCAATTTTCCAAAACTACAACTTCCATATCACACTTAACTCAAAAAAGAAAAAAATGTGAATGAGAGCCAGGCTGGCTTGGATGAAGAAAGCCCAGTCTCTACTGAGTGGGCGTGTCTAGTCAGAGGACACGAGTCAACTCAATTACTGATACACAGTGAACTACCGAAAATATAAATTTGATGGCTTTCCCTTTTCATTACCCTTGGGCCTCCCTCCAGGACAACTCTTCCAGGATGAGGCATGTGCTTAAAGCCAGATGTGGATGCCAGGGCTGAGGAAGCAGGGGAACTGTGTGTTTCTACTCAGAGCCAAGGTGAACGTCATTCTTTTGGTGCAGGGCTTCTGAACATTTGCTCAGGGAATGAAGCCCAGAGCCTGCCACAGATCACTAGCTTGAAGGGATCGATTGGTACCCTCTTCCTTGCAAACATAAGTAGGTCCCCCACCCCATGATTAATAATAATAATAATAATAATAATAATGATAATAATAATGATAATAATAATAAAGACACTCAAAGACAGCTTTGTTATGTAGGGGGGATATCCCCTCCATGATATATTAGGCTCTGTGAGACTGCTCAGGCCTGGCCAGCCTGGGAGTAGGTTGCCAGGGGCTAACTCAACCAGCACACGGAGATTTCTTAGCAGCAGACCCAGGCTGGCTGGTATTAGACATTTGCACTGCACCAGTAGTTTACAGTCTTAAGTTAGTCTTTTAATGGTTTCAATCTACCCAGAAAAGGTTACTGGAAGCTTAACTTCCCTCTTGTCTTCCAAGCAGGATTCACGCTCCTGGTTCCAAATGTCCAAAGTCCCACAGTATTGTGGCTGGGTACCAGGGCCAGCCTGGTTCTTTGGTCTCTTTCTTTATTGAATGTTCTGACAGGAGACCTAGGACAGGACTAGGGGCCCAGATGTGGTCAGTTAACCCATTGCAGGCCCAAGCTGAATCAGAGGAGCATCTGCTTGGGTGGGGTCAGGAACAGCTTACGAATAAGCTCTCTGGTCCATGTCACCTTCAACGATTCTGGGTGAAGGGGAACAGCTGGCGCAGAAGGCCATTGCCTTGTCCTCCCTGATTGCCCCATGCCTTCTTCTCTTTGGCTGACTGAGATGCCTCTTTGTAGTTTATTCCCACGGACTTGATGCGCGATACACTTGAGGTGCATTTCAGCCATCCGGTGGTAGTGGTGGTGCTGCTGCTGCTGTTGTTGTTGGCGTTTTCAAGCTCTCTGTCACGTTCTATCTCCCATTCTTCTGCACCTGACAGCTCCCGGAGGCTCAGAGAAGCATCTGGCCGCAGATAGTGACAAGGTCGGTTGCCATTGTAATCTCGACGTGAGGGGTCAGCACCCAGGGCTCCCACCAGCACCTTGATGACCATATCATGGCCTTGCAGAGCCGCCAGGTGGAGTGGCGTTAGGCCACCGCTGCCAGGGGCGCTCACATCAAATGGTAGTCCCTGGCGCCTAGCAAAATCGTGCAATAGAATGAGCTCCTCGTGGCGCCCGTGCTTGGCCAGCCAGTGCAGCACGCTGTAACCAGTGATCGGGTCCTCCCGCATCAGCAACCTGGGCTCAACCTCCAGCATCTCCAGCAGCACTTCAAAACGGCACTCGGCAGCTGCCAGAATCCACGCGTGCTCCCGCGGCTCAAGGCACACTCGGCCGCTGCCCTGCCCGCTTGAGCGGCGGGACCCAGACGCAGCGAACTCCAAGTGCTCTTCCGACAGCCACCCGGTGGGAGCCGCCCCCTGCAGCCCCAGCAGCTCCCGCAGCGCCCCGCGCCGGCGTGTCCCGTTTGCCCCACTCACCGTCAGGGCCCTGGGGATGATTCGCTCCCGGGACAGGTTGGCACTGTCCGCGACAGCTTGGCCCTTGTACCTGCCAAGGCTACCGTAGTCCTTACTGTGGGAGCGGATCTGCGGGGTGCTGGGCGCGTTTGACTCGCAAGGCTCGTCCGAGGCTTCGGACAGAGGGTTCCTGTCTTCTAGGGCCTGGGCCATGATCTTCCAGCTGCCGCCCGGGTGGCTCCGGGGTCTAGCGTTCGTTGGCCTTCCAAGGGCCCCACAGGGAGAGGAACTGGAGCTGGCGTTGGGGAAGGAAGCGTCTTGAGCAACTGGGCTTCGAGGGAGGGAGCGAAGAAGGGGAGGAGATGGACCGGTGGGAGGGGACAATCCAGGGGAGGGTGCCTTTGTGGGCGGTGGGAGGCGTGGAGGGGTGGGCGGTCCAGTTGTGTCCCCTGCTACGGCCGGGCGTCTACCTTCTGGGTACCACTCCACCAGGAGCGCGGCGACTTCAGGACGCGACCCGCTCCACTTCAAGAGGCCAGGTGAGCGGTAGCCCAGCCTCCCGCACCTGGCTGGCAAACTAGGGAGAGTGTGGGGCGGGCATGTGGTGCTCTGGTCACCCTGGTTCTCAGCACCCATGCTGCTGCTGGGGTGAAAAATGCCCCTGGTCACCTGGGGACTGAGTCGGGCTTCCAGTCGTGATCTTCAGGAGCGCGATCTCAGAGCGTCAGGGGCGATCGCTCCCCACCCTCTCTCTCTCTTTTTCACCCTTTTTTTGCTTTAGAAATCTGTCTGCACTTTGTCCCCGTGCTTCTTCTCCCTAAGCCTTCAGGGAGGCAGCCTGGCGAGCTCTGACTCAGGCTCATCAACCCTGCTTTCTGTAACCTTGACCTTCTGAGCGCAGCAGCGCCGGAGTGCTGTCGGGGATTCCTGCTGAGAAATTTGAGACCAGAGATCTGGTTGGAGAGGTATTTCCCAGAGCACAGCAGCAGATTTCTGCCTGACTCTGCCTTCTCACTTCATTACTTCTCTGGGTGGGTTTGAAAAGGCAGCTGCAGGTGAATCTGACCCAGCGCCCAGACAAACAGCTGTCCTCTTTCCAGCTTCATTCATCTCTGATATTTCCTTAAGAAACCTGCTGATGTTAGTAAACGCATAGCTTCTGATTTTTTGAAGAAGGTGGATAGTTTATCTTTTTATTCCAACATTAGACTACTTTTACTCTTTCGGTTTACCAACGGATGATTTTGCTGTTTGCTTGATTTGTGTGTGTGTGTGTGTGTGTGTGTGTGTGTGTGTGTGTGTGTGTGTGTTTGTTGAGACAGGCTGGCGGTGAACCTTCCTGCCTCTGGTTCCAAGAGAGGACGGTTCTTATAATGGTCTTATGAGGCCAAGGCTGGCCTGGAACTCAATATGTAGCCAACAATAATGTTGGATTTCTCATCTTTCTTTGTCTTCCTCTCAAGTGCTGGGAATACAGGGGTGCTCTGTCCGGTATGACAGTAGTTTTTACGCCTCCCTCCCCCACGGTGTTAAGAAACTCAGCCTGCAAGCTAGAGGGAGCTATAGAAGGCTTTTGAACCAGGGAGGGACACAGCCATGATTCAGGTTGTGTTTGGAAGATGATGTTGGGAGTAGAGGCAGGAAGCCAGAGTATTCAAGCAGTCCGGATCAGGATGGGTGGCAACTGAGGCCAAGCCAGCCTTCTCGTTTGGGACTTACAGTGGCACCAGCCATGGACAGTGTGAGACGGTGACTTTTCCTGCTTGCTGTTCAAATATTTAGGGCCAGCTCTAAATATCTTGAGTGTGTTCTTTTCTGACAGTATATGAATTTTAACCTACTTTAAAAAAATATTTACTCTCTCCTAGACAGTGCCAGATAGGTGTTACTTCTTACTTCTTCCCCATGGTCTTAGGGTCGAAGAAGGCATCCTACTTTCAGTTTGCCAAGAACTTAGACCACTTGCCCAAGGTCACCCAGCAGGAAGTAGCAGAGTAAGTGTGTGTGACACGGTAGCCTTTGTTCTGGCACAAAGAGACTGCCATTCCAGCCAGGTTTATCGGCTGCAAAGTACTCACACAAGGACCAAATTGCAGCCAAATGGCTGAGCCAGACCAAGTCGAAGCTGTCTCACTCCCTTATATCTCACTCGTCCTTTTCTGCCTAGGCCACTCTCCTTTCGCTCTCTCTTTTAAGTTAATTAGTTGATGTTGGGTGCTTTTGAGATGAGGGTCTTATATAATAACCCAGGTTGGCTTTGATCTCCTGATCCTCCTGACTCCACCTTCCAAGTGGTGGAATTACATGCCTCTGTCACCATGCCTGGCTCTGTTTTGGTTTTGAGATAGGATTGTTTCACATAGTTCCGGCTACCCTGGTACTACTCACTGTATAGTCCTGACAGGTCTGGAACTCTCAGCAATTCCCCTGCCCCAGCCTCCCCCTTCCTTCACACTCAGGTCTAGTAAAGTTCTTCAAGTTTTAAGATCAACCTCAGTATCCACCTTATCCAACCAGCCTCCTCTACCACAGTCCAAAATGATCCTCTTACTTCCCAACCCCTGTTTCCATGGCCCCATTGTCACCCAGCGTAGAGGGTATTGTATTGCCTATTGTATTTCTCTTCTCAGACAGATCCAGTGAACTCTGAACTGTTTGATGATTGCACCAAACTCTCCGTGTACATACTCTGTATTTGCAGAAAAAATAAATAGGTTCTACTTTGTTCTAGGTCGGCAGCTTAGGAAACTGTGATTCTCGAATTGTATCAGTGCATTACACCAAATCTGCAGGACTTCCAAAACTCATTGATTTGCCTAGCTTATAATGAGAAAGAAAAATAATGATTAAATTGATTTTTCCTTGAGCCAAATGGCCAAAGCTACCTCTTTGCTTCTACAGACTACTTAAAAACAGGCCCCACCCAGCCCAGGCCCAGGCCCAAAGTGGACTTCTAAGCTTTCAGGCTTTCATTTTCCAAATGAACTCCAACTGACAAGCAAGCTATTCTGTTGCTCTGAAAACTCCCGTCCATAACCCCAAATCTGTAAACACCAAACCACATGCATGCACACGCACATACTTCTAGACTATGTGAACAGCTGCAGCAATATTTTCTTTAAATCAAAATGCCAGCAAGGAGAATGCTGGAACTATTAATTGTCCTTGCCACCAAGCAAGCAGTTAGTGCCCCTCCTATCAGCATTACTAATATCACTAGTTCCAGCTCAAAGACTGCAAAGGCAGGCCCCCCCCTCCAGCAAGACACACCCATGACACAGACACACATGCTCTTGAATTCTATTTCCAGAGGTTGAGCCACGGTGCCTCTCTAGTAGATTGTTTCATCTTTGCTTAAAGAGCTCTCTCTTCCTTACAACACCGGCTGCACACCCTGATCCCCACCACGCCAGGCTCTATCTCTGTTATAGCATCGAGGGAACAGGGTAGAACGAATGAGAAACAGAAGGGATGTTATCAACTTGCTTATGACTGAGACGCTAATTATGTGAAGTACCTGCTTGCCTTCATCTTACTTGCACGTCCAAGATGGGACCTAGGTCTCACACAAGTTAGGCAAGTGTTCTACCACTAAGCTGCACCCCTAACTCTCATCTCTTCAAACCCTGGGAGACGATTGGCCCAGAGTTAGAAGGTAGTAGCTATGCCTACCACCACACCACCAATGCCACACCAAAGATGACTGTGAGATCCGTAATTTGTGTTGCTGCTGCTGAAATACTGTATTAGGCAGGGTTCTCTAGAGTCACAGACCTTATGGAATGTCTCTATATATCAAGGGAATTCGTTGTGATGACTTACAGTCTGTAGTCCAACTAACCCGACAATGGTCAGCTGTGAACAGGAAGTCCAAGATCTAGTTTTTGCTCAGTCCAATGAGGTTAGGTGTTTCAGCTGGTCCCCTGTATAAGCTGGAATCCCGTAGAAGTAGGTTCCAACAGATGTGCTCAAAGACTGCAAAGGCAGGCCCCTGCCCAGCGAGACATACCCATGACACACACGCTCTTGTTGAATTCTATTTCCAGAGACTGAAGCTATGTCGCCTTCATAGTAAGGCAAGTAAGTACAATCAGGGGAAGAAGAGTGAGTCTTCCTTCTTCCAATGTCCTTATGTAAGCCTCCAGCAGAATGTGTGGCCAAGATTAAAGGTTTGTACCACCACACCTGGATCTGGAACTTGCTCTGTCCCAGGCTGGCCTTGAACTCAGAGATCTGAGATTAAAGGCCTGTACTACCTTGCCTTGGCCTAAGTTTTTTTTATGGCCACTATGTCTCAAGATCTGGATCACGGGTGTGCCATCCATTTTTGGAGTGCAGTTCATTGCAGATGGAGTTAAGTCACCAATGAGGAGTAGCCTCACAAGTCCCTTTAATGCCTCCATGGTTTTGGCTATGGATCCTGTACCATGTTAATGAAGAGGAGTTATTTGGAGAGGCTCTAGCTATGTTTTCTAGGCTGACTTTGACCTTAAGATCCTTCTGCTTCAGCCCACTGACTTTTGGTATTATGGTATGCGCCACAATGCCTTGCCTAAAAGAAATCTGTTTGTTGTGGTTTTGAGAAAGAGCCTCACTATGTAGCCCAAGTTTGTCTCCATACTTGTTGATTCTTTGTGACTCAGCCTCCCAAATACTGAGATTAGAAGCTTGCATTAGTGACTCTAGCTACTTTACACACAGTTTCTCAGGGACACCGGTCCTAGAGTAAACTCAAAGGCCTGTGTAGCCTAGGATGTCAGTGAAATTTGGCAGTGGACTTTATTGGTTCTGAAAAATTGCCCAACAGGCAAGAGGAAGATGTGTATATAGAATATGGTATGTAAATCTCTCAGACTCCCAGAGTGTCTGTCAAAGGGAGAATGGAGAACATTCTAGAGACTACAGATGTAGGGGTTCCCCCACCCCAAGACCTATGCCAAAGCCAAAAGATTTGGGGGCGGGAAGGGGGGAAGGCAGGGTATCACTAATATTGTCCTGTGTGATCTGGAACCCAGAGATCTGCCTGCCTCTGCTTCCCAAGTGCTGGGATTAAAATGTGCACCATGAAACCCAGATATAATGTCATACAATTCTTAGTGGGATAGAAATCTGTTTTTGCATACCACATGGGTGTGAGTGCATGGTACTTCAATTAGAAATGTCCTCCAGCGGTTCACATGGTTGACTACTTGGTCCCCACTTGGTACAGCTGCTTGGGGAGGATCAGGTGTGGCTTTGTTGGAGAAGCTGCTTCATGAGGGCTGGGCATTGAGGTTTTCATGCCATTCCCCCTCCCATCTCCGTATTTCAAGATGTATCTACTGTGTCTCAGATGTTTCTGCTGTCACACCTTTGCTTCAGCACCATGGACTCTAATCCATCAAAATCACATGCCCCAATTAAACCCTTTCTTTTATATGTTTGTATTGGCCATGGTGTTTTGTCACTGCAATAGACATGTAGCTAAAACAGAGTGTCCCAGAATGGATGTTTAAGTGCTGGCAGTATGGTGGTGGTGCTAGTGTTGGTAATGGTGTGTGTGTGTGTGTGTGTGTGTGTGTGTGTGTGTGTGTGTGTGTACAATGTCAGTTGTTGATCTCTGATTGTTATTTTCCCCTTCTTGAAGCTTTTATCCTAGGAGAGGTCATTAAAATTTTTAATTTTTTGTTTTATTGTGTGTGTGTGTGTGTGTGTGTGTGTGTTCGCGCGTGCACGCGCGCACGCGCATGCGCAAGTACATGAGCGAGCATGCTGTGGTGTGGGTATGGAAATCAAAAGACAACGTTGTGGAGTTGGCTCCATCCTTCCACCTTTCTGTGGCTCTGGGGATTGAACTTAGCCCCTCTGCTTTGTACCATCTAGGGTAGGTAGCAGGCACCTCTGCCCGCTGAGCCATTTAGCCAATCAGGGAAGTCATTTTCAGTATTTTTCCTTCTAAACTATAAACAAGCCATACTTTGTACCTTCCCAGTACTTTGAGATTATCTTCCTCTACTCGTTCATACCCACATACAAAAGTTTAAGTCTTATTTGTGAGCTGGGGCTACTCGGAGTAGGAGGTGGTATAGTCAAGCTGAAGTGAACTGAAATTATGTGTTAACATTGCTCAAAATGACCTGGCGGTAGCCAGACAGCAGAAAGAAGCCTTTTTGCCTTGGTAGTAACTCAAAAGGAAATCTGCCTTAACAATAAGGTTTCAACAGCCTGACTGGAGCCCAACAATCCAGGTCCGATGTGTGAGGAGAAAAATATTCCCCATTGCGTCGAAATTGTGACTAAACTGCCTCCTGCAGGAAAACGCTGGAAGTATTACCATGTGCTGACACACGAGGGCGCTCTAACAAACCAGTGACTGAGAAAACCCGAAAGGCAGGATTTTAGCCTGGGTTAAGGGCATTTGCAGGTGGGGAGAAATCAGGCTTGTGCCATGTCCCGGGGCTGCTCACCCTTGGCTTTTAGGTAGCAACAAGGATGGAGGTACTGGTGCTGGAACTTATGGTAAGGCCTATAAGTATCATCCTGAAGAAGAGAACCATCTGGAGAGAGAGGGAAAGAATAGTGAGTGACACGGTGGTTTGTCACTTTACTGAGAGAAGTTAAGTCAGTGGTAGAATGCTTGTCTAGCATGTGTAAGGCCTTCCTTGTGTTACAACCCCATCACTGAAAAAAATGACTTCTGTAATATTTAAGGCTTGGAATAATACTGTCTCAGAATTTTTTTAAAGCACACTTTCTTTTTCTTTTTTCGTGTACGTGTGTGTGTGTGTGTGTGTGTGTGTGTGTGTGTGTGTGTGTGTGTGTGTGTAGGGCTGGAGATTGAACTCAGCTCCTCACAGCTGCTAGACGAGTGTGTTCTACTACTGAGCAAGGTTCTCAGACTTCTCTGATCAATTATAGACAAAGAATTGTGTTATCCAGGCTGGTATTGAACTCTGGGACTCAAGTGATTCTCTCATCTCAGGACCCACCCTCAAATATAGGCTTAAGATCATATATATATATATATTTTTTTCAAGACAGACTTTAACCGTGTAGCCTTGACTGTCCTAGAACTTGTTCTGTAGACCAGGCTGTCCTTGAACTCAGGAATCCACTTGCCTCTGCCTCCCAAATGCTGGGATTAAAGTCATGTGCCACCACCTGGTAAGAAAAGATATTTTTCAGGTGCAAATTATCTTTATGTGCAAATGTGTTTTACCTGCATGTATGTATGTGTATCACATGCATTCAGTGCTCACAGAGTCCAAAAGAAGGCATCAGATTCCCTGAAACTAAAGTTGCAGGCAGATGTGAGCCACCCAATGTGGATGCTGGGAACTGAACGCAGGTCCTCTGCTAAAGCAGCAGGTGTCTTTCTTAATTGCTGAATCATCTGTCCAGTCTGGATCCTGGCTCTGTTGTATTTTTAATGATTTCTTTAACTTATGCAACAAGCCAGTGATATTGAAGGAGACCAAGTGATCTGCCCAAAGGCTACTTGGCTCAAAAGCCACCGAGCATTCTAGATGTGCTGGTGTATGGCTCTGATCACAGCACTTTGGAGGTAGAGGATCCTGGCTTCCAAAAGCCCACTCTAGGCCCAGTGTCTCTGCCTCTCTGCCTATGGATCAGGATGTGGCTCTGAGCACTGCTCACACCAGGATGATAATGGACTAAACCTCTGAAACTGTAAGCCAGGCCCCACCCAATTAAATGCGTTGGGAGAGTTGTTGTGGTCATAGTATCGCTTCACAGCAACAGAGCAGTGACTTCAGCCCTCGGTTTGATTATTTCCTGCCTTCTCCTCCTGGGTGTATGTGCTTCTTTTTGTTCTAGAGCTTTCAGGTGTGCTTTTAAGTTGCCGGTATGAGATCTCTCCAGTTTCCTTATGAGAGCACTTGGTGCTATGAATTTCCCTCTTAGCGCTGCTTTCATTGTGTCCCATAAATTTACATATGTTCATTTTTTTCATTTTCATTGAATTATAGAAAATCTTTGATTTCCTTCTTTATTTCTTACCTGACCCAGTAGTCACTGAATAGAGAGTTGTTCAGTTTCCAGGAGCTTGTAGGCTTTTGGTTGTTTCTGATGTCAGAATCCAGCTTTAGTCTGTGGTGATCTGATAGAATGGAGGGGATTACTTCATTTTTCTTGTATCTGCTGAGACATGCTTGGTGTCTGAGTATATTGGAAATCTTGGAGAAGGTTGCATCGGGTGCTGAGAAGAAGAAATATTCTTTTGTGTTTGGGTGAAGTATTCCACAGATGTCTGTTAGGTCAATTTGATTTGTAATGTCTGTGAGTTTCATTGTTTCTCTGTTTACTTTTTGTCTGGATGTCCTGTCAATTGGTGAGAGTGAGGTGTTGAAGTCTCCCACTATTAACGTATGGGCTCTATGTGCAATTTAAACTTTAGCAATGTTTCTTTGACGAATGTGGTTGCCCCTTGTGTTTGGGACATAGATGTTAGGGATTGAAACTTGGTCTTGCTGGAGTTTTCCTTTGAGTATAAAGTGTCTTCTCTATATCTTTTGATTAATTTTAGTTTGAAGTCTATTTTATTAGATATTAGAATGCCTACTCCAGCTTGCTTCTTGGGTCCATTTGCTTGGAAAATTTCTTTTCCAGCCTTGAGGTGCTGTCTATCTGTATTACTGAAGTGTGCTTCTTGTATGCAGCAGAATGATGGGTCCTGTTTTCACATCCATTCTGTTAGCCTGTGTCTTTTTATTGGGGAATTGAGTCCATTTATGTTGAGAGGTATTAATGACCAGTGATTGTTATTTCCTGTTGTTTTGGTGTCGATAGTGTGTGTGTGTGTGTGTGTGTGTGTGTGTGTGTGTGTGTGCGTGCTTTCCTTGTTTTTGCTGGTATGGAACAAATTTCCTTTGTATTCTTGGATGTAGTTATCCTTGGGTTGGAGTTTTCCTTCTAGTATCTTATGTAGGGCTGGATTTGTGGGTGGATATTGTTTAAATTCAGTTTTGACATGGAATATCCTGGTTTCTCCATCTATGGTGATTGAAGGTTTTGCTGGGTATAGTAGTCTAGGTTGGCATCTGTGGTCTTTTATGGTCTACAAGACATCTGTCCAGGCCCTTCTGGCATTTGGAGTCTCTGTTGAGAAGTCATGTGTAGTTCGGATAAGCCTGCCTACATATGTTACTTGGTCTTTCCCCTTGCAGCTTCTAATGTTCTTTCTTTGTTCTGTATGTTTAATACTTTGATTATTATTATATGGTGGGGGGGACCTTCTTTTCTGGTCCAGTCTATTTGATGTTCTGTATGCTTCTTGTATGTTCATAGGAAAATTTTCTTCTAGATTTCGTTGACAGTATTTTCAGGGTATTTGAGCTGTGGAGTTTTTTTTTTTGTTTTTTGTTTTTTTGTTTTTGTTTTTGTTTTTATTCCTATTATTCTTAGGTTTGGTCTTTTCATAGTATCCCAAATTTCCTAGGTGTTTTGAGTCTATAATTTTTTAGATTTACCCTTTCCTTGGAGTGCTGTATCAATTTCTTCTACTGTATCTTCTGCCCCTGAGATTCTCTCTTCCATCTCTTGTATTCGTTTGGTGGTGTTTGCATCTGTAGTTCCTGTTCTCTTACCTACATTTTCCATCTCCAGGAGTTCTTCAGTTTGTGTTTTCTTTATTGCTTCTATTTCCATTTTTAGGTCTTGAACACTTTTATACATTTCTTTCAATATTTGTCTTTTCCTTGCTTTTGTTAAGGGATAATATTCACTTCCTCTTTAATGATCTCCATCATCTAAATAAAGTTGATATTAAGGCGGTTCTCTTTGCTTCAGCTCTGTTGGGCATATTCAAGACTTGCTGTATTAGGATAGCTGGCTTCCGGTGGTGCCATATTGCCCTTGCTCTTGTTGATTGTGTTTTTATGCTGGCATTTAGTCCTCTGGGTTTGGGATGATTATAGGTGGACTTACTGATTTCTGGATTTGTCTTCTTTCTGGCCTTCTGGTCTGTATGGCCTGTGGTTAAGCAAAGGTTCCCTGCTTGAGTCAGAGGCTAGACTTCTGGCAGCCAGTATAGCCTGTTGTGAGCAGGGGGTCTCCACCTGAGTTGGGGGCTGTAGTTCTTTGGCTGCCATGGATTCTGGTCCAGCAGTGCATCTCCACGAGTCCCCCTACCTGCTTTATTTTGGCTGGTGTGGCCTGCACTTAATTTTCTATGTGACATAAACCTGTCCTCAACCTTGTCATCCTGCTGAGGCCTGGGATTATTGGTATGAGATGCTACACTTCGATAAGGTCTTTATTTTGTACCTTGAATCATATTGTTGAGTTGCACATTGGACTGACTGGTTTTGTGAGTCAATTTGCCACAAGCTAGAATTATCACAGAAAAAGGAGGAAATTATCACTGAGGAGTTGAAGAAATGCCTCCAGGAGATCCAGCTGTAAGGCATTTTCTCAACTAGTGATGAAGGGGGAAGGGCACAGCCCATTGTGGGTGGTGCCATCCCTGGGCTGGTGGTCTTGGGTTCTATAAGAAAGCAAGCTGAGCAAGCCACGGGAAGCAAGCCAGTAAGTAATATCCCTCCATGGCCTCTGCATCAGCTCCTGCTTCCTGACCTGCTTGAGTTCCAGTCCTGACTTCGTTTGGTGATGAACAGCAATGTGGAAGTGTGAGCTGAATAAACCCTTTCCTCCCCAACTTGCTTCTTGGTCATGATGTTTTAGGCAGAAATAGAAACCCTGACTAAGAGACACCGTTTTAAAATGATTTATTTGTTATTTATACAGTGTTTTTCCTGCATGTACACCTGAAATCCAGAAAAGGGCCCCAGATCTCATTATAGATGGTTGTGAGCCACCCTGTGGTTACTGGGAATTGAACTCTGGACCTCTGGAAAATCAGCCAGTGTTCTTAAACTCTGAGCCATCTCTCTAGCCCCACATTTTGGTTTTTAACATCTTTGTTTCTTGGGTGGGTGGGGAATCCTGGTAGAGCAGTATTTCATCTGTATACAATTTTTTTTGTATTTTGAGGTTTAGTGTTATAAATTTGCATTACATTTATGTGTGTGTGTGTGTTTGTGTTTGTGTGTGTGTGTGTGTGTGTGTGTTCATTCTACTAGTCATAGCGACTTCCTGCTCAGTATTTCTATATGTAAAACAATCATTTTTGATCAGAATATATCTGTTCCTTTAAGTTTCCCTTAGACCAGAGAAGTGGTGTAGACCGGAAAAGTGGTGTGCTGAGGATTTAATCAGCTGAATAGAGTCTAGTGAATACAAAAGACTAAAGAAACATCTGGAATTTTAGAGACATTTCTCTTAGCTGCAGATAACACTTCCCCTGCTGTCTTTTAGTATAATACTGATTGTTTGAGTCATCGTCAACAATTTCAGATGCCTCCCAGCAGTGTTTTCTGACAAAGGCATGCATTTCAGTTTGTCACCACAGTGTTTCATGGACATTATTTTGACTACTTTAACAATAATAAGCAAAATATATATATCCCCAAAGGGCCGGATGAATGTTTTGTCTTTTTGGTTACTAAGCTAAAAACTTCAGAGCTCAGTAGGAGCTGCTTAATGGTAGAGTGTGTACCTCCAGCGTTTTTTATCAGACCTCGGCTCTACCTCTAGCACTGGGGTGGGGGGGGGAGTGCGGGGGTGGGTGGGATGGAGAAGCATTAAAACAAGTATTTTTATTGGAATAAAAATCACAATTTTCTTTCTTTCTTGGCTCTTCCTCTTCCTCCTCTTCTTCCTCTTCCTCCTCCTCCTCCTCCTCCTCTTCTTCTTCTTTGAGACAGACATTTCTCGTGTAGCCTAGGCTACAACTCATTATATAGCTGAGGATCGCCTTAAACTCTTTTTGTAAACTGTATTTAACAGGCATCGCTATCATGCTTGCCTCCCAGTTGATTATGCCCTATTAGCATATCCATTTAATCCAGGAAATATGGAAACTGAGCAGCCAGAAGAAACTTCCCCACCACTGAAAGCAATGGTGAACTTGGCAAAGGCCCTGCAGGAACTATGGCAAAGGACCAAGCATTAAAAGCTCTAGAAACACTGATGCTTCAGTGCATGAATGCTGGGGAAGTGATTGGGAAAGGAAGCAAGACTCTTAAGGCTCTGCGTCTCCCACCAAAGGAGGTGCACAGTGATGTTTGATGAGCACTGTAGATAGTCCATGACATGTCCCACACAAGGAAGAGGTAGTTTTGACAGAATGCCTCCTGGTTGAGGTGACTGTCCCATGTTTCCTTCAAGAAGAGATTATAATATGCGGTCCTTGTTGAGGTGGCTGGGGCAGCAATGGAGCTTGGAGTCTTCCTGTTCTTTCTCTACCACCAGAGGAGATCTAATAGCTTATGGCGGATGAGGAAAGAAGGCCTTAACATTCAGTGATGATGAAATTTAGGACTTCAGTAGATACAGGGAGCCCATCAGAATGGCAGATGGTTTATGTGCCACAGGATGGTTCTCAATATGTTTATTCCTATCTATGGCTTTGTTTGTGGCTCATCTGGTGATCTTGGTGGACCTATTACTACTACACAAGAAACTACTCCCAAAGATTTTGCCAGATCTATTATTGACAAAGGTGGTCAGTGGACTGAACAAATCTGTCATGAGTCAGGAGCTTCAACCAAAATTGACGAGCCTTGATCCAAAAATTGGATCATTACTGTACTGGAACATAGGAACACACGCAGAACACATGCTATTGTGGTTTGAATGAGAATGGCCCACATAGGTTTATAAAATATTTGCGATGCTTATTCCCCATTAGTGAACTGTTTGGAAAAATTAGGTATATCCTTGTGGAATTAGGTATGTCCTTTTTAGAGGAGGTGTGCCCTCCTTGGAGGAAGTGTGTCTCTGAGGGTAGGTAGGCTTTGAGATTTCAAAAGCCAAAGCCAGACCCACTGTCTCTGTCTCTCAGCCTGCTGCCTGTGGATCCAGATGTAGAACATCTTCATCACTATGTCTACCTGCATGCTGCCATGCTCCCGTGGACTAAATAATGACTAAATTTCTGAGAGCGTAAGCAAGCCTCAATGAATGCTTGCCTTTGTAACAGTTACCTTGCTCATGGTGTTCCTTTGCAGCAATGAACAATGACTAAGACACACAGTATTTCCTGCAGACCAGCGTGATGCAGGACACAGAGGTGGAAAGATCCTAACTGAAGATAGTTTTTTGTAGTGCCAAGCAGTATTCTGAAAAGCTTTTCTAAGATTGGCGGAAAACCGACGGAGTCCTGCACCTTTACTTCCGTCTATATAGAGAGCCAGCATCCCTCTGGTTCCTAGGTGCTCTGCATCCGAGGTGCAGGGAAGCTGTTGATGTTTACCAGGCACAATAGTGCCTTACACACAGAAAGGACACTGAAAGGTTGGAACAGCAAGAGAGTGAGTGGATTTTATTTGTTGTTTGTTCTTGATGGCTTAAAAATTCCCTCGTGTAATTAATGGGAGCACCTTGCTTTACGTTGTAACACTGGGGACAGGACAGGGGGGACAGTAATAGTTCCCATGTCCTTGGCATTTACCTAGATCAGAGTGCAGAATGTAATGCTCTTTTATTTAAAGTTATTTATTTATTTATTTGTATGAGTGCTCTAGCTGCATATACGCCCGCATGCCACAAGGTGGCATCAGATCACATTACAGATGGTTATGAGCCACTGAGGATTAAACTCAGAGCCTCTGGAAGAGTGCTCTTAAACCATCTCTCCAGCCCTGTAATGCTCTTTTGTAAGAAGCGTTTTATGATTTTTTAAATGAATGTAGCAAATATTAAAATTATGTATTATCATTGTGTGTGCATGCTCACACATGTACATGTATATACCATGGCATAAAAATTAGCATGCAGCCAGATAGTGGTGGTACACGCCTTTAATCCCTGCACTCAGGAGGCAGAGGTAGAACTCTGTGAGTTTGCAGCCTGCTTGGTCTACAGAGCGAGTTCTAGGACAGCCAGGGCTACACAGTGAAACCCTATCTTGGAAAAAAAAACCAGCAGGCTCTGATAAGAAGTCAGCTGGCTACCGCGGCACACAGCTATGATCCAGCTCTTCAGGGGAAGCAGGAGGACCAAGAGTTTGAAACCAGAGGCCAGGGATATTGGCTCAGTAGGTAAGAGAGGCTGTCATCAAGCCTCTGGGGTTTTTTTTTTTTTTTTGAACCAGCCTGATCTACATATTGAGGTCCAGACTTGCTTGTGGTATACAACTATACTCCTATCTCAAGCAAAACAAAACAAAACAAAACAAAACAAAACAAAAAAAGCAAAACAAAACACAAGAACAGATAAGGTGACTGGGTATAAGTGAAAAAATGAAGTCAGGAACATGTATTAGGGTGTGATGGGGCCAATGTTTAAAGTTTCTGTTTGACCTCAGTGCTTCTGCTCCTTCTGGTTAATTCAGTCACATATTTCTGGGTTTTGACACTAGAGTGGAGAAACATTTCTTAATTGTATTGTTTCATCAGGAAGTGCCTTTCCCTCTGGGTAAAGTATGATGGAATAGAGGTTAGAGTTAGAGCAAGGTTGTACAATGCTGTGTGACTGACCCAGTGCTAAGCATTCAGTCCCCCAGTCCCTGCACGTGTTCAGGAAACGGTTACTAGTAGAGCCTCTGGGAAGTGACCTACCAGACAGACCCAAAATGCAATGTCTACGAAATAACACACAGAACAGCCTGCCGCCTCTGAGCCATGAGCAGTATTGACAGTATAAGTCAGTTGTGTGCCAGGCAGGGTATTACCTTCCATGTTTCTATGTCACTGGATTCTCACAGCAGCAGCTTTATAAGAGCAATGTTGTCAGGCTTAGAGAGAGAGTGGTTCAGCTCTTAAGAGAAACATACTACTTTTGCAGAGAACCCAATTCTGTTTCCAGCACCTGCATTGGGTGGCCCACAGCTCCCTGTAACTCCAGCTACAGGGTATACAATATCTTCTTTGGGCCTCCAGGGGCACATATACAGGCATACACACACACACACACACACACACACACACACACACACACACACACACCCCTACAAATACAATTAATCTCAAAAAGGACAATTTTGTATATTATCTCAGCTGAGATCACAGATGTGAGCTGCTACTTGTGGCTTGATGCTTTTTAAACATTTATTTATTCACTTTGTATTCCAATATCAGTGCCCCTCTCCTTCCAGTACCCCCCCTCCTCACGCACCTCCCCCACCTGGCAGAACTGAGGTTTAGAGAGAGTATGGAACTTGTCCAAGGCTACTGATAACAAGAGGCGTGTCATCTACTAACAGATCTGGGATCCTTCAATCGCTGCTTGAGACAAAATTGCCTCTCTTCAGGAAACAGACTCCAGACCCATCAAAGATGGTACAGACTGTGGATTGGTGTTTGACTAATGAGATAAAAAAGGAAACGAGGGTTGGTGGGATTGCTCAGGAGGTAAAAGTTTAATCCTTGGGACCTACAGGGCAGAGCAGAAGGAGAGAACCAGATTCCACAAGTTGTCCTCTGACTTACACACACACACACACACACATACACACACACACACACACACACCAGACATACACAGACACACACACACACACACACACAGACACACACACATTGGGACATTGCCCTTTACAAATGTAATTTTTAAAAAGAAACTAGAGGGGTTGAGGATTTAACTCAGTGGTAGAGCGCTTGCCTAGCAAGCACAAGGCCCTGGGTTCGGTCCCCAGCTCCGAAAAAAAGAAAAGAAAAAAAAAAGACCATAAAAAGAAACTAGAATGTTGGGTATTATGTGACATATTTTTAAAGAAAAGAAATATATAATCTCTGTGTGTGTGTGTGTGTGTGTGTGTGTGTGTGTGTGTGTGTGTGTGTAGTTCTAGCTCCCTACAGGAAATAACAAGCCCTAGCCCTAGGTTCTAAGTTAGACTTACCTGCCAACTCCCAACTGGAGCATGAAGCCCAACCTACTTACAGTATTTCCTGGCTTTTGTTTGGTGTTTCTGGTAAGTTGTGTTGCTGTTTCTGCGATAGAATCAAAATCAATCTCTCTCTCTCTCTCTCTCTCTCTCTCTCTCTCTCTCTCTCTCTCTCATTCTAGTCAAGGCTGGCCAAGGAACTCACTATGTAGGCCAAACTAGGCTAGCCTCAAACTCACGGCAATCCTCCTGCCTCAGCTGAGGTCACAGATGTGAACTGCTACTTGTGGCTTGTAGCTTTTTAAACATTTATTTATTTATTCATTTTTATATTCCAATATCACTGCCCCTCTCCTCCCAGTATCCTCCTCCCATGTGGTCTCCCACCTGGCTTGTGGCCTTTGAAATTATTTTCGAAAAGTATCTATTGCTGACAGTGGAACTTTAGAAGATGAAGCACTCAGTAAGCGAAGCACTGATAGCAACAGCGGCCCTGGTCTGGCACTTTGAGAACAACAGTGGTCAATGCCGAGTAAGGGAAGTAGTGAGTGAGAATGGTTCCCCGATGAGTTTGGGAGTGATTTGATCTCCCATAAGTTGAACCTGAAGAGGGTTTGTGAAAGGCAGGGAGGTCTGACCTTATTCCTCTTGAAAGATTTCTAAGCACAGAGAGACTTTCGGTGACAAAAGATTGAAGAGCCAGTCTAGCCTGCACTTCAAGAGCTTTTCTGGTAGTGCTCTCCATCTGGCCACCATTAATGGAGAGAGCACCAGTGTACCGCTCTCCGGTACCATACCCTCAGTGTGGGGCGGGCATCACTGTCTCTATGTTTACACACAATGCAGCTGACAGCTACATGACAGGACAGACAGTGTATTTCTTGGAAGTAGAATTTGAGGTTTATGGAGCTAAGGGTCTGGGCAGGTACCCAGACTTCAGCGTCTCCCTCCTCCTACCTTCTGCCATGCACTTGTGGGTACTCCAGCTTTGCTTCTCCCCGCAGCTCTGCTTGACCAATCTTAACCTAGCCTCGTTTCTCCTCACAGTATCCCAGAGGCAGAATGCCCAACCTCACACTTTATCATTTCCTAATC
Source organism: Rattus norvegicus (assembly GCF_021556685.1). Classification (NCBI taxonomy): domain Eukaryota; kingdom Metazoa; phylum Chordata; class Mammalia; order Rodentia; family Muridae; genus Rattus; species Rattus norvegicus. The sequence goes on along the minus strand of NC_141554.1, from coordinate 124,982,281 downwards.
TTGATTGGGTCTCAAATGACTTATGTCTCAATTCCACATCTAGGTTAGTGTCACAAAATGAGCACAGGGGGGAAAGGCAAAGATTGAGCAAGCAGAACTGGAGTGGATAGGGGACTGGGACTTGGAGACCATGGGGAATGCCATTCTGAAGTAAGGATGGAGTGAAGCAGAGTAGTACCAGAGGGCTGGGTTAGAGCTGCTGGTCTCTCTTCGGGCTAGAGCCTGGTGGAGGGCAGAACCTTCAAGTAAGGGTTATCTGATTGGCAAACATAGCTCCTGAGGGGAAGATGTCTTCTTTCTCAGGCTGGTATTCCAAGCCCCTTAAAGCCTGCCTTTATTATATTCATAAAAACTAATGCCAGGGTTGCCAAGACGGCTCAGAGGGAAAAGGTGCTTACCACCAAGCCTGAGGGCCTCAGTTTCATCCCCAAGACTACATGGTTGAAGGAGAGAACCAAATGGCACTAGCTGTCCTCTGATTGCCACGTGTGCACCAGGACGTGCAGGAATATACCTATGCAGAAACACAAAATAAACGCAAACCTAATAAGAGAAATTTTTAAAAGTTTGCACCTGGTGAGCTCTTCCAATCTGTCAGCCAATGCCCCAACTTTAAATCTTCAAACAGACCTTACCAGTTGGTTCCATTATCACCCCCATTTTCCAGGTAGAGAAACTGAGGCGCAGAGTACTTAAGGGACTTGCCTGAGACTGTACAGCTAGTATGTAGCAAGGCAGTGTGACCCTAGTTCAGGCTCAGCTCAGAGCTTACAGTCTGAAATAGTCGCCTTGTGCTAGGGACCTCCAGAGCATTGACTCAGAGGAGTAGTTCTGGTGATGGGCAGCCCAGATGCAAAGGAACTCAATGAGAGTATTATGGTCACCAACATCTTTAATGGTGACACAGGTGCTATCCAGGCCTTGGGGTTCCAGATGCTCATCTGGGAGATCGCAGCTCCCTCATGTGGTACAAACCACAGGAGATGGACCTCTAACTGGCCTGAGGCTGCCAGCTGGTGCTTTAGGTGTTTTTGTTCGAAAACCAGTCTTTCTATGTAGCTCTGACTGCTTTGGAACTCACTATGTAGACCAGGCTAGCCTCTTACACAGATGCACCTGTCTCTACCTCCCAAGTGTGACACCACACCTGGTATGGTGTTCTCTGCTGGTGGCAGTCTGCGTGTGTGTTTGCTGAGTTCACCCAAACCATTCTGACTTCACATGTGAGGAATCTGGTGGAATATCCACTTGAAGCATTGCTGGTTGTGGTTTGTTACCATCTGGAGATCAAGAAATAGGGCCCATGGCGTTATTGGCACTGAATCCGCAATTGTCATCTGTGCCTTCTGTGGTCTTAGAAACCTGTATCTGGGGCTGGAGAGACGGCTCAGTGGTTAAGAGCACTGACTGCTCTTCAAGAGGACTCCAGTTCTGTTCCAAGCACCCACAGCACGTGGCTCACAACCTCCTATATCTACAGCTCCAGGGTTGTCTCTTTTTATAGCTTGTAGACACATACACACACACACACACACACACACACACACACACACACACACACACTAGAATAAAGTAAAATAAAATAAAGGTTGAAGAGATGGCTCAGTAGTTAATACAGCTTTCTCCCTGAGGATCAGAGTTTAAGTGCCAACACCTGTGCTATGTCAGGCAGTTCCCAATCACGTGTAACTGCAATTCCAGGGAAACACCCTCTTCTGGCCTCCTCAGGTACACACACAAATGCACCCATACCCATACTCTTACACAAGCTTGTAAATTTTTTTTTAAAAAAACCATCCTTTTAAAAGAGAAGAAATATGAAGCTAGCAGTGGTGGTCAGTGTCAACAGCCCACTGGGCGCTCTAAGACCCAGAAGCCTGCAGTCATTCCCACCTGTCATGAGGTGGTTCCAGCTCTTTTGCAAGTTCAGCTCCTCCCTGAGGACTCTCGCCCAGCTCGGACACACATTCTGGTTGCCAGCTGGCATCCTCAGGACTTCTGTTCCTAGGGCCCCCTGGCAGCCAGTTTGGCAAGAGCAGTCTGGGAAGAATAGTCACTTGCTTTGTTTCCTGTCTGCCAGACGCTTGGAGCTGCTGGAAATGCATGTACATGCAATAACTAGACATGGTTTCACTCACCCAGATCCAGGGGAGGAGGATACACTCCTTCCAGAACAGATAAGGCTGATCTAGAGAGCTGAGCAGGTTTGACTTTTGTCTACACATTTGAAAGTCTAATTGAATGCATCTCTTTTTTGTTTCTAAGATCACATAACATTTGTTCCTCAAAACTCCTAGGAGATTGTTGCAAAGGAACAAGACAGATCGAAACACACATGCAAATTATTCATATATATGCACGAAAAAGGAGTAAGCCCACAGATGGATGAGACTTTGATCCCCAAGCTGTAGGAATGCTAAGCTGGGGTCTGAGACGGAGGCTCAGGAAACCTGTATTCCATTGATCTCGTCAGACTTCATCTGAAGGAGTCTTGTGCTCAAAGATTGGAGTTCATTGGTAGGCGGGACCAGGAAGGGAAAGGCCTCATGGGAAGAAATGACGGAAAGCACTGGACATGTTTAACTGAAGGAGATGTGCCACAGGCATGACAGCTGTTTTTACAGAATGGAATGGCTGGCCCATGGAAAGATGACCTGGGTAGATAGGTGGTGGCAGAGTGGGAAGACTACAGTGACCATGGCTTTGGACTCAGGAGTCTGGCTGAATTCATGGCTCTGACACTTACTAGGTCTCCTCCCTTTCCTCAATTTCCCTGTTTCCCCTAGCTTCAGTTCCCCCGCCAGCATGATGGGTAAGAATAGTGTCTTCACTGCTGTTGTCAGGATCCAATGAAAGGATGCCTGTAAAAGAAGGCTTGGAATCTGCAAAACAAGTTAGCAATTGGTATTATTTAAGTCTCAGAGTACAGAGCCTGGTCCAGTGGGTGATGCTGATAAAGAAGTAGATTTGAACCGGTGCCATTAGGAAGAGTTATCTAACCTGATAGGGGTCATATCAATCGGTTTTTGAACTCTGTGCCAAAATGCCTGTCACAGAAAACTTACAGGAGAAAAGTTGTATTTGGGCTTCCAATTATAGATGCTATCAGTAGTCAGGGGGATTTTCCAGGTTCTTGGTATTCAGGTTTGCTTTCTATTGCCTTGGTAAAACACTGACCAAAACATGTAGGGAGGAAAGGGTTGATTGGTTCTTAACAAGTCTCAGGTCACAATCCATCTCTGAAGGAAGTCAGGGCTGGGACCTAGAGGCAGGAACTGAAGCAGAGACCATAGAAGTACTCAATTTAGTGGCTTGGCTTGCATTCTGTGGCTTGCTCAGCCTACTTCTTCTATACCCCAGGACCGCCTGCCCAAAGGTGGCACTACCCACGGTGAGTAGGACCCTCATACACTAGTCATTATTCAAGAAGAAAGATTTTCAAGGATTGTGAGCAGTGCTCAGAGCTTCCTATGTGGGCTTTATGGGCAGGAGGAGTTTGTTACTAAGGGGCACAGTCTGGGTGGTTCCGTATTTTAGTTGGTAGATTTGTCTATTGAGCTTGTCCCTTGTCATAAAGCATCTGATTTTAATATATACACACTCTATGCATGGCCCATGCTCTTAACCACTGAGCTATCTCCCCAGTCCCAAAGTTGTTCTTTCATGGTTTGAGAATTTCATACATACACTTTGTCTTACTTAGGGTTTTACTGCTGTAAACAGATACCATGACCAAGGCAACTCTTATAAGGACAACATTTAATTGGGGCTGGTTTACAAGCTCAGAGGTTCAGTTCATTATCAAGGTGGGAACATGGCAGCATCCAGGCAGGCATGGTGCAGGAGGAGCTGCGAGCTCTACCTCTTCATCTGAAGGCTGCTAGCAGAATACTGACTTCCAGGCAGCTAGGATGAGGGTCTTGTAGCTCACACCCAGTGACACACCTACTCCAACAGGGCCACACCTTCTAATAGTGCCACTTCCTGGGCTGAGCATATATAAATCGTCACGACATGTGTTTTGATCAAATCTGTCTTCCTAATCCCATCCTCCGATTGTTTCCTACTCACCCAGTGTTTTTAAAGGACATCTCTGCAATCACCTCAAGGTCACAGTATTGTCATTTCTTAGCTTGCCCTGCTACCCATTCCTGCCCCTCAGCCCAGGTAGTCTGCAACAGATGCTGCTTCAACTGCCACTGTGATACAGGTTCAAGCACACAGCTACTGTGATTGGCCATGCTCCCCCTTTCCCCTTGTCTCCTCTGCCAGCCCCTGGACAGACAGTCCTAATTCTTTTCAGGACAGCCCTTGCCAGTGGATGCTGTTTCTCCCAGTACCACTGTCTTTAGAATTTTCTCCCAGGAGGGAGTAGGAAACAACTAGGAAAGTTCTACCTCTTTCCTTCTTCCAAGATTCCAACAGCAAACTAAAGTTCCATTGCACAGAAGTTCTCCTTAGGAACCAATGGGTCTGTTTGACTCACTCACAGAACATGGGGGGGGGGCTGTGGGCAAGAGCATGGGAATGACTGAAAACAGCCTTGCTGGAAGATCTGCATCCAGGAGGAATGAGGACTTCCCCATGGCTGCTTACATGGATCTTCCTGCTCCTAGTTCTATTCAGCCTATATCCTTTAGCACCTTCCTGAGACACCCTACTCCAAGGGCACATGCATACAGCTGATTGGGTACTCAGGCGAGAGGCCCATGACATCAAGGCCAGCTATGATGTTCTTTTGCAAACATACATAGCTGGTCTTCTAAAGATGGCAGCAGTTTGGCTCAGAGGATGGTGCGGGGATAACAACCTCTGTTCTCTGGGGCAGAAGCAGGCAGCTTGACCACTCCAGTACCCTGTGGAACCCCTCATGGAATACTTGGCTCCAAGTGGGGCCTCTCCGAGAGCATGACTCACTGCCAGTTGGCCAGCTCTGCAGGCACTATGGAAGGGAGCTGCCAAGGGCTGGCCTTGACCAATGGCGCTGAAGCATAGCCCCTGCTCCCCAGGGGAGACCCTGATTTCCACACTTGTAAGTGATCTCCCCTCGGGAATTTGTTACTCCTCTCCTTGGGTGTTAAAAGCTGGCTGGAATGGGTGGCTAGGGTGGAGTGGGGGCAGATCTTGTGCTTGGAGTCCAGGATCACCATTCATCAACTATGAGACCTTAGGTAATGATTTCATCTCCCAGAGTCCATTTTCCCATCTGAAAATTGGACAATGAAAATGCACCTTCCTTGCTTCAGAAGCGTATTGAGAGCATCCGTTTGGCTAGGTGAACAGCAGCTGCTTGGAGGTACAGGGTGGCAGTATTTCAGCTAAGTTCCAAATTGCAAATTTAATTTAATTTAATTTTGTGGGAGCACATATTCACTATTGATTCTCTGAAGTGTTCAAGTTCACACAAAGGAATATCCCTTTTTTTCCAGCTTCTGCCTCCCCTCCTACTCAGAGAACACTACTGCTTTTTCCTTTCTCTCTCTACTGGGAATCAAAGCTAGGCTCTTCCTCATGCTCAGCGAGTGTACTATCATTGACATAGAGCTCTAACCCCATTTTCCCTCTTTAAAAACCATGGCCCAGCTAGGCAGGCACTCAGGAGGCTAAAGCAGGAGGCCTCAACGGTCCCAGGGCCTTTGTACCTGCATTTTTCCCTTCATGATATTCTCAACTCTTTTGTGAGGTCCACTTCCTTGCTTTGTTCTGTCCTGTTCAAATGCTACCTGGTCAGGAGGCCCCTGCAGAAAATAGCACAGCTGGTGCCCATCCATTCCATCACTAGCTTTGTTTGTACACACAGGTGTCACCCCCACCACCTAACATGACACATAATATATCCATGTGACACAAAAAAATGGAATTTAGGGGACACTTTTTTTCTGGAGGAAAATAATTATAATAAGAAAGATAGTTTTGTTTTTTAATAAATGGGAACCTGGAGGTAGGTTCGTGGTTTGGCCACAAGGGGGCAGCAAAACTCCCTACTCAGAGGAAAGCTAAGCGGCCTTGGGTTGAAAGCTAGTGAAGAGGGCATCTTAACCATTGCAGCAAATGCGGATCACCCAGCAGATCTTTAAATAATTGGCTACCACCCATGCCAGAGTCAACATATGGAAACACACACACACACACACACACAATCAATAAGGATAAAATAATAGGTAAAACTCTCATATTCATAACCAAATATTCTTACCACAGTGAGTCAAAGGATCTGTTACTGAATACCTGTTATGCACCAGAGACCTTGAGTCATAAAAGTGATCAAGCAAAGAATGACTAAAGGTTAAATGAGAGTTGAAGTGACAGGTGAGAATGTAGATGACATTGCAGCCTTAGATTTTTAAAACCTACTTTCGTAAAGGTTCTTAAACATATCAACCTCCATTTTAGCCCACTCGCCAAAGGTAGCAGAGAAAGATGGTTACTAGGACAAGGGGGTTATGGACCTGTTTACAAGTAATTCTTTGGGGCAATACCAATCTTTGTTGTCTGGATATCAGCAGTGCTTTCTAATAGCAAACACCAAACATGAATCCGTAGTGGTGGCATGATCCGGCAGAAACCACAAGGATCCGCTGAATCCGCCGCACCAGTCAGTGAAAGCAGCAAGAATCAGCTGGAATTACCATGAGAGGTTCTTCAGTGTGTTTCTGCTACAAAGTGAAGTCCAACAAAGACCAGCGAAACATTGCACGGCTATTGAAGAGTAGCCAAGTGTTGCATGGCAAGTAGCAAGGCAAGGGCGTCCTCTCACTGTCTGTGGGGCACTGCTTATACTCTCTCTAAACATCACATACCCTCTCAAGGGTCTGCTCCAGCAAAACATCATATGCCCTCTCTCTCAAGTGTCTGCTTCGGCAAAACATCCTCTCACAAGACAGCTTCCAGAAAAACATCACGAGACACAACGGAGTTTTCAAAGGACCCAGAAATTTCTCCTTCATGGCACACCCAAGGCCACATTTTTTCAACAACAACATCCAATACCCAGCAAACACTGTGTGCCAGGCTCTTACTGCTGTAAGCACTTTGCATGGCACATCTCCCTTCCCACAATGATCCTCCACCATAGGTACTCCTAGTAGACCCATTTGACAGAACAAAAGGTCATGGGACAAGAGTGTGGTGGATGAGAGCTGAGGCAGACATGGGGATAACTTAGCGATAGGACATGAGCTTAGCAAGGCCCTGAGCTCTATCTCCAGCAGGAAAAAAAGGAGAAAGAGAAGGAAAGGGAAGAGAGGGAAGAAAGGAGGGGGGAAAAGCAAGAAAAAGAAAAATTGAGGCAGGGTCAGATCTCCACTATACACACCAGAAATCCCAGCACTCAGGAATTAGAGGCAGGAGGATATGGAAGGAGTTCAAGACAAGTCTGGGGTACAATAGTGAATTTGAAGTCAGGCTGGAGTACATGAGCCTCTGTCTCAAAAGCAAACTAAGAAAAGCTGTATCGGTCAAGTCCGTGAGTTCTAACTAACTGCCATGTTATCTAGCAGAGATGGGATTTAAACTGAGCTCCAGTTAACCTGGTGGGGCTGAAATTCCAGCACTCTGGAGGCAATCAGATCTCTGAACTCAAGGCCAGTCCGGTCTACAGAGCAAGTTTCAGGACAGCCAGGGCTACACAGAGAAACCCTGTCTGGAAAGATGAGAGAAACCAAACCAAACCAAACCAAACCAAACCAAACCAAAACCAAAAGCTGAGCTCTTTTCAGGCCAGCCTATCCTGTGGGAGACTCAGGTTGGGAGAATCATCCCAACCCCTGGAGGTCACCGCAGTCTGTGCCAGCCACTGCCATTTCTCTTTTCTCCCCTATGACTCCTCTGTTTAGGTCTCCTGGGCTTACTGCCTCCACTTTTTTCCCCCGCTCACTTCCGCCTCCATCTGATCTAGCCCGGCTAGAATCAACAACCAACAGGGAATTAGTGGCCCCCAATGCACCAAACTCGATAGCTATTTTTCAGTCCTCTTCTGAAAATTGAGTCGTCCCTTCCTGCCCCTCCCTGCTCGCGTGTGCGCGCGCGCGCGCACACACACACACACACACACACACACACACACACACACACACACACCCCTTTCTCTCTTTGGCAGAATGTCACTCTGCAGCTCAGACTGGCCTTAGACCCATGGGAATCCTTCTGTTTCAGCTTCCTTTCTTTTTTTCTTTTTTTTTCTTTTTTTGGTTCTTTTTTTCGGAGCTGGGGACCGAACCCAGGGCCTTGCGATTCCTAGGCAAGCGCTCTACCACTGAGCTAAATCCCCAGCCCCATGTTTCAGCTTCCTATTTTTAAATTCAAATTTATCTTTAATCAATACTTAGAGACATTATTAAAATTATGGAACCAGGTGTGGTAGTGCACACTTTCTATCCCAGCACTCGGGAGGCAGGGATAGACAGATGTCTGTGAGTTTGAGGTTAACCTGGTTTTCGAAGCAAGTTCCAGAACAGCTGGACCTAACTACATTGTGAGACCCTCTCTCAAGCAAACAAACAAACAAACAAACAAAAGTACATGGTATGCCATGTACTTTTATTAACCCATTCACATTTTATTAGCAAATATTAATTACCCATAATAATGAAGTTCATTGAGTTTTTTGCTTTTTTGAGACAGTGGGTCTCCATATCCTTTGGGAGGGGTCAAATGATCTCTCACAGAGGTTCCATGTCAGACATCCTGCATATCAGATATTTACATTATGAATCCCACCAGTAGCAAAATTACAGTTATGGAGGGACAACAAATATAATTTTAAGACTGGAGGCGGTCACCACAACATGATGTAGCAATGAAAAGAATCTTATGGGTGGGGGTCACCACAACATAAGGAACTGTTTTAAAGGGTCTCAGCGTTAGGAAGGTTGAAAACCGTTGCTCTACATAACCCTGGCTGTCCAGGAGCTCACTGTGTAGTGAGTCTCTGCATAAGTGCTGGGATTAAAGGCATATGCTACCATGTTGGGCTCCTTATGACAGCTCCATACATGTGTGTAAAGTATTTTGACAATTATTTACCTATCTTGTCCCTCTTCCAGTCTCATTTGTCCCCTTCCTCTTATGGACAAGTTCCCCCTTCTACTTGACTGTCTTGTATGCACCTTGTGAGTTAAATTATGGTTCTTTACCTGAGCATGTGTGAGGGGCTATTTACAGGAGCACCAGCCACTTAATAGTAACTACACTGCTGAGGAAATCTTCTCTCTCAGCAACTATTAATTACCCATGGATCCTCATGGAAAAGGCACAACCTCGTGATTCCCTCTCCCCATGTGATGTGCTGAAATATGTATTTACACACTGCATAATTTTAAAGTTTTTTTTACATTTGTTTATTTACGTGTGTGTGTGTGTGTGTGTGTGTGTGTGTGTGTGTGTGTGTGTTTGTGCGCACGCGCGTGCGCGTGCACTTGGACACACCATGGTGCTCGTGTGGAGGTCAGAGGGCAACTCTCAGAAGTCAGTTCTTTCTTTCTGCCATGTTGGTTACAGGAATCAAATTCAGCTCCTCGGACTTGCCAGCAAGCCCCCTTACCTGCTGAACCATTGGCCATGGAAACACTGCAATTTTGTTTTGTTTTGTTGTTTTTGAGACCAGGCATAGCCCTTGGTGGCCTGGAATTCACTATGCAAACCAGATTGATATCAAACTCACAAAGGTCTGCCTGCCTCTCCCTCTTGAGTGTTAGACCAGGCTGGCCTCAAACTCAGAGATCCATCTGTCTCTGCCACCCAAGTGCTGGGCTTAAAGGCATTCACCACCACTGCCCAGCTGTGCCACTGTTTTGAAATATCACTTTTCTACTCTATGACAGCTAGTGAAGCTAAGTACTGGAGTAAGCTGAGAAGCACATCTATAAATAGTGTTAACCCACAATTTTATTTTGTGTTATTTTTTTAAAGATTTATTTATGTTGTGTATGAGTGTTTTGCCTGCCTTGTATGTATATGTGTCATATTTGTGTCCGGCACTCTCAGAGATCAGAAAAGAGTGGTCAGGTCCTCAGGAACTGGAGTCATGGATGGGCGTGAGTTGTGCTGTTAATTGATCCATGCTCTCTGTAAGAGCAACAAGTGCTTTTGAGCATGGAGTCCTCTCTTTACTCCTTGTTCTGTGTTTTTGAGACAGTTTAGCCGTGTAGCCCCAGGCAGGGTTCTAACTTACTATCCTCCTGCCTCATCCTCTCAAGGTCTGGGATTACAGGGATGTGTTGCCACACCCACTTTGTGTAATGTTTAAATCAGGTTAAACAACCCCATCTCAAAAGTTTATCATTTAGTTGTGGTGAAAATATTTAACATTCTTTCTAACCTTTTCCCCCCTCCATCTTTATTAAATTGGGTATTTCTTATTTACATTTCGAGTGTTATTCCCTTTCCCGGTTTCCAGGCCAACATCCCCCTAATCCCTCCCCATCCCCTTCTTTATGGGTGTTCCCCTCCCCACCCTCCCCCCATTGCCGCCCTCCCCCCAACAATCACATTCACTGGGGGTTCAGTCTTGGCAGGACCAAGGGCTTCCCCTTCCACTGGTGCCCTTACTAGGCTATTCATTCTTTCTAACCTTTTAAAAAATATTTATTTAACTTATGAGTGTTCTGCTGCATGCCGGAAGAGGGCATCAAATCCCCTTATAGACTGTCATGAGCTACCACGTGGTTGCTAGGAATTGAATTCAGGACTTGAAAGAGCAGCCAGTACTTTTAACCACGGAGCCATCTATCTCTCCAGTCCCTGTTTCTCACTTTTGAAAAGTGTACCATATATTGTTGTTATCTACAGCTGCCCTACTGTGTGTCCACCAAAAAGTCCTCCTCCTTTCTATAACTTGTTTCCTTTTGAACAGTCTCATGCTTCGGGCTACAAAATTCGGGCCGCCCTAAAATTCTTATCTTCCTGCTTCTTCATTCAACCCCCTCCCAGTGCTGGGATTGACATCTGCTACCAAGGCGGCCAGTCCACCTGTTACTTAGTATCCATTGACCAACCCTTCTTTGTCTTCATTGTCATCCATACCATTGCCATCTTCTTTGTGAGACAGGGCATCACTTTATAGTCCCGCCTGACCTGGAACTTCTGCTAATCTTCTTGCCTCAGCCTCCCAAGTGCAGGGATTACAGGCCTGACTGATCAGTTGTCACCTGTTCTTCCTCCTTCCTCTCATTGGCTTCTGGTGAGCACCATTCACCTCTCAACTTCTAGGAGATCAACTGGGACATATACAACATGTGATGAGTGAGAGGACCCACCGCTTAACATAATGATCTCCAGTGCTATTCATGTTGTCTCTTATAGCAGGGTTTCTTTCTTATGGTCGAATAGGATTCTTTTGCGCATTTGTGTCACATCTTCTTTACCAGTTCATCAGTTGATGGTCATAGGTGCGTCCTGTTTCTTGATTCCTGTGGCTAGTGCTGAGATGAACAGTCAAGTGCTGATGTCTCTTAAACACACTGATCTCATTTCCTCTTGGGACATGGCCCCTGGTGAGACTGCTGAATCATCTGGTAGTTTTACTTTTATGTTTTTGAGGAACCTCCATGCTGCTTTCCATAATGGCGATCTCAATTTACATTTCCCAGCAGTGTATGAGGGTTTCCCCTTGCTCTGCATCCTGATCCTGATGACAGTTGTGACTTCATGGATCTGCGTGACCTTAGTAACTGACTTCTGTTAATCTGCAAGCTCTCTGAGGCCAAGATCATGTCAGTACTTCCCACAGCTGTGTCCCCAGACACTAGCACAGTGCTGGGTATATATTACCTTCTCACCAAGTACCTGTGAGATAATGGAATGGAAAAGGGACACTGTTTTCGTCATCATCATCATCATCATCATCATCATCATCATCATCATCACCACCGTCGTCGTGGTCGTGGTCGTCATATTTTATGTATATGAATATTTTGACTAAATGTTTGCCTGTGTATCACATGCATACTCATGGAGGCCAGAAGGTTGGTTCTGGGAATCAAACCTGGGCTTTCAGGAAGAGCAGCAAGTGCTTTTAACTCCTGAGCCACCTTTCCAGTTCTGGGAATTGTTTTCGTTTGCTCGAACTTCTACCATTGGCTGTGCCACCTCATATCCAGGAAATCAGTACTCTGGCCTACTTCTGCCAGGAGGAGGAATGGGGTTGATAGATGGAGCCATGTATATACATGGGGCCAGGAGTAGTGCAAGTTAAGTATGTTAGCACTTCCAGTTTTGTCTGTATTTGAAAAATGGAAACAGCCAGACGTGGTGTTGCAGGTCTTTAAGTACTTGGAAGGCTAAAGGCAGGAGGAATTTGAGTGTGAGTCTAGTCTGAAATATATAGTGAGATTTTTGTCTCTAAAAACAATATGAGGGAGAGAGAAGAGGAAAAAGAAGGAGAGAGAGTTGGAGAGGAAGAAGGAGAGAGGTTGTTACACTTCAAACATGTTGGCAAATGGGAAACACTTTGGATATGGCACCTTAGATATCACGGAAGTCACCTCAAGTCTCCAGTTCCCCTTTCTAAGGGTTGGGGATACAATGGTAATCAGGATTGAAATGACCTCTTCCCTTGAATAGAGTAGAAAAGAGAAGCAGGATATTATAAGACAACATAACAAGTCTTCTCGATGTACAAGCACGATGGGCTCTGGAGTCCAGAAAAGGGGCTCGATCTTCCAGGAGTGGAGGGTATCCTTGGACCTCATCTCTTTGTTTGCTCGTTTTTGAGGCTTGTTTCAGTTAATTTTCTATTGCTGTGAAGAAATACTATGATAAAGGTAACTTATAAAATAAGTCATTAGCTGAGGGAGTGCTTACAGTTTCAGAGGGTGAGTCCATGGCCAGCATGGTGGATAGCATGGCGGCAGGCAGACAGGCAGGCAGGCAGGCAAGGAGGCTTGGTGTTGGAGCAGTAGCTGAGAGCTCATATGTTCACAAGTTGGAAGGGAAGCTAGCATGGACTTTTGAAACCTCAAAGCCCACCCCCAATGACACACATTTCCCAACAAGGCCACACGTCTTTATCCTTCCAAAAGGATGCCACCAGCTAGCAGTCATTCAAACATTATAAGCCTATGGAGGCCATTCTCATTCAAACTACCACAAGGTCCCATCTCACTATATAACACAGCATATACTCAGATTTCCTATATAGTTTAGGCTGGCCTTGAATTCCCAATCCTCTTGCTTTAGCCTCCTGAACATCTGGACTAGTAGGAGTGAGTCACTATGTCTCCTGAACCCATTTGAGCCCAACCTGGTCAAAGATGGTGAAGGACTGCGACAGGTATGTTTTCAAAGGAGTTTGAGCTAGGCACTCTGACAGGAAATCAAATGATTGCGGAAACCCCAAGGTTGGCTCTGCTATGATGGGCAAAGTTAGCCTCATCAGGAGGGGAGGCTACAGGGCTGAAGCATGGACCTTTCTGTCACTCAGGTGCTTGGACCCTTTTATAGAAGCAACAGGGAGGGCTTAGTGCAGGGCTGTTCATAGGCAAGGGGAAAATTTGTGGTTTGGAAAGGTCCTACCTATGCTGTATTAAGGACACTCTGGAGTAAGATCCACACAGAGATGTGCATCTCTGTCAAGCACTAGGAGTGGAGATAGTTCAGAGGGTAGGTGCTTCTGGGGATCAGTTACATATCTGGGAGATATTTTCCTAGCAACAAACCCTTGTCAGAGGTACACGGCAGAGACTACATTGATTAGTGGGTGAGTACCTACATAGCACATGGACAACCCAGTAACAGCAAAGAAAATGGATGCTAATGTGCCCAAGGAGCACCTCCCCAACCCATCTGTCACACAGAAGCCACACAAACGGGAAGTGAGTAGAAGGCAGTTATATAAATGATCACTTTGGGGTTTTTTTTCTAGTTTATGGGAAAGATGGAAGATTTCTGGAAAGAGGTCTCGTTTACAAAGCTTCTGTTCTATTTTGATGGTGCATCTAGCCCTTCCTAACCGGGCATGTACCTCTGTCTACCTCTCAGCTGCCACAGAACCTGAGTAGTCCAGATAACACACTAGATGAAGTGGTTAAAAGCCAGGTCCAAAAAAAAAAATTTAAAAGGGTTGGGGATTTAGCTCAGTGGTAGAGCGCTTGCCTAGGAAGCGCAAGGCCCTGGGTTCGGTCCCCAGCTCCGAAAAAAAAAAAAAAAGCCAGGTCCATAGCATCTGGAGGGTAGCACAAAGGTGTAGAGTTTGAGAATGCTGTTAGGTTGGGGATGCTAATGTGGCTGAAAGTGGTAGGGACCTACTGCATGTTTAGCGCTTAGTGAGAGTGGCAGTGTAACTTACCTGATCTATTCAGGCACCATGTTGCTGGTTCATTTCAATTTGTTTTTGGTTTTTTGTTTTGTTTTGTTTGTTTTTGGGGTTTTTTTGTTTTTTTTTTTTTGAACAAGATTTCACATAGTTCAGCTGACCTCGAATTCAATATGATTTCCCTTCAAAGATTTATTTATGTATTTTATGTTTATAGATATTCTGTCTGCATGTGTGTTTGCCCATCAGAAGAGAGCATCAACCCCCCCCCCCCATGGGACTACAGGTAGAGATGGCTGTGAGCCACTATGTGGTTGCTGGAAATTGAACTCTGAAAGAGCAGACAATATTCTTTTTTTTCCCCCAGGGCTGGGGACCGAACCCAGGACCTTGCGCTTCCTAGGTAAGCGCTCTACCACTGAGCCAAATCCCCAACCCGAGCAGACAATATTCTTAACCACTGAGCCACCTCTCCTAACCCTACAATGATGCTTTTCTTTCTGTTTTTTTTTTTTAATCTTCTGTGTCCACCGTCTAAGTAGTGGAATTACAGAGAGCATCACTGTGCCTACTTTATGGGGTGTTAGGGAGAAAAGCCAGACATGGGCTCTCTTTCTGGCTTGTGGTTGTGTCTCAAGATATAAGCCCTGAGCTATTACCCAAACCCCATGCCTGCCTTCTTGCTGCCATGCTCCCTACCATGATCCTACTGCTTCAGCCTTCTGAATACTAGCAGTATAGGTGTACATAGCCAGATCCTGTTGCCCTTGGGATGGAATGGATACATTAGCTCAGCAGGAGTCAAGCCAGACCCTCTTCATGAAGAAACAAAGGTAGATTACAGGGTGGTATCCCTTGTCTGTTAGAGGCTTTGATACATGTCGATTGAAACACACTGACTACCTTTAGTCCCAGGACAGATAGTGGGTGCAATTCTTATCCCTCAATGGTAGTTAGGAAATTTCGAGGGGAAATTTCTGCTACAACAAGAACATCTAGGACCTGGTGAATGGCAGGCAAGCACAATATTACCATTGAGCTTCACCCCCTTAGCCAGTAGAAAGATCTTTGAATGTGATGTATACTGAGAAGTTTCATTTTTCATTGTGGCCAACACACATGCGCATGCATGCGTACATACACACAGAGAAAGGGGGGGACTTAAATATACACACGACACTATCATAAAACTTTCAAGATACTATTCTCACTACATTTGATACAATCAAGTATTTTAAGTTCTATTTTACTGAACAGAAAGTGCTTGATTTCAAAACATATGAATAGCTTATAGTTTTCACCACATCAAATCAATCCCTTCAGAATGCAGCTAAGAAATTCACAAGAACCTGCAGTGGTGATAGACAGCAAATACAAATGCTATTGTTTAGGTGATAGTGACGGGTGACATCAGGGGACCAGGAATGTCCAATGTCACAAATACTGTACATATATGCAGATATGGGTAAAATATGTAAAAATGATGTGTCTATACACTTCAGATGTATAGACTCCTATGATCATGTTACCGGTATGGCTCATGTTCAAGGACAAGAATGTTCTGTACTTCTGCATGAGACAAGAAGCAGGGGCAGCAATCTAGGAAGCACACTGGGGGCACAGAGAAGTGACGTCAGATTGATTTGAATCCCGGCTCTGCTATTTCCCAGCTGTGTGACTGTAGAGAAGAAATGGAATCCTTCTGAGTTCTACATTGTATTCTCTACCTTGGGGTCATACGTGTTTAGATGATGTGGTGAATGACAAGCATAATACAGCTGCTTGGCTCCCCTGCACCCTGTAGGCGTTGGAAGCCAAAAACGTCAGAGCCTGCGAGGGCTCCTCCTCCCTCCCCTGTCGCTCTCTGTGCATCTGTTTCAGTGTTCCTTTTGTGGGATGGCTTTCTCTGTTATTCTTGTCCATGGAGTTGGAAAACAGCAGCCTTCTGCTCACAGTGCACCTAGGACAATTTCAGGCACACCTGGACACTATGTTTCTCAGTCCCAACTCAAATTTCCAGTGTTGAACACTTAACTGATTCAATCTGGGCTCATTCAGAAGTCTACTTACTGTCCAAGGAGCGGTGGTAGGAGAGAGGGTGAGGTGGAGCCTCGGGGTCAAATCATGATTACCTGGGGCTTGCTAAGGGTTAAATTGTATCCACACCCCCCCCACACACACACACACACTCAAAGATGTATCAAAGCCCCAACCTTCATCACTGCAGAGTGTAACCTTATTTGGATAGGGGTCTTTAGAGACCTAGAGTTCAGATGAAGCCCTCATCTAGGATGACTGGTGTCTTCATCCGAAAGGGTAACTTTGAATCCAGAGATAGACATGCATAAAGGGACAGTGATGTGAAGACGTACAGGGAGGGGATGGCCATGTGCAGCTGCATCTATTGAGGCAAGGAGCCCCGGGGATGCCAACAAAGCATCCCAAGGCTGAGAGAGGCAAGGACAGATGTTCGAGGGAGCAAGGCCATGCTACAATGTTTATCTTGAACTTAAAGCCTTCCAGAATGGTAAGGCAACTCCTTTATCTTCAGCTCTGTTGTTTCAATGAGTCTGTATACTTTGCTACTGCAGCCCTAGCAAGTGGATATAGGGAATGCTTCCCAGGAAATGGGAAGGAAGACTCCAGAGCAGGCAGAAGCCAAAAACAGGGACCATTCTGCTCAGCAAGCCCCTTTGCTGTCAGTCACTCTCCATTTGGAATGAACCCATAATGCTTAGTGACACAGTGTCCTCTGCAAGTGGTCCTCAAGGGGACTTGATAGAGATGGCTGTTTCCAGAATGCCACGGCCACTTGAAATCTAGTGCCAAGTGTTTATTTAGTGTTTCCAGCTCCTTGCTTCTGCACTAGGCTCAGGGGTTTAAGACAAGGGATTGTGGCTCACTGGTGAAAGCACTTGCTAATGGTCCAAGTTCAGTTTCCAGAACCTATAGTAGAAAGAAAGAATTGGTACCTCTGATTCCACACTCACACTGAGGCACATGTGTGCCACTACGCACACACACGCATGCATACACAAAACAAGTATAATTTTTTTTAAAGCCAAAGAGCTCTGGGTATAGTAGTACATGCTTTTAATCCCAGAATTTAGGCAGCAGAGGTAGGAGGATATCTGAGTTCAGGGCCAGCCTGGTCTACATAGTGGGTTCCATGGTAGGCAGAGCTATATAGTGAGAGCCTGTCTCTCTACCTCTAGATCCCTTGGAATTGGGGATACAGAGGGTTTTGAGCTGCCACATGGGTGCTGGAATTGAACCAGGTTCTCTGCCAGGGCAGCGAGTGCTCTTAACCGTGGGGCCATCTCTCCAGCCATCTCATCATTTATTATCGCACATTTACTATATACAGAGCCTTGTGTTAGATGCAGTGAGTATATGAAAAAGTTAAATATGGTTTGCTTATATGGATATTCATGGTTTACTCATATAATCTTGGGAGCACTGGGATGCTGAGGCAGGAGAATCACAAGTTCAAAGCTAGTCTGGACTACATATGGTGCAGTTTCAGTTGATTACCACCAGTTCTGTGTAGGAGAACTATAGGGTACCCTTCTCTCAAAATAACAAAATTAGCACACATGATCTGACATTTTTAAAAAAATGCTTTAGGAGCAAAATATTTTCGAGGCCTAAAGCAGAAATAAGGAATCGATTGTAGAGGAGCTGGTGGCGCCAGAGTGAGTTCAAAGCTAGTCTGGATAACGTAAACTCTGTCCCAAAAAGTCAAAAGGAGGGTAGGGGTAGAGCTCAGAGGTGGGTAGGGCAAATGCCAATCCCAAGTACCACACACCGAAAACAACAGTCCTAAGCTAGAGAAAGAAGACACAGTCATCATGACACTCGGAGAAATGGGAAATTGAAAGAGAGTTAGTAGGGTCCACCCAGTGTGATGGAGTTCAGGGTCCTACTCAGCTCATCGAAATGTCAGAGTTACCCTTGTTAGGAGGGTGTCTGGATCCCCACACCTTGTCTCCACCATGAGACATGGACACTGGGGATCAAGAGAGTAGGGGATGGGATGCTATGGCTAGAGAAAATTAGTGAGATGAGTCATTCAGTCAGAGAGAGGCTATAAAGTCTCAGGGACTTCAAGGGCAGATGCTGAAATAGAGGTTTAGAAACCAGACCACAAATAGCTGTAAAGCTTCACCGTAGAGGCAAGGGATAGCTAGAGACGATAATGGCTGGGTGAAGTCAAATTGCATACAAGCAAGGAGAGTCCAGGGCAATGCATCAAACACACTTGGGTGGATTCCTGGGGGCATTGGATGCTGAGTGTCTTAAAGGCTATGTTTGAGCTGGCAATGTAGCTCAGTGGTAGAGCACTTGCAGAGTGCTGGAGCCCTGTGTTGCACAAATAGCACTCCCATAAAAACAGGAGTGAGTGATAATGAAGGAAGGAAAACAATGGCTGAATTCAAGGCAGGCAGCATGTCAGTCCAGCAGAGACAATGGACTCCGTTTCTCTTTGCCTGCTCTCTGCAGACTTTGGAACTACCCAGCTAAGCTCTTGTTCTGTGGTCACTAAGCAACCTCCTGATTAGCTGAACCCCCCACACACACATACACAAACCCATGGGTCTCCTTCTCAAGAATAATGAGCTGAGTTCTTCTTCTCTCTTGACCTTTATTTCTCCACATGTTTTTTTCCAAAGTGGAATGTATTTGATTATTCTCCTATTATAACATCAGTATATGCAAATTGTAGAAGAAATAGACGTGTGAAAAAGAGAGGATAAAGATCACAGATAATCTTTCAATCCAGAACAGATACTGTCGAGAGGTTCATGTGAGTCCATATGCTCTTCACGTGCCTATCTGCCTACAACACATACATACGGTCCTATGCATACTCATTTACCTTTTGTATTCGGCACTTATTTTTCTATGATTTTAAAGGTAATTTTTGGGCTGGAGAGATGGCTCAGTGGTTAAGAGCACTAGTTGTTCTTCCAGAGGTCCTGAGTTCAATTCCCAGCAACCACATGGTGGCTCACAACCAGATTCTGTAATGGGATCCGATGCCCTCTTATAGTGCGTCTGAAGACAGCTGCAGTGTGGTCACATACATAAAATAAATAAATCTTTTAAAAAGAAAAAAATAAAGGTAATTTATTTAATTACATAAATTATATGAGTTCATTTTCATTCGTTTTAAATGGTACTGGGCATTGAACCTCATTTACTTATTTATTTTGTTAGTTAGATAAAGTATTGTTATGTAGACTTGGTTGACTTTGAATTCACTAGTAGCCCAGGATGGCCTAAAACTCATAATCTTACTACCTCAGTCTCTTGGGTGCTGGGATTGTAGGTGTGTGTCACCATGCCCAGCTTTGGGTTTGTGTTCTTGTTGTTTTTTGTTTTTTTTTTTTTTCCGGAGCTGGGGACCGAACCCAAGGCCTTGCGCTTCCTAGGCAAGCGCTCTACCACTGAGCTAAATCCCCAACCCATTGTTGTTTTTTTCTAATCATTGAGATATTAAGGGTTGCTGAGATGGCTCAGGGGGTAAAGGTGCTTACTGCTGAGGCTGAGTCAGATCCCTAAAACCCCCAGGTAGAAGAAGAAAACCCCCTAAGAAGAAGAAACTCCCCTAAGTTGTCCTCTGACCGCAACATATTTGCTGTGGCAAATACAACTCCCAACCCCATGTACAAAATCAATAAATGAAAAGACAGCCATATTACACACTATTAAAATAGGGAATTTAGGGTTCTTTCATCACTTTTTGGTAGGTATTTTCTCATAAATAAATAATGATAACAATTCAATTTATTGATTGTTATTCATATATTTGTTGTTTGTTGTTGTTACTACTATTATTAAGTGGGGTGTGCACCATGGCATATATGTGTTCAAGGGGAGCAGACCTTGCGTGACAATCCTCACCATCTCACCAAAGGGACACTGACATGACAGGCTTGTTACTACATGCTACCATGCCAGATTTCTGTGAGTTCTGGAGGCTTTGATCAGGTCCTCATGCTTTTGAGGTAAGTGCTGTATTCGGTGAGCCATCTCTACAGTCCTACATGGCCATGTTTAATGACCCCACACTATTCTGCTCCACAAGCTCACGGTGGCTTATTTAAGTAGTGTCTTATTGTTGAGCTTGGAGGTTGTTTCCAGTGTTTTCCTATTGCAAATAGTGCCTCAGTCAGCATCCACCGAGTATATCATTGTGCGCATGCGTGATCATTCGCTTGGAATAAATGCTCATGGGCAGAATAGTGAGATCAAACAGTGCGAGCATTTGAAGGGCCGATTGGCCTCTATGCAGGAGATGTCAATCTGCACCCCACTACCTAGACGAGGACAGTGCTCATTTGCTTCAGTGCTTGCCCATGGTGGATATTTTCAGGCTTTTTAGTCTTTGCCAATCTGTGGGCACAATGATAGGTTATTGTTGCTTTAATTAGCATTTAAAATTGTTCCTGAGGTTTATTCATTTATTTAACAAATATAATTCAGAACCTGTTGTGTGTCAAACACTGTGTTAGGCATCAGAAATACAATGGGGGAGATAAATGGCCACAGATGTTGATTTTTACAAAGGTTTAATCTAATAAAAGAGATAGACAGTAATGAAATGAACTCAATAACACAGGTCAGATAAAACATGTACATGTGCACACGCGCGCACACACACAAACATAAACACACACACACACACACACACCACAAAGCATAAAGTACAAGTACAAAGAGCCCTCTAAGCTTAAAATATGTGACTTAGGCTTTATGGGAAAGATGAGGCTTCCCTGAGGAAATGATTGAGTTGATAAGTAAAGGGAGACTAGGCATTATCAGGTAAAGCAAGAAAGAAACATTCTGTGGGGGAACAACACGCACAAAGGCCCAGTGCTGGGAGGGAACATGGTGCACTCAGCACAGACATGTGTGCAGCACCAGGATATCTAGACTTCTGGGGCTGGTCATTCATGCATTTCCAGTTGATCGCAAATGTCAAAGAAAGGCAGGATAATATCACGATCAGCCTTATAGTATGAAATGGTCACTGTAGCTGAAGCAGATGAGGCAGAAGGGGTATCCAAGTGGGAGGGAGACAAGATGAAGTGATGGGGCTTGAACCAGGGTCATGGTCTTCCATGTATACACAGATACAGACGCTGGCAGTATTAGGACAGATAAAATGGAAGCAGGAGCTGTGTCAAAAGTCTTCCCTAAGGAGCTAATTAAAGGTACTGAATGGTTGCTGGGAGAGGGGAAATGGCTTTCTTTGGTGGTGTACACATCAGTAGGTCACCCATGGTCTAGTAAATCACCCTTACCCTGCAAGCAATCTGATCACTTAGCGAGCAGCTGTGTGTGATGGTACACATCTCTAATTCCAGCAGAGGCAAGTGGGTCTCTGAGCTGCAGACCAGCCTACTCTACAATGTGAATTCTAGGACAGACTGGACTATATACTGAGATGTTGCTTTTAAACAGATAGACGACAGAAAAAAATCAAACGCAAAATAAATGCGATGAATTACCAACCCAAACAAGCAGATAGAAACACATGAGGAGGACTTGAGGAGAAGAAAGACCTTGGTTGGCGGGGTATGAGGAAGTATTAGGGGTGAAAATGACACACATATGCACATATGCACACAGATTTTTTTCAAAGAATAAAAAATACTTTAGGGGCCAATAAGATGACTTGGCAGGTAAACGTGTTTGCTGTGCAAGCCTGGTGACCTGAGGTCAACCCCTGGAACCCATGTAAAAGATGGAAAGAACTAACTCCATAAAGTCATACTCTGACCTCCAATCCCACAACCCCCACCACACATATTTGCTTACACATCATCATCAATACAATTTAATAAAAAGACAAAAATTAGACTATTCTTTTGAGGTTTCAAAATTGTTTGTATATGCATGCGTGTATGTGTACATCACCTATATGAGGTACCCTCAGAGGCCAGAAGAGACTGCTGTAATCTCTGGATGTGGAGTTCCAGATGGTTGAGAACCCCAACGTAGGTGGTGGGAATCAAACCTGGGTCCTCTAAATCTCTCCAGGCCCAGATGAAATAAAACTTTTAAATGCCAAACAAAAAACAAAGCCCAATTAATTTTTGGTTGGATGTAAAGGCATGTACCCATGCTCCCAGTATTTGAGAGGCTGAAGAAGGAAGATCATAAGTTCAAGACCAGACAGGATTAATATAGTAAGACATTCTCTCACCATAATCCCTACCCACCCACCCCCACTGCGAAAAAATTGTCAGCAAGTTTTGACATGTCTGTTCTGTCTGTCTAGCTAGTGATTCAGTCCTGGGTTAGGCTCCCTTCTTTCTGTTCAGGCCAATCAATGTTCCCTCTTCTGTCTTCCCTCCATGGACCTTTGTAATATAGCAACTTGATTAAGACATCATTTCTATGCCACACAATCGGCTCTTTTACAATGTACAACTCAGGGCTGGAGAGATGGCTCAGCACTCAAGAGCCCGGGCTGCTCTTGTAGGGACCCACATTCAACTTCCAGTACCCACATGGTGGTTCACAACCTTCTGTAATACCAGTTCCAGGGAATCTGATGCCCGACTCTGGCCTTTGAGGGCACCGGGCACACACATGATGCACAGACATATACACAGGCAAAACATTCGTACACATAAAGTAAAATGAAAGTTAAAATGCACAACTCGGCGGCTTTTTGTATTTAGCTGTGTGTGTGGCTTTCACAATCACCTATTTTTAGAACATATTCATCATTTCTAAAAGAAACCCCGCACCCACCAGCAATCACTCCTCACTCCCTTCCTGCCCTCCAGCTCCTGGCTATAATTACTAATTACTACTACTAATTTGTAATTGCTGCTTACGAATCCACTGTCTATCTCTGTACAATTCTCTATTCTAGGCATTTCACAAAATTAGAATCATGCAGTGTGTGGGTTCCTCTTTATTACTTTTTCCGTTTCTTCATTTAGTGTGTGTTCAAGCTTCGCCCATGTTGTGGTGTATATTAGAACTTCATGCATGGATTGTTGCATAACATACTATACTATATGGACATAGTACATTTTATTAAAACCATCCATCCGTTGATGGAATGCATTTATTTCCATCCTAGCTATTATGACTAATGCTACCAGGAGCACTCATGTACAAACATTTTCTTGTATGGATATATGGTATTCTGAATAGTATATATGTGCTGTACATACTAATGGGTTATATTTTCACACATGTGTATCAATTGCTTTGCTCATTTAGTCCCTCCCAACCATTTCTTGTCCCCACCTTTCCTGCTGGTCACCTTCCTCTTCTCAAGTAGTCATTGTATTTTCATAGTCTCTCTGTCTCTGTCTCTGTCTGTCTCTGTCTCTCTGTCTCTGTCTCTGTCTCTGTCTCTCTCTCTGTCTCTCTCTCTCTCTCTCTGAGGGTGTGTGGTATGGTGGCTAATGATACTGGGCATCTTTTTCTAGTGTCTGTATGCTTATCATCTTGTCTATTCACATTTTTTGCTTTAAAACTGGTTACTCAGTTTATGTATTTGTGCTAATTCTTTATAAATTTTGATTCTAAGTGTCATCAGATATATACTTTGCAAAAAGTGTTCCATGCTTTAAGTTGTCTTTTCAATTTCTTGCTTGGGATCCATTAGAACATACAATTTTAAAAACCTGATGAGATTAAACGTATTTATATGTTAACAATATTAAACATTATTTTATTGATAAAAAGGAAGAGAGGGGGTTTGGAGACATAGCTCAGTTGCTAGAATATTTCTTTGGCATGAATAAAGTCCTGGGTTTGTTCCCTAGCACTACAGAGAGCAATTGTAGTGGTGCACAATTATAAATTCAGCACTCCAGAGTTTGAGGCATGAGGATCAAGAGTTCAAGGCCATCCTCAGCTATGTACTGAGTTACAGGATAGCTGGGGACACGTGAAACTGTGTCTCAAATAGAAAACTAAAAAGGGAAAGATCGTTGTCAGGCATTATGCTGGATTCGTAAATAGTAGTCATAAACTTTTCTCCAGCATCCTGGGGCTTCACTGATTGGTTAGCTAGTTTTCCAGTAACACTCATGGTATCCCTGTTGTTGAATGAGTTTTAGGTCCATTTAGAGAGCAGTCGGTTAACACCAGAGTATGTGAGCCATTAATTCCCCCCTTAAGGGTATGGTGCCATACTGGCCATTGGTGTGGTTCATAGACATCATAACAATCTATGGATATTTGTCTTTAGAGCCTTCGACAAGGAAACTTCTCTTTGACACAGAGACCAGTACAGAAGACCACAACCAATCAAAACCCAGAGTCATGGAGCCCAGTCCCAGTAGATACAGTTACAAAACAACTCCCACAGCTAATGTCTACAACATTGTAGATGAAGACACCAGACAGAAGGCGAGAACCAGAGGATCAGGGAGTTTTCAGGAAGTTTGCTGTGCTGGTGTATCTTCTGGTAACAACAGAAGTTACACCCATAAAGTCTTATCAACAAGATCAAACGAGAGCTAAACAAGAATAACAAACACCAAAGAACATGGGGAACTGGACGGGGAAAAGTTCACAAGGCCCAAGCACTACGCAAAGAAGCAGGCAAGGTGGTCTTCCCCAGAGAAGAGCACACCGATTGATCATCTGGTACCAAACAGCCAGCACTGAAAACATACAAGTAACACATGGGCTGAGCAGGTTATAGTTATGAATACACACACACACACACACACACACACACACACACACAATGAGAAAAGGTTATAGATGTGAAGGAGAGTGGGGAGGGGTGTGAGAGGCTTTGGAGGGAAGAGGGGAAGGAGAAATTTACTATTATAAATTATAAAGAGAATTTTACAATTATAAACTCAAAAATAAAAATATTTAAAGGTGCATGTAGAACTGGTGAAAATGTAAAAGAAAATAACAAAAACAACAAAACAAATCACTTTTACTCAGGTATAGTAGCAATCACTTTTTAAAAAAGATTTATTTATTTATTACATGTAAGTACGCTGTAGCTGTCCTCAAACACACCAGAAGAGGGCATCAGACCTCATTACAGATGGTTGTGAGCCACCATATGGTTGCTGGGAATTGAACTCAGGACCTCTGGAAGAGCAGTTAGTGCTCCTAACTACTGAACCATCTCTCCAGTCCAGCCATCACATTTAATGTAAATACGTAGTAAAAAGGCGCCTTCTATGAGCCAGAGAGACCTTGTCTGCACCTTGATTGTGGCTTCCCCAGCCTCTGAACTAAGAAAAATAAATTTCTGTTGTTTATAAGCTGCCTGGTATATGATATTTTGTCAATAGCAACCTGAATGTACGGGACAACACTCTTGCTGAAAATCAATTGACTATAAACCAGAGGGTTTATTTCTGTACTCAAATCTATTCAATTGATCTTTATGTCTATTTTTAAGCTAGGACCTTTCTGTCTTTTTCCCATTTTTTGGTGTCTGGAGTGTGTGTGTGTGTGTGTGTGTGTGTGTGTGTGTGTGTGTGTGTGTGTGTGTGTGTTATTTGCATGTGTGTAGGTATGTATGTGTGTGCATGTGACAGCCCAAGGTTGATGTCAGGAATTATCCTCGATGCTTTTCCACATAATTCACTAGGGCAGGATCTCTCAGTCAATCCCAGAGCCCACACATATGGCTACTTCTGCTAGTCACCTTGCACTGGTGACTCTCTCTGCACCCTCTAAAACTGAAATTGCAGACTGGATGCCACGCCCCCACCCAGACTTTGCACAGGTTTCTTAGGATCTAGAATTTTAATGCTTAACCACTCAGCACTCTTTCTAGCTCCTCACTGTCTTGATTACTCTCTGCGATGAGTCTGTCTCTCTTCTCTCTTATCTGTCTCTTTGTCTTTCTTTGTCTATCTGTGTCTGTCTCTATCTCCCCCGCCCCTGTGTGTGTTTATGACAGCATCTCTATGTAGTTCAAGTTACCTCAAACCCACCTTGGACATGATAAAATTTTCTTCTTTTAAATTGTTTGAGACTTGGTTTTTCTATCTAGCTCTGGTTGACTTGATATATAACTATGCAGCCCAGGCTGGCTTCGGACTTACTGCAGCCCTCACCCTCCCATTTAGCCTTTCTCACCCTCTCTAATACTAGGATGACAGGCTTCTTAACCACACTTGCTTAACATTTTCCTTTCCTTTTGATGTTCCGCACTTCTGGGAATGGAATCTAGGATCTTACATTTGCTTGTCAAGTACTCCTTCACTATTTTGCTCTTTTGGTCCCCATTTCCAAACTTATTTTGACTATTCTGGGTCCCTTAAATTGACATATGATTTTTAAGATCAGCTTTCCAACATCCAGAAATAAAGGTAGCTTTGATTTTGCTATAGATTGTTTGAAATCTATAGCTTGGTCTGGATATTGTTGACTTTTAAACAACTTTAAGCCTCAATACAAAAATCATGAAAGATGCATTTAACGAGAGAAACGTGAGAGGTTTGGGGGGATGGCTTAGTTGATGGAGGGCCCTGCCACACAATCAGGAGGTCTTGAATTCTGATGCCTGGCAGCCACATAAAAATCTGGGATGGTGGTGGTATTGTGCATTTGTAACTCCAGCACTCAGGGAGGTTGGGGTAGTGAGAGGCAGAGAGAAGCAGGTCCCCAAAGCTCATGCTACAAGCAACCTAGACAAATGGATGAGTTTCAGGTCCAGCGAGAGACCCTGTCTAAAAAAAGAATAGATTATTATTCTATCGAATAATCGAAGGAAGACAGCCAACAGTGACTTCCGGCTTCCATACTCACTGTACTCACATGGACACACTTACACAGCACATACACCAAAATAAACTCAAGATTTATACATGAAAATCAAGGCCTAGAGTGTGGCTCTGTTGGCACAGTGCTTGCCTGGCATGAGGCAGGCCCTTTATTGGATTCCCAGCACAGAATAAAAGTAGTTCCATTTAGGAAGGCCCTACCCTCATGAGCTGGGAATGGTGGCCCAAGTTTGTAACGCTAGGTATGGGGAAGTTAACGCAGGAATGACAGAAGTTCAAGGTTATCCTTGGGTTATAAAGACAGTTTGAGGCCATCCAGGACTACTTGAAACATCTCAAATAAAGCAACTCATAAAACATCTTCAAATGAATGAATGGTGATTCATTAATACTGACTGCAAAGCTTCATTTATGCCCATCTCTTTCAAGCCCCTATTTCTTCCTAGAGTAAATGCCTTCTATTTGGTCATTTATAGGAATTTTTTAAATTATTTCATCAGGGCTGTCAACATTCAATTGTTTATATATAGTTATTTGTGGCATTTACATATAGTCCTTTTCATTTCTGTGAAAATTGGTCAGACTGGCTCCTTTTTCACTTATGGTTTTAGTAATTTGAATGCCTTTTCTTTTCTTTTCCTTTCTCAGCTTAAAAAAATCTTTGTCAACTTGATTTTTTCCAAAGAATCAACCGCTGGCTTTGTCAGTTCTCTCTGTTGCTTTTCTGCTTTTTTCCTATCTGCTCTAGTCTCTTATTCTTTCCATTGGTGTTATGGGGTTTTAAAAATTATTGCTTTATTATTTTTGAAAATATTTGTTATCATATATGTCTCTCTCTCTGTGAGTGTGTGTGTGTGTGTGTGTGTGTGTGTGTGTGTGTATGAGGGTTGCAACTGTGTGCATGTTTGTACACCATGTGTGTACATGGTATCTGAGGAGGTCAGAAACAGTGATGGATCTCTGAGAACAGATAGTTCTGGGTGGGTATCTCTGTGGATGCTGGGAAATAAACTCAGGTCTTCTGTAAGAGCAACCAGTGTGCTTAACTGAAGAGCCACCTTTCCAACCTCCCATTATTTTGTTCTTCATGATGTGTATTTGTGTGTGTTTTGGTAGGGACATGTATACTTGAGCCTGGTGTCCATGGATGAGGCCAGGAAGAGGATCCTCTGGAGCTAGAGGTGCAGGTGACTGTGAATCATCTGACATGGATCCTCAATTAGAGCAGTATGTGCTCTTAACCTCAGAACGGTCCTTCCAGCCTCTCCTCCGGGTTTTATTTGACCTTGCATTTGTTTCCTGGGGTGGGAGTTTAGGTTATTGATTTGAGAACTTTCTTTCCTTTTTTAATGTGGGTATTTTTAGCTACACCTTTCCTTCTATGCATTACCTGGTGGTATAGTGTGCAACGTTTTCATTCGCCGTAAGAATTTTCCTTACTGTCTTGTTGTCTCTTCTTTGGCCCATTGCTACTAGTGAAATTGTGTTGCTGATCTCTTTCCTGGTTACCGATCACAGGATTCAAGTTTCTTCTTGCAAGGGCACTAGTCCCATTGAGGAAGGCCCCACCCACATGAACTAACCCCTCCCCCAACATCCCAACTCCAAATACTGACACATTAAGAATTGAGGTTCAGCATATGAACTTAATAGGGATATAAACCGGTAATGCGTATGAGTAAGTCACTATTTCACTTAATAAATATACCGGCGGGGCTGGGAAGTAGCTTGGTTGGTTAAGTTCTTACCTAGCATTTGCAAAGCCCTTTGTTTGACTCCCCAGCACCACACAAACTGGGCACGATAGTACATGCCTGTAATCTCAGCATTTGGGAGACGGAAGCAGGGAAATGGTAAAATTCAAGGTCATTTTTGGCTGCATTGCAAGTCTGAAGCCAGCCTGGGATACTTGAGAGTCCATTTGAAAAAATGAGAAAAGGAAAAAAAAAACCAGGAAGCGATTAACATAGCTTTTATTATATGACAGTATTTTTCT
The DNA here is from genome assembly GCF_021556685.1 of Rattus norvegicus. NCBI lineage: Eukaryota > Metazoa > Chordata > Mammalia > Rodentia > Muridae > Rattus > Rattus norvegicus. The sequence goes on along the minus strand of NC_141554.1, from coordinate 124,953,291 downwards.
GAGTATCCTACAGATTTGGAGGTATTTAATTTCCATATAACCCTGTTTTATGTATAGGTTCTCTTCTTATCATTTATCTCAATTCTATGAGATAACAAACTATGGCAAATGAGGTTTTTGCTTAAGGTCTCATAGCTAGCAAGGGGCTCTGTGAGGCTTAAACCTAAGAGGTCTGGCTTCAGATTCCAATTTTTTTAACTGCCAAGCCACAGGAATAGGTGAATGGATGAATAGGTTTGATCAGCTCAAAGACAAGCCATTACAATTTCTAGCGTTCACTTGTTATTGGTGGGGTATATGCATCAAACGGCGAGCAAGATTTAAACACTGAATTTAAAGCCAAAAGAAATTGGGTGAGTTTAGCTGTCATTGCCTCATACCATAAACTTTGCAAGTCCGTTTTCCCACAGATGGAGGACGCAGCAAAGAGCATACATTTTCTCAAGCCTTAGCTACCACCAGCTTCCAGGCTGCTTAAAGGATACCAGATCTGAAGATATACCGAGCTGCAGCCACTAACCAAGGACTTTGGGGGAATGAGTTCTCAAATCCAACTTGGTAGACCTCCAAGGCTTTCCAAGATTGTTCTTTCTGGTGGAAGTGATAATACATATGAACACACTGAACTTGAAGCCACAGGAGGCAAACAAGAGCTCTGTTGATTGGTTCAAGGAAATGCAGACTCCAACTGGCCCCGTGGATTAGGCAGATGGTGATTGAGAACCTCGCCTCTCCTAGTGCAGAGCAGACTTGTGCCCAATGCATTCATAAATTTTGAAGAATGCTGTGCCATATTTGGTGGGAAAAAGTCATGATTTCATGAGGATTCCCTTCCCTGCGTGAGTGCACAAGTGGGGGTGGGAAGGGTTCAAAACAGGGTTCAGATCATGGGGTTCTGAGAGCTTAGGCCTGGAGGGAAAATGTCTCTCCCACTTTAGGCTAGATGTGCAGAGCCAAGAACTCACAAGACTTAAAGCCGGGGACAGAGTCAAGCTCAGGATGTGCCATGCCTAGCAGAGGTCTGGCACATTTGATTGTTCTGCCTCTCGTGTGGTAGCCATGTTAGGATGTATAGAACCAACTGAGTTTAAGACAGTAAGAGACAGGCAGATGAGGCTCAGAGACATTTTTAAAATATTTAATTATTTTTAGTTTTTATGTGTATAAGTGTTTTGCTTTTGCATATGTTTTTACACCATGTGCATGCAGAGTTTGAGGAGACCAAAGAGAATGTGTCCAATCGCCTGGACCTGGAGGTACAGATGGTTGTGAGCCACCCAACATGGGTGCTGGGAGCCAAACCTGGGTCTGGTGGAAGAACGGCAAATGCTCTTAACTGCTGTGTCACTTCTTCAACCCAGATATTTTCAGACGTGTGATGTAATTACTTATTGTGATAGAATTTACATTCTACACAAGCAAACTTGGAAGGTAGAGGTTGGATCAAGAGTTCAAGACCAGCCTCAACCATATAGCAAGTTGAAGGCTATCCTAAGCTTCCTGGGACCCTGTTTAATCCCTGCTTACTCTCAGCAAAGAATTTTACAAGTGAATATGTCTAAGTTTCTGAAGATGAGATGTCCAACCTTGTGTGTGTGTGCTCACGTATGAGCGCACACATGTGTAATTTTTAAATTTTTATTTCATGTGGATTGGTGGTTTGCCTGCATGTATGTCTGTTTTGGGTGTTGGATTCTGTGGAACTGGAGCTCCTTAGACAGTTGTGAGCTGCAATGTGAGTTCTGGGAATTGAACTCGAGTCCTCTGGAAGCCAGTGTTCTTAACTACTGAATCATTTCTCCAGCCCTCATGGCCAAGTTCTAACCAAAGTTGAGGGTCATCATAATGTTCCTGAATTAGATCTTCCTTTCCCCTCCCTTTCTTCTTCTCCCTTCACTTCACCCTCCTTTCTGGTTTTATTGAGACAAGGTCTTGCTATGTAGCCTTGGCTTGCTCACAACTCACAATGTCGAGCAGCATGGCCTCATGTTTGTAATAATCCTCCTGCCTCTGCTGCCTCTGCTGGGATTATAAACATATAGTACTAACTTCAGCTTCAAACTCAAAGTAAACTTTTGTGTGTGGGTGGGTATGGTAGGGTGTTGGGACCAAACCTAAGCCGTGTGCATCTATGGCAAGCTCTCTGCTATGGAGCTTTTTACTACTCTTTGCTCTTTGTTTTGTTTTTTAAAAGTTATTTTATGTGGATGGGTGTTTTGCCTTTGTGTATTTCTGTGCCACACATGTGTGCAGTGGCCACAGAAGCCAGAAAAGGGAGTTGTATCCCCTGCAACTACAGTAATAAATAGTTGTGGAGTTCCATTTGAGTCCTCTGTAATAGCAACCAGTGCCCTTAACTGCTTAACCATCTCTACAGCACCCCACACCATTTTGTTTGTTTGTTTTGTTCGCTGAGATAGTGTTTCTCTGTGTAATACCCCTGACTGTCCTGGAACTCCATCTGTAGATCAGGCTGGCTTGGAACTCACAGAGATCAATCTGCCTCTGCTTCTTGAGTGCTGGGATTAAAGGTGTGTGCCACCATGGCCAGCAGTACCCACATTTTCCTAAAATGGTCAAAACTGAAACCTTCATCACAAAAAAAGTCAGTGGAATCATTGTGAGATAGGGCTAGACTAAATAGCTCCTACTGGACTAGTTCATTTTGTTAAATACCAGTGTTCTATTCATATCACTGGGTCAATCAATACTGATCAATGACCAACAGGAAGCCTGGAAATGTGCCCTTTGACTTCATACAGTTGATTAAACTCTTGGGGAATGCTTTTGCATTGTTGTTCTTACAATACACATTATTGAATAGGTAATAACCCATCTTATATCAACAGTTTATTCTATGTGTATTTATTTATCTGTGCTGTTTTTTATTAGATGATCTGCAATAGCAAAAATGTAAGTAGTCTGTGTAAACAAATTTTCCTAAAACTTCAGGAATCTTGTATGGATTTATGATCAAACTTATGGTAATTAATTTTTTAAATATATTTTCATTAGTTCTTTGGAAATTTCATGTAGTATATTTTTTAAGAAGCATAGGACACTTCACAGGCATCCTCAAATAATACTTTGAGGCAGTAGAGTTCCTAAGCCTTAACTTTTTTTTTTTTTTGAAGCTGGGGACCGAACCCAGAGCCTTGCGCTTGCTAGGCAAGCGCTCTACCACTGAGCTAAATCCCCAACCCCTCATGTAGTATATTTTAATAATACTTATCCATCTTTCCCCAATTTCCTCACAGATCTGCCCCCACCTTTCCTACCCTTTATGCCATGGCAGTTTATTTAAATCGATAATTTCTGACATTGGATTTGAGAACTAATATTTTTACTGCTATCCCTGCTGAAGCCTGATGCATTCCCTTAGGGAAACTGGAGAGGAGATGGTTTGTAAGTATTCTATTATGAATGTTGAAAAGCTTGACTTCTGCTCTCACTTTCACAGACTGTAACAGGGCCTACATTGAGGTAGGCTGGGAAGCCATTTGTAGCAAAACCCATATCACGCCCAGGAAACAGCTTTGGCTCTTTGCCAATTTGTCACAAAATGACTCTTTCAAGTCCCCAAGTTCAGAAATAAGAAGTGTGTCCTCAGGTAACCTGCATGGCACCTGTTGAGCCTCTATGTCATGCAGCAAACAAAGGCTACATGAGGTCCCCATCATGATGGCAGACTGATGCATATGGTATGAAAATATGGTCGGTATTTATACCTTATCTGATGTGCTGACTAGCTTTAGGCCAAGTTGACAATGTGCTAGAGTCATCTGAGAGGAGAGCCTCAACTGAGGAAATGTCTCCATTAAGATTGGTGTAGGCAAGCCTGTAGGGCATTTTTTTTATAGATGATTGATGTGAGAGATGTCATTCCACTGTAGGTGGGGCCACCCCTGGGCAGGTGGCCCTGGGTTCCATAAGAAAACAGCTGAGTAAGCCATGAGGAGCAAGCCAGTAAGCAGCACCTCTCCATGACTCCATGATCAGCTCTTGTCTTCAAGTTCCTAACTTCCTGTCCTGTCTGCCTTCAATGATGAACAGTTATGTGTGGAAGTAGAAACCAAATAAACACTCTTCTCCCCAACTTGCTTTTTGGTCATGGTGTTCTATCACAGCAATAGAAACCCTAACTAAGACAATGGGCCAGATTCCATGTATACTTGAAGCAAGGTATTTTTGGATCTGCATACTTTAGAGATCTGTTCAAAGATAGGTCCCTGGCCCATGGGAACTAATGATTCTAAGTTTAGAAACCTACCCCTCCCTGCCCTCCACACACGCACATTTATGCTCTCTCTCGGGGTTGGATGACAGCTCATACCCACCTCTGTGACTTTTTTTTTTTTCATTTGGCATTTTCCTATTTCTGGTTACTGGTGCTTCCGTCATTGAAGTCTCAACTTAGCTATCATCACATCAGTAAAGTCTCACTGGATTGCCTGAGTCTCACTTAAGATACTCATTCCTGAGGGTCAAAGGGCATGGTCTCTTTATAACTTCTCTGTACTGTAATAGCCAGACTGTCTTTCCATGCCCTTCCCCTATCCATGTCTGGATCCTTCATGTAATTTGCTCAGCTCACAGAAAGTGCTCTCTAAATCCTTATGAAATAAATGGATATACATAAGCTATCTCTCTCTCTGTCTCTCTCTGTGTGTGTCTCTCTCTGTCTCTCTCTGTGTGTGTCTCTCTCTGTCTCTCTCTGTGTGTGTCTCTCTGTCTCTGTCTCTGTCTCTGTCTCTGTCTCTCTCTCTCTCTCCCCGAATCCTAACTGTATCTCTCAAGTTTCCCTCAGCTGGTGCCTGGCATTACAGCTCATTTTAAATGGCATGGCTTCCTTATGCAGCTTCACCAATTAGCTACGCGTCAATATGCCCCAAGGTGATGGGATATACTTTACAAAGTATGCGTGACTCGAGCAGTCAAGTCCCCCCAAAAAGTATGCCAAAGTCAATGGCTACAATTTTTAATTGTTTCCAACAAGAACAATATACCATGACTAGTTACTTTGAGGTCCTTCCTGGCCAGGTAACTATAAAGCTATGTGTTCTAGTTTGCTTTCCTGTCGCTGTGATAAACACCATGACTAAAAGCAACTTAGGGAGAAAAGGGATTCCCTCAGTTTACACTTCCGGGTCACACAACCATCAGTAAAGGAAGTTAGAACAGTAATTCAAGAAAGATCTGAAGCAGAAACCACAGAGAAATGCCAGAAACCACTGGCTCCCTCACTGATTTCTGACCAGCTGTTTTCTCAAATGGCTCAGGGCTGCCTCCCAAGGGTGGTACTACCCCTAGTGGGCTGGACATCTATGTCAGTTAGCAATCATGACAACACATCACAGGTAATTCTTTAGTTGAGATTCCTTTTTTCCCAGGTGTCTCTAGGTTATGCCAAGTTGACCGGCAAAACAAAACAGGACACCAGTCACTTATTTACTCAAGGTACTTAAACTCTATCTGCTAGGGTAGATAAAATACCTGACCAGGTGATTGAAATGTAGATTCAACTTTGAAAGGAAGGAAGCAGGCTCCTTAGAGATGCCGCTTGCCTATTTGAAATACTTAGCAGAGGGCTAGGGATATAGGTCGTTTGATTTAGTGCTTACCTAGTTTGCATGAGTTCAGCCCCAGCACATTATAAATGGGGTATTTTGACACACACACCTGTGTGATCTCAGCATTTGGGAGGTAGAGGCAGGAAGTCTAAAAGTGTAAGGTTATCCTCAGCCACATAGGGAGTTCTGAGCCAGCTGGGGATACATAAGATCCTGGGGTGTGGGGAGGGGTAACCCAAAATATTTAGTTGCAAGGATGAGGTCAGGGGAATTAGCTGGCTTTTGTGAGACCTCATAAAATACCATCTTGGTGATTTTAGTAAGACCCACTGCCAGTTCCTCACCTTTGCAATTTAAACCCCTCAGTCTCAGAAAGTTTACTTAATGCCAAATACACACCAACCGAAGCAGAGTACCAACTGACTAGTTTTCCAAAAACCATGCCCAACACCAGAGGCAAAAAACCTTTGAGTGCAATGGTGATAGATTTGGGCATATGAACATTTCAATCTCTTTACACAGAATTAACTATAAACAAAATTAATGACTTCGGATGAATATCCACATGAAAAGGCCTTATAGGAGGAAACAAGAGAAAGATAAGCGTCTCACCGTGAAAGCCTGCAAAAGGCATGCATGCGGAATTCAGGAAAGGAAGCATCACAACTGGCCAGTAACTGAATCTCTCAGTCCTCCTTTCTGCTGCCAGCTGTGTGCAGTGTGCGTTCACCTGCTTGCCAAGCTCAAGATATCATATTGATACCTTGAAATCAGTCACGGTGAGAGTATTTACACCACAGAAATCAGCAAGGGATGTGGAGTAGGCTCGTTGTTTGTTTCTTGGAAAGCTGGCTATTAAATATTTACTGGTTCGCTACTGTATGCAGTCAATCACTGCCTCTCATCTGGACCTTTCCCAAGTACACTAAAATGGACTCACGTCTTCTGTCCTATCAGTGTCTTCAAAGACACTCTGACCCCTACATACTTCTGCTTTCCTCCACAGCCAACTATATGTACTGAATCCCTTTGTTCATTTCCTAGTCTTTCTTCGAGACGCTGAAGTAGTTTGGGGGTTACCATCCCATCTCTGAAACAGCTATTGCTGATCTGAAGGACCTCCAAGAAGCTGGGATTTTATTTTATGGATACTTCTTATCTTCATTGACCCCACTCTCATCCCCCACCCCTGTGTGTGCATGTGTGCGTGCTTGTGTGTGTGTGTGTGTGTGTGTGTGTGCATGTGCGTGCATGCGTGTGTGTTTCTGGGTGTGGAAACCAAGGACTCTCATGCTAGGCAAGCGCTGAGCCACAACCCAGTCCTACCTCTACCCCAGGATTTTTCACAGCATTCAATTCTGTTGATTATTACGTCTTGAAATGCTCTCCTACTTGAGTTCCGATGACATATGACCTTGACTGTCTTCCGGTTTCTGTCTTTTCAGGTTCTGCTATTTCCACTTCGATTTCCTTTACTTTCTATGTGGTGCTGGATGTAGAACCCAGGGCCTCCTTCGTGCAATGCATTCTCTCAGCCCAGCTTTATCTTCAGCCCCTGCTTCTGCTTCTAAGTATTGGCATTTTCCAGAAATTAGTCTTCAACCTTCTCTATTCTCCCCCTAGGTAATTTTATCCATTCATGTGGACTTAAATACCACATATACACCAATAATTTTCAAATTTATATCCCTCCCTGTAAGCTGGAATTTCCTACTCGATGTTCTCCCCTCAAGTGTCACAAAAGTCCCTACGTTGACATCTTTGTCTCCCTTACCCTCCTCATCACCAAATCTAGGTTGATTTTACTTGCTCTTTGTTGTTTGTTTGTTTATTTATTTTTTAAAGATTTATTCATTTATTGTATATGAGTACACTGTAGCTGTCTTCAGATACACCAGAAGAGGGCATCAGATCCCATTACAGATGGTTGTGAGCCACCATGTGGTTGCTGGGAATTGAACTCAGGACCTCTGGAAGAGCAGTCAGTGCTCTTAACCACTAAGCTATCTCTCCAGCCTCTTAAAGATTTATTTATTTATATCTCCAGCCCCTTAAAGATTTATTTATTGATTATAAATACAATGTAGCTGTCTTCAGACACACCAGAAGAGGACATCAGATCTCATTACAGATGGTTGTGAGCCACCATGTGGTTGCTGGGATTTGAACTCAGGACCTCTTGAAGAACAGTCAGTGCTCTTAACCTCTGAGCCATCTCTCCAGCCCTTGTTTGTTTATTTTGCTTTGGTTTTGAGACAAGGTTTCTCTATGTGTATCCCTAGCCATCCTAGAACTGGCTCTGTAGACCAGGCTGGCCTTGAACTCAGATATCCTCCTGCCTCTGCGTTTGATGTGCTCTGATTGATTCACGGCTCGAGGCACCACCACCCAATTTACTTTCTAAATATCCCCCAAATGTCTTCTCTCATCTGCATGTCCATGACTCTGCCTGAGCCTCCATGATTGCTCAGCTAGATTGTCCCAATAGCCTTCCTGTATAGTCTTCTCCCTTTAGTCCACTCTACCCTGAAGCCAAGGATGTTCAAAACATGACTGGTGTCCTAAGCCCTCCTCCTGCTAGTAAGCTTCCTATTGCTTTCACAGATGGTTTGGTTTTTTGTTTTTCCAGTAGTAGAGATTGGACCCAGTATTCCATGAACAGTTAGAAAGCATTCTTACATAGAGGCCTTATATCCAAAATATACAAAGAACTCAAGAAGTTAGACCGCAGGGAGACAAATAACCCTATTAAAAAATGGGGTTCAGAGCTAAACAAAGAATTCACAGTTGAGGAATGCCGAATGGCTGAGAAACACCTAAAGAAATGTTCAACATCTTTAGTCATAAGGGAAATGCAAATCAAAACAACCCTGAGATTTCACCTCACACCAGTGAGAATGACTAAGATCAAAAACTCAGGTGACAGCAGATGCATGCGAGGATGCGGGGAAAGAGGAACACTCCTCCATTGTTGGTGGGATTGCAGACAGGTACAACCATTCCGGAAATCAGTCTGGAGGTTCCTCAGAAAATTGGACATTGAACTGCCTGAGGATCCAGCTATACCTCTCTTGGGCATATACCCAAAAGATGCCCCAACATATAAAAAAGGCACGTGCTCCACTATGTTCATCGCAGCCTTATTTATAATAGCCAGAAGCTGGAAAGAACCCAGATGCCCTTCAACAGAGGAATGGATACAGAAAATGTGGTACATCTACACAATGGAATATTACTCAGCTATCAAAAACAACGACTTTATGAAATTCGCAGGCAAATGGTTGGAACTGGAAAATATCATCCTGAGTGAGGTAATCCAATCACAGAAAAACACACATGGTATGCACTCATTGATAAGTAGCTATTAGCCCAAATGCTTGAATTACCCTAGATGCCTAGAACAAACGAAACTCAAGACGGATGATCAAAATGTGAATGCTTCACTCCTTCTTTAAAGGGGGAACAAGAATACCCTTGGCAGGGAATAGAGAGGCAAAGATTAAAACAGACACAGAAGGAACACCTTCAGAGCCTGCCCCACATGTGGCCCATGCATATACAGCCACGCAATTAGACAAGATGGATGAAGCAAAGAAGTGCAGGCAGACAGGAGCCGGATGTAGATCGCTCCTGAGAGACACAGCCAGAATACAGCAAATACAGAGGCGAATGCCAGCAGCAAACCAGTTCAGTGGTTACTGAACTGAGAATAGGACCCCCGTTGAAGGAATCAGAGAAAGAACTGGAAGAGCTTGAAGGGGCTCGAGACCCCATATGAACTACAATGCCAAGCAACCAGAGCTTCCAGGGACTAAGCCACTACCTAAAGACTATACATGGACTGACCCTGGACTCTGACCTCATAGGTAGCAATGAATAGCCTAGTAAGAGCACCAGTGGAAGGGGAAGCCCTGGGTCCTGCTAAGACTGAACCCCCAGTGAACTAGATTGTTGGGGGGAGGACGGCAATGGGGGGAGGATGGGGAGAGGAACACCCATAAAGAAGGGGAGGGGGAGGGATTAGGGGGATTTTTGCCCGGAAACCGGGAAAGGGAATAACACTCGAAATGTAAATAAGAAATACTCAAGTTAATAAAAAAAATTTTAAAAAAAAGCATTCTTACCCTTAGTTCCGATCCAGACTTTAAAGATTAAAACAATGCAATGCCCTTGAGCCCTGCCCGATCTTGCTGTCTGTCTCCTCCACTACAGGCCCTGAGACTTCACCCACATCAGCTTTCTATCAGCTCTCTACCACTGAGCCCCAGCAGCATCCCCGGATCTTTCTGTGTTCTTGAACAAAGACTTATACATATGCTTGCTTTACCTGGAATGTTTTTGCTGTTCTTCTTGTAGACTTCAGATCTCAATTCAAACATTACTTCTTCCATGCAGACTTATATACTAAACTACCAGACCTAGTTTCATCAGTCTTTAACTCTTTCTCCACTGACATCTACTCTCAAGGTACCCAAAACATCTACTTCCCCCTTTTGTTTGTTCATTCATTTATTTACTTATGTTAAATTTGTATTTACTTATTCTGGCGGGGGGTGGGGATGAACATGCCACAGTGCATATGTGGAGCGTTTAACATATTGGCCTTTTGAGGGTAGCTAAGATCTAGCTATATTAATGGGGTATCTTGATGTTTTGATACATGTATGCATTTGTGTAAGTTCAGGTAAACACACACATTTTGAATGATAAATATCAACTGTTTATCATACAATTATGGTGAGAACTTCCAAAATAATTTCCTTTATCTTTGTGAGATGTATGGTACATTATTATTATCTATAGAAACACCACTGCATAATAACACAACAGAGATTTCGGGAGGCGTTGCTGTGGATTTAATCCAGAGCCTAATGCATGTTAGAAGAAAGCTCTGTTACTGAAATGCATTCCTAGCTCTGGAGTTCTTTTCTTTTTAGAATTTTTTTACTATGTTTTTAGACAAAGTCTCATGTAGCCAAGGTTGGCCTTCAACTTGCTGTGTAGTTAAGAATGATCTTATTTTTTAATACTTTTTTAGATTTATTTATTATATATAAGTATACTGCTGTCTTCAGACACATCAGACCTCATTACAGATGGTCGTGAGCCACCATGTGGTTGCTGGGATTTGAACTCAGGACCTCGGGAAGAGCAGTCTGTGCTCTTAACCACTAAGCTATCTCTCCAGCCTCTTAAAGATTTATTTATTTATATCTCCAGCCCCTTAAAGATGTATTTATTGATTATAAATACAATGTAGCTGTCTTCAGACACACCAGAAGAAGGCATCAGACCTCATTACAGATGGTTGTGAGCCACCATGTGGTTGCTGGGATTTGGACTCAGGATCTCTGGAAGAGCAGTCAGTGCTCTTAACCACTGAGCCATCTCTCCAGCCCGAGGATGATCTTGAACTCCTGATTTTCCTGCCTTCACTCCCTAGTACTGGGATTACAGGTCTGCACCCCATGCCTAGCTTTAGAGCATCTTACTTCTTCTAACTGTAACTTAGTACCCAGTTTATTGGCCTTTCCGCATCCCCCCCCCTTCTAATGCACATTAAGTATCACCCACTGCTGGATCTTGCCCATAATCCCAGCACTCAAGTAGCAACAGGAAGATCAGACATTCATGATCAGGAGGGAGAGATGGCTTATCTGTAAGGAATATTTGTTGCTCTTGCTGGGAGCCTAAGTTTTGTTCCTATGTTTAACTTTAACAGTCTGTAACTCTAATTCCAGGGGATCCAACACTCCCATGGCCTCTGAGGACTTCTGCACAATATGGAATACACTCACACAGATACATACATACACATACATAAAAATAAATATTTAAAAAATTCAATGTTATAATTCTATTTCATTCTTAAAAAGTTCACGGTCATAGGGCTTCACCTTGATGATGTCATCTATTCCTAATCAATTCCTCAAGGCCTCACCTCTAAACAGCATGCTAGGGTTACATTTACACCTTCTCAATATCTCACAAAGGGGACTATATTTCAACATAAGTTTTTGAATGGGACAAGCACAGCAAATAGCATCCTGAGACCTGTCACTGTACTTGGGAGGACTGACTGCTTTAATCAGTCTCTGCTCCAAATTCCTTTTCCCTTAGCTGAAGGCAGAGTGACCTTTTCAAATTGCAAATGGGCTCCTGTCACTTCCTCATTCCAAACTCAAAGCTCCTCATCATCACAGGGAAGGGACCGTTTCTCCAGCAGGTTCAGGGAGCACAGCATCTGGGTATCATGATATCCTTTCTAGAATGCCATGAAATAATCAATATCTTAAATTAGACCACATGAAATAAAATGACTTTTCTATAGGACACTTCTGTGAACGGAAAATATGTCTACATGATGTGCATGCAATATAAAAATCATAGCCACCAGCACAGATGTCCATGGAAAAATAAACTGTTGAACTAAGCATGATCAGCACTTGGATTGTCTGTCTAACATTCATTTGCTACTCATTTGTTCGTTTTGTGGCTCGCTAGCTGATAAGTACGACATCTCTCAAATGTTGAGGAAAGATTTACATTAATTTAAAAAAAAGAGAGAAAATTCTACCCGTTAACTTTATTTTTTCATTTGCTTTAGAGCATCTCATTTGTGTCAGGCACACATCGAGATACTGCATGGGCGCTCTCCTTAGACAGCACATCCTGAGTACCTCTATTCTGGGGCAAAAAGCCCAAGCCATTCGCTATCACTAACAGTTCTTCTAGACGTGGTCCCATCTTATCTTGCAGTCTCTAAAGCCATTGGTTCCTTGTCCGACCCCTTCTGTTTAAGATCTGGAATTTCTTAAATATTCTCTTCCTCTCTTTTATTTCTTTATTTTTCTTTTCTGTACTGAAAAACAAACTCAGGGCTCCCGCACGCTGACACTGAATTATATCCACAACCTGGACTCCTTCCTTTCTTCCTTTCTTTCCTCCCTTACTTTCTTTTTATTTTCCCAATTTTTATGCATCAGTGCATGTTTGTGTGTATGCGTGTGTGCATGCAAGTGCACTTGTGCCACAGCACAACTGTGGGGGTTAGCGGAGAACTCTCGGGAGTCAGTTCTCTCTTATGACCTCATGGAATTAATTGAGGTTGTTAGTGCCTCTACTTGTTCACCCATCCAGCTGACTTCCTTATTTATATCCTTCTTTAAAGGGTGTGTGTGTGTGTGTGTGTGTGTGTGTGTGTGTGTGTGTGTGTGTGTAGTGTGTATTTGCTGTGGTGTGCGTGTGGCAATCAGAAGACCAAATGTAACACTACATGCTCTCCTTCTACTATGTAGATCCCAGTATTGAACTCAGGGTTAGAGGAGCCTTCCTTTATCTGCTGAGCCATCAATGTGGTCCGTCCTGTCCTTAAGCAAACTTTTATTATGATCTAAGATAGGGTGTCTTGTAACCGGGGCTGACCTTGAATTCACTATGTAGTTGATGATGACCTTGGACTTCTGACCCTCTGCTTCACCTTCAAAGTGTTGGGATTTATAAGTACAGGCCACCATGCCTGTCTTTCGCAACCCTGGGGTCACTGGAGCCCAGGCCTTTGTTATGCAAGCACTCTACCAACTGAGCTATATCCTCAGTTCCAAACTGCCTCCCTTATAACCTGTCAGATAACACGTGGCATGTGCCACCATGCTCAGCTTTTTTGTTTCCTTTTGTTTGTTTTTGGTTTTCAAGACAAGGTTTCCCTGTGTAGCCCTGGCTGTCCTAGATCTAGGACTATAGACCAGGCTGGCCTTGAACTCAGAATCTGCCTGCCTCTACATCCTGAGCACTGGGATCAAAGGCATGCACCACCACCATCTGGCTCTCACCCCTACCCTATCCCGTATTAGCAACCCACCTGTGATTGCTGCAAAGCTTGGCTGTGACTGTTGGATCCAATTAGGACCCAATTCCTATCTAGCAGCAGAGCCATCTCCCCTCTCAGGCAGAAGAGAAACTGTAGATTGCTCCAGCTTCCTAAGAAAAGTAGAAATATAAAAAGAGTTTATTTAAATGCTTCTGTTAATTTCTTGACTCTGCAGCCTTTGACTGAATACCTGTTCAACACTGCGCTGTGCTGGGCCTTGGTAGCCAGGGTGTCACAGGGACACCACAATATACATGTGCATACGTTCATGTAGTGCCTGCGAGTTCAAAAAATCATCTTCACAAAAAGCCTTCTCACAAAAAGCCTTCTCACAAAAAGCCTCTCCCCTCCTCCTTTAAAAAAGTAATGAATACAGAATTTCACTTAGCCCAAGCTTGCCATGAACTTGACCTGTAGCTGGAATAACCTTGAACATGCTTTCCCCTTCTGAAGTGTTGAGAGCGTAAGCCTGTAGGATATACTACACCTGATTCATGTGATGCTGGAAATCAGATCCAGGGCTTCCTGTATGCTAGGCAGATGCTCTACCAACTCAATTAACTCTGCCCAGCCTCTCCCCCCTAACCTCTGCTCTTCTTTTTGTTTTTAATTTCCTGAAGTTTTGGGTTTTCTTATCAAGAAAGGAGGAGAGGAGGAACAAAACTTACCAGCTGATCACTTATGATTATCTCTTCTCTCCTCAGTCTTTCTGCGTTCCTGTGCCTGAGAAGATAACCCAGACCAAAGACTGCGCAGCACAGATTCAAGCTTCCCAAACTTCTGTAGAACTGAGCGGTCTTTGTAGAGGCGGGCAGCAGGTAAGGAAGAAAGGAAGGAACAAAGGCATTGTGGGAGATTTGGATTACATACTCTATCGAAGGCTAGGAGGTCCTGCAATGGAAAGAGATCTTGTTCAGGTTCTCAGCCCCTCTAGGGATAGGCAGTTGAGTGTGCCACTTCAGTAGGGCACCAAGGTATCTGTACTCAAGTGTCCCCAGTGCTGTGAGGCCTTGTGTAGGATGTGTGTGTAGCGGGTAGAGGCAGGCAGGACTCCTCACAGGATCCCCTCAACCCCATTATGGCCCCCACCCAGCTTAACCCTCTTGGTACCAGCTCTTAAGTCTGTTTTCAGCCAAAATCCCATGCCAGTATCAGAGCTTGGCCTGTGCCCTTTGTCGTCTACCACATGGCAGCCTTTGTCAGGGAAGACTCAGGGCTACCTACTGGAGGCCTAGCCTAGAAGCAGCCAGCGCCTCCGATTCCCCACCCCCATCCGGTTGAGGCCCAAGCCTTAAAGCAGTTCCTCAATTTTAGTCTTGGCTTTATGTGTTTGTGCTATATAACAGTCCAGGGCCCCTAGGCCTTCCCCAAGTGTTCCTGGATGTCTCAGAAATTACAGCTGATTCTCTTCCTTGATACTATCACCCACCCTGTGGTCTCTGATTGTTCTAGGCCCTTCTCTTTAGCCCACTCTTTTGAGTATCTAGAACAGTGATGGAACAGAGATCACTTAATGGGATCCCATTTTAGGCACCGGAGACAGAGAGTCTTTGTGCTCAAGGTGTATTCATTACTTGAAGAGCTCCCTGAGAATGTGAGAAGCATTCACTGCCAGGTACAAGGCAAGACCTGGGCAGTTCTTTTGTGGACACTTTGGTTCCCTACTTCCGTTCTCCTCATACTTTCTAGGCCTGGCCTTTGTGTGAGATCCCTCTTCCTGGCGCGCTCTCTCTCTCTCTCTCTCTCTCTCTCTCTCTCTCTCTCTCTCTCTTCTGCTGTTCCCTCCGAGAGAGAGAGAGAGAGAGAGAGAGAGAGAGAGAGAGAGAGAGAGAGAGAGAGGAGACCTAAGATCCTATCATTCCGAGGGGTCAGCTCTACAAGTTCATCAATCACATAGAACCAACAAAGAGCCAATCCCAAGACAGAGAGAAGGGGAGAAGGGTAGACTTCAAAGCTAGGGAGGTGGGGAACATGCTGGGGAAAGAACCAGCAATAGCAGTTGGCTCAGAGAAAAAGAAGAGCGTGCAAGCATGGTTCCAGCTTTTGGATGTTATGAGCTGTCCCAGGTCAGCCATTAGTCCTGGGCTGAATTAGTATTGAGGGGCGATTGGAACTGGACAGAATGATTACCCCTCCTGTATCTCCATCAACAGAGCTAGAGGCCTTCAGTTCCCATCCTTAGACTCCCTTCTGTCTCCCTAACCTAAAAGGTGGATTGCTCTTCATACTGAGAGCAGGGACCAGAGTGGGACCAGTGAGTTCAGTTTTTATTAGGTACAGGAATGGGGAGCTGGGCTCCATGGAAATTACAGCCTACTGTGATGGAGGCTTGGGCACCTCAGGACAGGAGAGATGTCCTCCACAAGTCACAGCTCAGTTGTGGGGCTGCAGTGCAGCTCCCCCATTAATGCTCCATTTCTAAGCTGTAATGTGGTGGCGCTGCAGGTGCCGCAACCCCTGCCCTTCCATCGCCCCTCCCCAACCCAAGGAGATAACCTGGTTAGTTAGGGTGGACTACAGGGAAGCACTGAGACTCCAGAGGCCAAAACTCCCATGCAAGCACCCAGGGTTCTCAGTGGGGAGCACAAGGGGTTATGGGGGCTGGGAAAAGAAAGAGGACTGCAGATCTCAGCCTAGGAGCAGAGAGAGGGAGGGGGAGGGGCTGGGACACCCTTCCAGCCTCAGGTCTGGGGGCTCAGGGATATGAGGGAAACAGAGGTGAGTGTGTGTGTGTGTGTGTGTGTGTGTGTGTGTGTGTGTGTGTGTGACAATTCAGCAGAGGTCGGGACGTACCACGGAGCCCAGTAGCGGCAGGGAGGGGGGGCGGAGGACGTGGTCACCGAGGGGAGCCCCCGCCCCCTTCACAGAGGCCGAGACTCCGGTTGCAGAGAGAACTGGAACTGGGCTCGCCCTAGGGGAAGGCAGCGCGGCCAATCCGTCCCCTCCCCACACCTACTTTGAGGGGGTGGGTGATAGAGGAGAGGTTGGGGTTGGAGCAGCGGTGAGGGGGCCCCTCCCTGGCACCTCCCTCCACCAGACTTGGTCGCGCCCGAAGTGTAACACTTTCTCTTTGTCGGAGGAGCTCTTCTGTTTCCTGTGCAGCAGCTCCCGTTGTGGAGGCACCCGTAGCAGCCCTGGCGGACCAAGGAGCGATGGCAGCGGCCGATATAGCTCGCCAGGTGGTGAGTGTGGAGCTTGGGTACCAGTTCCCGGACTAGGGGTTGAGGGTGTGGAGCTGGGGACGGCCAAGCAGACTTGGCTGCGGCTCGGCTACCACCGCTACCACGAGGAGGGCAATGGGGTAGCATCCAGGAGCAGAGGGGCAAGGCGGGACTTTTTGCTCCTGGGGTCAGCGGCTCAGTCTACTCTCCCTCCAGCATGTCCTGGAGACTGGTGGTGGCGGGAGGGTCGGGGGCAGTTGGAGAAGCATACTGGCGGGCAGCTGAACTTGCATCGCGGGAGAGAGCTGCAGTGAGCGCCTCCGCCTCCCTTGCTGCAGCTGCGGCCCCGCCGCTGGGGCGTTGCCGAATGAATGGCAGCATGGGTCGAGAGCCCTCCGGGGCCCCTGTCCCCTTAGCTTGGGAGCGCCCGTACCCCAGCTGCCTGCTGGGACTCCAGCTTGTTCAGCAAGAGGGGCGCGGAGCTGGGGGTAGCCCGGGACCTAAGGCAGAGTGTGGTGAGGGGGGCGGGGAGATGACTGGCTGGAGTAGGGTTTCTCCATATGCATTACATATGTGACTGCGTCTGTATGTGTATCAGCGTGTGCGCATATATGTGCATGTGCGCCCTCCTGCCTTCCCCGTGGCGGGGTTATGTGACCCTGAATGAGTCGGCCTGTTTCGGTGTGCTCACCTCTACGGTGTGTGTTCCTGTGTTCAAATGCTGTGTCCACTTGTGCTGTGTCCCGCGGGCTCCCATTTGTGTCTCTGTGGAAGGGAAAGAGGGGTGCAGTTCATCCCGGCCTGTAGGTGGCTGATTGTGTATTTTGGCACGTTTCTGAGCGGTTCCCTGAGCGTCTATCTTGGGTTCAGTGGACATGGGCTTATATACTAAAACCTGTGGCGCTCACCTCTTTCTGTAGAGACCGATGAAAACAGTGTGAGACTTGCAGAAGCGGTGTTCTCTCTCTCTCTCTCTTTCGGTAGCGATCAACTCTGGAGGGGAAAAAATCATTTCAAAAACTAAAGTTTTCCAGTCTGGGATGTGCAGAGTAATCATACCCAGGAACCCGAGGTTCCATGTTTGTTTGTTTTAGGTCCGAAGTTTGGTTACAAAGGGAGATGAAAAGTGGTGAGAACAATGGCCCCAGCACAGCAGCAGGATAGGCTGAGTCAGAATGAGGTACAAGGCAGCCAGGCCGAGCCCACTACCCCAAATACTGCTGCATGAAAAATGATAACCCTGTAAGCTCCCATTTATTTAGAGAGGCAGCCTGTGCAATGTGACTCCTGTGCAAAAGCGGGGAGTGGGAAGCAGCCTCTGGGGAGTTGGTGTAATTGCAATTGATTTGTTTTCTAAATCCAAATCTAGAATCTGATAGCATTTTCTCTACAGATAAAGAAGTTGATTCCATTTCCTGTCTGGCTTTGGAAGGACAGGGTCGTTTAATCGAGACCCAATCTACCCTGTGGACTTCCCAGCCCAGAGTTCTTTATGCAGCCATGGTGTAGAAGGTAGAGGCAGATATGAGACGCTGCTTGATGATGGAATTTGAGAGATTTCTCAAGATTGACACCGTGATATTTGCTGCTTCTAGTGTTTTGAAGACAACCAGGGTGATTTTCTTATCTGCATTTTAAACATGCTATAGTTTTAAGAGGATGGATCTGTTTCTTTAGGGACCAAAAAGAAATAACACCAATGATTTTTTTTTCTTGCTCTAGTGAATTTGAAGTGATCTGCTCTCATCAGCCTCCCTTGCTTGGATTAGGATTTTGAGGCTGATGTTGGTGAGGGAGAACATCCCAGAAGGTTGCTTCACTTAGGCACAGCTCAAACAATCCAGAGACTACCTTTGTTCTGTAGATGGGGAGGGTAGCAAGGGATGGTTTGGGGTCCCTTGATTGCTTTGGGGTGACTCCAGTTTGTTCTGGCTGGCCTTACCACATTGTATACTGAAAAACATAATTGTATGGCAAATTCTGGAGCAGCCCAAGCATTTGAGACTTTGTTATCATGATAAATGGGTTTCTGGGAAAACTGACGTCACTCTCCATGCTTCCCCCCACCCCCCAAGCCAGTGAAGCTCTTATTTATGTGTCATTTGTCTCTCTGCTTTCCTTTGTGTCTGCAAAAAGTTGTAATTCACCAGGAGAGGCTGGAATTAACTCAAGAGACTTTGGGTAGCTGCTTGCTCTGGTTTCTTCAAAGGAATATATGCCTAGGGTTTGGGAAGAGAAGACCACGTTCTTGGTAGCAAGCTTAGAAGTTCTTCTTAGTAAATTCTGAGGCAGGACGAGTGTCTTGGTAAGTGTGTTTCAGTGTCTTCACGGATTCAGTGGAGGGTCACTGTTGTCAAATATTGTGAGTGGTAAAACTGCCGTGGCAGTTGCTCAGTAGGGCCTACATTTGGGTATGTATGCCCCTTGGAAATTTATAATTCAGTCGCATCCCATCTGAGTGAACCCTAGGGAGGATTCTGCATGACAGCACTCTACATGAGTACCTGTTTGACTGATGTGAAGGGTACTATACGGCCAGCCCTGGTCAACAATACCAAAAGAAAGTAGCACACAGAGTTTATCTCTTTCAAGTTCTAGCCTAGTTGGAGGCACAAATTGTGATGATGAAATAGAGAAGTAACAACAGATCCCTGGTGTGTGTCCCACCTATGAGGTGACTTGCACTGTCAATGCTCTGTATTTAGAGAGGTTATGTGACCTAGGAGGGTATAGTGCAGTCACCAAAAGCTCTGTCTCTTGGCTCAATGTTGCAGTTTTAGTTCAAGACCGTAAGTACTGCGCTTGCACAAATAACACCCACAGTGAGAACAGTGTTGCTTCTTCCAGTTATATAGTCTGTCAAGCCATTGCCCCAATGGACAATTTTGCAAGGACACCAAAAGTTGTCATAGCTAGGGTTGGCCTGGAGCAGCTGTCCTCAAGTTTCTACTTGCCATTGGGAAGAAGACTGCTTCTGTATTCTGGTCTAACAATTAGTGACAATTGTCTACTACATCTTTTGTTTGTTCGTTCGTTTGTTTGTGTTGAGACAGACTTTCACCTGTCAGCCATGGTTACCCTGGAACGCCTGTTCCATCTCTGGAGATGGTTTCCCTCTTGAAGCTCCTCCTTAATTCTTAATCACTAAAAGTAATAATTGTACCCCCCCAAAATAAAAGAAAAAGAAAAAAGAAAAACTAAACCCCATAGATCTACCTGAGGATATAGTGCTGAAGAAAGTTTACATGGCCCCAAATAGTGAAAAAGTCTTGAATCGAAGTAAAGGGAATATGGACAGTCATACGGTTTCCCCTCTTTCCTGTGCCTTTAAGGTTTGTCAAAAAGGTTAGAGGAGCAGAGGATCTGGATGTGGTGGTGCATGCTTTAGAGATCTGTGAGAATTTGAGGCCAACCTGCTCTACAGAGCCAAATTTTAGGACAGCAAGGACTACACAGAGAAACTGTGATGGAAGAAAAGGAGGGAGGGAAGGAAGGAGAGAGGGAGAGGGAGAGGGAGAGGGAGAGAGAGAGAGAGAGAGAGAGAGAGAGAGAGAGAGAGAGAGAGAGGGAGATTGAGATTGGAGGAATATTACAGGGCTAACCCTCTCTATATGGCTTCTTCCTTCAAAGGCATTTCTAGTTTAATGGACGGCAGAGGCAGACACAGATCTTTATGTAGGGCTGGTAAGAGGGCTTAGTGGGTAAAAAACACTTGCCATGAAAGTCTAAAATTTGAGTTTGGTACCTGGAATATACAGACTCAACAAAACTCTGTGACCTCTGCACAAATGCCATAGCGCATATTTGCACTATTGTAACGTGTTTACAAATCCATATTTAGTTATTGTTATCCTAAGTGCTAAAGAGAAGCGCTAATGCCTGCCATGGGAAGTCATTATAGAGGACCTAATTCAGCCATGGATGAAGGCTGTAAGTGATAGGAGAGGCTTCCTGAAGACTTCTGGGTAGGAAAAGGGTAGGTGTGAAGATGAGTGAGATCACACTTCTGCCACTTGCTTGGGAACAGTTCGTTTGTCAATCCATCCACTGCTGTTTTCATTCATTCTCCAGCATTTATTTAGCAGGCATGGACTCTCCAGGTCCTATGCCAAGTGCTGGGAATGTGGTGATGGCCAAGGCATGGAGGAACTCTGACCCCTTCTCAGAGCTGCCAGATGAGGCAGGACTGAGCCCTGTTTCCTCTTGACATTTTCAATCCGGGAAATGTGAGTGTTAGTGGTGTATTTATTACAAAACTTCATTACAGTAGACTAATAGGCCTGTGTAATAAAACGATAATTTGATCTGCAATCATATGCATAGCATTTACTTTGTGGAGTGTCTTATATAAATTTTCTATTAATTGCTGGCTTGGTTACCAGTATGGCCCCACACCTTGTGTCTGTAAGGGCACAGCACCATTGCTTTAACTTGAACAAAGTTTGTCTGCTGGCGGAAAATAAAAGCTCTATTACAAAATTAATAGCACTGATTTGCAGGCTTGCTGGGATTTTGGATTGTCAAAGCCATGACCTCATATTAGCATGGACAAGTGAGAAAGCCTTTATTTGCAGGTGCATTGAAACTACATACAAGACACGTGGAAAGAAGAAAAGGGGATGGGGAACGGAGAGAGGAAGAAGGGGAAGGAAGGAAAAGGGAAACCATGCATAGATGCTCTCTTGAAACGCATCCATCTGCATGACTTTTGCCCCAACAACTTCCTGGACAGGTATTCCGGGCCTCTTCATTTTATGCCTGCAGCAAGCAAGAGGCTTAAGTCCAAAGCATTACTGCTGGTCAGTGGATAAAACAATGAAACATCTACCAGAACACACGTGTTCCCTTTGCAAAAGCACTAGTCTTTCCAAGGTGTTTCTAAGAAATTAGAATTCTGCCATGTCCTCATTCCCCCTCTTTTCTTTGCATCTGCCAACATCCCCCAAAGTGGTCCGAGAAAAGCAAGCTTCGGAGCTATGGAGACTCTCTGATGGTATAAAAGAGTCTCAGTTTAAATCCAAGATAGCACAGTCACGGGTTGTGTGGGTTTTCCTCTCTCTCTCTCTCTCTCTCTCTCTCTCTCTCTCTCTCTCTCTCTCTCTCTCTCTCTCTCTCTCTCTCCATATTGCTTTAAATAAAATCTTGGAGCCACCAGCCATGTAATGATGGATTATTTTAAGTAACAACTGGAGGGGGTACAGAATAAATTAGAAACACAGACCCTTCCTCCTCAGTTTGGCAGGAGGCGGCTTCTGCTGTGGGGATTTGAAACCAACCGTGGGCTTCTCAGCTGCCTGCACAGAGGAAGGAGGCCACATGCTCCGGAGGGTGAGAAACAATGTTATCCTCTTCTCCAGTGTCTTCCCACTAGAGACAGCCATCTGCTGAATTATGCAGCAGGCTCTCAGCTGGCCCTGGACTTGGGTCATTCCTGTGACCAGGGAACGATTTCCAGGCCTTCTCAGGGACAAACCTCTGGGTTCCGGTTCCCCCTGCCAGGGCTCTCTCAGAGCCCTAACAGGGGCCCTGGGGTAACAGGAGCAGAGCTCTGCTCTCACAGTCATGATGAGGTGCGAGGTGGTGTTTGGTTTCCTTCACCACAGAGGCCCCCAGCTCTGAACACTGGCGCAGAGGCAAGAACTGGTTTTTTTTTTCAGATCCCCGTTAAACGAGACCAGATGGAGGCAGAGGCGAATTCAGGCTCCCAAGAGGGCAGTTGGGCATTCACCCAGAGGCCTATGGGTAAACCTTTTCTTTCCTCTTTTTCTTTTGCTTAAAGAAAAAAAAAAGATTTTAGGTAACGTGTCCAGAACACCTAGAAAACTGTTCAGACTGCCTGACGTGGAGGAAATGTGTGTGGCTTTTGTGGGAAAGTTGACCCACCTAGAGCAGGGTTCACCCCTGGCCTGAAGTGGAGATATTTTACATAGACAATGGCTTTGTGGAGTTAGATAGACTCATTAGCTCTGGTGCTCTTGAGTAGAGCTGGGCAGCTGGCCAAGCCTAGGATCAGACTGGAGTCAGGAGAGACCCAGAGAAGGAGAAAAAAGTAGAGGAGAGAGATGAGAGTTGGAGCACAGACCTGGGTACCATTGGTTGTCTTGGTTGACTTCTGCTGGCCAGAGCTATTGTAGTGAGCCCACGAGCTTCCAGTTCATCTCTCTTCTCCTTTCTCACTCCTACCTGCATGGAGCCAGGAGCCTGATGGCCTGGAATTTTAGCAGCAGGAAGAAATACATCTGGTATTTAAGTCAGCTTTTCCGTCTGAGAGAACAGTCTGCCTAATGTTAGCATCACTCACTGCCACTAAATCATCACTGGATGACTGGGGACAAGTCACTTCCCCCCACTCCCAGTCTCCATTTCCCCCTTTGCAAAAGGAGCCCTTGGGTTAGGGGATCTTTAAGGGAGTCTCCGGCTCTCAAGTCCATATGTTTCTTGTTCTCCAAAGTCAATTCGGTTAGGTCCTTGCCTGCTTCTGCTTTTGCTTGAGGTAGCTGAACCAAGCCCCGCCCCTTCCCTCCTTCAGCCTTGAGCTGAGTGGGGAGAGCGTTTTTGGAGCAGGAACTTAGGCTTTTAGCTCAGCAGGGTCTCTGTAAGTGAACTAGAAACAACCATTTGAACATTGCCCTTCTGGGTAGGTATATATAGCTATTGACATTTTATAAAGATATATGACAACTGAATGTTTGTCTGTGGACTCTCGCTTCAAATGCACTAGGAGAGCTGGCTAGTTAGTAGAGTCCTTGCTGTGAGTCCTTTTGTAAATGAGAAGCCATGTTGGAATTTATCTTTGGTATTAAGATCAGTTGCATCTATCGGCTTTGCCAAAGAGATGCCTCCACCCTTGTTTAGAAAGATGGTTTCTCCTTTGTGTTCCTTGAGGTCCCCTAAACTGCTTTCCCACTGCAGCTTTGGAAAACCTTGTTTCTCCTTAGGATAGTCCCTAAATTTCTCTCCTAGCCCAAGATTTTACTTCTATAATTCCTATCATTTGATGTGTTGGGTGCATTGGTTTTTATCTTTTGGATCTCATTGGTCCTTTGTGGCTCTCAAGGCCGATCGGATTTCTCCTTCCTTTCACAACATTGAAGGTTGCAAACGGAGTTTTATCTGGACTTTTAACATGTTTCAGGACATAGTATTTGTCTTCTGGTTTACAGGACTATAATTATGTTGTACTGTTTAATAGTGAGTTGCATATTAAATGTGACAATAATTCACAATAAAGGAAAATAAGAATTTATTGTATTGTTAGTAAAAAAAAAAAAAAAACAAATGTCTCACATATAATAAAATTGCCCAGATGCTAAAGGCTGTACTTAACTCTTGCTGATTATCTGTGTGTGCGGCATTTTCTGGTTGAAGTTGAAGATTTATTTTTTCCTAAAATAGCTGAGGCCACTTTCCTGCCTAGGAATGTACCATCCGTCTTTATTCAAAACAAAACATTTTTCCAGAGTATAAAACTTAAGTATACCTATTCTAGAAAAGTTGGAAAACAGAAAGGCTACCCCCAAAGTGACCTGGTAACACTAGTTTTCTCTCCTCACTGGGCTGTGTATACAAAGTTTTTGTTGCCATTGTTTGCCTTGCTTTACATAACAGCTTTGGGCAATTATTTCATGCCATTATGCACTCTTAGAAAAATATCTTCATTTTTGCTTCGTAGTCCATCCTCTGTCATTGGGTGGATGGATTGGTTTCGAAAGACTTGGAGATTTGCAGTTTCTCAGTGGCAGAATGATGGTGGAGCGAGGGAAGGGGTGAAGGATTGGACCCACCACCAAGCAGTCAATGAGGCTGCTGCCCAGACCCACGGCTAAGCATTTGTCTTCCTCGCTAAGGTTTGAGTGCAAAAGACCAGAGGAGAAAGTTAAGGGAAAGTCAAAGTCTTAGGTAAACGCTTTCCTCCCCCCTGCCCCCCATTCCTTCAGGATGACTGGTGCTAACTTAGATACCTTGGGTATGAAAAGAGACAGGAAATTCTCTATTGACACAGGTGGACCCTGAGTTCCCAGAGGCCTCACTTAACAATGTGCTTTCTCTGTCAGGGCTGTTACAGGAGAGGCAGTAGGCAGTGGAGGACAGCAGTTCCTTATTGGATGTTTCTGGGACACTTGGCTTTCCAAAACCAAAACCAAACACAAACACTAACACAAACAAACAAAAAACCAAAAAGCAATGGGAGAAAGATACACAGCTGGGAGCACGGTACTTCGTTGTTCTTAATATGTACTATATGAATATTCAATTAAAAACTGAAGTCGGTGTGTCCTCAGGAGGAGTCAGAAGAGAAAAACAGTGTCTCTGCCTCTGATACAAAATGTGGTTATAACGTATTTCAAAACCGCAGGTGACTGCAGATGAGGAGCAAACAGGAAATGGAATTGGGCGGAGGGAAGTGGGGGCTCTCTCAGTTCCCAGGAGCATCTTTCATTTTCTTTAGCTGCTCTCAGGCTACATCCTAACTCATCACCCAGACTGCAAAGCTGAATGAGCGAAACCTTTCCTTCTCTTATTAAAAATATGTCAATTATACAGGTAACCATGTGAGTTCATCTGTGTTATAAAAGAATCAAACACTACAAAACCTGACAACACCTCTGATTAGGCCCCCGTTTCCATTTCCTGT
This sequence comes from Rattus norvegicus, assembly GCF_021556685.1. Lineage (NCBI taxonomy): Eukaryota > Metazoa > Chordata > Mammalia > Rodentia > Muridae > Rattus > Rattus norvegicus. The sequence continues at coordinate 124,928,055 of NC_141554.1, read as the reverse complement.
CCTCTGAAGTAACTACCGGTATCTTTTGATTTGGTGTGTTTTCAAGCATCTGTCCTGGCTATTGGCATAGATTTATGTGCATATGCATCTATACCAGGCTTTTTGTACAAACATGTGCTCATTATGCATGTCGTTTTACAATTTCTGTTTTCCGTTTTATACCATGTCGTGGAGGTATTCACATCATTACGTATGGACCCACAGCATTTTCGTGGCAGGACTGTTCCAGAATATTCGTGTTCACAATTAATTTTCCGGTTGTCTAGCATTTAAGGAGTTTCTAGATTTTCATTTCTATCCAGGCTTTAATGTATTCCCTTGTACACGAATCGTTGTACAGCTGTGTGAGGCTCCACAGAACAGATTGTAAGGTGGTGCAGGGTTATGGTAGATTAACAATTTTGCTGATTTGCTGCCGTGAACATGGCGTCACCTGCTACTCGGGATAGCTAGGTACGGTTTTGGTGTCAGATGTGCTGGGCCAGGCTGCTAGTCACATCTCCTCTTCTGCACCTTGTAGTCAAGTGAACATTCAATTAACAGCAATCAGAGTAATTAGGAGCTCAATTAATTATACCACCTTAAGAAGGACTAAGGAGATAAGGCGTCAAAGGTGCTGTAAGAGAGAAGAAAAGACGCTTCCTGGGGTTATCCTGGGGTCAGTGTATATTTAGTGCAGTATTCTGTCTATAATTTGCATGCATGTATTTCATTTTGACCCATGATGATCTCGATGTAAGATTCATTAGAGCACGACAGATGCTCTCTGGGCAGAATTTTCTACATCAAGAACTGTACAAATATGTTTGGATGCTTTCTTATATATTTGGTTGTGAGCCTAGCCTTTAAAGGCTGAGCCATCTCTCCAGCCCGTTTGGATGCTTTCTTAAGCACAGAAATTGAGACAAAGTGTTGGAGCCTTCAAGCCAGTAAATAGCAAGAAAAGCACATGACCCAGGCTCTATGTCTCAAGTCCCCAAGTTCTCTAGTTAATTTAGGTAGAGTGGATACTGAGTAAAAGACACAAAAGAAATAGAGATTCCAAGTCATGGAGGATACTACTAAATGCAAACCTATAGTTATTTCTCTGTAATTCTTTTTTTTTTTTTTTTTTTTTTTTTTGCTTCAGATGGCGGGAAAGTATTGGTTCATCTTTTACTTCTGATTATTTCCCCCTCTTGGCAAACCCCCTTTATCTCCCCATTATTCCTGGGTGTTTCCTATATTCATTCTCTTGCTCCCTTACCCTTTCTACCTCCTAGAGAGCACATCCAATTTTATATCTCTCACCCCCAAAATGTGTGTCCCAATCTTTAATGCTCTCTGCACCTAAAGCCCCTCATTGCTAACTACTTATTGACTTTTTTCTCTTAACCTATCTCACCTTGAAATCAAATCTTATTTTCCCTGATGCATGTAAGGCTCTTACAAATCAAAGAGAAAAGACAAACATATATATTTTTAAGTGAGCAAAGTCATGACTAGATAATTTACGTCCATAATACCCATACACAGTTCAAATTCTTTAATGTGCAGCATCCCTAATAAAATTCAAATTAAAGACTGTGATACCATTTTCCAGTGAGTCAGTTCACAGTAGATAAGAGCCCATGAAACTCCATGGATACATAGGCACACACATAGTAGTGATGGAAACACACATTAGTATGGCCCTCTGTTAAGTGATGTATCTATCAATGTATAAAATCTGTGAACGTTTTGAGCTGCAAGATGGCTCGATGGGTAAAGGCACCTGAATGTATTGTCAGGCCTGATAACTTGAGTTTGGTCCCCAAGGCTCACATAGAAAGAAAGAACGAACTCTCACAGATTGTTTTATGATGTCTACATATGCACTGTGGCATGTATGCTGCCGTAAATACATACGTACATGCATACATACATAAATGTATGTATGTAAAAGAATACGTGGACCCTTTGGTTCAGTAGGCTTCAATTGTATGAAATAGAGACATTTGCAACCCTGCAAGAAGACTGTTGTCTGTTTGTTTCTGTAGAAAACTTGGAAATACTGACTAAATAAATATTCAACAGAAGATAAATTAAGAAAGGGTGGCAGATTCCTGCATGGAAATGGATATGGCCAGTAAACATAATGATTTGGGTTTTTTCATACCGCCCTTGCCGAGGATCTGCACTTGCTTCTAACACCCACATCAGGTGACTTACAACCGCTATAGCTCCAGTTCCAAGGGACTCAGTGCCTTCTCTTGTCTTTGCGGGTACCTGATGTGCACATACCTATATTCAGATGCATGCAAGTGCACATCTTGGAAAATAAAAGAGACCTTTAAAAAGACGCTGTTCTGGGGTTGGGGATTTAGCTCAGTGGTAGAGCGCTTGCCTAGAAAGCACAAGGCCCTGGGTTTGGTCCTCAGCTCCGGGGGGGTGGGGGAGAGAAAGAAAAAAAAAGATATTGTTCTAATGCCAGGGTGGGGAGGCAGGAGAGAGTGGGTGGGGGAGCACCCTCATGGAGGCAGGGGTGGGGGATGGGATGGAGGATTTCTGGAGGGGAAACCGGAAAGGGGATAGATCACATTTGAAATGTAAATAGAATGCCAGCAGCAAACCACTGAACTGAGAATAGGACCCCCGTTGAAGGAATCAGAGAAAGAACTGGAAGAGCTTGAAGGGGCTCGAGACCCCATATGTACAACAATGCCAAGCAACCAGAGCTTCCAGGGACTAAGCCACTATCTAAAGACTATACATGGACTGACCCTGGACTCTGACCTCATAGGTAGCAATGAATATCCTAGTAAGAGCACCAGTGGAAGGGGAAGCCCTGGGTCCTGCTAAGACTGAACCCCCAGTGAACTAGACTGGTGGGGGGAGGGCGGCAATGGGGGGAGGGTTGGGAGGGGAACACCCATAAGGAAGGGGAGGGGGGAGGGGGATGTTTGCCCGGATACCGGGAAAGGGAATAACACTCGAAATGTATATAAGAAATACTCAAGTTAATAAAAAAAAAATAAAAAAAAATGATGTTGACTTAAAAAAAAAGAAATGTAAATAAAGAAAATATCCAATAAAAGAAAATAAAAAAATAACACGAAAAAAAAGACACTGTTCCAAAGAAATGATTTAGAAGTATACTTAATTACTCAGGAAAATATCTGTATTAGGTGTCAGGGTATTAAGTCAGAGTGTGGAAAAAAACAGATTAAAGCATCCCTATTTTTTTTCCTTGTTTTTTTTTTTCCAGAGCTGAGGACCAAACCCAGGGCCTTGCACTTGCTAGGCAAGCGCTCTACCACTGAGCTAAATCCTCAACCCTATCCCTATTTTGTTAAATAAAGATGTACTGACTGGCAGGAAATACATAGACAAGTTGATCCTCTTGGGAGAATGAAAACATGCTAGGTGGTTTTTATTTTCTTCCTTATAATTTCTGTTTTCTAATAATTTCTGCTGGGTGCGATAGGACTGGCCTCATCTGGGCGCTGCGAAGTAGAAACAGAAAGATCAACATTTTAAGGGCATTCTTTGCAATAACTTGAGTTTGGGACAAATGTGGGCTACATAAGACTCTTGCTCAAAATGAAAATTTACCAAACACCTACCGTGTGCCCATCGTTATCCCCCCACAGCCCCACAGCAGGAGGAAGAGTCCCACAGCAATGGGCTTGGGAGATTTGAGGTGTTTTGAGCAAGGAGTACCATGAAACATGTAATATTTAAATATATTTATTTTTAGATTTGTTTTATATGATGTATGTATACATACAATATGCATGTTTGGTGCCCTCAGAGGCCAATATAAGTCAATAGTTCCCTAAAACTATTAAGAATAGGTGTGAGCCACCATGTTCAGTGTTGGGAACTAAACCTCTGTAGGAATAGCAAGTCCTCTTAACCGCGGAGCCGTTTCTCCAACCACACATGCAGGAGTTGAAAAATTCATTTGACCTACAGAGTAATTCAGTGGATGAAAGAATAAGAAAGTAGGGGCAGGATACGTCTCCAGTAGTGTTGAAGTGACAAAGTGACAGACATGTGCACACTTTTGAGAAAAAAAAATGCTGGTTAAAGTCAGCTAGCCTGATTTGAGACTCTAAAGGGGAGGACCTGGGTTGGGAGCATAGCTTAGCCATAGAAGTTGGAAGTAGCGTGAGGATTAGAGTTATGCATTGCCATGTCCCAGTTATGTGGTGCTGGGGATTGAACCCAGGGCTTTGTGCATGTTAGGCAAATGCTCTCCCAACAGAAGTACATCCTAGGCTCTATATTTGGCGATTCTTTCACAGTGGGGTGAGGTTTTAAGGTAAGGAGCTCTTCCTACTGCCTGCTATCTTTAATTTGAGAATTCCTTGGACTTTGAAGCACTTGAAGTTTCATAGTGCTGAATTTGGAGACAGGAAGAGATGATAAAATATGGCTCAGGAAACCTCAACTCTGAGTCTGTCCCAGTTTTGAGGCCTGCTACGTAGGAGGCTCCCTGGAGAGAGCATATTGGCTCTGAAGTTTCTTCGGTGCTTTGCCGAAGGCTGAGAACCAACAGTGGTAAACGTCCAGCTTACTGTTTGCTTTAAGCCAGAAAAAAAAAATGGGAAATGGGGAAAGGGAAGTGGAAGGGGGTGAAGTGAGTATAGAACAAGGTGATGTGGATCCCTCCTGAAATTTGTCTTTGGGTGAACAAGGAAGGCATCTTCAACCTATCTCAGTGATGGCATATGGCCGTCTGTCAGGTGCGCTCTGCTGGGAGATTGTGCAGAGAGATGTCAGAGGGGAATGAATATACCAGATGGTAGTCAGCAGCACAAGCTCTTGGAGGATCCAATGGTACTGATGGGAGCAGGGACAACCTCCATACACACACAGACACACACACACACACTCACACACACACACATATACACACAACACATACACACAACACACACACAACACATACACATATAACACACACAACACACACATACACACAACACACACCACACACACACACCACACATATACACACAACACATACATACAACACACACACATACACACACAACACATATACACATAACACACAACACACACATATACACACAACACATACACACATAACACACACAACACACACACAACACACATATACACACAACACATACACACAACACACACACATACACACACAATACATACACACATAACACACACAACACACACATACACACACCACACACCACACACACAACACACATATACACACAACACACATATACACACAACACATACACACATAACACACACACATACACACACAACACATACACACATAACACACACACATATACACACAACACACACACACATACACACACAACACATACACACATAACACACACATACACACATACACACAACACACAACACACACACACCACACATATACACACAACACATACACACAACACACACACATACACACACAGCACATACACACACAAAACACACAACACATACATACAACACACACACATACACACACAACACATACACACATAACACACACATACACACATACACACACCACACACACACCACACATATACACACAACACATACACACAACACACACACATACACACACAGCACATACACACACAAAACACACAACACATACATACAACACACACACATACACACACAACACATACACACATAACACACACACATATACACACAACACACACACATACACACACAACACATACACACAACACACACATATACACACAACACATACACACATAACACACACAACACACATACACACAACACACAACACACACACACACCACACATATACACACAACACATACATACAACACACACACATACACACACAACACATATACACATAACACACAACACACACATATACACACAACACATACACACATAACACACACAACACACACACAACACACATATACACACAACACATACACACAACACACACACATACACACACAATACATACACACATAACACACACAACACACACACATACACACAACACACAACACACACACAACACACATATACACACAACACATACACACAACACACACACATACACACACAACACATACACACATAACACACACACATACACACACAACACATACACACATAACACACACACATACACACACATACACACAACACACAACACACAACACACACACAACACACATATACACACAACACATACAACACACACACATACACACGCAGCACATACACAAAACACACAACACACATACACACAACACACACACAACACACATATACACACAACACATACACACAACACACACACATACACACATAACACAACACACATACACACACAACACATACACACATAACACACACAACACACACACATACACACAACACACAACACACATATACACACAACACATACATACACAACACATACACACACCACACACACACACACACACACACACACACACACACACACACACACACACACGGTAAAGAGGCTGAGCGACTTCTCCGCCATCCTATCACATCCCCTTTGCTGTGACACCTAGTCTAACAGCAAGTCAGTCAGCATAGGAGTTGCCTGCTGGTACAGCCTGGGATGCTGGTATGGTCTCTCCTGGTGCAAACCATGGCCTTTTGGGTTGCTTTTGGCATCTTGGTGGTTATGGAAAGTTTCGTGCAGCCTCACCCCACAGAATCTCTGCCTATTTCCATAGCCCATCATTCTTGTGAAGCTTGTCTGCCTCCAGCTTCCATTCTCCACCCTTCTCCTGACACCCCACCCTCGGCTGTGACCATTGGCAGTGAGCATAGTTTATGAGTACATGCAGGCCCTTTTCATCCTTTCCCTTGCTTCCTTGGAAGTCTGCCTGAGCTTGAGACTCTCCTCATTTTATAAAACCATTAACTATAAGAAGCTTTGGCCCTCTGCTTTCCAGGGCTGGGAGTGGCTTGGCTGACCCCTGTGGAGTCAAGGGAACCAGAGGAAGGCTGGAGACAGCTCCTTCCAAGCTAGAGGGAGCTACAAGTGTTTGACTGCAGGGTGGGCCAGTTTTTAGGGTCCAAGGATAACCTCACAGTACAGCGATAAGGGCCGCTACTGTTTGAATGCTTTCCCCATGACAGGCAATATGCTATGAGTGTGAGGAGTGCTGTCCTATGGAGTCTGCACATTAACTCCTTACTTGTGGTTTTGTAATGGAAGACTGAGAGCTTAACTCGTTCAAGCTTGAACTGCACAAGTTGGCCTCTGACTCAGACCTGCCTGATTCAAAAGTCTGTACTTAAAACACTGCTTTTACATTTGTTTGTTTGTTCATCTGGTGTGGGGTGGTCGTGTAGGGGGAGCTGGTGTCTCATGAGTGTGGAGATCAGAGGACAACTTTCAGGACTTGATTCTCTCCTTCTATCATGTGAGTCCCAGGTTTTGAACTAAGGTTTTCAGGCTTGGCTGCAGGTACTTTTACGCTCTGAGCCATCTTGCCTGCCCGAACCTGTAAGCTTAACCTCTCTGCTGTGCCACCTTTGTAGGTCTCAAAGGTGTTCTACAGAGAAGGTTCACTGCCTTCTATGGACTAAGGACTTTGGAGCATTTATTGAACATACATACATATATATGGAATTATAGGTATTAATAAACAGATTGCAGTCCTCTTGTCACCTCTGAAACATATCCTGTTGTCTCCTGTGACAGATGTGAAAGAGAACTGAGTCTCAGAGATGCTCCCCAGCCTCTGAATGATTGATTTGAGATCTCATCCAAGTTTGGATGAGCAGGACCAACTGCCCACATAGTTTATTCTGTCTAGAACCACTGTGGTATTTATTACTGAACCTATTAAATGCTGTACCCAAGCATCCATGATTTTCAAGCTGATGGGCCATTTTGCTTTTCAGTGTATGTGTTGCAGGCTGGGGAGGAATGGCTGAGGAAAGAGATGAGACATTGGGCCTTTGTAGTTGTTACTTCCTGGCATAGGATAGAATGCGTGTGGATGTAGTATAGAGATCCAAATGGCTTTTAAGCACGTTTTCATTTTCTCCCCCTCCCTCCCTCCCTCCCTCTTCAAATTAGGGCGAAGACTGTCGAACTGTCCCCCTGGCTGGACATGTGGGGTTTGACAGCTTGCCTGACCAGCTGGTGAATAAGTCAGTCAGCCAGGGCTTCTGCTTCAACATCCTGTGCGTGGGTGAGTATTTCCAAGGCAGGAAATTCTATTACAGGATATAGATCCTTAATGGCTAGATGTGGCTTTGCAGGTAATTAGGTTAAATAATGTGTCATCATCCCCATCTACTTGCAGGCTTGCTCCCCCAACCTCTCTTCTTCTCTTATCCCTTTGTTTATTTTTGTAAGCGTCCAGCTGCAATTACTTCTTTTCCCCTCTACCCAGACCATACCTTGGGGAAAAACAGAGCTTTGTGAAACTCAATGGAAAAATCTGTTAAAGGAGGCTGGCCGGCTCCGTTACTGCTGTCAGCTTCTTTTTGTGTGCAGAAGATGAGAACCAGGACAGAACTGGGAGTTGTGGGTATCTGGCTGAGTCTCTCTAGTTCGTCTAAGCTTGCTTGATGCAGTTGGAGCTTAAGTGTAGTAATCACAGAGCTGCATGCAAAGATCTTTTATTTCCCAGCCTCTATCTGTGCCTAGGCTTTATTTTGTTTTGTTTTACGACAAGAGTCTCATTATGTGACCTAGGCTGGCATGGAACTCAACAAGTCACCCAGGCTAGCCTCTAATTCTCAGTCCTCTTACTTTAGTCTCTGAAGCTCTGGGATTTTCCTTATGCACCGCCATACCTATGTGGGGAGACATAATGATTTGAGGCCACTTGGTGTGCTAATCATAGTACAAGAAGAGTTCGATAATATTTCTGAAGGGAATGAATAGGTTAAGTCCACAGGAGGCACCCACTATGCCTCTCAACAGTTTCTCACACAAGTGGTTTTGGACCCCAGTCTGCAAAGTAAAGTTCAGAGATAGTAGTCTCATCCTCATGGGGAAGACAATTGAGGAGAACAGGAGATTTACCTGAGGCAACATGGAAAAATAGCAGAGCCAAAATACACCAGAGATGCAGGCCTGACTGACCTCTTCTTCTTCTCTTTGTCTCCAACCACTGCCAGCAGTGTCCCTTGAGACCATGAAAGTACTTTCGAAACCAATGAGTACCATCAAACAAGCATGGACAATGGCACCTTGTCATTCTTTAAGAATGGGTTTTGGAACCTTAAAAATCCCAAATTTACAAACATAGTGGTAACTTATAATTTTCATTCCACAGCGCCAGAACATAGACCTGCAGATTTTCAGTGACCTGCTTCCAAGCCTTAATGGTTGCATAAATACCATAATAAAGCCAACTTTCACACTGGCTGGAACACTTACACACTGTTGCTAATTTCCTGTTCTTATTTTTGTATAGAGCATATGGAGAACTCATTCACATCATAGATTCAAACCACCACTGAATTAGGTACTTTAGTGGTTTAGTGTATTGAAAAAAATCTTTTTCTGTTGGATGTGATGGTATAGGTCTGTAATCCCAGCACTTAGGAGACTGAGACAGGAGGATTGTGAATTTGAGTGTAAATTGGGTTGCATGATGAGACTTTGTCTCAACTAACTACGTACCTACTTACCTAACTAACTAACTAACTAAATAAATAAATAAATAAATGTCTTCAAAATTTTTGAAGTCATTTATTTTCCTCTGATTTTTTTTTCTTCTCCATCTCCAGTACTCTTTACCAGGTCATTTTCTGTAGGGAATTCACTGTACTTGTAAGGACAAACAGAGCAATAAGGTCACTTCTAAATATGGATGACAGACCGTGATCTAGGCTCACTCACTAGCAAAAGTGACTCATTGCCATGTATTAGCTTCAGAGCCTATGAGATAAAAACATGGGCTTCATGGAATTCCACGTCAGAGACCTTGAGAGTCTGCATAGAGGTTGCCAAGTCTTTGAATGCTGACAGTCGAAGTCACAGTCACATCTCGCTGCTAATTGGGACAGGCATACAAAATAAATGCAAGACAGGGCAATCAGCCTCGAGAACAAATGTCATCACGTCTAATATTGGCACTCCCAAGTTTTCTGTTTAACTGGCAAGATCAATCTTTGGCTAATGGCCAACTTATTTCACACAATATTTGATGACTGAAATATCCCAGTGCACACACATACCAGCTTCTCTTGGCATTCCTCCCAGAGTGCCGTATGACCTGTGCTGAAGTTGAGACGCAAGCAAACTGACAGGCCCCCATGAGCAACCGGCAATAGACTGATCTGCTAAAGCCCTGTGACTTAGAATGGGACCCAATGTCAAAGGGGAATTTACAATATGAATCTTAAGATTTCCCCAGCCCCCCCCCAGATGAGGCAGCCAAGATCAAGACAAGGTGAATGGGATAAACAGTCAACTCGTATTCCCACCAGGGCATTGCTCGTCTACAACGCTTCAGAGCACAGCTGACAGCATGAAGCTGCTGAAGGGCCTGGGGCAGACTCTCATCCCCAAGAAGTCATATATCTTTTCTTTCTTTCTCTTTCTACTTGTCCAGTTTCAGGAAATGGCTCTCCTCTTATACTGTCCCCAGATAGGACCATTAGGTAAACCAATCCCTGGACTGGATCCAGAAATGCTTAGAGAGCATGCATCCTGCTCTCTTGTCTTCATGACCTTGCCATTGCTCAGAGAACCTTCAGCTTACATCACGGTCACGAGTGACTCTCAGACTGCCATCTCAACCAGCCATAATGCTAGGAACTGTCACTGAGTTGGCAGAGCATCCACAGTGCAGTTGCTGAAGGTGATCTTTGCTCCCCCGGGAAATTTAGTGACTGTATTCTTATGCCTTATACCTGTACATGACTATTAAATTTACCTCCTAGATAACTTAGAAAATGGTTCCGTTTGATCACAGAAATGGTTCACCCAAAGTTCTTTTAGTGTCAAATTACAGTAGTGCTAACCCTTGATTATTAATAACAGTGAGCTAGGATAGTTTTTTTCCACATTACTATTTATTTAATGTTGGTCCTCTGCTGTTATGCCCAGACCTAGCAGAATAAGTATTATACATTTCTGTGCATTTGTGTTTGTTGAGATTGAGAGGAAGGAAAGGGAATGTTTATGAATCCAGAGCCTAATTTATAGTGCAATAAATTGACTGTACCAATAATTGCTCTCCATGATTATTATGATTTTCAGTTAAGCAATGGACATAAGCATATTATGACTTCAGTCTGATATATTCTCTAGGCTTCACAGTAATTACCTAGTAAGGTGAGATTCCCCCTTTCTCTACCCCATCAAAAGATCGTAGCCCAATTTCTTAGCTTTGGAAACTTGAGGATGCCATAACTGTAAAATCATGTTGGAAGCCTCAAAAGAGCAACCTGAGCCAGCAACACCAACGTTCTGGGTCCCAGAGCTTTGTAGTGCTGCAAAAGACAGCCCTGAAGAGGCTTGCCCATCCAAATGTGCTGGCAGCGCTAATGGCCACGGGGAGCACAAAGGCTCATAATGATAATATTTACTTTGAAGCTTCTCAGGATTCCAGGCTCAACTGGGCTCTGTTGAACTTGGAAAACACACACAGGACAGGCAGGATTGAGGCTTTATTGCAGGAGGTGTGCAAAGGGCAGTTAGTATTCTGCGAAGGTCAGGGGCTAACCTTTCCATCTCCGGGCCTCTGGGAAATGCAGTTGTTAGCATAAGGTTGCCACAGTGGTTGGTCACAAGCTAGCAAGGCATCATGGGAGAAAACAGGTTTGTAGCATCCACTGCTTTCCATGGTGTCATTACTTCCATCACATCTGCTTGGGAAGAGGCGCAGGAAGCTGCCTGTGCTGGCTGAAACACACCAGTCTGCCTCGCCCCTGCAAGAACAGGAAAGAGAAAGGACAAGGTCGCACAGCCAGGCATGACCTTGTCTCTCTCCATAGACTCTCATGGCCAACTCTAGTTCCTGGAGAGTTTCCTTTCAGAGAGTTTCCTTCCGACCTCCCTGTTGAACTCAGCAGAATTTTCTCTTGGCTTATTCCACCATTTACAACTGAGTGAGACCTCTCCAAGTGACCAGGGACTGTGACTAGCTTGCTCTTTGCTGAATCCTTAGCCCCTATATAACACCTATATCTGGTGATTATCAGAGGCTTGGTCAATACTTATCGAGTGACTAAATAAAATAGTATGTCATGCTCGTGAGCTTCACTAAAGTACATTGGTTCAAAGCATGGGCTACAGAGGCAACCCGCCTTGGTGACAGTACTGATTATGCTATGTATTACTTTGTGACCTTGGACTGTCATCTCCTATACAGTGTATAGAGGAGGAAAATCAGATACCTAGAAGAAGAGGAACTTGCAAATTCATGAAGCTAATGGGTGGCTTGGTTACCCTAAGTATAAATTAAGGACAAATTGTATTATCTAGTGGCTAGCTAGATTGTAGTTCAGGGGTAGGGCTCTTTTTTTTAATTGTTTTTTTTTTTTTTTTGAGATGAGGTCAAACTTTGTAAGCTTGAGGCTCACAGGCATCTGCCTGCCTCTACCTCTGAGTACCACCTTGCCCAAACAGGGATAGAACTCTTGTTTAACCTGATTAGCTTGAGTCCTTGGGCTCCATTACCAGCACTAAAAACACCATAGTGCCTGTCTACCTTAAAAGCTTCCTGTGAGGAATCTATGGAAGCTGGGGGTGTGGCTCTGTGGGTGTGGAAGTTGAGAGCTTGCTTCATATCTGTGGGGTCCTGGGTTCCATCCCCAGTTCTACAGGAAAGAAAAGAACATAGGCATTTGTTTACAGCAACATTTGGCACAGAGCACATCAATCTGGCACAGGAGAATACTACTGGTACATGCCTTGACGTTCTAGCACTTGGGAGGCTGAAGCAGGAGACTTACGACTTCAAGTCCTTGTCTCAAAATCAAACCAAACCAAGCAGAAAACAAAACAAAACAAAAGCAAAAACAAACAAACAAAAACCCTGCTACTACTGCTTCAACTTCTCTTTTTGTAGGAAAAAAGGACTAGGACTCAGACTGGGGACAGGGCTCAGGTTTTGTCACTTGGCAATGTAGTGGTAACATGTCTAGGAATTGTCTTTCTTTTTCTTTGTTTGTTTTTGTTTTCATGACAGGGTTTCTCTGTGTGGCTCTGGCTGTCCTGGAACTTGCTCTGTAGACCAGACTAGTCCTGAAGCCAGAATTGAATTTATCTTTCTCACGGTCTCAGTCATGGCAAGGACTTAATTGTTCAAAGCACCAGAGATTGCAGATATTGACAGCCACTGAGGAGAATGACCAAACTTTTATTGTAGTTGCTGTTAACTCAAGGTAGGGAGGTCACCTGGAGCTATATATTCCCATAATATGTTTGACATTTAAATTATTTTCAAAAGAGATTTATTTATTTTATGTGTGTGTACATTTACCTGCATGTACATCTGAGTAGTGCATGCATGCTTGGTGACCAGTTTTGGGTCCCCTGGGACTGGAGTTACAGCCAAGTATTAGCTATGGATGCTGGATACTAAACCCAGGTCTTCTGCAAGAACAGCTAGGGCTCTAACCACTGAGCCCTCCATCCAGCCCCTATGTTGTTTTTAAAAGTAATTGTTTCTTGCACAATGTCAACAATAAGCAAAATGAGAGCTAGAACATGAGTTCAAGGGGTTAAGAAACACTGCCGTTCATTGTGACACGTTCTAGGAAGGCTGGGGAGAAGGAGAGGGAAATTGAGCCCTTGGGACTCATTGAGTTTCCTGCTAGAAGCCAGTTGCCAAGTTCCTACCTTCTTGCTGAGGCATGGTGGAATCTGCTGACCTGGTCCTATTAGGCCACGTGTCATATCCCCGTACACATTTACTATTGGACCCAAGACAGCTATAGGAGAAGATAGCATTCTAGTCTCGTGCTGGGCTTGTGCCAACCATTGAGAATGGGGCTTCCTTCCAGCTCCAGGTCCCACCATGGGGACAACTGTTTTTGAGAGCAGAAGCACTCAAAAGCCACTGAAGGAGCTGGCTTCATTTTCTGCCTTCTTCTAATGCTGCATTTATTGCAATTCCCTAGACACACCAAGTTCTTCTCTATCGGACCTTCATTATTTAACATCCAGTTGCCACAACCCTTGCATGCTGGCAGGTGTCTGGGTGGTCAGTTTCCTTACTGCTCCTCCCTGCTGCTTGCCCTACCTCACTTGGACCCCATTTCTCCAGCTGTGCAAACAGGGTGGGTCTCTGGCTCAGTAGAGCTGTTCCTGAGACCTTCTATGTGAGACATTTTTCAGGTGCTCTCAAGTATACAGAGGAGTCTCGGAGAATTCTTAGGATGTGGAGGCAGGGAGCCCGTATTGGAGAGCTGCGGAGATTGGAGCCTACCACTGTCTAGAAGTAGCAGGGATATTCAGTAATGACCTCAAGGGACAAAGAGGTTGAGGAAAATCCATTAGATGGACCAAAAAATGTTAAAATGTACCTGGAACATGGGTGTCCAGCGAGAAGATGAGTTAGATTGTGGTGCCCGTCCTTGCATTCTTATCTCCGAGACTGTGGCCCTGGTCATGTTTTTTGATGGGGTAGTGGGTGGTGTGTTCAGCTGCATGCCTGAATCTGTCACCTCCCATGACAAAGACCCCACTGTACCAGATTTTTCTTGGGGCCTGAATATCTTCTTTAGAGAAGGACCAAGAAAAAAGAGTTCTCTCCCTAGACAATCTTTGTTTCTGATGAATATAGCAGACCCTGGCTGGAAACAATCTGTATGAGAAGCTCTTTCTGTATACCCTGGCAGTTCATTTCATTAGTCATACCTGGCTATGGACTAGGGACCTTGGTAACCAGGCTAAATGGAATGTTCTTTTCTTTCTCTGCACCTAGAAACTTCCATCATAGGTAAATTTTTTATGTCAGTGTTTAGGATAAAGGAGGCATATGCTTCTTTTATATATATACACTGATAAAGGAGGCATATGCTTCTTTTATATATATACACTGATAAAGGAGGCATATGCTTCTTTTATATATATACACTGAGAGAGTGGGGAAAGAGGAAGCATTTTTGGTTCCCTATCATCCAGCTCTATACACTTGCAAATGTGTACTTGGTCCTAAGGGAAGATTTGCCAGGCCAGGAACTACCCAGAGTAAACCTAACCCCAACTATGAGGATAAATCAAAGGTCACATAGTCTCTCCTTGGTTGTGGGGGGTGGGGTAGAAAGAAGACAGACGATGCTAGTAAAGGAATACTGTGGTCAAAAGTGCTCAAAGAATAGTCCAGGGTCATTAACTTTGTTTGTGACAGGGTCTCTCTACATAGCCCTGACTGTCCCGGAACTCACTATGTAGGTCAGCCTGGCCTCAAACACAGATATCTGCCTCCCAAGTACTAGGAGGAAGGGTAGGCACCACCATGTCCAGCCTCTCATTAGCTGTTGACTTAAAGACCAGGCTGGTCTCAAACTGGAGATTTAACAGAGGCTGATCTTATCCTTCTTATCTGCCCCCACCACCTGAGTGCTGGGGTTATAGATGTGTGTGCTACCTTGCTCCGTTTCTTCAATGCTGGGGATCAGACACGGCTTCAACTCTAGTAAGCAAACACTGTACTGGCTGAGCTACATCTCCAGCTTAGCTACTGTAGCCTTTTGGTTCCTAGTATTTCTTATTCCCTTGGGGTGGGATGGGGAGCCAAATACAATCCAAATCCACAGAGATTAAAAGTGGTTTTAGTGCCTAGCCCAGCTGTGGCTTCCTATCACACTCCTGCTTATGCCCATGTCACCAACATCTCTCGATTTCCTGAGGGTGATGTCTTCTCCAAAGACTCCTTGATTCGAGGCAGTGGTTTGGTGTCCTCTAGTGTCCCAGGAATAACCTCCCCAAACCTTTACCAAAAGGCCACCATAACCCTGGCCCCATTTATCGGCCAAGTTTAAAATTCTAGTGGTTGGATTTATTAGCGTCACACAGCCAACATGTTAGTTAAGCAAACAAATGCCTGGTCTGTTTGAAATTTAAGAAGAGTAATTTGCAGCTCAAGTTCATTCCTCGGTAGACAAAAAAACTTTTTAAAAAATACAAAGTGGTTTCCCTGAAAGGTCATCTAGGCTGGGAGAAGCCAAAAGTAGGTTCAGTCTCCCTTGTGGGAGACTAAAATATGACATCTGTGAATTGAGCACTATTTGGGGAGAACCTGCGGCTGGAGGATGAGAGGAGTGGGTATTTATTTGACGATTGGTATTTATTTACATGTTCTACTTAGGAAACACAGAAAAGCTGAAGAAAAAATGAAAACTGTATATAAAAGGCTACCAGTCATAGATAAGTATTAATAGCCCTCTACGGTCTCCTTCTAGGGATAATTATAGCCCTCTATCTGTATGGATAGCATTTCTTTCTCTGCCTCTAAAAGCAGTATGTGCTCAAGGTAAAGATTCAAGTAACAGAAAAAAACCTGTGAAGACAAAAATGGAAATTAGCCCAATTCTCTAGTATTGTGAGCTCTCTGCTGCCGGCATGTCGCTGCTTTCCTTTTTCACATAATTGACACTTGATATTGTGCGTACTTCTGTGCAGCTCTTCACTTCTGTGAACTATGATGCACAATGGCTGCATAGTCATCGCTTGATGTCTTTTGCCTTTCAGGGGAGACAGGTTTGGGCAAGTCCACCCTCATGGATACCCTGTTCAACACCAAGTTTGAAGGGGAGCCAACGACTCACACACAGCCAGGTGTTCAGCTCCGGTCCAGTACCTACGACCTCCAGGAGAGCAATGTGGGGTTGAAGCTCACAATTGTGAGCACTGTAGGCTTTGGGGACCAGATCAACAAGGAGGACAGGTAACAAAAGAAGTGAAATGGGAAAGTGGATGGAGGAACCATGAAAAGGAACTTACCATGGGAGTCTTGGAGAGAACACAGGTTGTGGGGCCCACTAGAGTGATATGGGCAGGCAACTTGTAAAAAGGGCATCATCGTGGGGTCCTTCTCTATAACTGTGCCACTTCATATACTTTGCCAAAAGGAGGGTGTCTTTGTAATACACGTGAGTGGATTCTTGATTCCGTTCATCCTTGTGCCAGGTCCTCCTGTACTCTAACAACCTACGAAGGATTGGCTTTATCGTTGCTCTTGACACACTCACGGGAAAGGTTTTGCTTAAGCAAATAATTTCCATAGAGACCAGTATGTTCTGTGAAGGACTGGGTACAAAGAGATGAAGGGCAGATTGCAATGAGACCACAAGGGCAAGAACAGTCAATTCCATGCAGAGAAGAAAGCGGAGAGGCCTTCCCAGGAGAGACTCTATGCTAACTCCTGAAGGACTGGCCAGACAGACAGGTGATGAGAGAGAAAGGCAATCCAGGAAGCTGCCCACTTCTTCAAAGGCAAAGTGAAGGAAAGAACTCAGGTGTGGTCTAGAGAACCGCAGTGTGGCATGTTTAGATAGAGAGGCAGGCTTCTTGGGAAAGCAGTGAACTTTAATCTTTGGGGTTCCCATGTATAGCCATGTAACTAGCTTTTAGTTATAAGATAGTCTTATTCTAGGGTTGTTCAGTGACTTGTGTAAGCATAAGGCCCCATTAAACCTAGAATGTTCTCTGGGCTAAAAATAAAGGGAGGGAGACAAATGGAGGTCAGCTCCTGGAAGGTTATAGAATATACAAATATGGAACCATTCCGAAGTTCTAGGAAGCAGAATGCTGCCTGATTAGCCTTTGGGATAAATCCTATGGGCTAGTGTGTAGATACACTGGGTAAGCAAGACCAATCAGGAAACTATTAGACCAATGAAATTGAGGCAAAAGATACATAGGAGCTGAGATAGGGAGACGGAGATGGAGTCCATAAATATTGAGTAAAACTGACAAATCCTAGTAAAGATTTCATAGGGGTTTGTGAAGGCAGTATATAGAACAGAAATTCAGAAATCTGAATTTCTGGCTTTGGGGAGTAACACAATTATGATGGTCCCCCTTGAGAGATATAGAAGAACTAGACTTTAAAATACCAGAAACAAAGCATTCAGATTTTGAGCTATGTATAGAATATTCACATGCAGGATAACATCAGCAATAGGTAGTTGACCATACAGAGTCACAAGTCCAGAGAAGGTCTAGGCACAGGCAGATGATACGTTCCAACCACATACATACGTAAGATCATCCGGCAATCAGAGCAAGAAGGATGCTGTGTTAAACACAGGAACCACAGGGTGTCCGTAAGGTCAGCAGATGGAGGAAAGGATTGTAGAAAAGGACTAAGAAAGTCTAAGCAGGGGCTGGAGAGATGGCTCAGTGGTTAAGAGCGCTGACTGCTCTTCCAGAGGTCATGAGTTCAATTCCCAGCAACCACATGGTGGCTCACAACCACCTGTAATGAGATCTGGTGCCCTCTTCTGGTCTGCAGTCACATATGCAGACAGAATTGCTGTACATAAAATAAATAAATAAATCTTAAAAAACAAAAAAGAAAGAAAAAGAGAGAAAGTCTAAGCAGAGAGGAAGAGAGAGAACCAGAAAAAGCTGGAGGAGTTCGGGGATGCATGTGAGGGGTGAATGAGACTCTGAGATGAGGGTCTGATAAAGGCTGGGGTAGGGAAGGAAGAGTTGGCAGGATACTTACAGAAAGGAGCACTTTCTAAAAAAAAACCCTTCGTGTGTATGTGTTCGTGTACACAAGTAAAAGTGCACGTACCGTAGCACAGGTGCCATGCTTCATGTGTGGAGGTCAGAGGACAACCTCTTGCTTGTTGGTTGTCCCCTTCAACCTTGTTTGAAAGATTTTATTTTACTGTTGTATGCATATGCCAGACTAGCTGGCCAGAAAGTGAATTCTCCTTTCTTGGCCTCCCATCCCATTATAAGACCACTTGGATTATAAATGTCTGCTATTCAAGGCCCTGGGTTCGGTCCCCAGCTCCGAAAAAAAGAAAAAAGAAAAAAAAATAAATGTCTGCTACTTTCTCCAGCTTTACGTAGGTTCTGGTGATCTGAACTTAGATCCCCATGTTTGTGTGAAAGTGTTTAACTCGCTGAGCCTTCTTCCCGGGCCTTTATCAAAAGTCAGAAAGTTGTTCGTTACCCCAAAACAGTTTGGCCATTTCGGAAGTAGTCAAGTAGACCCGTCTTGCCCAGCATTCTAGGCTCTAGCACTGGGTAAGGTCAGTAGTGTCTTTTCTTCCCCCGTGGTCTGTGTAGTACCTAAGCACTGTGAAAGCTAGCCAGTGGGAGTTTTCGGGTAAGATCCAGAAGACGGCATCAAATCCCCTGGAACTGGAATTACAGGCAGTTGTGAAGTGCCTCATAGAGGCTAGAACCAAACGCAGGTCTTCTGCAAAAGCGTCCAGTATCACTTACAAAGTAATAGTCTTCCATAGGCTTTTTCATACATTCTTAGTTTGGGTTACCCCACTTCCTTCCTCCTCCCCCACCCTGTCTTTCCACTTTTATCCCCCCCTTAGACTGTTAACCCCTGATAGACATGTACTTTCCTAAGAACTGAAACACAGTCTGTTTTCTATATGAACCTCTAAAAGGAAGATACCTCTCTTTTTTTCCCCCATCTTTATTAACTTGAGTATTTCTTATTTACATTTCAAATTTTATTCCCTTTCCCGGTTTCCGGGCCAACATCCCCCTAACCCCTCCCCCTCCACTTCCTTATGTGTGTTCCCCTCCCCACCCTCCCCCCATTGCCGCCCTCCCCCCAACAGTCTAGTTCACTGGGGGTTCAGTCTTAGCAGGACCCAGGGCTTCCCCTTCCACTGGTGCTCTTACTAGGATATTCATTGCTACCTATGGGGTCAGAGTCCAGGGTCAGTCCATGTATAGTCTTTAGGTAGTGGCTTAGTCCCTGGAAGCTCTGGTTGCTTGACATTGTTGTTCATAAGGGGTCTCGAGCCCCTTCAAGCTCTTCCAGTCCTTTCTCTGATTCCTTCAACGGGGGTCCTATTCTCAGTTCAGTGGTTTGCTGCTGGATACCTCTCTTTTTAAAAAATAATTATATTTACTTATAAATTGCTTGATGTGTGTATCCAAGCACATGCAGACATGTGTACCTGTGCCATGGCATATGTATGGACATCACAGCACTATGGGGAGTCACTTCTGTCCTGCCCTGTGAGACCCTGAGCTTGAACTCATATTGTCAGGCTCTAGAGCGAGTGCCCTAATCTGCTGCATCATGTCACTGGCCACAACCATTTTTTCTATAAAATTGCCTATTATGTTAATCTTGTTCTGTTGAGCATCACTTAGACCCTATTTCCCGTCAATTTAGTAGTTGGGCCACAATCTGAGCAATACACTAAGGTGTACATTTTTTAGAAAGTCTTCAATGAAATTCTCGAAGTCCTTTCCATTGTAGACATTCTACATATGGAAAGTGTCTTGACCGTGATGACTTGGGAGTACTGAATAGATACCGTCTTAGACATCAATCTACCTCTGTTTTATTTCTAGAATGTTATCAGTACATTTTTCATGATTATAAACATAATAGCTGGGCATGGTGGCATGTGCCTATAGTCCTAACACTTGGTAGGTTCACGCAGGGGGATTTACTTTAGTGCCAGTCTGGGTAATATACTGAGAAGTTGTCTAGAACAAAAACAAAGCAACCTAACTAAATAAAAGAGTGAAATATATGCTACATACAGAGTTTAAAAATCAAACAGTGCAAACTCAAGAAATAATAAAGCTTCCCTGCGATTAGGGTAGAGAGCAAGAATGAAATAAGCCGTAATCATCTGTAATACAAAGTAGTTTGTTTTCTTGAAGCACTAGGGATTGAACCCAGGACCTTTTACATGCTAGACCAGAACTCTAATACAGAGCTATATACTTGGCTGTTTTCATTTTTTTTTTTTGAGACGTGGTCTCAGTAAGTTGTCTAGGCTATCTTCCAATTCTATCTGTAGCACAGACAGTTTTGTTTGACTTTGTGATCCCCATCCTTGTACTTCCCTCAGCCTCTCTAACAGTGGGACTACAGACCAGGGTTTTCTATATGCTGTCAGGGGTGTTTTACCACAGATATGTCAGCGCAACTGCATTAAAACAGGTCTTCAGGAGACCCTGTGCTTCCCACAGCATCTGTTTAAACAAGGGTGAAACAACCCAAACAGGGGGAAGTCATATGACATCTTACTTCCTTGCACTCCCAGGACTTGGTAATGCAAGCACGCGGGAGGCTGAGGCAAAAAGATCAAGAGTTTGGGGCTACCTTGGGCTACATACTGAAGCTATGTCTTAAAATAGGGACTGTTGTTGGAGGCCAGTTGGTAGAGTACGAGCATGCACGAAACCATGTTCATCAATTTGCACCCAGGCATGGCGGTACTCACCTGCAGTCCTAGCATTGGAAAGGTAGAAGCAGGAGACTCTGAAGTTCAATGTTATCCTCACTGCATACTTGAGACCTTGTCAACAAACAAACAAGGAAACAAGTGGATTTGGTGATGTTTTGCTGTTCATAGGGATCCATGCCTAGAATCCCAGCATGTGAAGCATGTATCCCTATGCTATGGAGGAAGGAAGAACAGGAATTCAGGGCCAGCTTCAGCTGCAGAGTGAGTTTAAGGCCAGCTTGTTTACAACATGGGACATTGTCGAAAATTACACACACACACACACACACACACACACACACACACACAACTTGCAGCCTGGTCTACTTATTAAATTCGAGGCCAGCTAGGACCACATAGTGAGACTTTGCCTCAAAATAAACACCACCGAAACAATCAACCACACATACAACTCTAAATACTACTAATAAAGGAAAGACGAAAAAGAATAAGGCATGCTAGAGAAAAGAGAACCCGAGGGTAAGACTCTTCAAGACACCTTTTGTCTCAGGCAGGCCTGAGCTCTGATCTCATATTGCCATTGGTTATCCAGAGACCTTTGGCAAGATAGTTCAATTGTCTATGTGTCACTTTTTAAATCACCTGTAAAATGGGCACGATGACCATAATAATCTTTACACTATAAGGTTACGGTATAGTATACGTGGCATGGATGATAAAAAAAATGCTGGAACCATGCCTGGCACAAAGTAATTATCTAACAAATAGAATGTGTTATTATGAGTATGATTTTAGTGGTAAGAATTAAAGGAGAATAGCATTATGTAGCATTTAGGAAAAAAATCAAGAAACAGTTTTTTAAAAAGGCGAATTAGAAAAAATCCATTGGGTTTGGCAGCGTGAAAAATGTCAATATATTTAGGACTGATCATTCTCAGGGGATTGTATGTAGAAATTAGGTTGCCATTCTTGTGAATGGGACAGAGAGGCATCAGAACAGGGATTGGGGAGAAGCAATAGAATAGACATGTGCAGACAAGGTCAGATTACCATTTGCATGGAAATTTCATACCTATAAATCATCAGGGATAGAATGGATCGTTGAAGAAATGGTGCTGGGAAAAAATAGGCCATCGGTTTAGAAAAACATAAAATGAGACCCTCTCCTACAAACACTGCTTATAAAAATAGATTCCTGTTGGACTAAAAACAAATTCTAAAAATATAAAGAGAAAATGTCGGAGAATATTTTTATAACTTTGGGGGTAGAGAAGGCTTTTCGAGTTGTGAACCAGTGTAAAATTCACAGAAGGAAAGAGTGTTGGGTCTAAGTTAGAGGAAAAGTAGTGGAGGGCTGGAGCAATGGTCCTGTGGTTAAGAGCACTGACTGCTCTTCCAGAGGACTAGAGTTTGATTCCTGCATTTCCATCAGTTGGATTACAACTACCTGTAACTCTAGCTCCAACGGATCTGGAGCCTCCGTGGCAGACACTTACCCTCACATGCACATATCCAAACAAATATATATAAATAAAAATGATAAAATTAAAACAATTTAAAGGTAGGTTACATTTCAAAATGTAACATACCATGAAGCAAAAGTGAAAACAAGCTACAAATTAGGACAAAAATATTTGTAACCTATATAATAGCAAAGGAATTTTAATGGAAGAAGGGCTTCTGTAATTCCATGGGAGATAAGCAGATAATTGACTAGGAAGAGAAATACAAATGGAACAATCAACATTATGAAATGATGCTCATTGAGCTTCCCCAGCAATTCCGGAAGAAAAACCTGATATTTTTCCCCTCTCGGATTTGCAAAAATGAAAGATGAGATAATAGCCACTGCCACCAGGGAATTTCATTCACGTGGGTGTGTGAATTGATCAGATTTTTTTTGGAGGGCAAATTTGGCAGCATCCATTAAATTTTTGAATGTGAATAATTCATGGCCCAGCAGGTTCTCCTTTTCTTTACGTTGCCCAGAAAACACATGCACGTGCTTATAGGGAGCGATACTGTTCCATGCAGCATTGGCTGTCACACAAAACACTTTTACCCTGCCTAGCTATCCATAAGTAGAGCAGCTATATTAGCCGTGATGTGACCATACCATGGGATCACATGTTCAGTTTGCATTCACATGTAACAGCAGCAGGCCCTGCTGTTACAGAAATGAGAAGTTGTTTTGCTGTGCTATTTATCAAAATTCTCCCTCTCACAAAAACAAATAATCTTCTCTATATCTGCATGAAAAATATGTAGGAAAGCTCTGGAACACTAGTCAACAGACAGAACGCAGTGATTACTGATAAGGCAGGAAGCATGCATACATAGATTGTTTTTATAATTGAAAGGAAATTTAAAGGATGGTGTTTTAAAAGAGGAAATAGATAAAGTAGGTGTAGACGGTGCATTTAAAAAGCTGGGGAAAGAGATAAGGCAGTGTGTGAAGGGAGATAAGGAAGGCAGGGGCAGTTCTTTAGGATAGGAGAAATTATGAAGGCTTAAACAGGAACTGAAAGTTATGGAATAGGGAGGAGGGGTAGATGTGACAGAGAATCCACCAAACTTAGGATCCAAGTGGGTATGGAAGGTCTTGTTCAGTTTATCAACTGCTAAATGTCGAAACATTGTGTTTGTTTATTTATTTACTGTGTTCATGTGAGGACAGTGTTGTGTGACAAGACTTTTTTCTGGGGGGAACATGGCACACATGTCTACTCACCCCAGATAAGGAGCCCACGACAGACAAAGTGTGGATACCACCAAAGTCCAACTCGGTGAACCAATGAGTTTTATTGAAGTTGCTAATGGAATAGGGGTTAGAGGTTACTTACAAGGGCAAAAATGATTCAAAGACAGTTGCCTCACCAAAGCCCACCCCAACATGGGTGACAGTTCACAAAAGCTGTGAACTTGGAGTACACTGCACAGTCTTCAGGCAGCTCAACAGATTGGGGAGTGTCCTTTCCAAGTGACTCGGTTGGTTGAACCCTCTTCCAGGCTGCTTGGCCTATTTCTGCTTCCAGAGAGCTGGTGTGGTCTGAAAGTATCCTTCTTTGCAGCTTGGCTTATTTGACAGTCTTCTTTGCAGGTTGGTGAGATTGAGAGTGACTCTGGGCAGTCTTTATTGCTTACTAGGAAGGGAGGCGCTTAAGTGAGTCTGGTCAGTTTCAGGGACTTCCTGAAGCTATTTTGAGATGTTTACCTTCTGGCTTAAGGAATTTCCCTTCAGTATGGAAGGTTTCTGAGGAAATGGCTACACAATAGCAGCTGTGTTAGTGAGCTGGTGCCATGGTATATGCCTGGAGGGCAGAGACAACATGTAGGAGTTGGCTCTCTCCTTCCACCATGTGCGACCAGAGCATCAAACTCAGGAGGTCAGGCTCAGCAGCGAATGACTCTGCCCTTTGACCCATCCTGCCAGCCTACTATTAGAATATAAAACACATTCCCTCTTAGTAGAGGGAATGAATATGTATGCATAAATGGGGTTAAGTACAGTAATAGATAAGAGGGGTTCCGCATGTGAAAACAAGAAGGGATAGCAATTGGCCAAACCTTGCTGTGAGAGACCAGAATACAGATTGATAAGCAGGGTGAGCAGGTGGTAAGAAAAGACTGGGCTAAGTTTTGAAGTTGTTAAGGATAAGTACAAGTTAACTACCCTGAATGTAGCTGGTGTTCAGTTTGTTTTTGATGAATGAATGCATGAGCTATACATTAGTAGGGAAAAATAAGAAAATACTCATAAGGTTTCATCACTTGATAGCAAAAGTATCCATTAGATGTATTAACTAGGATGCTGACTCGGGATAGAAAATAGTCTACAGTGAGTTTAAAAGTGAATTAGAAGTTTTAAAAATCTGAAGAAAAAGATTGTTCTTTTTCAAGAAACTTCTATTTGAATCTGAGTATAGTGGTACATGCCAGTAATCCCAGAACTTGGTAGATCAAAAGTTCAGGGTCATAAGGCTAGAAAGATGGTTCAGCAGTTAAGAGTACATACTGCTTTTCTAGAGGACAGAGTTAAATTCCCAGCAATATGTCAGCTAGCCCATAGCCACTTGTAACAATAACTCCAAGTGATCTGATGCTTCTAGCCTCCCCAGACATTCATATTCATGTGTGCATATCACCCCACATATACATGTGATTAAAAATGAGTAATGATTGAAGGTCAGGGAATGAGGTTGTATAACATTTGTAGCCTCAGGTCTGTTGGTAAAGTAAGCTGCCAGACTACCTTGTGACTGAGAGAGTCAAGAATCATATGGGAGCCTGAGATATCAAAAGAAAAATGAATATAGGGGTTGGAGAGATGGCCCAGCAGTTAACAGCACTGACTACTCTCCCAGAGGACTGAGATTCAATTGCTAGCACCCGCTGAGCAGCCCATAACCATCTGTAATTCCAGTACTAGAGAATATGATGCCCTGTTCTGGCCTCTGAGGGCACTGCACCCGAATGGTACACATACGTGAATGCAGCTTAAACACCCATATACATAAAAACATACATAAATATTTCTTAATTTTTACATTTTTCATATATTACATTTTGGTCATATTCTTTCCCCTCCTCCAAGTCTTCCCGGAATCTACCCACCTCCTTACCTACCCAAATTTCTCTCCAAATAGAGAAAAAAAATTCAAGAATACAAACAACAAAACAAACCCCAAATCAAACAGAAAATAAATCACTGAATCATGTCGTCAACAACAACAACAACAAACACATGGAAAAATATGGAGTCTATTTGTGTTGGTTGATTCCTCCTGAGCATGGGGCCTGCCTTGGAACATGCTTGATATGGCCACTGTAAATCTATTGGAAAAAACTGATTTTCCCCTCCCAGTAGGTATCAACTGCAAATAGCTTCTTGGTTGGGGATGGGATTTTGCATTTCCCCTTCTCTGTCTTGGAAGATTGTCTAGCTTGAACTTGTGCAGGTCTTGTGTGTGCTGTGCTAGTCTCTGTGACTTCATATGTGCATTGGCACTGTTGTGTCCAGAAGATGCTGTTTCCTTGGAGTCATCGGTCACCTCTGGTTCTTGCAATCTTTCCATCTCTTCTTTTACATAGATCCCTGAGCCTAGAAGGGAAGGGTTTGGTAAAGACATCCCACTTAGGCCTGGGAGCTCTCACTGTTTATATTGTGCAGTTGTGGGTCTCTGTGTTAATAACCATCTACTGCAAAAAAAAAAAAAAAACCAAAAACAAAAAAAGTTCAAGGTCATTCTCCGATATATAGTGGGTTCGAGGTCAGCTTGGGCTATATGAGACCCTTTAAAAAACTGAAAAGGAAAGAAAAAGGGACCTCTCTCCACTCATTAAATATTTATTGGGCATCTGTGCTAGATACAGATTCCAAACTTGACTGCTTAGGAAAGGGAAGGCACAGGGACATTGTTGGAGAGGTTCAGAGTTGAGAAGGATTAGATTAAAAAGAGTTCTCTTTTGAGATGAGAAGAGACTTAATTATGCTCATAAATTGAGGGGAAAGCGTCAGTAGGAAGAGAGGAGACAGAGCATGGAACAAGGATTTCAAAGAGGCTGCAAGGGATGAGACCATGTGCACAGGGATAACAAGCCTTGCAAAGCTAAGAGACACTTCATCCTTAGACGAGAAGGAAATGAGAGGGTGGGTCCTTCTTTAAAGCTCAGGGGATGAGGTTGTATGAGCTTTGTGGTCTCAGTTCTGTCGGTAAAGTAAGCTGTCAGACTGTCATGTGACTGATGGGGTCGAGAATCATTTTGGAGCCGGAGAGATCAAATTAAAGATGAAATGATAAATGAGAGAATAGTGGCAGATGAGCCAGCCAAGGCCAAGCAAGGGGCCTGTTATATTACTCTGGAGGTTCGGATGCAGTTAGAGGCATTTGTAGGGAGCAGAGAAAAGCCCAAGAGATGTCCCACATGAATGTATATTTTGACGTGGGCATGGCCATGTCAAAGATATCCCAAGGCCTTTGGACCTATGGGACGATTGGAAAAGGCTATTAGCCATATGATTCAGGCTCAAGAGAAATAGCAACTCTATCTCCTTTTATCATTGATCAGTGTGTGCAAACACTAGTAACTGTAGTCCCCACCTCCCAAATATTTATGCTGGAAACTGCTCGCCTCCAGAGACCTCCTATAAGAGACTAGCTAGCCCTTGCTCCTGTGCTGTACCTAATAAACACACAGAGGTTCCAGGTGGTGGGGATACAGGTAGCAGAGCCTAACGTGATCTCAGGTTCACGGTGTGTGTGTGTGTGTGTGTGTGTGTGTGTGTGTGTGTGTGTGTGTGTGTGTGTCCTTTCTTTATTCCCTTGCCAGGGTTCTGTGACCCAGGACACATGGGAGTTGTCAGGCCATGAATTATAAAAGTGTCAAGAACCAGAGTTTTGTACTTGTGTTCAGCCAACTTTAACAGCAATGTAGTCAGAACCCGAAATTTATTCAGTTCTTATTTTACTAGGCCGGCGGGGTGGAAGGACAGGGCTGGAATATAGCTGAAGGTGTCGATAAGAATGTTTCATAATGGGCATAGTGCGGCACTTCTGTAGTCCTAGCTATTAGAAAGACTGAAACAGGACAATTGCTTGAGCCAAAGTTCAAGACCAGCTGGCCAACATAGCAGGATCCTGTCTCAAAAAACAAAACTGTGGTTCGGTTGACCAGTCATATATGATTCTGCTTTGGCAGACAAGGAGCTGAGATCAGGAGGACTTTGGTATCCTGTGAAAGAAGGAAGGGACCCAGACTCCTGAGCATTCTGAGGAGACAACTCACACTTAGGAGGATCAAAGACACAAGGCAGCTAGTAGACACCAGATTGTGGTCAGAGGGTTACATGTTACAGGGAGGATTTCTTGGGTGGGGAGCAGAGGGAGCCAAAGTTATGAAGTCAGGGCAGTCACAGCATTTGGAGACTGGAAAACTGATGAGTTGGTAGCAGGTTCA
The DNA here is from genome assembly GCF_021556685.1 of Rattus norvegicus. Taxonomy (NCBI): domain Eukaryota; kingdom Metazoa; phylum Chordata; class Mammalia; order Rodentia; family Muridae; genus Rattus; species Rattus norvegicus. The sequence goes on along the minus strand of NC_141554.1, from coordinate 124,899,741 downwards.
TTGGAATCACGTAGAGTGGGGAGAAAGATTGAGCCAGGTACTTTTGAAGGAAGATAGGCTAGGTCTCTAAAGAAAAGAGGGTTTGCATTGACACGAAGGAAGAAGGGATTTCCAGAGGAATTGTCTACAAGAGCTCCACGATGACTTACCTTATCTTACCTCAAGGTGCATGGGTTGTAGGGAAAAGAAACATATCCTGGAGATGGCTGCTGACTCCTAGTGTCTCCTGGGGAGAATTAGGTTTCAGTCAGGTGAACAGGTTAATGACAGATGCCAGCACTTCTCAGACTCCAGTATGTACCCAAACCACTGGGGCTCCTGATGAACTCAGATGAAGAGGAACAATCCAGTGGCATTTAATACAGTGACAACTGCCACCACCACTGTCTGTTGTTCAGCCATCACCTCTGCACAGTTCCCACACATTCGCTTCACCCCCAAAGAAAACTCAATGAGCATGTCTCCATTCCTTGCTCACCTCAGCTTCCAGGAATCCCTTTAAAAAATATTTGTTTATTTATTTTATGAGTACTACACTATAGCTGTCTTCACGCACACCAGAAGAGGCCATCAGATACCATTATAGAACTGGGAACTCAGAACCACCGGAAGAGCATTCAGTGCTCTTAACCACTGAGCCATCTCTCCTGCCTGAAACACTATTAATTTACGTCTCTAAAAATTTCACTGGTCCAGGTGCTTCATATAAATGAAATCACATGGAATTTGTCTATAGATGAGTGTCTTCCTCCCTCCAGCCCCTCCCCCTCTTTTCAGTGTTGGGGATGGATCCCAGGGCCACACCTGTGTTAGTCAGGTTGCATTAGAATTTCTTTATAGCTGAAGCTCTTTAATGTCTGGCTAGTCCTCGTTTTCTTTACACAATCATTGGTTGATAGACATGTGGGCTGCTTCTGTTGTGTAGCTCTGTTTAATAGTTTCTTCACTCTCCTTACACTCACTAAATTTTAGCTCCCCACCTTTCTACTCTATTCTTGGTTTTGTTTTGGTTTTTTTAGACAGAGTTTTGATGTGTAGCCCTGGGTGTCCTGGAATTCACTATATAGACCAGGCTGGCCTTGAACTCAGAGAGATCCTCCTTCCTCTGCTTCTTGAATGCTGGGATTAAAGGCGTGCTCCACCACTGCCCAGCCAGATCCCCACCTTTCTTCGTTGCTTAAACTTGTCAGGCTGGCTTCTGCGAGGAGCATTATTACAGACTGCTCTTCCATTGCCCTTCTGGATCTCACTGTGAGTTGCTGGTGGTGCTCATCCTTGCAGCTCGGATGCTGTACCCTCAGAAAACCGTCCTTGATAATGGTATCAAAGCAGCAGAATTGGGCTGGAGAGATGGCTCAGTGGTTAAGAGCACTGACTGCTCTTCCAGAGGTCCTGAGTTCAAATCCCAGCAACCACATGGTGGCTCACAACCATCTGTAACAGGATCTGATGCCCTCTTCTGGTGTGTCTGAATAAAGTGATAAATAAATCTTTAAAAAAAAATGGGGTTGGGGATTTAGCTCAGTGGTAGAGCACTTGCCTAGGAAGTGCAAGGCCCTGGGTTCGGTCCCCAGCTCAGAAAAAAAGAACCAAAAAAAAAAAAAAAAAAAGCAGAATTCCCAGTACTTCCTATTCGGTACCCTATTGTAGTGTCTCCATAGACCATTGTGCCATTTAGCCCATGGCCTCCTTCTCAAAATAACTTCTGAATGCTGAAAATGTAACAATTGCATTAAAAATACAGTTATCAAAATATTTTTAAATTATGATTTAGTCACCCATATGCTTCTGTTAAGTTCCAAAATAATATCTATTTTCAGGCTTCATAATTACCAGAATACAGAAACTATGGTGGATGATATATATGCTATTTTGACATATGTACAACCACTGGAATGAGAAAGAAAAATATGAGTGATCTGCATAGAAAAATCACAGGTCCTACAGACAATACTATACATTATTGTCTCAGTTTGTAACTGAAGAAAGTGGAAATTTTCACATAGAGATGTATTTCATTCCTGTGCAAGTTTGTGGATTCTCTAAATTCTATCCGTGTTTAGAACTGTATGGATAAAAATGAAGAGATGGCTCAGTAGTTAAGAATACTGGTTGTTCTACCAGAGGACCCAGGTTCAATTCCCATCACCCACCTTGGACCTTACAACTGTCTGTAACTCCAGCTTTAGGGGAGCCATTGTCATCTTTTGGCCTCCATAGATACTAGAGATGCATGAGGTGCCCAGACACACATGCAGGCAAAACACCTTTACATGCTAGAAAAGAATTGCGTGAAATGTTCTGTAAAAGTCACAAACTTATTACCTTAACGGGAAAAAGAGTAATTGTAGTCATGAAGAAGGATACAGTCTGCCAGAGAAGAAAGTGCTAGAAGAAAGCTGTCTTCTGCAGCCCTCCATGGAACTAGTGGGTGGGCCATACCTTGGGAGGGGCATGAGTAAAATAGTGCCTTAAAGAAAGAAACAGATGCTTTCTGTGCCCCCGGAATGGAGTTCAGTAAGGATAGCAACATGTGGAGAAGAGATAGCCACTGAGGGCAGCTCCTCCATGGGGGCAGAGGTGAGGGAGCTGGGAGAGTAGGTGGAATCCTTACTATGTGCCAGACAGCAGGCCAGATACTGGCAATACAAAGCTGAGTGAGACAAAGATGAGTCAGCCATCTTTCAGATCTCATTAAACCCAACCCTGGTGGCAGTCTGACTGGTCTGTGCACCCCTTCAGACACTCTGGGGGCCAGATGAAGTGGGGATAAGATGAACATGGAGTTTCAGGTATTCAAGAGGAAGAAAGCTGAGGGGAAAAAAAATCTGCTCTTCTGTTTCCCCTGCCCCTTTGTGTGGAGCAAAAACTGAAGTAAAAAAAAAAAAGAAGTTATGTAATAGAGAAAAGCAAAGCCATGCCCTGATCATATTATTCAAACCAGCTACCCAGCTGAAAATTAGCTGCGTCTGCTCTCACTGTGAATTCTTCAGGAGCCTTCTAAGACTCTTTGCTACCTAAGGGATCATTTGCGCTTCAAAACAGTCTAGGATGGGGAGGGGGAAATCAAAGAAAGAAAGAATGAATGATATTTTTAGTTTTTTTTCCCTTTGGGGGGCCAGAGATACCTGGATCTCTTCCTGTCCCCGGTTGATTCTCGGGATGAAGGATGCTGTGGTTCTTTTTTTAAATGCTGCTTTCTTCCTCGCTCCTTGGGGGCCCTTTCACAAAGGCTCACGTAGGGAGCTGCGGCAGGTGGGAGGTGTTGGCTGGGCTCATGTCCCCCTTTGATCATTCTCTTCTGGCAACAGAATCTGAAAACTCCCTGCCCTGGGCTGACAGAATGAATCTCTTTCTCCCTGAAGAGAGGCAGCATCTGCAGTGGAGAGGCAGTATGCAAACTGACGTGATGAGAAGAGAATAGGGCTGGAGCTGAAATGACCTACTTAGAGGGAAAACATGATGTTAGGGTCATGGGTGAAGCAGAGGCCCTTGAGATGGCTCAGTAGGTAAAGATATTTGCCACTAAGCCTGGTGACCTGAGGTCCGCCCCTGGATCTCTCATAGTGAAAAGAGAGAGCTGACTCTCATGAGTTGTCCTCTGACTTCCACACTTATGCTGTGGCACATACACCTACACATATAAACAGTAAATAAGTATAGTTTTAAAAAGGAAGGAAGAGATTGCCAGGGTAATTTGGGTGGCATCAGTGCAGACAGGTCAAGGAAGAAAGGAATTTCCATGAAGGCCCAGTACAGGGAGGAGGAGTGAGCTGACTATTTTTTGAAGTTTTAAAAAATTAATATATATTAATAATATATGATAATGGGTTCTACTATGACACTTTTGTGCATGTACATGGTGTATTTTTTTATTATATCCACTCCCCATTACCCTCTCTGGTCCCCTTTCCGCTGATCTCCTCCCATATCTCAAGTAGCCCCCTCTTTTACTTTTATTTCTATAAATAGAGGTATTTTAATAATCATATTTTCATTTGTTTGTGTGTGCCTACATGCATGTGTGCATGTACATGTGTACCATGGTGCATATATAAAGGTCAGAGGGCGAGACTTCGAGAGAAAAACTGGAGAGAAAACCTCCAGTTTTCTGTTTCTATCATGTGGGCTCTGGGACTCAAACTCTAGTCCTCAGGTTTGGTGGCAGATGCCCTCACCCCCTGAGCCACCTCAACAGCTCCCTCTTCTACTTCCATGCCTTTGTGTATGTGTAGTTTAATTAGGGGTTACATATAGGAGCATGGATTAGTTATAGAAACATGGGCAACTCACCAGTGGGTACACTACTGAAGAAAATTCTTTCACGCAGTGACTAACAGCCTATAGACTCGCTAATGTTGGGGGGCCTTGATGGATCAGGTGTGGTGGTACACTTTTGTAATTCTAGTACTCAGGAAGCTGAGGCAGGAGGTTCATGAGTTTGAGGCCAGCCTAAGCTACATAATAAATCCCACGCCACCTTAGGCTACGTAGCAAGACGTTGTCTTAAAATAAACAGACTGAGCTACGTGTATGGTGGTAGATGCCTTTATTCCTGGCACTGGGGAGGTAGAGATAGACAGATCTCTGAGACCTCGGGGCTAGCCTGGTATACATAGCAAGTTCCAGGACTACCAAGGTTATAATAAGACTTTGTATCAAAAAAGGAATGAATGAATGAGCAATCGAATGAATACGTCTTATTGAGTCATGGAGGCTGCCTAGGGGAGTTTTGCACGGATACTGAGTGAGCTGGGGTTCCTGTATAGATGATATGGGGGAAGAATCTTTATCAAATTTTGTCTGGCTGCTTCGATGAGAAGTAGAAGAATATGTGGCTGTGGAGGTTGCTAATTGGTGTGCTCCACTCATTGCTGCAAGAACGAGCAAAGACCCCACAGCACTGTACATAATTCTCCTGAGGCGGATCACAGAGCTGTCTTGTGTACACAGCTCTGGTCCAAAAGCATGGTGTAAGGAGATGCAGGAACCCTCTAATGGGCTTAGATCGAGGGCCGAATATGAAGGAATGTCATCCCAACTACAGAGCCCACCAGTGACTCCAGATTGCCTCAGGACCCATGGATCTGAGAGAACAGTAACTCCTGGGAAGCATCAGTGAGCAAGCTAATACCACATATATATTTACACTGCTGTATCACAGAAGGGATTTTGAGCATACATAGAGAAGGCTTAGGAAGGAGTTAGGTATTAAACTGAGCTCTGAGGTATGCAAACACAGGATTGGAATAAAGAAAGAGAAATAGTCATTCCACCCTGAAGAAATAAGTTGGGCTCATGTATGCACCAAGAAGTCGACCAAAGCTGACAGTAGAAGAAATAGAGAAGCCAGAGTACGTGAGGGAAGGTACAGTTACGCAGGACACTGCATTTCTAACTAGGACTGACTGTCAGAGCCCAAGCATTTGAAGCCATTTCTCTTCTCTCTGCTCTAGCTACAAGCCCATCGTGGAATTCATTGATGCTCAGTTTGAGGCCTACCTACAGGAGGAGCTGAAGATCCGGAGAGTACTGCACTCCTACCATGACTCCCGAATCCACGCCTGCTTGTATTTCATTGCCCCGACAGGGCATTCGCTTAAGTCTCTGGACCTAGTAACCATGAAGAAGCTGGATAGTAAGGTATGAGGCAGGACCTGGGGTTGTGCGAGCTGGACTCTTACTGATATAATACACAATGAGTACTGGATTCCAGTAGAGGTTTTATGGAATCCTAATCCAATCCTTTGTTACCTTCCTCTATAAAGATGATATTAAAGATCCTGCATTTGTGTCATATGCTGTCATCTGGATTCCTAATATTAGGGACGGACATGGCCTGAGTGCTTTCCACCCCGTCTGTCTTGGAAATAAAGATGGACACAAGCCAGATGGCTGTTCAAGGCTGAAGGTGCTGGGTTTGCAATGGAAAGTGGTTTTCTTTCCTTAAAAAGTTAGATTTCTTTTACTTTATGGTTTGGAGTACTTTACCTGTATGCATGTTAACCCTAGCACCATGCCTGGTGCGGAAAGACTTCAGAAGACGTTGAATTCCCTAGAAGTAGAGTTAAGGATGACTGTGAGGCAACACATGAGTGCTGGAAACCAAAGCCGGCTCTTCTGCAGGAGCAGTGAGTGCTCTGAACTGCTAAGCCATCTCTCCAGCCATGTGCAAGGCCCCACATTCAATTCCCAGCACCAAAGCAACAAAACAAATTGAACACTGGATTCTTTCAAAAGCCCAATTACTATAGTTTTTCTTTCCTAACATTTGGCATGTGCCAAATACTGTGTGCTTATACATGATACTCCATCTTTTTTTTCATTTATATTGTGTTATATGTTTTCATGTGTACATATGCATTTTGCATGCATGCTCGTACATGTGTGTAGGTGCATATGCATGTGGGTGCTTGTGCATATGGAGACTGAAGATTGATATCAGAATCATCCTGTCATCTCCCTTTCACCTTATTCATTGAGGCAGAGTCTCAACCATGCCAGGTTTCAGCCATAGGCTAGTCGTGCGGGCTAGCTTGCTCTGGGAATCCTGTCTTTGCCTTCTGAGGCTGAATTATAGGCAGACTACCTTGCCCACCAGACGTGTTTGTGAGCTCTCAGGAACCTAATGCAGAAAGAGCTTAGCCAGTGAAATATTCCCTTTTTTTGTTGTTTGTTTGTTTGTTTAACAAAAAGTGTTTTATTATATTTTTTGTAATTTTTAAATTTTCATTTACTTTTTTAATCAAAAAATGTTATGCAATACATTCTGATCAGGGTTTTCCCCTCCCCTAACTTCTCCCAGGTCCTCCCCACCCAACACCCAACTCCATATTCTCTCTCTCTCTCTCTCTCTCTCTCTCTCTCTCTCTCTCTCATTGAAAAAGAAAACTAAAAGAAACTTCATGAAAACAAAAACCAAATCTATAAGTAAAGACTAATAAGAAAACAAAGCAATGTGAGACAAGACATCTACAAAAACACCGTTGAGTTCACTTCGCCCATGTACTGCTGGGCCTGGGGCATACTCTGGGAGACTTCATGGAAAAAAAATCCACTTTTTCCTTTGCAAGTGGGTGTCAGTTATAGACAGCTTACTGGTTAGAGATGGAGCCTGTGCTTACATCTCAACAATTGGATTCCGTATGGCTTGGACCTGTGCCTGCCGCCAACAGTCTCTGTGAGTCGATGCCTGCATCAGTCCCATTGTGTCTTGGAGGTGCTGTTTCCTTGGAGTCGTTCATCCCCTCTGGCTCCTACAGTCTTTCCACCTCCTCTTCACATAGATCTCTAAGTCCTCAGAGAAGGAGTTTGATGGAGACATCTCACTGGGACTGAATGCTCCGAAGTCTCCCTTTCTGTACGATGTCTGGTCTTGGGGCCCCGCGTGAGTTCTCGTCTACTGTAAGAAGCTTCTCTGATGAAGGTTGAACAAGGCACTGATCTATGCGTATAGCAGAATGTCGTTAGGAGTCATTTTGTGCAGTGTTCTTTGAGCAGAACTGTAATATTTGGTTTTCCCCTAGGCCCATTCCCTATCCAGTCTCAGGTATAGCACTGTCAGGCATGGGTTCCATCTCATGGAGTGACCCTTAAATCCAACTAGATGGTTGTTGTTACGTCCACAATGGTTCTGCCACTATTACACTAGCCTCTCACTCAGGTTGGCGACCATTGTAGGTTGCAGGGTTTGTAGCTGGCTGGGTGATTGTCCTTCTCCTTTGGTAGTGTATGGAGTATATTCCAGTACCATGAACACTTGTCAGTAGGGGTGAAGGCTCTAATTAGGCATGCTCAGCTTCTCGGTGTTTGATAAGAGTGTGGAATTGTTGTCTCCAGCAATAAAGACTGGGCCCTGTTTTTGTCCTTCTGATAACCTAGTGTAGTCAGGTATGGTTAGTCACATTTTACACGTGAGAGCTCTGAGGCATGGAGAGGCAAATAGCTTGTTCAAGGTCACACAGACAGCGTGTAATGAAGCTGAGATTTGGCTTCAGCTCTCTCGCTGCAACTTATTTCAGTACACAAAAGTCTAATTTACATGTAGTCATTTGGTAGCATCGCCATTATAAAAACTGAATGTCAGCTATAATCAGAATAAGAGTAGTTTTTCCATTTTTGCAGCAATGAGCTCACTGCTCATGAATAATAGGCTGCTCCTGAAATGTCTTCATGCCCAGCATGCCACTGTATAGGACAGCAATGAGCCATGTGGTGGGCAGCCTGGTGGGTGGGCTGCATTAAGTAAGCAGTTTTCAGTTTATGTTTATTGTGCACCAAAGAGGACTTGGCCAAAAAATGACAAGGAGATTTAGAGGAGATTTAGATTTGGCAAAGATTCTGATCTCTTGACCTCACTCCCCCAATCCCGGCAAAGACTTCAAAGAAGATAACTGCAAGTCCTGGTCTTAAACCAGCATCCGAAGCTATGTGGTATGAGCCTTTGGGGGACTTGGAAAGTTCGAATGAGACAGGACTTCAGTTCTAAAGCTCGCACAATCTCCTTTCAGAGCTCCAGGCCTGGGCATCATTCACAGGGCCCCAATGGGGTCTACTAGCAAGAATATGAGCTTTAACATGCTCTGTCTCCCCAAACCACTCCCATGCCAGATTCCTTTACCTTTAACAATAAAACATTTCTCCCATCCTAGAGGGATTTGGGCTTGCACTGGGCCTTCTTTTCTCTGGCTATCTGAAATTGGGCATTCGCACCTGCTTTCTTTACCCAGAAACCAACCTTCCAACTCAAGCATTAGTACCTTGTGTGGGGTGAGGTAGGGGGTGGTGTGTTGAGACAGGATCTCATGAAACTTAAAGCTACCCTCAAACCCACTCTGAGGCTGAAGATGACATTGAGTTGATCCTCCTGCCTCCACCTCTCCAGTGCTGGGATTGTAGGTGGAGCTGAGGATGGAACTAAGCTAACATCCTACCAGCTGAGCTGTATCCCCAGCCCCGGTCTATCATTTCTGTGTAAGTTTCATGACAAATTAGTAACACTGGGTCTTCTGTGCTTAATTGGATGCTCTAACTTAGAGAGGCACATGTTCATCATCACCAAGTTCTGTCCCTGCTTCTTTTTTCTGACACCTCCTGTGTGGATTTGTGTTATATCTTGCTGGACCAGCCTAGGTTGAATGGGTTGGGACAACTTACTGCTACCAACAAATGTCCACCTGTCACCTTGTAAACCACAGATTCCCTGTCATCTTTCTTTGAATCACTCTAGGGGTAACCTTGATTCCAAGGTAGATAGCTCATAGTTGTTACTAGCTTTGGAATAAGGCTGACTTGGATTTGAATTTTACTTCTGCTACTTATTTGTCCTGTGGCCTTAGACAAGTTACTTAACCTCTGTGTGGTTCAATTTCACATTGGTAAAACACTAGTAAAAACATCTTCTGGAAAAGTTACTGTTAAGATTAATTACGCTAAGCCATAGCCAGTGGCCAACCCATAGTAAGCACTCATTATTTTTTGTTATATTGTTGTTTGGCCAAAGGTGGAGAATGCTGGATCTGTTTGCTGAGCTTGCCCCTCTGGGCACTAATGGGAGTCCTAGGTTATGCAGTTGTTGGTTGCTAGTCAACAACAACCATTCCCACTTTGTTCCTCTTTTTCCTAGGTGAACATCATTCCCATCATTGCCAAGTCAGATGCCATTTCTAAGAGTGAGCTGGCAAAGTTCAAGATCAAAATCACCAGTGAGCTTGTGAGCAATGGAGTCCAGATCTATCAGTTCCCCACAGATGATGAGTCGGTGGCCGAGATCAATGGAACCATGAATGTGAGTGGGAACACGGGGTTCACCTTTATGGGCTTGTGTTCTTCGCCATCCATCTTACGGTGGTAACTCTTGATTACCAGAGTCTCAGATATTGATGACAGAAGATCCGGAGCCTAAGTAGCTTCTGCTTTTACTGATGGCTGTCGCAAAGCCTCAGCAACCCAGATTAGTAACCAGGGAAAGGGAAAAGGCTGACTCTAGGCTGAGTGGACCCTTGTTGTTGGGATCAGCAACAAACAAGTTATGCCGCCTTTCTTGCAGTCTCTAGTCTGCTGGGATTGTAGGTGGAGCTGAGGATGGGTATCCAGACCTCTCCTCCTCCTCCTTTGTGGCTCATGTATGTGTTTATAGATGTGTGGAGGTATATGTTCATGTGTGTGGATACATGAGGCTGATGTTGGGGGTCTTCCTCAATCACTCTCTACTGTATTTATTGTGGTAGGGTCTCATGCTGAAACCAGAGCTCAACAATACCTCATAGTCTCTGCTGGCCAACGGGCCCTGGGGCTCCCCTGCCTGTGCCTTCTGACTACCAGGATTACAGGAAGCTGCAGGCTAACTTTTGTGTGAGGGCTGAGGATCTGAACTCAGGTCCTTGAGCTTACCAGGCAAGTGCTTTTAGCCACTGTGGTATCCCTCCAACCCTCTAATCACCTTTTCAACAGCCCTCAAATCTAAGTCAGACTAGAGACTGCAAGAAAGGCATAACTTGTTTGTTGCTGATCCCAACAATGCTGGAGCAGTGGGTCCAGCAAAAGACACAGAGGCTGAAAAAGTTGGTTGGCCTCAGAGGATGGGCTGTTGTCCAAGAATTAATCCCTGTTGTCAAAGAGGGACAATGAAAAATAGCTTCCAATTTTGCTAGCAACCACAAGTGATTGTTTTTAAAGATTTTAGTTTTATTTTATGTGTATGAGCGTTTTGCCTGTGTGTAAGGAGACCATGTACATCTAATCTGCAGGGAGATCAGAACTCCTGAGACAGGAGTTACAGATGGTTGTGTGCTGAGAATCAAACCTGGGTCCTCTGCAAGGGCACCAAGTACTCTTAACAACTGTGCCATCTCTCTAGTCCCAGTGATGTTATTTTTAAGCATCAAAGTTATGCTTTGCCTTATTAAGTATGAATGGATTTATAAAACGAATCCTCTTTCCTCCCCTCCCCCAGAGGAATGAGTAATAAAGAAGGCAGACAGTCAAACACTCCCCGTGCTTCTTTACAATGTGTTGCTGCGGTTGCTGTGAAAACTTCAATGTTGTGATTTCTAGGAGACAGCTAATAGCTTTCAGCAAGCCTCTGCTTCGGGAACAGATTTCTTTTTTCTCTATTGAGAGGCATCAGTTTTTCCTAATGACATAATGTCAGGGGACAGCCAAACTCAGGAAAGCCTTGTAATAAAAGCCATTTTTAGCAAACTTTTCCTGCTGCTGGTGCCCTCTAAGTTATCATTACAACATCAGCTGCCACCTCCTATGAAATGGCCAATGAATTAGCATAGCCAGGCAGCAAGTCACTGTCTAGCCTGATGTCCTGCCCATCAGCACAGCCCACCCAAGACAGGTTTATTAGTAGAAGCCCTCATCAGCCTTGACAAGTCTGACTTAACTGACTCGCATCTGCATGCCTTGTGGTAGGTGGAGTTGTGCTCCCCTTGACCTGCCGTGGGTATGGATAAAAATTACAAAACACAAAGCAATGCTGTCTTCTCCAGGAGTCAGGGCATCTTGGTGGAAATGAAAGACCGTTAAGATGAGAAAACCGAAAACGGTGCCCAGCCTGCAGAGAAACGGGAAGTGCGTTCTGGGTGTAGCTCATACTTATGTCTGGAAGCATCTAGTCACCTCAGGACCTTAGTCCCTGTAGATAGCTTCTGAACTCACTGTCCCTGAGTCATCAAGCAGTGTTCATCCTTGTGGTTTGCTTTGCTAAGAATGAATCGGCCTGGTAAGTTCTCAGCCATATGAAGGTGTCCCATGAAACCATTGTCACTACATTATGGGTTATGAGTGACAATTACCCTTTCTCTCTTCTCATCTCAAATCTGGCTTCCTGCTCAGCCCAGGGCCAATTCAGCCTCGGATTTGGAAACTTGCCAGTGCTGTGAAACAACTGTTCTCCAGCTATGGCAGAGGAGAGAGTGCCAGTCCCATGAAACTCGTAACAGTCCATAGCTTATCACTGCTTCACTTTGAACAACCAAATCAAAAGCTCGATGTGGCAGCACATGCCTATGATTCCGGTACTAAGGCAGGAGGATTATATGTTTGAGTCTGACCTAGGCTACATTTAACAAGACCTTGTCTCCAATAGAAAAGAAAGGTAAGCTAAATCTCGTGGGTTCAGGGTCATCCCTCTAAGCAGTATTGCTCAATATTCATTCCCTTGCTTTCGTTCCATCATGCCCTTTTGAATGGGAAGGGAGGAGAAGGGGTGCCTACAGCTAGGATGCCCGGACTTGGGCATATCTGTGTGAGGGGCCTGTATGGGAAGCCTTTGTGTTCTGTGTGCTGATTGGGAAGCAGAAGGGAGGAGTCACTGCTATAAGAAACACAGGAGTCCCTGGCCCACCTGCTACCACTACAACTGTATCAAAGTCTATAGAGAAACCACACAGTGGCAGCACCAGAGATGGGGACGGGGTGCTTGGGTGCTATGAGGACCAGGTGCTGGCCTTTCAATTCTAGATATAGTTCCGGATGCCCAGCCCTGCGCGTTATACAGCCAGTCATCATGGGAAATTGAAGAGGCAGAAGGGTTTTTTTTTTTTTACAGTTAGGGAAGATATTCATGCGGGAGCATGCCTGGCCTCGCCCTTGGCTTTTGGGTGGCTCTAGAAAACCTTATGTCAGATTGTGGGCAGGAGATGGAGAAGCTGGGGGTGAGGAAGAGAGAGTCTGCTGCATGCTATTTCCAACTCCTGCTGGGATTGCTCTCAAAGCTGTGGACCTTAAATCTCAAAATTGTCACATTGTTTCAGTTAATTCATTATTTTGAGACATGATTTCACTAAGTGGCCAAGGCTGTTCTTAAACTTGTGACCTTCTGCTTCCTGATTGCTGGCATTATAGGATGGAGTCACTGTGCCCAGCTTATTACTTGAATGCAATGTTATTGGTCTGGCAGAATGAGACACCTATAATCTCAGTACACGGGAGGTAGAGGCAGGAGGATCAGAAGTTTAAGGTTATCCTCAACAACATAGAGAGCTGGAGGATAGCCTGAACTACATGAGACCCTATTTATAAATAAATAAATAAATAAATAAATAAATAAATAAAATAATGCTATTCTTAGATTAGCTCAAACTGTAGCTAGCGGTTAAAGAACAGGCCCAGAACTTGATTAAGCTCAGTTAATTGGCCATTGGTTAGGCATTGGGTTTGATTCCCACAGAGACATTGTACTTGTGCCCAGTGAGGACACATGGTTGGCAAACTGGATCACAAGGAGGCGATAGGCATAGGCCTGTCCTCTCCATTGACTCAGCAGTGGTGCCCCCATTGTTTCCATGAACTTCTGTTGGGGTGACCAATGGTAATTGAGAGAATTAGGTGACAGTCTTGTTTAACCACTAGCCTGAAATGGGGGCAAGTAGAACCAGCCTCATAACTAGAAAACTCTGTCAACCCTGGGAAGAAGCCAAGGCCAGTCAGTATAGATCACCAGAAAAAATCCTGGGGGAATTTCATAGCCCAAAAGGATAAAAAATAGAAAACCACCTTTCCGGTCTTCAAAGCATAATGCATGTGGTTGAGCAAGAATAGAATAAGTCATGTAGGGTGGATCGCCAGACAACTTTCAAGTGGACCTAGGGGAGTGTAAGGTAGACAGGAGCTGGGAAGGTGATGCTTTGATTTGAAAGTGTTGCCCATGTGATGTATTGGGAGATGGAGCTGTGCGGGGCCTGATGATGCAGCTGTATAATCTCAAACACCCTGCAGGCTGAAGCAAGAGGATCACAAGGTGAAGATGTGCTTAGACTACAGAGTGAGTTCCCAGCTTGGGCACCTTAGTGAGACACTGTCTCCAAACAAAAATTTAAAAAGAAAGCTGAGAATACAGAACTCGGTGGTACAGCATATGCTTGACATGTACAAAGCACTGTGTTCCATTCCTAGGACTGATGATTTTTAAAAAGGGAGAGCTGGAGAAATGGCTCGGGGCTAAGAACACATACTACTCTTCCAGAGGACCTTAGTCCTGTTCTCAATACCCACATAGGGTAACTCACAACCTCCTGTAACTCCAGCTCCAGGGGATTTAACCCTTTCTTCTGCCCTCTAAGTATACCTGCCCTTGCATGCACACACCCACATACAGACATACACAATTAAAAATAAATCTTTATTCAAAAGAAGAGATTGAGGGTACTAGTGGCACAGTATGCCTTTAATCCCAGCACTCAGGAGGTAGAGGCAGAGAGATGTAGCTCTCTGTGAGTTCAAGGCCAATCTGTTCTAAAAAGTGGGTTTCAGGACAGCTAGGTCTGTTACACAGAGGAACCATGTCTCAAAACAAACAAACAAACAAACAAACAACAAACAAACAAAAAGAGTCAGAATCAGGGAGGGGGAGATCGGGCTTTTATAGTTATGTAAGCCATAAGGGCTGCTCCTTCACTAATAGGATTAAGGGTCTTTATAAAAGAGGCTCCATGCAGAATTTAGCTAGCTTGATCATCTGCCTTCTGCAATGGGAAGATGTAACAAGAAAACTCTCCTCAGACACCCAAATGTGGTACTACTTTGAGCTTAGATGGTCAGCCTCTGGAATTATTGAAAGAAAGGCCACTTATTTTCTTTATAAATTCCTTAGCCCCAGGTATCTTTTTCTGTAGTTATACAAAATGGACTAAATAGTGAGTCTGGAGCCGGACTCCCAAGACGAGCCCGAGGCTATGTGTTATAATAGCGCTCTGCACCTGGAAGATCTCCTATCTTGGTGTCCCTCAGCAGACGCTTAGGTAGAATTACACAAGGTCCCTTTAACAATCTGCTCATCATGGGTCAGCAGGGGCCTTGTCTTGAAACGAGTAAGAGTCTCCTCCCTGGAGCCACATATATGAAACACTGCTTGTCAGCTTCCTGCAGGAACCTAAAAAAGGGAGGGGCGGGGGAGAAAATCTGGCCTCCATTTTGAGAGATATCATGGACAGGACCTGGTAGTGTGATTGAAAGTTAAAACTCCTTTTTTTTTTTTTTTTTTCCGGAGCTGGGGACCGAACCCAGGGCCTTGCGCTTGCTAGGCAAGCGCTCTACCACTGAGCTAAATCCCCAACCCCTAAAACTCCTCTTTATCTTGCCTGATTCCTGTCTGGCTGTCATAGCCACGTGTCTTTCAAGAACAGCTGACTCGCAATGACTCCTAGCCTGCTGTGGTTAGTTGACTTCCAGCAGATGCCAGAATACAGACATATAGGCCACCCCTAGGTGGCTTGGGAAGGCTGGCAGCCAAAGTGTGGTGTCCTCGCTGCTTCCTGGAAAGACCTAGCCTGGGAGTTGAGTACATGTGTGACTCCTTTAAGCAGTCTGTCCTGGCTCCCTCTGATAATATATAAGGCCCTGGGAAATGATGTTTGCCTGTACTTTCCAGAAACATCTTTGATGCCAGTTGCAGAGAAGTGTGCTGTGGGAGGTCTTATGAGGCCTGGGAGTGGCCTGTGCATTCGGGAACAGTCAGAGAGCTAGAGGAATCAAATGACAGGAGTTTGCTGGAGAGAGGAAGCGAGTGACCCTATCATTCTGACAGTGTCCCTTGATGATAAAATAACAGACCTAAGGCAAGACTGGCATTTCCTATGCCTTTATTTTCTTGGTATTTTCTTTCTTCTTGAGCCTAGAGATGTGCCTCCCACTTCACCCACAGTTCCTCCTCCATCACTTTAGAGCCGAGAGCCCAGGATGCAAGCAGATGATGATACAAGATGGTTTTCCTTCTCACCTCCTCCCTCAGTCTAGCCCTGTGCAGTCACTGCCCCTCATCTCAGCTGCAAACACCATGCCCCTTTCGTCCTCTTCTCTACTCCATTCAAGGAGTATTATATGAAGTATCTACCATTTTCCCTTAGTCACATACTATCTAACAGGATGTCGAGTATGTAATTTACACGTCCTCAGCGAGAGTAGAAGCTTCCAAAGTGCAAGGGTGTGTATCTTCTACTTCTTTATGCCCCTTAGGGTACATCATCAGAACTTGTGAGTGAAGCTTGTGGGTGAGCCCTCTAGGCTCATGGGTGAGCTCTTACCTAGGCAAGAATAACGCCAGTCCATCTTAGTGGGTTTAAGCTATGCTCTCATACTCTAGGAAGAGAGTAGTGATGCCAACAGCTGTATCCAACCCCTTCTGATGCTCACCCAGCCCCAGCCCCCAGCAACTATGACTGTGGATATAGGTTGCTAATCTGCTCATCTTCCTGCTCTGTTCCCTATGTGTTAGAGCAGGCCTTTGTTATCTGTTATCTGTAATCCCAGAGCAGAGAAGCAAGAACTAGGCTTCTTATTCCTGCATGGCTGTGGAGCTCTGGAGCTAAATGGATGCCTCTCAACGCTGATGCACTGAGTGACGTTGCAGAGGGAGCACCCAAAGGCCTTGAGATGAGCAGCAATTGCATCGTGGGGTACTTGATGCCTTCCTCCTGGAGTTCTGAGTGCTTGTTTGCCTCTGTTCCAGGCCCACCTGCCGTTTGCTGTTGTTGGCAGCACAGAAGAAGTGAAGATAGGGAACAAGATGATGCGAGCTCGGCAGTATCCTTGGGGGACCGTGCAGGGTGAGTCTCCTACAAAAGGGCTGCAGTCAGAGAGCCCTTCCTCTGTGTTTCTGCTGCCCCCTGCCATGATACAACAAGTTACTAGCTTGTCCCCACCCTCTGCCAGTCATTTTAGGTCTCAAACAGCCATAGGGGTTGACTAGCAGCAAGCTCTGGCACGGTGCCTGGATTCTGTGATGTGAGCAGACTCCCTTTGTCTCTAATGAAGAAAGTACACCCTTGTAACCACCTCCAAACACAACAAAAGACAAATGGATTTGGCACAGCGTAGAAAGGACTATACAAGTGAGTGTGTCCCTAAGAGAGGCACAAGAACGTTCACAACAGAATAATGATGATGAATTATTCCAAACAATGAGGTGTCCATAAAAATAGGCTGATTAATTTGTGAAATGGTCATATCATGGGATCTCAGACAGAGGTGAAAATGAATGAATTATAGCTACATCTGCATGACTGGATCACAGAAACAAAATACTGAGCTAAATAAAAACATGAAAGCATGCATATGATAGGTTTCTGAATTCCAGAAGTAAGCTAAAGTAACATGATATATATTTTTTATGAATTCGTGCACAAGTAATGAATGATAAAACAGTTTTAACACACACACACACACACACACACACACACACACACACCACAAAATATAAATAAAAATAGTTCTCTAGGGCTGGAGAGATGGCTCAGTGGTTAAGAACACTGACTGCTCTTCCAGAGGTCCTGAGTTCAATTCCCAGCAACCACATGGTGGCTCACAACCATCTGTAATGGGATCTGATGCCCTCTTCTGGTGTGTCTGAGGACAGCTACAGTGTACTTAAATACATTAAATAAATAATGTAAAGGCATTTTCCTCCAAGCCTGCTGGCCCAATCTTCATCCCCAGAGACCACACAATGGAAGAAAAGAACTGATTTCTGAAGGTTGTCTTCTGACCTTCACATGAATTCACACATACACACCCACTCCCTGTCACACTTAAAAGAAATTAAAATTAAAAAAATACACAAGTGAATGATAAACCCAAAGTCAGGATAGTGCTAATATTTCATTGCCAGAGGAGGCAGGGAACAGAGAGAAGGGCATGAGAGCAAAAGGAGGCCAGCAGGGCCTTCTAAGATAATATTAAAAATGTTTAAATATTTAAAAATTTAAAAATTCTTTAAATTTCACATTCCTATTTCATGGATGTATATATACTTATATATACATATATGATTATTTCATAAATTTAAAGGATCAGATATATGTTACATGCATTCATCACAGTTTTTTTTGGTAGCATGTCTAAGACATATTATGCTGTCCTTGTCAGTTCAGTAGGTCATACAAGCTCTAGGTCACTTCAGTGAGCAGAGGTTTAGGGACCTGAGAGTCTGTAGCTGTAAACTCTGCCATAGCTGGCAGTTTCTCTGTAAATCCATCCCAACCCTTGAGCAAATAATAGAGAGTGGGCACTCAAGAAGAGTGGCGTAGATCTATAAGTCCAGCACTGGGAGGGGTGGAGGGAGGCAACTAGGATGAGATGGTTGTGAGTTCAAAAGCAGCCTTGGGTGACCATGTTTCAAAAAGCAAAGGTGAGATTTGGTTGTGAGCTGTCCACCTTACATAAAGGCCTCTTTCTTTTGTGGTGCTGAGGATGGAACTGAGGGTCTCATGCATGCTAGATGAGCGCTCCATCATTGAGCTCCAGCCCCTGTCTGGATGTCCCATAGGTAGAGAAGCTGGTCAGAGCTACACTAAGCTTTGTGCTTCTCAGTCATTTTGAGCTGGGGGGGGGGGTGTTACAGTGGGAACATTGGCAAGTGACTTCTGGACCAAGAGTCACCCCTTTGGAGTCTGAGGCCTGACAGACAGGAACCTGAGGTGGGAGGAGACAAACCAGCAGAGTTCCAGTGACTTCAGTCCCCAACGTAGACCGCCCTGCTCTCATCCCAAACTGTTGTTTTTGTTTTTTGGTGATAGTAGTGGGGTTTGGGGGGAGAGGTGTTGTTTTGTTTTGTTTTTTACTCCTGAGTTGACTGTTCTTTTGAATGAAGAAGTAGTTGAATACTGCTTGGGAACCTTAAAGAAGACTTAGAACTATTCCTTCTTTCACCTTCCCCCTCTCTTTATAAATAGGGCCTCATGTAGCCCAGGTTGGTCTTGTATTCACTATGTAGTTGAGGCTAGCCTTGAATTCCTGACCCTCCTCAGTCAATCTCCTAAGTGCGGAAATTACAGGTGTACGCCATCATGCCTGGTTCTGGGATCATTCCTACTGACCAGGGATCACGGTCCAGAGTTAGAGAAGCAGATATGTATAGGTTGGTCCTGAGAAGTTACTTTACTGATGCAGCTTTTTATACCCATTTATATTCTATGGCAACAGTTCTCAACCTATGGGTCGCAACCCTTTTAGGAATCAAATGACCCTTTCACAGAGGTCACATATCAGGTATCCTGTATATCATATGTTTACATTACAATTCATAACAGTAGCAAAATTACATTTATGGAGTAACAATGACATAATTTTATGGTTGGGGGTCACCACATGAGGAACTGTGTTAAAAGGTAGCGACATTAGGAAGCTTGAGAACCACTATTCTAAGGCAACAGGTAGGGTTCATGTCATGTAAGCGGCCTTAAGCAGAGAGAGTACATGGATCAGCCTGGACTTTGGACAAATACTTATGATGACCATATCTGACCACCTATGATAATACAACTATGCTTGATTCTGTCATTCTAGAACCCCTCCTCTCTGTCCCTACTGTCCTCTTCCAGACCCTGAGAGACAGAATCTTGGCTAACTTATCTGTTCATCATCTCAAACATCACCATCCTCCTGTGCATGGCCAAACACTGCCATCCAACACAGTGGCGACAGAGCTGCAGACATCCTGACAGAGCCCTGCCTGCAGCATTGCTCTAGCCAGAAATCCACGCTGCTGTGATTTATCCACACCCCTCACATTCTTGCTCAGGATCCAAAATGAAGACCTTTGCCCTCAAGGCAAAAAGAATGGTACACACTTTCTCCTGCTTAGGATTGCCGGGTTCAGACCACTATCCACCCTTGGCAAAACACCTCTTTGGAAGCTTCTATTTCCCACATGGGTCACATTGTAGGTCTGCCCCTCCTTGTCCCCACCAACTATTGCTACCCTGGTTCTTTTCCTTGCTCTTCAGAGACTCTGTCTATGGTCTTTGCCTTTCTCCTACACTATCTGGTTCTGCAGCCTGCCCTCTATATGACCTTGCCTAGCGTTCTGGAGGTCTGGTGGGGGTTATGTTCTATTATCTGCCTGATAAATTCTGTTCTTCCTCCCAGAGTCATCCAAGAGGTTGTGTCTATGGGGACACCTACAGTCTCCTGGGAGTTTGTAGGTCCCCCTCTACTGGGCTTTTACTGCACTGCAACCATACCCTCATGTTTGCAACTTTGGCATTTGCGTTGTATTGTTCTGTTTACATGTACGTGCTTTCCCACTAAACTGCAGGTTCCTAAAAGCATAGGCCCAAGACTTCATTTTTTAATTCTCAGGGCTACACATAATACTGGGAACCAAGAGTCCACGAATATTTATTAGATGGCCGGATAGACAGATACGCGTCTGTCTTCGAAGCAATGCCAAGCAGAGATTCCTGTGGAAGTCTGCTTGGTGAGCTGGTGTTGAGGCATTAATGCAAGTTCTTAGATATTTTCACAGTAGTAAA
Source organism: Rattus norvegicus (assembly GCF_021556685.1). Lineage (NCBI taxonomy): Eukaryota > Metazoa > Chordata > Mammalia > Rodentia > Muridae > Rattus > Rattus norvegicus. Next base: position 124,879,483 of record NC_141554.1, on the reverse strand, counting down.
GTTTTCCTATTACCCTTTCATAATGTTTCATTCCCAATTTCCACAGGATAGAATTAGGAGGTTAAATTTGTAGGCGCCGTATAAACAGGCTGCAAAGCAATGTCACCCTTAGACATTTTACTTCTCACTTCATCCATGTCTTCCTCTGCCGGCCTTCCTTCCAATATACATCCAATGCCCCAATACCCGATATGCAGTTGAAAATGAGGCCCACTGCGACTTTGTGAAGCTGCGGGAGATGCTGATTCGAATCAACATGGAGGATCTGCGGGAGCAGACCCATGCCCGGCACTACGAATTGTACCGCCGCTGTAAGCTGGAGGAGATGGGCTTCAAGGACACCGACCCTGACAGCAAACCATTCAGGTACCTCTTATGCCGGGTCAGGTCAGCCTGACCTAGATCAGAAGCCTTGCCCTGAAGAATCAGCAGGGAAAGCGAGCGAGGCATGGAAGTTAGCTAGAGAGCCCAAAGGAACTCCTAGATCATTGGTGCTGCTTGAGTGTTACCTCTCTGTGTCTGCACAGCTGCCAGAAGAGCTGCCACCCTGCTTAGAAACACAGACAAGGGAAGGGGCTGGAGAAACCACTCTGCTGATCCATCACTCACTGCTTTAGCCCCTCCCTCCCCTGTATAGCTGCTCTAGTCAGCCCTGCTTGCATAGACTCGGTGCTCGGGCTTTGTTCTACGGGGTGACAGTTAAGAGCTGCACTCTATTCCCACTTTCCTCATCTGGCTCTTGGATTGCCTAAGACGGGTTCACAATATGTTCTTCCCCATCGTCCCTGTTCTCAACATCAGATAGGGAAAAAGTCAGGGGTAGTGGCGCATGCCTAGAATCCCAGCACTGGGAAGGCTGAAGCAGGACGGCCAAGAGTGTGTGGACAGCCTGGGCCACTCAGCAAGTACTACACCAGTCAAGGTTACATGGCAAGAACATTCATTTAAAAAAAGATAAAAAAGGGTTGGGGGAAGCTGAGCATGTGATTTGGTAATAGCGTTTGCTTGGCATGCAGAAGCTGAGTTCATCCCTAGTACCAAATAAATAGATAGGAAAATACAAAAAAAAAAAAAAAAAAGACCAAGAAGCAGTCACTTGGCTTGTATCGGTGACCTGCATGATGCTCTTTCTTCCCCCACGGACTTGGCATTTCAGTGTGAGTTTTGTTTTGACCACTGACGATGCATAATCACTGGTGTCTTCCTCAAATCAGAATCTAAAGTGCTTTTCATTGTGCAGGTGGGAGCCATAGACCAACGAAAGCATCTGCTCTGTATAGACAATATGCGTCATTAGCCCTGCAGTTTGAATTACCATGTGTTGCCCTTTACTGTGGCTCTATCTCCTTTCAGGAAATGTCAGACATCCGTGAGCAAGCCGTCGGGGGGGGGGGCATATCTGCAGGAGGAAAACGCTTTCAAATGGCCCCTGCGATCCCACGGAACCTGTTTATAGCAGACCTATAGGGGACCTAGGACACCATACAAGCAGTCCTTTGGGAGATGGCTGCCTAAGGAATGGCAGCTTCCCATCCTTCTGTGGATAGGCAAGTCAGGGCCCCAGAGCTCCTGAAGTGGAAGGAGGAGAGTTGGAAGCTCCTCTGTTCCTCTCCTTCGCCTCTGCACCCTGAAGGAGGTGTGCCTCTACCTGGCCACTTAGACCTGGCCTTTCTCTCCCATCCTTGATATCTGTTCCCGCCTCTTCACCCTCTTCCACCAACCCCTGACCACCTTGCTTGTAAATGCTCCCACCTAACAAAGGACTGTTTTAGCCCCATTCTTTCTCGACAGTTCCTCACCTGTCAAGAGCTTTGTCTCTGACAGAGAGGAAACATTTCCATATCTCCTGTTCCTCTTCCTTTCTCACTTCCTCAACCCACTATAATCTGTCTTCTGCCTGCCTCCAGCTCTCTACAAAATTCTCTCCAAGGCCTGAGAGACTGTGGATTGGTGGCCAATTTCCTTGTGGCTTGATTTTTAGCTTTGATTTTAATGCGAAACATTAATTTGGCTTGAGACACCCTCTGCCTTCAGCTCTGGCAGTATTGGCCTGACCAGTGTTATCTCTCTCCCTTTCTGTCTTATTCCTCCCTGCTCTTGCTTTCAAGCTCATTTTCTTCAGCTTCCTCCTCTAAACATTGGTGCTCCCTCAGGATTCCTTCCACATGCCTCTGCTCTTTGACACTCCCATTTCTTTGTTCTTTCTATTCTCACAACCCTAATTACCATCAAGATATTTGATGAATTCAGAGCTAAAAGTATACCATTGAGCTCTGAACCTATTGCTCTAACTGCACCCTGGACATTTCACTCAGACATTCTATGGATGCCTGATCTGAAGCTCTAGCGGTCTGCCATCTACTTCTTCTTCTCCCCCCTCCTTTTCCAGCATTTCCTGTTGCTATTCATGTTCTACCATCTATCTAGTGGCCCAAACCAGAAACTTGAATCAGATTCTTCTGGGGATATATGAAGAGAGTTTACTGTAGATTGTAAGCACTAAGATTCAAAGAAAGATGCTCACAAAGAAAGTAAGACACATTTAAGGAAGTAGGTAGGTCTGGGCAGGCAGAACTGCCAAGAATCAGCCTTGATATCCCCCCACTAAGGTCCTGAGAATTCTGTAGCCCTACTGTTGCTCTAGATCTTTCCATTTGTAACAGCCTTTAACATGAAGAGCCTTCCGTTTCTACTTGGATTGCTGGAAAGTTTCCTTCCTAAAATAGCCAAGTGGACTTTCTCATGTTCTGACTGATGGATACATGTCCACCTTTTTAATGGGGCACCCAAAGCCTCTCCTCTTTTTCCACACTCAGGAACCTCCCCTTTCACTCCTTCATGGTTCATATGAGGTCCCCAGGCCTGTTAAAGTCTGGCCATGTCCCCAGTAACACCAGCCTTCACTTGTGTCTTTCTTGTCTTTGGAGCACTGGCCTTCACCATGCTGACTCCTACTTTTTAAAAAATAAGTGCAGGTCAGGGACAGTGGTCTTGACCTGGCATCTTCTATTACACCCTAAGTTCTTTTAAAACAGGCACGGTGGCTCTCGGCTCCTGCTGCCAAACAGCTAGCATCACGTCTATTCACACAGATCACATAGGTGGTGGGTAAAATCTCAGAAAGTGTTCGTTCAGTGAAGTGGTAAATTAGTGTGGTTGGTCTCAGAGCCAGGGCCTGGCAGTGCAGGGCAGTAGAGGGCAGTGGGAGGGAGGGAAGCTTTAAATGAAGATACAGGAGACCCAGCTTTCTGGTGTCGGCTCTGTCTCTAACTAGGTGACTAGGTGTGTAATCTTCATAAACTTACTTCTCCTCTATGAGCCACAATTTCCTCGTGTGTGTGTGTGTGTGTGTGTGTGTGTGTGTGTGTGTGTGTGTGAGAGAGAGAGAGAGAGAGAGAGAGAGAGAGAGAGAGAGAGAGCGCTCTTCTGGCCCCTCCAGTAGCTCTGTAATATTGCTGTTGCGTATCAAGCCAGCTGTCCCCCCACCCTGCCCCTGAGTGGTTCTCTCTTTACATTTCTCTGTCAGAATTAGGGAAGAGAGGATGAGGGAACTCGGGCAGGGTGGTTGGGGCCCATTTTCTTGACCAGGAGTTGCCCCAGAGGCAGTGGAGTTGACTTGATCATATCTCCAGTTTACAGGAGACATATGAGGCGAAAAGAAACGAGTTCCTGGGGGAGCTCCAGAAGAAAGAAGAGGAGATGAGACAGATGTTTGTCCAGAGAGTCAAAGAGAAGGAAGCAGAGCTCAAGGAGGCTGAAAAAGAGGTAAACACAATGGTGGAGACCAGGCAGCAAGGGAGGAGAGACTGAGCGTGGCAGGAGGGTCCTCAGCCTTGACAGAACTGCTAAAAGGTAGAGGAGCTTGTAAGCTCTTAGCAGGACTCAGTGCAGTTTGGACAGATAGGGAGTCTAATGACATCTGTGTCTTCCTGACCCTTATTTCCTAAGAATGGGACAATTTCTCATTGTTATTATTTACAGCCATTGCCATCCAACATGGTAGCCACTAGCTGCAGGTAGTCTTTTCATTTGAGGTAATTAATTTATTTAGATTTTGAAGCAAGGTTTCCATATGTAGCCTGGGTGGACTAGAACTCACTGTCTAGCCAAGGCTGGCATCAAATTTTAGATACTCTTGCTTGAGCCCCCATGAGTCTTAGGATTGCAGGCCTATATTACAGTGGCCCAAAATATTTTTAATTAAGTGATAAATAATAATTGCATATATTTATGGAATATGACGTGTACTTTTAGTAGTATTTATAGTGTAGAATTAATAAATCATCAAATAAATAAATCAGTTATTCAGTTCATATGTTTAACTCTTTAGTTCTGTTGGAAACATTTAAAATCTAAGTCAAGTCTGGTTACCAGGCCTATAATGCCAGTATGGAAGAGTAGAGGCAGGAACACAAGTTTGAGACCTGCCTGGGCAACTTAATGAGATGCTGTCTCCAAATACGAAGCGTTGTAAGGGGGCTAAGAATGTAGCCCAGTGACTAGATTCTAAAATTTATTTGGGACCATTGGAATGATAGTTGGGAAGAAAACTTTGCACACGACAGATTTCTAGATACTTTTTGCTGCTAGTTTTATGTAATATTTATTGAACATTTTGACACATATTTATTTTTGTAAGCCTAAAAGTGATTCTTTGAAAGTTTAAGGAAACTTGACCAAAAGACAGTACAAAAACCCTGGCACTTGAATGTTGAATGTCACCGTATGCGTGAAATTATATATTTCAGGGTAGTGTGAGCTTTTAATGTTAAGTCATAATAAACTCTTAAGTCAAATTAAGCAGACCCGGCATTGGCATTGGCGGTGTACGTGTAGCCATAACTTTCTGATGTTAGTAAAAACAAAATTGGCAACTTGAAACTAAATCATGCCAAGGTTTTGATACACTTGTTTTAAGATATTAATGAAACACTTCAAAAACACTGATACAAAGTGTCCAGATTCTCAGATGTTTGTTGTGTGAGTTTTGTTTAGTTGTATTTTTTTTTCAGTGAATGTCTGGCACATTGCAATCCTCAAACATGTGGTTATCTTTGTTGTATTGGCATATTCAGTGACTTGGACATTCAGCGATAGCATTGGAGCAAGTCTTATCAGCAAGCAATGTTTTCAGTTATGTTTCAAACTTAAGAATGGGTTTAAACTTGCTGAACGTAAAGATTGACCCTCAAGTCTCTGTAGCTTTAGTACTTGCTTATTGTATTAGTTGAGGCCCTGTGTTCATACTTGAGGCCCTATGTTCAAACTCCCCATTACTGCGGGGAGTTGGGCATTTAAAAATCTATTCTTAGCCATTTTAAAATGCACAATGTAATATAAAGCTTAGTTCTCCTCGTTAGCTCATTTTAAATGTTCAGTCCTTGTGGTTCAATACAGCTCTTGTACTGACTAGCACGGGTCCAGAGCCTCTCCAGTATCACACAGAGTTCTCTTGGGCAGTGGAGGACTTGTAGTGACAGAAGGGTTGATCCATTTCCCACTTCCTGGAATTTGGAGTTCTGTAGAGACAAATAATCATTTTCATGGTTGGCCTGCCCCGTCCTACCCTCTCTGGTAACTATAGGGAAAGGTTGTCCTGGGCCATCTTAGATAAAATGATGAAATCTAAACTGGTATCAGTGGGAGCATTTCCTGTTCACTTAGATTTCCTAGTCTGTCCTCTTGATATTTTTTTCTTTTTTTGATATTTTTTGTCTATTAATTTGATGTGGGGCTAGGGATGGAACCCAGGCATTCCACATGATGGTTATGTGTTCTACCATTGATTGTCTCATCTAACACCTTCATCTTGGTTTCGAGTGGTGAAAGCATCAGTGCAGTTCTAGCTGGGTTTGAAACCAAGGTCTGATGGTCCTTTTTAAGCACATGCATGTTGAGCTGGCCAGATGTCTCAGTGGGTAAAAGTGGACTCAATTCCTGAAATTGACATAAAAGCTGAATGCCAGTAGCACCCATCTGTAATCCTAGTACCATAATGGTGAAATGGAAGGCCAAAACAATAGAATCAACTAGAAGTTCATAAGCAGCTTGTATAGGGTATGCTGTATGGCCCAGACAAGAGAGACACAAGGTAGAAGGAGAGAGCCACCTCCCCACAGTTGTCCTCTGGTTTCCATATGTATGCTATGACACATGGACACACCACCACCACCACCACCACCATCAATTTTTATCTTATTTTATGCGCATAGGTGTATTTGCCTGAATGTATGTCTTTGTACCACTTGTGTACCTGGGGCCCAAGGAGGGAATAAGAGAACATTAGATTGATCCTCTAGAACTGGAGTTCCAGATAGTTGTAAATTGCCAAGTGGTTGCTGGAGATCAAAACTGAGTCTTCTAGAAGAGCAAAAAGTGAGCCATCCCTCTAGCCCATAATAGTAATAAGTTCTTTAAAAAAGAATTCAACATATGCAGTTATTCATTTAAGCAACGGCTCGGCTTCAAAGGCTCCTATACCAGTTCATAATTGGCCTAAGGTACAGTTTTGAAATATTAGCCAGTGTTTCCCTTCTGGGCTCAGTCGCTTCATCTTGTGATAAAGACCTACGTGAAAAAGACAACTTAAGGACGTTTGCTTTGGCTCCCAATTGGAGGTACAATTCATTGTGGTGAGACCGCATAGTAGCACAAGCATAAAGCAGCTGGTCACTTTGTAAGAGGAGAAGGATGGGATGGACTGTTGGTACTCAGATCGTTTCCTCCTTTTAATTCAGTTCAAGACCCCAGCCCATAGAACAGTGCCACCCACTTTCAAACAGGGTCTTCTCACCTCAGTTACCCCAATCTTGATACTCCTTTGTAGACACACCAGAGACTAGTTTCCATGGTGATTATAAATCACCCTTCAAGTTGACAGTCCAGATTAGTCATCACACCCCTCAGAAACATAAACAAGGGATATAAATAATTAATCTCCAAATCTCTTAACCCTTGATGTCCTTTGACTCTCGAAGGTTATCACCAAAGCTTGTGGCAAAGGTATTGGTTTTATTTCAGTTTCACTTTAAGAAGACAAATGTTACCTTTAGGAAGAGCAATATAGGCAGCTTAAAAAAAAATGAAGAAAAGTTACAATGAAGTAAAGCTCATTTCAAGCAACTGATACTCCCCTCAAGTGATTAGGAGAAGCCAGTTTAGACACAAACTTTCCCATTGCCATACCTTACTAGGCACCAGTCCCAAATGCCCACAGCACTGAGACAACTGACCTATTGCAAATACTTCAGAGTACAACAATTCCTCCCGAATCCCCAGGAGAAAGAAGAATTGTGCTTGGTCTAGTTACTAAGGTTATGTCCTGCATTCTAGTGGTGAGGCTACTACATGTGCTTCGAGCTCTTGGATCCACTTTGTCATAATGGCCTTGTGTCTGGTTAAGAATGAGGTCTCAGATCTGGAGAGATGGCTCAGCAGTTAAGAGCACTTGTTGCTCTTGCAGATGACCAGGAAGTTTAGTTTAATTCCCAGCACCATGTACGGTGACTCACAACACATTCTTAATTCCAGTTCCAGGAGATTTGATGCGTTCTTGTGACCTCTGACGGTACCAGGCACACATGTGGTACACACACACACACACACACACACACACACACACACACACACACACAGGCAAAATGCACATAGAAGTAAATAAATTGTTTGAAGAGACTGAGGTTTCAATACTCATCCAATTTTATGGATACTTTTTGTCTCTGTGTTCAAGGGCAAGTATTTCTTTTGACCAGCTTTGCTATAGCTCATGTTTTCACCATGATCCATGGGAAGATGCCTCAGTGAACAAGAGTGCTTGCCCTGCAAGCATGACAACATGAGTTCAGATCTCCAACACCCACATAATAAAGAGCTAGGCAGGATTGCATATGCCTGTAATCTCAGCCTTGAAGGGCAGATATAGGTGGATCCTAAGATGTGTTTATCGAGGAGATCTTTACATATGGAAGATCCCATTATACAGTCCTCTAAAGATTGGGTTGACCTTGGATAAATGCCTTCATTTATGAGACTTTCTGTTTTCTTATAAAATGTATGTAATATCAGAACCCACTTCAACAGTGTTGTAAGGTACAAAATGGTGGCATATACTTGTAATCCTAGCACTCAAACAGCAGAAACAGGAGGATAGATCAGATTTAGTGGTTGGCTTGTAACAAACTCAGTAAATACAGCAAATGTTACTATCAACCACAGCCAATAACTACACTACAATAAAATGTCTGGTCAAGCAGAATGTGTTGTTGTTGCTCCACCATTTCAGGAGCAGAGATTCTGAGAACAGTCTCCAGTAATCTACAGAACAATCCTTGGCACCATCAAGTCGGTCACTGGTGGAGGTGTCTCTTAATGTCTCAGGGTCCTATCAGGTTGCAGTTATAGCGATTCCCACCTACCTTGGTCTTAGCTGGGTTGGCGACTTAGCTTGCTGCTTCAGAGGGAGTCTCTCTAACCTCCTTGTGGCCCTCTGCCAGCTGCATGAGAAGTTTGACCGTCTGAAGAAACTGCACCAGGAGGAGAAGAAGAAGCTGGAAGATAAGAAGAAGTGTCTGGATGAGGAAATGAATGCTTTCAAGCAGAGAAAGGCGGCAGCCGAGCTGCTCCAGTCTCAGGGCTCTCAGGCTGGAGGCTCGCAGACTCTGAAAAGAGACAAAGAGAAGAAGAAGTAAGTAGCAGGCTGCTTGTGTGTGTGTGTGTGTGTGTGTGTGTGTGTGTGTGTGTGTGTGTGTGTGTGTGTGTGAGAGAGAGAGAGAGAGAGAGAGAGAGAGAGAGAGAGAGAGAGAGAGAGAAATCTTTCTTTTCCTGCCATCCCTACCCCTCCATCTACACCCAAAAGTCAAGGGGGATTATTGGTGGACAAGTGTGAACTGAAGACTGGCAGTTTCACTCAAATCGTGTCCATTGTTCCTGTAGCACCCAAGTTTGAGTTGCGAAGAGGAGGAAAGTAATGTTCCCGAAAGTGTAGCTTTTCTCTTGGTCCCAGCAGGAAAATTCTGCCAACTCCTGGCAAATGGTAAGGGAAGAGGGGCTAGAAAGTAGGAAACAAGCCAGGAGGGATGTAAAAGGATAAAGAGATGTAGAAGGAGAACAACAAAAAGGATGGGCAGACCAGGATTGTGGAAGGAAGGCAGGATCTTTTAACAGCAGCTCTAGCATGTCTCCAGACCCTAGAGCAGTGATTCTCAGCCTGAGAGCTGAGACCCCAACAAGTCGTTTCACAGGGGTCACATATCAGATTATCCTGCATATCCAAGATTTACATTATGATTCATAACAGTAGCAGAATTCCAGTTCTGAATTAGCAACCAATGTTATGGTTGGGAGTCAACAGAACATGAGGAAATGTATTTAAGGGTTGAGGCCGTAAGAAGGTTGAAAACCACTGCCTTAGATGTTCAGTATCATGCAGCTTAAGGTTGGCTTGCTCCTCCCAAATCTGAGGGAAAGGAGCCTACAGTCTAACCCTTACTCTGCCTCAGTTCTCAAAAGATACAGCCTGTGGAAGGTAAATGCTCCCACGGAAGGCTGCTCCTTGTGTCTCATCTCCCATTCCTTTGTACCTCTTCGTGCTGGCTGCTTAGCCATGCCCAGCCTGGGGTACTAAGAACCTAGAGGTGAGTCTTCAGATGCCAGTATCCTCTTTGTAGCACATTTTCAAGCTTGGAGAATGGTTCTGAAACCATTTTGTTTCTCTAAATGTTTGGTGAGTTAATAGTTCTGCCCTCCCACTAATCTCTGCTTTCATAGATTACCCACTCCTCATTTCAGAGCCAGAGAAGAGGAAAATGTCTCTGGAAAGAAAATACCCAGAGGTTCCCTTGTACTCTATGGTTGTTTGTGCAGTAGGTTTTAGGGAACTCCAAGACAGAATGTTTAACAATAGCCTTTCCAAAAGATTCTTATGGTCCCAGAGATACCCATGGTTATAACCTTCTATTTTGGGCCACTCGTTTGAGTCAGCCACTGAATGCTTCCCAGAAGAAAGAACAATCTTTTTGCCTCTGTCCTGGGAGTCTCACTTAGGAATCACATCATGAGTACAAACGATTTAATAATTCAAGGCAGTAGTTTTCCCATCTTCTTATCTACTTTGACTACCGAATCTGTCATTGGAACATTTTCACCAACTTGGTCCAGAGATTGTTTTTTCCCAAAAGAGGATCTTAAAACTACATATTGCTGGGTGATGGTAGCCAGCATGGTCTACAGAGTAAGTTCCAGAACAGCCAGGAGACGGAGAAATTGTCTCAAAAACTAAAAACCCATCAACCAACTAAATGAACAAACAAAATCCTGACTTTTTTTTTTTGCTACCAAAGTTCAACAAGCCAGATGGAAAAAGCCTCTTTGGATCCACCATTTATTAACTTATCAGTGAGGGTATATTAAGTGGGAAACAATTCACACGTTCCTTTAGGGAGTGGTTGGGTGGATCCCAGCTTTACACATGTTAAGTGAGATCTCTACTACTTGAGTTGCACCATTGGCCTTGGATTCCCCTTTAAAAGGTCAGAACTATCTGGGGTTGATGCTCTATTCTAGTTCTGAGATGGAAAAAGGCCTTGCTGGACCGTGGCACCTTACACTAGTAATCAGAGCTAGCACAGTGGTCTGTCCCCATCCATACTCTAATGGCCACGGCTCTGGGCACTTTATGCATCTCTATAAGCAATTTGTTACCTTCTGGAAGATGGGCCACTAAATTTATGCTACTCTGTTCCCGAAGTGGTTTTGATGGTAATGATTTTGAGAGGGTAGAGATTGTGATAGAAATGTTTTTTAGACAGATTGTGGTTGGAGCTGATCAAGTTCCAGGTTCAGTATTTCCTCTGGATGCCCCTAAGGAGACTAAGGAAGAATACCACGGTTTCAGGGGTGTCTACCAAGCCACCCACACCTGTTCCCTTTTCTGTTTCTCCTAATCGCCGTAGACTGCTAACATTTCATTATTGGTATTAATTCATAATATTGGATCTCTCCTCATTCTTAGTCCACTTCATCAGTTCTTACTGTTTTACAGTTAACCCTGCTGTTTGCTGCATGCTGCATGACACCCAGGGTCCTGGTAAGCTTTATTAACTCTAAATAATACTGGCAGTGGCTTGGACACCATACCTCCCAAACCCCACACTTGTAGCACACATAGCTAACTGTAAAAGAAATGGCTTCATTGGATCCGCTGATTTCCTCCTGAGACTTACAGTATGAAGATGTCATCTGACTGTGGATTTAAATGGAATGCCTGCCTACCTGCCTGATTAGAAGTGTGTGTGCGTGCATGCGTGCGTGCGTGCGTGCGTGCGTGCGTGCGTGCGTTCTCAGAAGCATTTGCCGAGCTTTACTACTAGAACAGCTGTGTAGCATAGGTAGGTAGATCACGTGACCAACATGTAACATGCAAGGTTTCAGTTCATTTTTTTTTTTTTGAAGAGCCGTAATCGTGACTTTCAAAATGAATTGTGATGATGTGGGAAACTGCTGGGTTCCCAGTCCCCACCTGCAATGTCACGGTCAGTACTGACCCACATACACACCCCAATTTAGGAATGCGCCCTGAGAAATTGTTTCTATGTGTCCCTCTAGTAACTGTTCTTTATCTGAGGGGTTCAGCTTCTCCAATTTCTTTTGATTATATGCCCTACCCTCAAAATATAAGCAAAGTGGAAAACAGGGAAGAGACCTCAGATACTATAGGGAAATCCTTACATTTGGTTCTGTGAGGGCTCAGCAGGCCTTGCTGGCAGACTGAGTTCAGTTCCTAGAACCTGTATAATAGTGGAAAGATAAAACCAACTCCAAACGTTGTCCTCTGATCACACTACACCATGGCATGTGTGCCCACAAACAATAACAATGAGTTAATTTTTTAAAATTTAATTTTGTGTCTGGAGAAGTGGTTCAGGGTGGTTAAAAACACTTACTGTCCTTCCAAACAAGCTAAGTTTTGTTCATTTGTACATTAGACAGTCCACAATTGCCAGTAACTTTGGCTCCACAGTCTCTGACAACTTCTTTTGGTCTTTGTGAGCACCTTCACACACACACACACACACACACACACACACACACACACGCACGCACGCACGCACGCACGCACGCACGCACTGGCGCAAGTGCAAGTATAAAACATTTAAAATGTAATTCTCTCAGTAAGTATGAGCTTCGTGAAAACATCTGCTAAAGAGTAATTCTTACTAAGGATCCCTGAGGGCTAGTGGTTGTGTCTACAGAAGTAAATAGGATTGGTTCCTACTATCACAGCTTTTACAGAGGGTGAAAACAGTCATCATAGGATGGATGAAAGCAGTGATTAAGCACCTTTTGTCTACTCTACCAACATCAGGTAGTGAAGGGAAATTGAGTGTAAATGCTTTTAGCAGCACACTTAGATTGATTTATTTTTAAAACTCTACCATGGAAACTTTAAAATGTGGGTAAGAGAAGAGATAATAGTACAATTCAGCCCCATATTCCTGGAGCTCAGTCATCAAAGAATCATTGACATACAGCTATAACTCAGATCCTGCAATTACCTCAGACATGCTGGATTATTAGAAGGCAAAATCTATATCAATTCATGTGTGGAATACATAGTACCTATTTCTAGGAGATAATGATAGTTAAAAACAAACATAGTCACCACCGTTGCAACTACAAAATCCACAATAATTTGCTAACATAAAATGTCTAGTTGGGGGGCTGGGGATTTAGCTCAGTGGTAGAGCGCTTACCTAGGAAGCGCAAGGCCCTGGGTTCGGTCCCCAGCTCCGAAAAAAAGAACCAAAAAAAAAAAAAAAATGTCTAGTTGGTGTCAGAAGTTCTCCAGTGGGCTCATGAATTGCCTTACTCTGTTTGTTTGCTTGGGGTGGGAACTAAAACACTGAGATGTCCCCAGGCTAAGCCATGGAGAGCCTGCTGTTAGTCACCAAACCAATGGCTGTTAACTGTTACACTAGAGACTTCAGGCAGCTGGCAACGGCATCCTCCTTCCAAGCAAATCCTGGCAAGGAAGTCCGTCCAGGCTTCTGAAACAGAGAGCCCAGGAAACCGAGCCAAACAAACGCATCCTAAAAGAACAATGAAGTGATTTACTGCCTGGTTTTAAAAGCAAGTCCTGGAGCTCCTGCTAGGGCAGTGGCGTCAAATCGCACCTTTCTATTTAGACTAAATTCCTGAAATTTCTGCTCCCCTCCATAGTCCAAGTGCCTCACTAAGTGTCTGACACATAATAGGAGCTTAGATCATATGGCGTTTCTTTGTTCCACCATTTTCGATGAGGGCAGGACAGGTGTATCCTGGTGAATTCAACTTTGGCAAATTCAGATTTCGTTGCACACTGATTCGTTCCGATTTCCTTGAGTACATCTGTATGAGTAGCCGTCCCTAAAATGAACCCTGGAAAACTAGACTTAAAGCCAGGCCTTATAAGTAAGAGACAAGTGGTAAGCAGCTGGAGCAGCCAATTTCAACCCCAAATTAGGTCGCCTTTTCTTGGCAAGCTTCTCTGTAGTAGACTGCAAAAGCCGTTCTAGATCAGTTGGTCTGAGAGAGCCTTTGCTGCCAAGATTGTGAAAACCACAAAGGTTATGTGCCCTACTTCTCCATACCTTCACTTGGGTGGTGGTGCTGGGCGGGGGGTGTTGACCAGAAAAGCCATCTGGAATGCAGGCTGAGTGGGGCTTATTTATGTATGTGGGAGAGTGGGTGTGTTCATTGTGGAAAATTGATTGCATATTTTCAGATATGCATGCTCTTTTAACTCTACTCCCACCAAATAACCCTTATTTCATTTTTCTGAAAATGTCTGAGAAAATCAACTTTAAGGAAGGAAAGTTTAGCTCTGTTCATGGTTACTTGGCCTCATTGATGTGGCATAGGTCCTGACAGAGCATCATGGTGGGGGTGTGGACTGGAGCAGAGCTGCTCACTTCATGTCAACCAGGAAGCAGACAAATGAGGCAGGGACAAGATATATAATGACAGGGCTTGCTCTGGTGACCTACTTCTTTCTTCTAATAGGCCCCCCTTCCAGTAATGCCTTTACATGAATCCTTCGCAGGATTCCTCTTGTTAAAATCAGAGCCCTCAGGTTCTAGTTACTACCTCAAAACCACTTAGTTGGCAAGGAAGACTTTCTTTGGATCATAAACAAAGCTTTAGATAAACAGCCAAGAAATTCTCTGAGATAAGACTTTCCCTGTGATAGCAAAGTCTTGAGAAGATATCTCTTATCTTGAATGTAATGATACTTTCTTCAAAACCACAGGCCTGCCAGTCTCTTCATGTACGACATAGCGACCAGTATGACTTGACTTACTTATATCATAGGGATGAAATCCCAGGAGAGGACAGGTCAAAATGTTACATGAACAGAAGCCAGCGATGGGCTTCTTTAGTTCAGGTTTACAGGTCAATGTTGAAACCCAACCCCGGCACATACTTGACAAACAGGCGTTGGCTTAGGGTAGCAGTTAGCCAGCTAAGCAAGCTCTGAGGACTGCCAAAGTTGAAACCTCACCTTCTTTTCCTATGGGTCAAGGGGGCTGTGAGCCTGATGCTGTATCTGGTGGCCTAACGTCACTAGAGATTTGATATTTATGGACAAGGTTATCTAGATGTGTGCATGTGTGCGTGCGTGCGTGCGTGCGTGCGTGCGTGCGTGTGTGTGTGTGTGTGTGTGTTGGCAGGTTGATTGTCAAGAACAGGTTTTTAAAACTGTGTGGATTTTGATCTTTATTTTGCTTTTTAATACCACTACTGCTGCCATTCATGTTAGAAAGCATTTTCCCAGAAGTCAATGCACAAGACCATCTAACATAGCTGATCTACTTTTATCTATTAGTTAGGACTTAATTTCCTTCTGACTTTTTTTGGTACATTCATCCATCCATTCATTAACCCCCCTTCTCTTTTCATTTTCAGTTTGGGCTTCCTGTAGACGCGCTCTTTCCTGTGCAACAGAGCTGGGCCTCCCTCTCTTTATTTCCCCCTTAACATGCTTAGGGGGCATACACCCCATGCCTTCCCCTTTTCTTCCTGCGAATGTTTATAGAAGCCTGAGAGTCAAATGACGATGTCTGGCCCCTGACCAAGAAGCCAACAATCACGTGGCTTGGAGATACATTCCATACCTCAGTCCCTCTCCTAGTACCCTCAGCCATATGCACCCCCACTTCCCCAATCTATCTTCGCCAGACTGTCATGTGTTTACGGGTTGCTGTTTGCCACATTTTATGTACTCCATTTGAATTCCACTGATACTTGTTTCCTTGAAGTATTTCCAGCCACTGACTGGATAAGACTCCTGCATCCTTGTCACTGGGATTGTTCTCCCACTCCTAATGCCAGGAGCATAGCCCCTCATCACAGGTTCTAAAAGAATTGCTGGAGATGCCTATTTCTTCTACTATCTTAGCCCAGCCCTTTCTCGATTCCATTTCCTCGGAATCACTTTGCACAAGCTATGTTAAAAGTCAGCCACACATTTATTTACACCAAGCCCTTCCTATACAAAATACAACTGCTGGGGCAGACAGTCTATACTCCCCCTCTGTAATTCTGGGTACCTCACAGATACAGAAGGGACAATAAACCAGAATGTCATTACCAGCCTAGAGTCTTGATTGATAGACTTCTAGAATTCTCCTTGGGGGTTTCAGCATGCCATTGGTCATTTCTTGCCATCCCAATGAGGTGGGATAGCAAGAATAATAGTCCCAGTTTGTAAACTGGAGAGCTGATCAAAGAATCCAGGCTTGGGTTGCCTAGATGAATACAATGGTAGGTTGAATCTATGTTTGCACACATGCCACTTAAAAGAGGAGAGACCATTAGCTGGAGGGAAGAAAAGAGGCCTTGTCACTTGAAGGGTCATTTACTTTGGTCTAAGGATTTGATATTTTAAAAATATTGCAGTCTTAAATTTAAGAATCCCACGTGATTGTGGCTTTTGGAAACCCTTTGAAGTACAGAGCCTTCCACCATCAGGGCTATGAGGCAGAGTATGGCTTTTGGTGCTTGGCTAGTGACAGAGCAACAGCTAGAGGCGACCTGGCAATGATCTGTGGCTAATATGGCGTCTCTCTGCCCTTCCTTTGCAGTAACCCATGGCTGTGTACTGAATAGTATGCCCTGCTACAGCTGGACTGGACTCCACTTAGCCTTTTAAGCGAAGGTTCTTATTTTAACTGACAACTTTTTTTAAAATGGTGCCAGACAGCTGGGCCCTCCACCCCTGCTCTGGTACTTCAAGCATTTTGGTTTTTTTGTTTTGTTTTGTTTTGTTTTTTGAGTTCTGCAACTTGCTTCTGCCTTCCAGTCCCACTGGCACGGACCATGACCTTCTTCTTTTTTCTTGTTATAAAGGTGGCTGTATGATCACTACCTCTAAAGAAATTCAAGGTGATAATAAATTTACAGGCCTTCTGAACTGTTACGAAAAGGCAGGGGCCATTGTCTACAGTCATAGTTAATAACTTAAACCTAAGACTAAGCCCAAAGCAGAACTAGTTAAAGGCAAGCAAGTCTATGTGCGAACTTTCTCTTTTCTAGTTGGCAAAGAAGTGGTTTTGATGCGTACTGGCCAGCGGACAGAGGCAAGTACAGGGTGACAATGTGAAAGCATGTGGTTGTCCTTGAGGAAAGCCAACTGGAAGGAGAGAATTTCAGGAAAACCTATACCTAGAGGCAAAACAAAACAAGTCACCACCAAGAACTGAAAGCCCCAAAGCAGAATTCCCAAGTATCTCAGATACAATCAGCTGTCTGGGTCTCCTTGAGAAAGGCTCCTTATTTGTAGCCATGGGGGTTCTGTGTGGGGTTTTTTTTTGTGTGTGTGTTTGTTTGTTTGTTTTTAAAACAGGTTCTTGGGGTTGGGGATTTAGCTCATTGGTAGAGCGCTTGCCTAGGAAGCGCAAGGCCCTGGGTTCGGTCCCCAGCTCCGAAAAAAGGAACCAAAAAAAAAAAAAAAAAAAAAAAAAAACAGGTTCTTACTATGTAGCCCTGACTGGCCTTGAAATCACAATGTAGACCAGGCTGGCCTGAAATTCACAGAGATTTGCCTGTCTGTATTTCCTGAGTGCTGGGGTTAAAGTGCCTTAGGGGTTTTACTTCACCTTTCCAGACTGCCAGAAAATATGGTCTTCCTTAAGAAGTACTCGTATTTTTAAATGAGGCCTTTCCTTTGCATTTGTATATAAACTCTCTACTTGAGGCTGGAGGATCTCAAAATACTTCACAAGTATTTGAGCTACGCAACCTTCCAAAAGCAAGCAGAAATTGTACATAAAGTGAGGAGCTTTTTAGTCAGCATGGCTGATATCCATTGACACGTAGAGAAATGAAGATTTCCAATTTCCTGTCTCTGGGTTCCCAATCAAAAATCCAAGTATTTATGTATCTTCCTGGAGACAAGATTTTTTTTTGATGTTCAGAAAAACCAGTGTTAGAAGACTCTTGAGGGTTTTCACATAGAAAAATAGTATAGGATGGGTAGGCATAGGTGAAGAGAAGGCTCCAGGCCAGCTGCCATGATGCCGGATGATTAGTTAGCTGTATGTAAGTCTTACAGAGGATCAGCTCCTGTAAGTCTGGACCAGGACCAGGCCAGTGTACATTTCACTGGTGCAATGTGAAATCGGGGAACTCAGGTGGACAAAAAGGCAGTCGAACCTATTAAAAGATGATGCTAAATTTCATTGAGAAGTTCTTCCCCCTGTAAATGGAAAAGCTTATGTTTTTCTTCACTAGAATGTCTTTAATTAGTACAATTGTTACTAATTAAAAAAAATCCCTAGGTTCCTGGTTTGCTTCTAATGAAACAAAAACCACTCAATAGAAATGGTCTGTGCTGGGAAATCCAGACTCGAATGGAATGACTTCCTGAAATACACTCACACACACACACACACACACACACACACACACACACACACACACACGCATGCACACACCACGCACCCTTCATTTCTATTAAAGCCAAGAAGTCTGCTTTCCCCACCTGGTTTGGATTTTTTTTAAAATCATTTGGCATTCACAGTTGGCTGTTAATGTGTGCTTATTTTTAAATTAAAGCAAGATGCAATTAAACTGGTGTGTGGTGTTCTTCAAACCTTCCCTACAGATGTGCCCATGGCGATGGCCCATCGTGACGTGTTCCTGTCTTCTCAGCAGTTAATCCGTGCTGCCTTACACTGTCCACTGCCCTTGCATGTCCCTTTGAATGTCCTTTCTCTGGCTAATTTCGTGTTTTCTCTCTCTTTCTCTCTCCCTCTCCAGCTTTTTTTAACCTTGTCTTCAGCAGCTGTGCTAAGTCTAAAGGAGAAGATTGCCATTATAGAAGAGTTAGTTAGGGCTCCATACTGTCTCAAGCAAGAAACCAACCAGTCCCCCTCCCCTGCAACTGCGCACATATACACCACACTCAACAAGTGTACATGTGTCCCTGTGTCCAGGCGAGAAGCTCTCTTCTGACTTACATGGTGTTTCATATGGAATTGTCTTGTCCTAAACTCACAAGGCAGGAAAAGAATCATCAGACTGGAAATGGACCAAATGTAACCTCAGAGAGACAACAACAGGACCACTCACCCAGGTGTTAAGTGACTGGCAGGAGACCTCAGCTGTGAGTGTGGAAGTGCTGTTCACAAGGTTTTGAGTTTGATGTTGTTTTCTAAAAAACAATTCTCTGGTTCAATGGTTAACTGTCTTCAGACACTATTAAGCTGATTCTGAATCTGGAAGAGAAAGTTGAGTGACATTTGCATCTTAAGCATTCACAGACTTTCTGCAGACCCCAGCAAAAGGGGGGAGAAATGGAACTATTACCATTCAGCTGAAGAAAGACATGAGGGGGGCTTAAGCTTAGTTGAGAGCAAAGTTTCTCCACACAAACTTCCAAGGGGCTTTGCGGGTTTCGCAAGAGGTTTCTGCTCAACTTGGTATGTTGAAGGAGAGCTTTGATGGCGGTAAATCTGCCTTGAAATCAATGGCTTTCCTTACTCTCTGAATACCATGTGAATGTGCTCTTTCCTATCCGTCCATACCACAAACACCAACATTCTGCTGTCTTGTCTCTTGAGAGAGCCTCTTTGCATGTTTTCCAGAATCTCTGTTTGTTTTTCCTTTCTTCTCTGTGGTTCTTTTTGCTGAAATGTGTGATCAGTCACTGCCCCTCTGGGGCTTTCATTCTCCAGAAGATACATCCCAGAACCAGCACTGTTTAGCTCATTATCTTTCTAATGTCCATGTCAATTTTCAATAAAATTCAAAGAAATACTCAGTGGCTCTACGATCTGCTCCCATCAGTTGGTGGCACGGGTCACTACAATTTGCTTTAGGAATGGGTGGGCACCTCCCAAGTGGATAACTTGGGAGGCTCAGAGAGATGCCAGGAGCCAACTAAGTCTTCCTCAGTGGGCTGTCGTGCCCCCTCCCTCTGCCTTTCTTCCTCCTGTCACTGAAATTTCCATGGGAAGGGGTGGGTATTAGCAGGCTGTCCTCTGCCTTCCCTCTAATTAGCACTGTTAAACTAATCAAAATGAATGGAGTGTTTGACAGTAGAGGGAGGGTAAAGACAGAAAATGGCATTCCACAGAACAAGAACAAAAACAGCTCTGTGCGACTTGTCTTATTTACTCCTGTGATGTGAATGTTTTCCCAGCTTCAGGAGTTGAAAGGCATTTAAAAATACTAAGCCTTACGTCTCTCAGGGATGCCTCCCATCCTCCCGGGCATTAAGGTAGGTAAAAGGGGAGAGTGGTCGGTTTTCAGAAATCTGGTTGTGAGTAAATTGGGGTTTGCTTCCCTCCGCTTCATTTGCCTAATGTCCAAATGATGAAAAAAGGACCAATGAGTCTTCTCTCTGGAAAACCTGGAACCCTCTGCTTGGATACCAGAGCAAATAACATTGACCAGCCTCTACGTAGATCACACACTAGGGGGCAGCAGAGTAAGACTATTCGCTATGACTTCGCTAAACACTGATCCTGTGAAGGTGTGGGAAAAGCCAGGATCTTTTAGCCTGTTGGAAAAGCGGGAAAATTGTGTTAAGAAAACCACAGGAGGCCTGGTAATACAGTAAGGCGCCTGTCGCCAAACCCAACTATTTGAGTTCGGACACTGGGACCCACATCGGGGAAGAAGAGAACTGATTCCTTGCAAGCTGTTCTCTGGTTTCCCCATATGTACCCTGGCACTTCACCTCCAACCCCTCACCCCCCAAATAGAAAAGAAAAAAGAACACCAAATACTGAGTTTGAAGCATTGGGGTTCCGTTTCCAGTGGTAAAAGCAATAAAATCCAAAACCAGGGATGGTGTTAAATTCCTATAATCTCAGCATTCAGAAAGCATCGGGAAGAGGATGTCTTGTCTGATCAAACAGTAAGTCCAAAGCCAGCCTGGGTTACATATCCAGACCCTGGCTCAGTAAACCCAGCGGGTTGGGGATGGGGCTTCTTGAGAAAAGAAGAATCCAGCATAATGCTTCACAGAACTAATTGAAAACAACAAACAAAAAGTATTGGGGTATTGGGGCCAGCAAGATGGCTCAACAGGAAAGAGTACCGGCCGCCAAGCCTAATGGCCTGGGTTTGATCCCTGGAAGTAGAGAACTGACCCCCCAGTGTAAGTCATGTGCGTGGTGTGGGCAAGTGTGGACACAAACCCACTAAATATTTCTTTTCATCCATGGATAGAACTGGAGAGATGATCTATAGGCTAAGAGCACTTGCTGCTCTCGCTGAGGATGGGGTTTCTAGCACACAGACTGAGGCAGGTGTTCACAAGTGCCCCTGCAACTCCAGCTCCATGGATTCTCCCCTTCTTCTGACCTCTGAAGCGGCATAATTCACAAGCACATACCCACACACAGACAGACACACGTGCACACGACCTAAGGAAATCGTAAAACAACAACAACAAACCTGTCCATTTACTAAATGGGGTCTGCACAAGATAGAACCGGACATGGATACATCCCTGTAATAAAGCACTGAGGAGATGGAGACAAAGAATCAGGAGTTCAAGGCCAGCCTTGGCAATTGTGTAATGTTCTATGCCAACGTCCATTATGGGTAATAAGGATATTCTTCTCTATAACTGCAATTGTCAACTTTGGTGCCTCACTCATCTCATTGTTACACCATTTTGATCTACTGAATAATTTTCTTTACATAATTTTCCCCAAAATGGCAGGATTTAGTTTAAAGTCATACGTTCTGCCTTGTCTTTTAAATCTCCTTTAATATGGAACAGAATTTCTTTGCCTTTTATGAGACTGGTGTTTTTTCTAGTATTTTATTTTATAAAAATTCTGTGTGTGTGTGTGTGTGTGTGTGTGTGTGTGTGTGTGTGTGTGTGTGTGTACCTGAGGGCAGTGCCCATGGAAGTCAAAAGAGGGTGTTTGAGCCCTTGCAACTGAGCCCTTAACAGTAGGTTAAGTGAGCTGGAGCTGGGAATTGAACTCTGGTCCTCTCAGCGAATGGTATGCATTCTTAACCTCTGTGCTATCTTTCCACGCCCAACACTGATCTTTTTAAGGTCCTGTTTTCGTTCTTTTTTTTTTTCTTTTTTGGAGCTGGGGACCGAACCCAGGGCCTTGCGCTTCCTAGGCAAGCGCTCTACCACTGAGCTAAATCCCCAACCAAGGTCCTGTTTTCTTTTGTTGTTATTGTTGTTGTTGTTTTAAGATATAGGATGTGGGCTGTCAAGAAAGCTCATCCGTCAGAAATGCATTGTACAACACCCTGAGTTCGGATCTGACAAGGCAGCAGGAGCAAACCAAGTGCTGAGAGTGGTCTTCTGACTCTCACAAATGCACCATGGCACACATGCACCCACACACACGCAATAACTCAACAATTCATTTCATTTTGGGTCAAGGCGCTGCCCTCATTCCTCCACTACATAATTACTAGGCTTCTTCACCCCCCTTTCCATCAACAACCTTGCCACTAAAACCCTGTACAGAGAAACTTTAAGTCCCCAAATATACCTGGCTCCTTATCAAAAAACCTCCTGGATTTAGCATCTGTTGATAGCTTTTGCCTGAATGGATTTTTCAGTGTCAGCTCTCCATCCATTGCTGCTAGTCAGTACGTGGTTTCTGCACAAGAAGCACAAGGCTTTTCTCCCATCTCACTTATCTAGCTAGCATCACTGTGCACTTATGGCTTTATATAATAAATGTGCATGTACAGGTAGAGTTAGTTTTATATTTAATTATTTTATCAACTTTCAAACAGCATCTAGAGCGATGGGCTTCATTATGACATTTTCATGAATCCAAGCCATTACACTTTGTTCTTATTTGTCCCCCAACCCCCAACCATTCTTCACACACACACACACACACACACACACACACACACACACACACACACACACACACACACGAGTTTTTCTCCTGTTGGTTCTCTTCCTCCCCACGTCCTCTTCCTTTGCCTTTCAAGTCATATTTACATTTCCTGTTCCTTTTCTTCCTTCCTTTGCCCCTCCCTCCCTTACAAATTTTTTCCTCCATTCTCATGTTCCTCTTTAGATTTTCAGCACACACACACACACACACACACACACACACACACACACACTCCAGTGTTTTCTAGTTCATTACTGTTCCCGATTACCTTGGTGCTCAGGTTACTCAGCTTCACCCTAATTGTAGGTTCCTGATTATTGCTTTGAATCCATTAATAAACATTCCTCAAGTGCATTTGTGGTAAGGAATACTGTGGTCAAGAACCCTGTGGAATGAAAGGCTAGGGAGGGGAGGGAGGGCAAAACGCAAGGGAGATGGGGATGTTCAACATACAATGTATGCTCATGGAAATTTAAAAACTAATAAATACATTTTTAAAAAAAAGAATTTTGTGTGAGACTGAATCCGCAGGATTGCTGCAGGTTTGAATCCAGCCTAGGCTACAGAGTGAGACTCTTGTCTCAAGAAAAAAACAACAAAACAAAAGCCCCTTAAAAAAGGTTTCTATGCAGATAATGGCTGATCGCCAAAAAGATACTTTTTTCAGTGGTGGCTGATGGCAAAATGCCTATGGTCCTGTGAACAAACGCTGACCCACGCTACTGTAAACTACCCTAATGTAACTCATTTCATTGTCAAAAAAGTCTATGACATTTCAAAGAAGGTTAGTTAAGAAGAGGAAGGGAGTTAGTGGGGTGGGGCACGAGAGTTACAGTAATAAGGAGTTGTGGGTATAATCAAAATAATCATGAAACACACACACACACACACACACACACACACACACACACGAATTTTGGATGGTCTAATTTCTGATAAACTACTAATGGGAAAAGTGTTTAATTGGATTCTAGGTTCTGAGGTCCCCTCCTGTCATTACTGACTCCTTTACAAGGAAGGTCAGGAAAGGAAGCCTTGTACAGTCAAATGGGCCATGTGTCTGTCTAAAGAGCGGCAGAAGGCTGTGCTTCAGAATGACGGAGGGTAGGAAAATAGCTGCTAACAGGTTTGGGGTGTGGTTCAGGACTGCATTGGGCTGCGTTTATTATCTCTTTCCTCCACATGACTTCAATCTTTATTCAGATAATGTTTCTGTTTATATGTCTCATCTGCTCCCTGAGAGATTCTGTATCTTGTGAAAGGGGAATGGGTTGAAACAGGTGGGCTGGAGGGTTTTATTAAAAGGACTCCTGGAGAGAGAAGGTTACAGATCATGCAAATTTTTCTTCTGCTTTCTTTTCTAGAGATGATACGGTTTATATTCCATTGTGGGAATCATAAACACAGCACCCTTATGATTGTTCCAGGGCAAACGGCCTCTTTTTCTTGCCTAACTGCGAATACAGGGGACTGAACCCAGTAACTCATACATGCTAGGCAGACACTCTACCACTGACCTACATCCACAGCCCATTAGATGGCCTCTTAGACCATTTTCCCTGCTTTTCATTTTATAATTCAAAAGTCAAATTGTATTTGTTTGCTTGCTTGTTTCTGACCCCCACCTTCCCTTCAGCTATTGCTTTCTCGAAACATCCATACAGATGCACTCAAAGATGTGTCTCTTTAATGTTCTAGGCAACTTCTTCATTATTTTTTGAATTTAAAATATAATCACGGGGTTGGGAATTTAGCTCAGTGGTAGAGTGCTTGCCTAGCAAGCGCAAGGCCCTGGGTTCGGTCCTCAGCCCTGAAAAAAAATATTAAAAACACATTTTTAAAGGGGTTGGGGGTTTAGCTCAGTGGTAGAGTGCTTGCCTAGCAAGCGAAAGGCCCTGGGTTCGGTCCCCAGCTCCGAAAAAAAAAGAAAAGAAAAAAATATAATCACATCATTTCCTCCTTTCCCTTGCACGCTCTGCGATGAACCCCCTTGCTCTCTCTCAAATCCGTGCCCCCCCTCTCCTAAATATACAAACACAATCTGCTCAGTCTGTATAATGTTCTGTATGATTATAGTTTGACAAGCAAAAATAATTATCACAGGTGCTAAGAGCCTATAACCACTTTATATTTTGAATATAATAAATAAGAAAAATAGAGGTTTACTCAAGCTTATCTAGAAATTCAGTGATGAATTTGTGAGACACACACCGACTTAAATATTCAAGCTAAGGCCACAATATTCTACACAAAGTGAGTTTTGTATGAACCTTCTAGATAAGCCAAGCAGGAAATGGATCGCATATCTGTTATTCAGGAATCTATAGGAAACTGCCTAGTGTAATTAGAACTCCCTAAGACTGGCTGTATGGAATATAATCATTTCTCAAAACGAAGCATATTTCAAGTTTATACCAAGAAGAAAAATGGTAAATATGGGTGTTACGAACAGCTGTAACTGGACCACAGGAATAATGTAGTTTCGAGTTAGTACTTTCTGAATTAATGCTAATATGGGAGTTGTAAACTTAAATGCAAATCTGATCAGGAGCTAAGAGAGAAGGGTTTTCCTTTTTCTCAGATTTAAAGAAAGATGTCTTATAACTGCAATATTAACTTTGATGAGGGTTGGTAGCCCAGAACATGTCTTAGTTCTTTTGTGCTGCTATAAATGGAGGCTGAATAACTCCTAAAGAACTGAAATCTATTTCTTAAGAGTTCTACAGGCTGGGAAGTCCAAGATCAGGACATTAGTAGATGTGGTTGTCTGGAGAGGAATGTTCTCTGCTCCCAAGATAATTTCTTGTTGCCGTATCCATCAGAAGAGAGCAATACTGTATCCTCATATGGGGGAAGGTAGAAGGTCAAATGTTGTATGACATATGTTTCATAAAGATCTTAATTTGGGGGTTAGGGATTTAGCTCAGTGGTAGAGCGCTTGCCTAGGAAGCGCAAGGCCCTGGGTTCGGTCCCCAGCTCCGAAAAAAAGAACCAAAAAAAAAAAAAAAAAAGAAAGAAAGATCTTAATTTCTGTCAGGAGAGAGTAGCCCATAAAGGCCTAACTAACTCTTAAAGATCCTTCCTCTTTTTCTGTTCTTGGTGTGTGTGTGTGTGTGTGTGTGTGTGTGTGTGTGTGTGTGTGTGTGTGTGTGTTTTCATTTTTTTTAATGTGGGTTCTCACTTAGCCTGGTCTGGATTTGCAGTCACTCTGTAGTAACAACTTGAGAGTGCGGATATTACACTTGTGCCCTCACACCTAGCTTAAGACCCCCCTCTTTTAAGATTTATTATACGTGCATTAGTGTTTTGCCTCTGTGTATGTATGTACAACACACACATGCCTAGTACCCACAGACATCAGAAGAGGACAACTGATTCCTCTAGAACTGGAGTTACAAATGGTTGTGAACCACCTTGTGGGTGTTAGGAACACAACTCAAGTCCTCTGTAAGAGGAACAAGTGTTCTTAACCACTGACCCATCTCTTCAGCACAAAGACCTTACCTCTAGGGAGAGGGGGACGGGAAAGGGGGCTTATGGACGGGAGACCGGGAAAGGGAATAACATTTGAAAGGAAAATCAAAAATATCCAATAAAAATAACTAAGGGGCTGGGGATTTAGCTCAGTGGTAGAGCGCTTACCTAGGAAGCACAAGGCCCTGGGTTCGGTCCCCAGCTCCGAAAAAAAAAAAAAAGAACCAAAAAAAAAAATAACTAAATAGGGGTTGGGGATTTAGCTCAGTGGTAGAGCGCCTGCCTAGCAAGTGCAAGGCCCTGGGTTCGGTCCCCAGCTCTGAAAAAAAAGAAAAGGAAAAAAAATAACTAAATAAAAAGACCCTACCTCTTAGTCACATTTGCCATTAAATTTCAGCGACTGAATTTTGAAGGGGACATAGCCATAGAAACCGGAAATGAATCAAATTATTAAAACACGTTCGCCTTGTGAGGTAGATTCTAAGAAACTAGGATGGAGGGCTGGAGAGATGGCTCAGCGTTTAAGAGCACTGACTGCTCTTCCAGAGGTCCTGAGTTCAAATCCCAGCAACCACATGGTGGCTCACAACCATCTATAATGGGGTCCGATACCCTCTGAAGAAACACTCATATATGTAAAATAAATAACTAAATAATTTTTAAAAAAAGAATTTCTAAAAAAAAAGAAAAAAGAAAGAAACTAGGATGCTGCAAAGAGAAAGACATTCATTCATTTTACTAGCCTATGGCATGCCCATGGAAGCCAGTGCAGGCAGTAAGGGCAAAAGAGGAACTCCCTGTTTTCATAGATTCGATATTTTATCAAGGGAAAAAAAGAGTCAGTTGTTTTAACGTTTTTCCTTCTTAAATTTTTATTAGAAGATTTAAAAGACACAATACTAACTTATGAAAGATATCAAGACCTAAATTAAAATGACACCACTGAGTTGAAATAGTTATATATGTAGAAATGTGCAAAACCAGAATACAATACACTCTACAACATTACTAATCAGAAGTGGAGATACGCCTAGAAGGAAATTTGAACAGCAATTCTTAACAAAACATAATTAAGAATTTACAGTTTTTCAAAGTAATTAGGTGTGGACCCATTCAATAATGAGTTTTGATATTTTTAATGAAGCATAGATACGGTTATTGAGATTTAATTGTAGGCAATTTTTTTAGTGAAAGTAATTCTCTCCCTCTCGTGCATCTCTTTCTATTTTCCTAGCATCTGTCCTCCCTCACTCCCAGAGACACACATAAACACAAATTACAAGCTAAATTTGTTGTTCTTGTCAATCTGCAAGTTGAGCACAGAGATCAGTATCTGTATTCCAAGTACCAAGAGGGCAGGGAAGTGTAGGTTCGAAGCTAGCCTTGGTTATATACTGAGACTTAACGTTGAGGGTAATCGATTAAAAGACACCTTATCCAGTAGTCCTAATGCTAGTGCAAGTGTTAAATCTATACGGGGTTCGTTTTCGTTACCGCGATTGTAATCTATATAATGATTTGGCCATTATGCTGCCCAGCAGCTTTTAACTAGTCGCTCGGGTCTTTAGTAAACTGAACTAGAAAGACACTATGATACACTTTGTAATTCCAGCACTCGGAAGGTGCGGGCAGGAAGAGAAGTTCAATGTCACCCTTGGTTGCACAGTGAATTGGAAAGGTAGCCTGAGAAACAAAATCCTCTCTCTCTCTCTCTCTCTCTCTCTCTCTCTCTCTCTCTCTCTCTCTCTCTCTCTCTCTCTCTCTCTCTCTCTCTCTCTCTCTCTCTGTGTGTGTTGATGCAACACAGAATTGTCTGTAACCATAGTCAGAAAAAATGTAAAAGTGTCAGCTAGAGAAGTGATGCTGTTATTTTCTTTGCAAACGTTTCCTTTTCAGCCACACTTTCACGAGTAGCTCCAAAGCCGATGATGAAAGGCGCATTGATTTTTTTTTCAAGCTATTCTCTGAAGAGGCATCTCAGGGAGCTAACGGGGAAACCATGCCAATGCCCCTAAAACCCAAATCCCTTTCAATGGCCACAGCTAGAGCATAAGGGCAGGCATCACAGCTAACTAGTCACCCGAGGGCACCTTCCAGGGACTTAAAGGAATCATCATTTTCTGGAACCTCAGCGAACCCCCAATAGTACCCAACTGGGAGACTCCGCCTCCTGTCAGTCACCAGAGTGCGTCAATGGAGAGTGACGTCAGAGGAAGGGAAAATGCCCATCGCGCGAGATTTCGTTCGCGACTTTGAAGTTAGAGACCGGCTGCGGCTCATGCGCTGTGGCCTCACAACCTCGGGGTGGCACGAGGGAGGTAGGGTGAGAGATCTGAGCCGGGGAACCCACCGTGCTGGTGCTTCTTCCTCCTCTTCTTCTTTTTTTTTTCCTTGCCGCTATTCTCTCAGTGTGTGGGTCTAAGGGTCGGCTGTGTGGCAGGACCCAACTCCGCTGCCTAGTGTGCCCCATATATAAGGAAACCCTCACGTTCCCACATTAGTTGGAGCGGTGTGGCCGGCGTGGCGACAGCCACCGTTGACCCCCCACTCCCGTTTCCCTGTAAGCCTAGTCCCCCAGGCACACACTCCGGTCCCCCGAGACTCGGTCCCGAGCGCCCCTCACACACAGGTCTCCCCCGACCCCAGCCACCTCGCTTGCTCGCGGCCAGTTTGTAGGCATCGTCCCTGGGGGGCGTCCCCACTCTGAAGCAGAGAAGATGGCTGGAGGACGTCTGTTGCTGGGGGGGGACTTCCTGTCGCCGCCGCCGCTGCCCCCCCTACCGCCGCCGCCGCCGCCGCTGCCGCCCCTACCGCCGCCCCCGCCTGAGCCAGTGCTGGAGCAGTGGCGCTATAGCCACGAAAGTGACTGGCAGTGGGCTCTGCGGCGGAGCTTCATCTGCCGGCACCTGCACAGCTATCCCGGGGCTGCCCTGGACCAGCTCCTCGCGCTCTCCGCCGCCTGGACCAACCACGTTTTCCTGGGCTGCAGGTGAGGATGGCGTTGGGAGGTTGAGTTAGGGACAAGGGTGGGAGATGGGTGATGGGGGTCGGCTTAGGGATGAAGATGAGGGATGGATGATGGGGTTTGGGTTATGGACAGACCAAGGGAAGGAGAGAGTCAAGTAAAGGTGGTCCCGATGGGAACTGGGGCAGGATGCGGATAATGATGGCTTGGAGGCTTCAGATTTGAAGATTTGCTAGAGGACACCGAGAAGCTTCACTAGTGGTTTGCGGGGTGGGGTGGGCAATCGCGGTTGCAGGCAATGACATGACAGCACATGAGGGCACAGAGAGGCCCCTCCAGGACCAGAGATGGAGATAAAGTAGATCCTGGGAGAGGGTTATTGGGAGGTAGTCGTTGCGATTGGTGATACATAGCAGAACCTCAGACCCGCATAGGGTCTTCCAAGGATGCGGCATCTGCAGAGACTATTTGATGGGGCTTCCGCGGGGAAGACAAGGAACTCCGCAGTTCTAATCCTAGTTTCCCGACCACTCTCTTCTACCTCTATGAAATAAAGCAAACCCCTCTCTTTGCAGACCCCCGCCAGGTCTTCTCTTCTCCCGGGGAGGCGGTTATGTGTCAGGTCTGTGAGCTGCGGTGTCAGGCTTGCTTGTGTAGATTTGCGCATAATGTACGCAAACAAAGAGATGGATCTAGCTGCTGTAAGGATGGATTGCCGTCTTTTCACCTCAAATGGGATAAGAGGAATTAACATTTGGCCTCTGTATGAGGTTTTAAGGTTATATGTGTGTCTCTTTCTCTGTTTCCTCCTTTCCTAGAACCTGGTGGCTTCTGAACAGGCCTCTTGGAAAGCACTTTGCGTTCTATGGAGACTGCAGTATGGTTCCAACGCAGTTTTTTTTTTTTTTTTGAACAGGATGTTTGGGTCCTCTGTCCTCCAGAACCTCTAAATTGGCCTTATCCTAGACTAATTACTGCAATAGATTGGAAAGATTCTTTCTTTATATTCTTGCCTAACTGTTTTTATTAGGAAGAATGAGAATTTCTGGAAAATGATCAGATTTGGTTCAGCCAGATCAATTCTAGGAATGACTGTAAACAATGCAGAAGAAATTGTGGACTCCTACCTTAATTGTTGAATATGGCAGCCAGTGTGAAACTTCGCTTTTCCCTATCACAGATTTTTAGATTTTCCTATCTTCTCTAAGCATAATTTGTACTTTTAGACATAATGGCTGTTTGCCTGTAGGAGCTGGTTGCTAGTGGGAAAATCTAAGCAATTAGTCCTCAGATAGACCTGGTTTGCATAACTGCTATCTTGCAGTAAAAAGGTACCTTTATCATACAGTCCCTAATATATATATATAATATATATATATATATTATATATATATCATATATATATCCCTAGGGTATCAAAATCTTAAAACATCTTTAATAGAGAAGATAACCATCCTTTGTGTTCATAACCAAACTTACCGTCCTGCTAGAATGGAAACTGGGAGTGGATTTTACTGTTGTTTATATTCACATCTTTGTCTTCAGTGTGTAGAAGAAATCTTGTGCAGTATTCGACTTTAGCATAATAGTTGCTCAGGAAACGTCTACATAGATGTATACAACTTTGTCATATATAGCATATTTTCAACACTTGCTATAACAACCACCCTAGGGGTTAAGAGGCATCTCCTCTTTACAGTTGACTCAGCGGAGGCCAAGAAGTAAGTTACTAAGGCAAGGTCTCACAACTGTTTCCAATCTGATTCGATTTCCACTGAGATACAGATGCCATGTTTGGAAAAGATGGACCAGAAACAAAAGCGAGTAACTGACATAAGTCAAATCTCGAAATGCCAGGCTTACATCCCAAGAAGAGCAGCCTCATGCGTAACCAAGGGTATAAACACAAACCAAGCACCCAGGATGTTATGGGTGTGTGTTGACAGATCCTTTGTTTAGAATAGTTTAGGTATACCTGTATCACTACAACAATTACTATAAGACTATGAAATAGATGAACTGAAAAGCAATGTTTTGTATTATATTTGATCATTAGACATAAGAGAATGGGAAGATGCCAAGAACTTGGGCAGTTTACAATTCCATGTGCTTGCTGTTCACGATAGATATCCTTTGTTAGCTAACTCTTTCGGTGCATAAAAGCTATGTTCTTGGGGGCTGGAGAGATGGCTCAGTGATTAAGAGCACTGACTGCTCTTCCTGGGGTCCTGAGTTCAAATCCCAGCAACCACATGGTGGCTCACAACCATCTGTAATGGGATCCAATGCCCTCTTCTGGTGTGTCTGAAGGCAGCTACAGTGTACTCATATACAATAAAATAAAATCTTAGAAAATAAATTTATAAAAAAAAAGTCTAACTCAAAATCACCAATACGAATCACCCTCACATTAAAGAAAGAAACCAAAGTGTATGTGTGCGTGCACACGCACACATACACACACACACACACACACACACACACACACACACACACACACACACAAAGCTACTTTCTCAAGGCTGGCAGAGTTCTTGTTTTGTGTGACAGACTGTTCTTTTCAAGTAAATTGCAGAAACATGGTTATACAGCCCTTTGTAAGCTCAAAATGTTGACTTGTTGTTCAAGAAGATTCCATTGGAGTAGAAACTGAGATAAAATCTGAAATTGTGATTCAGAGCATGTTGTGTTCCTTTTGGTATACTGACCACTTCCATGGAACAAACTGCAGTACGTGCGTGCGTGTGTGTGTGTGTGTGTGTGTGTGTGTGTGTGTGTGTTTAATATGTTTTTTAAAGATTTTATTTATTATATATAAGTACACTGTAGCCGTCTTCAGACACACCAGAAGAGGGCATCAGATCTCATTACAGATGGTTGTGAGCACCATGTGGTTGTTGGGATTTGAATTCAGGACCTCTGGAGGAGCAGTCAGTGCTCTTAACCGCTGAGCCATCTCTCCAGGCCATTTAATATGGTTATGTGGGTGAATTCCTTGACTATAAGGCCAGAGGTCTGTATTAGGTGTCACCTCTATCTCTCTCTACCTGTTGTTTGAGACAACTTCGCAGGATCTAAAGCTTACCAGTTAGGTTAGACGTGAGTGTTGGGGGTTAAAGCTTAGGTCCTCTTCTGCAGCAAGCACTGAGCCCCCTCCCCAGCCTTGACCATCTTCTTGACTCTATCATTGTGCTTTCCCACATCCGCACGCATCGAATCGCCTGTTTTGGATACTGCATGCGGTGTGGCACAAGACTTTAATCCTAGCACTCAGGACTTGAGACTGTAGCAGGTGGGGTGGTGAGTTTAGAGCTTGCCTGAACTATATAAAGACATCCTATCTAAAAAATAATAACAATAAACCACCTGTTAGGTTTACTAAAAGACAGGTTCCTGGGACTCTGCTCCAAGTCTTCCAAATCAGAAGATGTGAGGATGGGCCTCAAACCTTTTATTTCTGTTAGGTTACCAGATGCTGATATCGCTAATTTGAGGACCAGTCTGAGAAATACTACTTTATAGGATAAAATGATAATTAAAAAAAAAACATTTATTATATATAGTATTCAGCCTACCTGTATGCCTGCAGGCCAGAAGAGGGCGCCAGATCGCACTATAGTTTGTGAGCCACCATGTGGTTGCTAGGAATTGAACTCATGGCCTCAGGAAGAGTAGCCCGTGCTCTTAACCTCTAAGCCATCTCTCCAACCCAAAGTGATAGTTTTTACCTTCTTTTTTTTTTTTTTTTAAAGAAGGGTCTCATGGAGCCAAGACTGTCCTAGAAATTGCCGAGTAGCTGAGGATGATCTGAAAGTTCGGATTTTCCTGCCTCCGTCTCCTGAGCGCTGAGACCATGGGATACACCACCATGTCCATTTACATCTGATGCTGAGGCTTGAACCCAGGGCTTCATGAATGCTAGACAAGCACTCTATCACTTGAGCTATGTCCCCAGCCCTCCGGTCTACTCTTAAATAATCTTTCCTCATTGTCCAATGAAGCAATGAAGAAGCTCAGAAAACTTTCCCTTAACTTTCTCTGTTTTATAAAGTAAGCAGCCTGTCAAGTTTTGCTGGACATGATGGTTCGTGCCCAGAATTCCATCCCTTAGGAGTCGGTCAGGAAGAATTTTCTGAGAAATTTCTAAAACAATTTCAAAACTTTAGTCTTAGGGCTAATGAAAACTTACTATAGTCTTTTGATCAACTACACATGTGACACTTCAATAATTTTATGCATATGAATGCCTAGGGTGTCTGTGCACTTTTTACTTACAGATTAACGCTAGTGTGTTTGCTACTATATTCATTTTGCAGGACTGAGTGTAGAAGCTACAATCTCAAGCATGCTAGCCAAAACCCGTACCACCAAGATCCACACACAGCCAGTTAAGAATGCAGTGTCTAGATTACCTGGGATATTCAGTTTTCCAGTATTGATCCATAAGATTTAGAAGCAGAGTTCTGGCCTACAAACGCTGGCTTACATATCTCTGTTAGCATATTATAAAGAAATAACATAAAACCAATGTAGCTACTTTGACTCCTTTTCCTTAATATAATTCTTTTTTTTTTTTTTTCCGGAGCTGGGGACCGAACCCAGGACCTTGCGCTTGCTAGGCAAGCGCTCTACCACTGAGCTAAATCCCCAACCCACCTTAATATAATTCTTAAGAGTTTGGAAGCTAGATCATGTGTGTGTATATATATGTATATGTGTATGTATGTTGTGAAACATAAATTTGCACATAAACTAAAGAAGTGGGAGACTTTTGAAAAATTCACCTCCAATCTGTACGTATATTACTACCTTGGACCATTGAGCATCTTGTAAGTGGTTTTGAATGAATCATTTTGTATTTAAGCCATAACTTCTTCTAACTTCCTTTCTTCTTTCTTTCCTTTACTTCCCTTCCCCTCCCCTCCTTCCTTCCCCCTTCTTCTTTTCCTTCTCCTTCTTCTTCTTCTCCCCCCCTCTCATTTTTTTTTATTTGTTTTTATGAAACTGAGTGTCACTATATAGCTCTGGCTGTCCTGGAACTCATTCTGTATACGGGGCTTACCTTCAGCTTCCAGAGTGCTGCCTGCCTCTCTGCCTCTGGACTGCTGGGATTAACTCGTTGGCTTAGTGGTTAAAGATCAGCATTTTATTCCCAGCACTCACATGGAAGATTTCTACTCCCTTGGACCCCAGATATGAATGTGGTACACAGAAATAACATACAGGCAAAACACTCATATACATAAAATAATGATTTTAAATTGGCATGTACCACTATGTCTGGCTTTTAAGGTTTTTTTTTTAAGATTTATTTATTTGTATGAGTACACTGTAGCTGGCCTCAGACGCACTAGAAGAGGGCATCAGATCCCATTATAGATGGTTGTGAGTCACCATGTGGTTGCCGGGAATTGAACTCAGGATCTCTGGAAGAGCAATCGGTGCTCTTAACTGCTGAGCCATCTCTCCAGCCCAGCTTTTAAGTTTTTTTTTTTTTTCTTTTCTTTTCTTTCGGAGCTGGGGACCGAACCCAGGGCCTTGCGCTTGCTAGGCAGGCACTCTACCACTGAGCTAAATCCCCAACCCCTTAAGTTTTTAATCTCAACATTTTCACTTAAATTCAGTAAAGCTGTTTAATATATTTGTAAATAACTTATAACCATCTATTACTGAATACTTATTAAATTTCATGTGCCATTGTATATAATGATATATGTTTCTCTTTTAGCCATGCACATAAGTGTGTGACCAAGACTATGGTATCTATGAAGAAAAATATTTTACCCATTATAAGTCATCTTTTAATAAAATGCTAGACATGGTAGGTGTGTTGAAGACCATCCTACTTTCCAAAAGCTTGGTGCGTTATAAACTACACAAAAAAACTTTTAGACCTGTTAAAGTTCTGTGGTTTTGCCTTACATATTTACAGCCAAATGTGTGATCTAATGGACACATACATATTTAATGTGCATGCCTTTAAAAATTATAGTAGAATTGCCTTAGTGATATTTTACATCATATTCTATAGTACAGAACTGTGTGACCATTAAAACTCATATGGTAGTGGGCTGTAGACTGTAGCTCAGTGGGATTCTTTGCCTGAAATGCTCAAGTCTGTGAGTTGAGTTTTCAGCATGGCAAAACCAAAATAGAATAGATGTTGTAGCAACATGAAGAAAACTTTTGTAATGAATAACAGATCAACACAGGTGATCAGTTAGTAACAGGATGGCATAGAAGACAAACAAGAATATAAAGTAACGATTTAGATGTTATTGAAGTTATAGTTGAGATGTGAAATTTTTCTTGCTCAGTTTTCTTTGGAGTTAAAGGTGTTATTTTTTAATGTTATGAAAAATCACTGTGGAAGGTAGCAATGACTTGACCTTTATCCTTGAGTGGGTGGGTATCCAGGTAATTTTAGGAATAGAAATAGAATTCTAGTGATTTTACTAAAGACTCTAAAATTTTTGCATTGTATTTTGAGTAGCCAAACATTAGCTGTCATGATGGTCTTTCCATTCTTACGTAACCTTGTTGGGCTTCTTTTATATTATGAATTCCTAATAAAGGCCAGAATCTGACTGTTTGGCAACCTACGCAAGGGTTTATTTTTATAGCCTCTGGAAGATGGCAATTTCGGTAGCAATTGTAATGAATAGGGAGCAATAAATAGGTACAATAATTACTGGTGCTGGAAGAAAGTTAGGAGACAAGTGAATGTGAATGCTGGGAGCCCTAGGTATTCCCTTCGTGGGCATCATTATGGCCTGTGTACCGTTTCCAGCTATTCTGCACATTCAGAATTGAATTCTAATTTGAAGGTCTAGAGAATTTTTACTGGTGCATGTCTTGGCTGTACCAATTAAGTTGTGGACTTTGGACTGGAAATGTGGCTCAGTGCTTAAGAGCACTGTCTGCTCTTTCAGAGGACCTAGGTTCAGTTCCCAGCACCCATATGGCAGCCCATGAACTATCTGGAACTCCAGTTCCAGGGGATTGGACATCCTCTTTGGCCTTTATGAACACCAGGTACATACATGGTACACAGATAATATGTATGTAGGCAAAACACTCATATATAAAACTATTTTTTAAAGGAATGAATAAAAATGTTTTAAGCTGTGAACACCACCTGATTTCATAGCCTTTTGTTTTCACCCTATACTTTGGAAATTGAACTCCCCACATCCGAAAGGAAGTGAAGTGTGCAATTATTTGATCCTTTAGATACCTTTTCTGATGCCCAGATAAGAGTAAATCCAAATAGAATTACCCCTGCTAGTCAAGCACTGATGCTAGCTGTATTAGCAACTGTCTGTAGGAAAAGAAGGCTATAGCTAGCTTCTGAATCTGTCAGCAAGGATGACTAGGTTTTCATTTATGCTTTACAAGGAAACCCATCTGATGGGTATGGAACCTACTGTGCTGGAAGGGGAAAATGTTAATCTTTATTTTAATACAACTATTCGTGAAAAGCTGTGCTTGTTACTCAGTTTCAGACTTTCTTCCCAAATGCTACCAGTTAGGCTTAAAAAAGGCTCTGAAAATTGGAAGGGTTGCTTGTGATAATAAAACTTCACTGAAGGTCATTTGTTAATTGCTATGCAGCAAAATTAAGTTATCAAGAAGCCAATCTAGTCTGTTGTGGGTGTGCACACCCATAATACCAGCACTCGGGAGGCTGAGATAGGAGGCGAGCCTGAGATACGTATGGCTTGTATATTGAGACCCTGTCTCCAAACAGAATGGGGTGGGTAGAAGAAAACAATGAAAAGAAAACCGAGAAACATAAAGGCTGGTAAGGTGCTTCAGGCATTTGCCTCTAAGCCTGCTCCCCAGGGTTCGTGTGGTGGAAGGAGAGAACCAGTTCCCCCAAGTGGCCATCTGACCTCTTGTGCACAGTGTGACACATGTGCAGCCTCCTCCAGGCACAATAAATAAATGTAAGACAGCAGCCCCTCGATGATGACAAAATACTTCAGTTAGGATAGTGGCATCATTATCCTCAGCAGGTCTTCCTCAGAGTCCTCTGGCTTTACTGTTGGTATTGTATTCTACACACTCATCATGTACAGTGGTTGTGGGAGGCAGATGAAATGAATCAGTGGGTAAAGGTGTTCGCCATGCAGTACTGATGACCTGAGTTTCATAATCTGGAACCCACATTAAGATGGGGGGAGAGAACTGACTCTTGAGTTGTTCTCTGACCATATGAGGCAGGCACTATGCTGTGTGCGACTGTACACAATTGCAATATGTTTTTATAGAAGACCTTTAATATTCCCAATACCACAACAATCCCACCTATTCTTTTAAAAGAACTAAACCAGCACCCTCCCACTCGCTGTGACATGTATCATTGATTTGTTCCTTTTTCTTGCTATTATAGTTCTCTGTTGTCTGTTTATACCAGAGTTTTAACCATTCACCATTTGAAAGATATCTGAGCTAATTGTAGTTAGGTCTATAAGGCCTATACAAGAGCATTCATATACAAGTTTTTGCATGAACATAAGTTTTCATTTCTTTGGGATAAATGCCCAAGAGTTCAGTTCCTGGGTCATGTGATAATCGATGTTTGGTTTAATTGTTTTCTAGAGTGACTATATCATTTTATAGTCCTACCTGCAATGTCTGAGGAATCCAGTTTCTCTGTACTCCTGCCAGCATCTGATGTCATGACTAGTATATATTTTGGCCATCTTGATATGTCGATAATGTCTTTCAGTTGTATTGTCCTGGTGTCTGATAGTGTCAAACATCTTTTGTTCATTTGCAGTCTGTCTGTACTCTCCAGTGATGATGGGCTTTATTAGTGACCTCTGTGTGTGTGTGTGTGTGTGTGTGTGTGTGTGTGTGTGTGTGTGTGTGTACATATGTACATGACATGCATGTATGTAGGTCAATGAACCCACAGAAGCCAGAGTAGAATGCCAAGTGTCTTTTTTTTTTAACTTTTTTTTTTAAATTGGGTCTGTCATTGAACCCAAAGCTCACCATTTTGGCTACATTGGCCGGCCAACCAGTGGTGGCATCCACCTGTCTCTGCCCCTCAATTCAGGGGTTACTGAGATACATGGCCATGCCCAGCTTTTACATGGGTGCTGGAAATTTGAATCCAGGGATCTCCTGTTTCTGCAGCAAGGGCTGCTTTACCCACTGAGCCATATGCCCAGTTCCTCTTGTTTAGTTGAAAGCTTGATTTTGTTCCCTGTGGGTTTGGAGCTAACAAGTTCTTATGAAGTACATGGTTCAGAAATATTTTTCCTGGTCTGTAGTCTATCTTTTTTGTGGAGTCTTATAAGAGGACAAGATTTTATTTTATGTGTATGCATGTTTAGCTTACACATATGTCTGCATCATGTGCTTCCTGGAAGTTCTGAAGTTACGCATGGTTGTGAACTGGTTCTGGAGTTATTGATGATTGTTAGCTGCTCTGTGGGTGCTGGGAATTGAACCTGGGTCTTCTACAAGAACAAGGACTCTTAACTGCTGAGCCATCCCTCTCCAGCCTGCACTGTTTCCTTTATAGATCACGCTTTAAGAACTGCTTGTATACCTCAGATCTTAAAGGGTTTCTCCTACTTTTTTTTAAATGAGAGTTTTATAATTTTACGCTATCTCTATACATTTTTATACTGTATGCTTCTGTAAAGTGAGGGTTAGGTTTGCCTGCCTGGTTTTCACACTAAGCGCTCACTGGTTGCACAGCTTCTTCCCCTTCGGGATCGTATTTGTAATTCTGTCAACTCTCAGGCTCGTGTTATTCACATGAGTCCGTTTCTGGGTTCTCCTCTGCCGACAGTTCACCAGTAAACTTCTTGGGCCTTGCAGAGTGATAGCAAGCTATCATTTCTTCCTTAATTAGCTGTAAAGCTTTGGTGAAAGGCTTTCCTGGGGCCGGAGAGACGATGTTCTTACTGTTGGTGGAAAGGAGTGGAGTTTTGTTCCCAGTGACCACATCTGGCAGCTCACATCTCTAATTCTAGTTCTAAGAGACCCAACTCCTCGGGCCTTCTATGGGTGCCTGCGCTCAGGTCCACACACTTCCCACATGGATGCACACAAGTCTGGAAAAGAGACTTTCCTTGACAACACTGTGGTGGTTTCGAGATACAGTTTGTACAGGAAAATGCAGCATAAATGCTTGCATTCTTGCTTTAATATTTACTTATTTACAGAATAATGAGTTCATACCCTTCATCCTCCAAAAGTTACCGGTAATGGGTTTGTGTGTCGTATGAACTTATAGATTTAAAATATATTTGATATATTTTAATTTATGCTAGCTATTACTGATATTCAAATTGGCTCATGCTGCCAGGAGTTTATTCTGATTGGCTTCTGAGTCCATCTGGCACAGCTCCTGTGACCTTTGACAGTTTCTTTGTTGTAGGCCCAAGATCTCCAGGGCTCTTAGACATTTGCTGCCCCAGACTTGGAAGCATACATTTCTCTGTGGAACATGGTTCCTTTTCATGAGAAATGATAACAGCTACAGTTTGGATGTTAGCAACACAGCTGTCCTTAACATTCTTACTATTTAATTGTTTACATATAATACATATTTGAAAGAGAAAAATCATGAGTAAGTAGTTACATGTTTAATTTATGTGTTAAAAATAAGGTTGTGGCTGGAACTATGTCTGTATGTCTTTTTTAATTATTATTTTTATGTGCATGGCTGGTTTTTCCCTACGTATATGTCTGTACACAACACACATGCCGATTGCCCACAGAGTGCAGAAAGAGACTGGTGTATGCTCTAGAGCAAGAATTACAGATAGTTGTAAGCAGCCATGTGGATGCTGGGAATCAATCCTGTGTCCTGGAAGAGACTTCAGTGCTCATAACTGAGAACCATCTCTCTAGCCCCTGTGTTTGCATATGTTTTATGCAGAAAATCTTTTTTTTTTTTTGGTTCTTCTTTTTTCGGAGCTGGGGACCGAACCCAGGGCCTTGCCCTTCCTAAGTAAGCGCTCTACCACTGAGCTAAATCCCCAGCCCCCTTTATATTTTCTCTTTTCTTTTTTTTTTTATGCAGAAAATCTTGATCTTAGTGCCTAATGGGTAACTTAACTACTCATTCTGCAGGTAAATATTTTAGGTCTGAATCTTTGTTTTTATAACAAAATTACCCTGCTGATAAAACCCTTTGGAAGCTATGATAAGACTGTCTCGCTTAGAAGCATTTTAAAAAGGATAGCCATAACTATTTTAATTGTAGATTATATTAATTTATAGGTATAGCCCACGCTTGATGGAAAAAATTCTTCACATGGCTGAAGGTATTGATATTGGGGAGATGCCGTCATATGATCTGATGCTGCCCAAACCTTCCAAAGGCCAAAAACGCTACCTTTCAACCTACGATGGTGAGTATACCTTGTTTCTGTAAGGTGGGATGTGAAAAAGTCTGGCTTCTTAAAATGTGTCACGTGGTTTCAAATAACACTGGTAGCATTGGATTCTATGCAAAGATAAATGATTTTTGCTGTTGGTTTCTTTTATTATTTTGATTTTTAGAGAAAGTCTGTGTTGCCCTGGCTGTCCTAGAACCCACATGGCACACTACAGTGGCCTTGAATTCACAGATATCCACCTGCTTCTGCATTTCGAGTGCTGGGATTAATGGTGTGTGTCTCCATGCCCAGATCCATGGCCCAGATAAATGGTTTTTAACTTACATACAGTTTTTGATGATGCTAAAAAGAACCAAAAGTACAGAACTCCCAGGTTACTACTGTCCTTGTAGTCTATGCCATGGAACCTGCCTCTAAATAAGAGTCTCATTCTGAGATCATATGAGCATCTGAGCAATTAAATATTGTCGGGTAGGTCCAGATGGGCTAGCTTTCTATAGCACTGAGGAGTGCTCTAGGGAAGAAGCACTAGTCTGGTATAGCCTCAAGTGGGAGGTTCCTGTGGCTTAAAATGTGGTGTCCCCTATTAATCATCAGTTCCAGGCGTTGTCTGTTCTAGAAATACAGGTAACAGCGTTTTGTGTAGGACAAGTCAGAGCTAAGGTTTTGGTTGAAAACTGTTTTTGGTACTGTAGTAACTGATATAAAGCTATGTCAGGGTCTCTCACCTCTGATACAGAAGAGAAGGGTTTGGTAAGTGCACCTGGTCACTTGGAGTCATGTGCAGTTCCGGGGACCTTTTAGCACAGGTGGTGAGAGATTGCCTTAGGATGTCTTTGGAGTTTAGGCGAAGAGTACATTTCACTTGGGATTTAGCTCTGCTGTTGAAAAGTCCTCTTCTTTTCAACAGCCTGCATAGTTGTTTGAGTCAATGGATTACTTCCTATTAAGAGTTTCCCTTTATGCATGGAGGGAGAGGGAGGAAGCATCACCACTTATGGTACAGTCTTTTTTTTTTTTTTTTTTGGTTCTTTTTTTTTTTCGGAACTGGGGACCGAACCCAGGGCCTTGTGCTTCCTAGGCAAGCACTCTACCACTGAGCTAAATCCCCAACCCCTGTGGCACAGTCTTACCTTGCTCTGAGTCCCTTCCCCCAAGTGACCGGTACACACCTTGTACCAACAGTCCAGCTTTCAGACGATGTGCTTGGTGCTGTTTTCCTGCTTGGTTCCTTTGAAATATTCCCATGTTAATGAATTGTAAATCTCACTCATTCTTTAGGTCAGAATCCTCCTAAAAGGCAAGCTGGTTCCAAATTCCATGTGAGACCTCGCTTTGAGCCTGTCCATTTTGTAGCTAGTAGTTCAAAAGCCGAAAGACAGGAAGACCCATATGGCCCCCAAACAGAAGAGGTAAACGGACGGACGCACTTTGCCAGCATGCCAAGAAACTTCTACCAAGATTATACTCAAGACTCTTTCAGTATACAGGATGGGAATTCTCAGTATTGTAATTCATCAGGATTCATTTTCACAAAAGACCAGCCTGTAGCAACCAACATGTATTTTGACAGTGGGAACCCTGCCCCAAGCAGCGCATCCCAGCAGGCAAACTGTCAGCCAGCTCCCGAGCCCCCTCCTTCACAGATGTACCCCGAGTCAGTGGTTGCCGAGAAACAGTATTTTATCGAAAAGTTAACAGCAACTATCTGGAAGAACCTATCCAATCCAGAGATGACTTCTGGATCTGATAAGATTAATTATACCTACATGCTAACTCGCTGTATTCAGGCCTGTAAGACAAATCCTGAGTATATATATGCTCCTTTAAAAGAAATCCCTCCTGCTGACATCCCCAAAAATAAAAAACTTCTCACGGATGGTTATGCGTGTGAGGTTAGATGCCAAAATATCTATCTAAGTACAGGTTATGCAGGTAGCAAGAATGGGTCCAGAGATCGGGCTACTGAGCTAGCTGTAAAACTCTTGCAGAAGCGGATCGAGGTTAGAGTTGTCCGGCGGAAATTCAAGCACATAATTGGAGAGGACCTTGTGGTGTGTCAGATTGGTGTGCTTTCCTATGAATTTCCCCCAGCTCTGAAACCACCAGAAGACCTGGTAGTACTGGGAAAGGATGCTTCTGGGCAGCCTATTTTTAATAGTTCTGCCAAACACTGGACCAATTTTGTCATTACAGAAAATGCAAATGATGCGATTGGCATCCTTAACAATTCTGCCTCATTCAACAAAATGTCAATTGAGTACAAATACGAGATGATGCCAAACCGCACATGGCGGTGCCGCGTATTCCTGCAAGATCACTGCTTAGCTGAGGGTTATGGAACCAAGAAAACAAGCAAACATGCAGCTGCTGATGAGGCTTTGAAAGTTCTCCAAAAAACACAACCCACTTATTCGTCTGTCAAAAGTTCCCAGTGCCACTCGGGCTCTTCACCCAAAGGCTCTGGAAAGAAGAAAGATATAAAAGATCTTGTAGTTTACGAGAATTCTTCCAATCCTGTGTGCACACTGAATGATACGGCTCAATTTAACCGAATGACGGTTGAATATGTCTATGAAAGGATGACAGGTCTCCGCTGGAAATGCAAGGTGATTCTCGAGAGTGAAGTGATTGCGGAAGCAGTTGGAGTGAAGAAAAGTGTCAAGTATGAAGCTGCTGGAGAAGCTGTAAAAACCCTCAAGAAGACACAGCCAACTGTCATTAATAACTTGAAGAAAGGGACTGTTGAAGATGTGATTTCAAGGAATGAAATTCAGGGCCGCTCAGCAGAAGAAGCTTACAAACAGCAAATCAAAGAAGATAACATAGGGAATCAACTGCTGAGGAAGATGGGTTGGACGGGTGGTGGTTTAGGTAAATCTGGTGAGGGCATACGGGAGCCTATCTCAGTTAAAGAGCAGCATAAGCGGGAAGGGCTTGGTCTAGATGTCGAGAGGGTCAATAAAATTGCTAAGAGGGATATAGAACAGATCATCAGAAACTATGCCCGCTCTGAAAGCCACTCAGATTTGACCTTCTCCACAGAGCTGACCAATGACGAACGGAAGCAAATACATCAGATTGCTCAGAAGTATGGCCTAAAGAGTAAGTCTCATGGGGTGGGCCATGATAGGTACCTGGTGGTAGGTAGAAAACGGCGGAAGGAAGACCTACTAGATCAACTCAAACAGGAGGGCCAAGTGGGACATTATGAGCTTGTTATGCCCCAAGCAAACTAAGATTTTACTAAATTAATCTTATAAATGCCTGATGAGGCAGATATACAGATAACAAAAAAGCTACATGTTCCGGTTGAAGAGTATTCATTCTTAAGATGTTTCACCTTGTTCATTTCATATAGTGCTTTATTAGGTATTGGAACCTGGAGAATTCTGTCCACTTGTACTATTAGCTTAATCCAGCAGAGATATTGTGCAGCTACTGTTTGTGTCTTTGATATTGCTCTGTTCCCTCAGATTTTAGTAGTTTGTACAAGCAAAAACACCCATCTAAGTGCAATTTCACCCTGAGGAAAATAATTCACATTATAAAGGGCATAGCACAGTAATCTGCAACAATCTGTAGTCAATGCTGAGACTCTAACTACGCTAATTCCAGATTTACTTAACATGTCAGGTCATTTTGTATCATCGATTTTCATCTTTGTGAGAAGCCAGTTGTAGAGCATTTAACAATAAAGTGTGCTGTACGTGTAAATGTCTTTATCAACTAAATGATGTAAAACTTTCTTTAAAGTAATTTTAGTGTGTGTTTATTTATAACTT
The DNA here is from genome assembly GCF_021556685.1 of Rattus norvegicus. Classification (NCBI taxonomy): domain Eukaryota; kingdom Metazoa; phylum Chordata; class Mammalia; order Rodentia; family Muridae; genus Rattus; species Rattus norvegicus. The sequence continues at coordinate 124,835,517 of NC_141554.1, read as the reverse complement.
CTACCATGTGATTTCCAGGATATTGGAAGTGATTTACTGTATCTTGTGACATGTGACTTTTAACAAATTCTAGTCTTCACGCTGAGAGAGCACTACTTGAGAGAGATGTCGAAAAGTTTCCAAAAGGTCTTGATTCAATCAGAAGAAAGGAAGCTTGAACTGTTTGTTCTTGGTGCCTTGCAGAGAGACTCAGAGCAACTCTCCATTGTAGCTTTCATACGGTTTGTGCACCACACCCAAGGCAACCAGAGCTGTGGTAGAGCTTGGTAAAAGACGGAAGATACATTGGTGCTTTGATGAAAAAGGTCAGTTAGCTGGTTCCCCTCTCAAAAAGCTTATTTCTCCCCAAAGCCAACTTTGTAACATACTTAAAACTGCTATTTTCGCTTATTTCTGGAATATAAAAATGTATAAAAATAAGAGTTAGTGTATGCTTCCTGAATAAAAAGGAGCCAGAGTTGATCAAAATGGTGGTGTAATTATTTCTGGAGAGCAGCCTGGCAGCAATATTTTGGATTTTTGAAAGTGATGGTTACATAAAATATTTCAGTTAGAGCACACATGGATAAATGTAATGACTTAGCAAACGGGAGCAGAATCTGTCACTCGTCACGGTTTTTTTGTTTTGTGGTTTTTTTTCCTTGAATGCCAATATTCTAGCTTATCAAATCTTTGGTTTACTTTTATGTATCTTAGATGAGTCAACTAAAATCCAGCAATATAGCAAATGAATATTAATATTTAGTTATCTCCAGAAAAAAATGATGGTAAGGACTCTTAGGTTGTTTGCAATGTCTTTTTAAAAAATATTTATTTTTTTATAATGTGTGTATGTCTGTGTGTGTAGTGTGGGGGCGGTTATATGCATGTGTGTGCATATGCCCATGGAGGCCAGAGGTGTCAGTTGGAGCTGGCAATACAAGCAGTAGTGAGTCTCCTGACACTGGTGCTGGAAACTGAGCTCTGGTCCTCTGGGATGTGTTCTTAACTGCTGAGCCAGCTCTTGAGTGCCCATTTGCAGTGTCCGTGTTTGGCAGATAAATGGCTCACGATACATGGTAAATTCCTTTTTGCCCTCCCCTTTTCTATTTAATGCTAAAAAGCTAGAGTAAAATGAGTATTTAAAAATATCACTTAGCTTTTATACCTGGATCTCTTAACTTTCATGCGCCTACATTGGGCAGCACAGTATGGCATCAGCCTTCCACTTGTTTTGCATACCATAGTCTACATACTTCATTAGTTTTAGTAAAAGAGATGTGCATTTTATTTTGGTGCTTAATGCTTTAGCAAAAAAAGAGAACTATGATAGAATTTTGTGATTATAATTATTTTTTTACCTGCAAAATTCACTCCCATTTTGGAAAGTTGTAGTTCAGGTAGTTAGAACACTGTGTCCTTGGTTGTCTGAGTGGCAAAAGGTGGTTTTTAGAGATTACAAGATGTGGAAACTTGGTTTGCATTCTCTCTTTACATATCTTCCTCCCAGAATGTTTGGTTGTTTGGTTTGGGTGGAAAAAATGGTAGGAAATCCAAAGTTAGGTTTGTTTTTAAAAGTGTACTAAAGCAGATGACTTACACTTAAGGCTTTGTGATAATTGGGAAAGGTTTATAAGAATTGTGTTCATTTTAGGGGGCCAAATAACTTGGTAGAGCAGCTTTAGTATCAATGTGGAATTAGAACAAAGTCACCAACTGCCTGAGAATAAAGTAATGTGGAGAAATGAGGTTGAGGGATGAGCTGCTGTCGACTTGGCTGTTCCAGTTTGCAGTTTCCCCTTTTGTTGGTCCTTGCATTTTCCTCTTCTAAGAGATAGCAGTCATTTTTAGCTGAGGAACTTTGCTGTAAAACCTGACAGTATATGAGCACTTCTAAGTTTCATTTGTATTAAATATAAGCTGAAAACTCTTTATGTGCTTGTGCTCACAGAGCCACTTTTTCATCCCTCCCACCTTGATTGCAAAAGTGAAGAGAAATACACATTCCATTGGGGCCATTTCTTTACTTTTTTAAAAATAGTATTCAGTGTGTTCGCTTTGCTCTGAGTAACCCTTGAAACGGTTCCTAAATAAAGGACTCTAATTACAACTTTGGTTCTTCAGCATACCCTTCCCCACATAAGCAGGTGCAGAATTGAAGGCAAGATTGTATCTCAAAAAGGCACCTTGCAAATCTGCTTTAGCTTTCTTGTAATTACATGCAGGCAAGGCAGCCTGTGTTAAAAATTATAAAGGAGAGAAAAGGGTGATTTGTACTAAATGTTCCAAGGAGTGTTTAGTAGTGGTAGCTTTGACTATGTCTATGCCAGCTTCATTATTAAGGCTGTAAAAGGATTATCTCATCAGAAATTGGAGATGGTGTTTCTCAGAAAGTGTACAAAATAAAATGTTACTAAATCAGCCTGTTCCTGGTCTCATCTTAAATTTTTCAAATATTAAAAGGATCAATATTTAAGGTGCCCAAACAAAACAGGGTGAAAAAGTTAGTTCAATACCAAACAAAAAATATGATGGGGTTCTACTTTGAAGCAGATACGGACTTGGTGGAAAATACTAAGTGTATTTGAAGACATCCCTAAGTGGAACAATACAATTAATGTGGTATTTAATAGTGTAGATTGAACTCTTCCATAATGAGGTTTTAAGTTCCCTTCAAGGATGACTGGGGTGCACACATCCTTTCCCTCCAACTATTAATAAGACACAGCATGCCATTGTCAGAGTATCTTTGAGATGGGTTGCTCCTCAGAGAACCTACTTACATTTCAACATGATGTCAGAGGATTCTTGTCCTAACAATCTTATATAGAATCTAAACATTTTATATAAAAATGTTGCAGTGTTAAAAGTTTATTCTTTTTTTAAGATTTATTTATTTATGTATATGTATACACTGTCAGACACTTCAGAGGAGGGCATCAGATCCTATTACAGATGGTTGTGAGCCACCATGTGGTTGCTGGGAATTGAACTCAGAACCTCTGGAAGAGCAATCGGTGCTCTTAACCACTGAGCCATCTTTCCAGCTCCCAAGTTTATTCTTTTTATGCATGTGTTGTATGTGCCTTCCTGAGTGGATGTTTGTGCACCATCTGAGTGCAGTACCCATGGAGGCTAGAAGGTGGTGTCAGATCCCCTTAGGACTAGAGTCAGTAGTTGTCCTAGAAACTGGAACAGGGTCCTCTGGAAAAACAGCAAATTTTCTTAGCCACTGAGCTGTCTCTCCAATTGTCCCCTACCTTCCAATTATTTTCCTCTGATACAGGGTCTCATTATGTAACTGGTTGGCCTCAAATGTCTGCTGGGATTACAGGCACAAACACGCCCCACTAAGCTAGAGGTCTGTTAACAGGTAGATTGCCAAAATCAACAAGTTAGAGTTTGGTCTCTGAGGATACTAGTGAAATAACTATTATCATTTCATGCTTTCTCTTGCCTACAATATATACCAAATTAATTTATACCAAAATGTTTGAAAAGCATTAATTCTGTGACTGAAAAGTTGAAAAAAGGTTTTCTAACAGTACTGGCTATCTATTCCCAGGAAGCAGGTGGGTTTTTTTGGTTTTTTTTTTTTTTTTTTTGCTTTTGTTGTACTCATTTTAAAAAGGGAAGATAAATAGATAAGAATCCCTTAAAAAGTTAATAAAAATGTGAACTAAATTTTAAGGTTATTTTTTTTATTTACAACTTTTGAAAATGTACAGTTTTTACATGGGTTACTTGTGCAAAGTTAGAAGTGCTATAAATGCATAATAGATTAACAATTAAAATATATTAGACAAAACATTTACAAGCCTTGCCCCATACTGTATATTTAAAAGTGTAAATATCCAAAGAAAAACTGCAGATATGGGCATTAGAAGGTTCTCAAAACACTGAAAGCATGCAGCATTAACTCTGGATCTGAATGGGAAAAGTTTGCAAGATATGCTCCCTTCCTTGAATCATAAAAAGGAAAGTTTATTTAGGGCAACATTGCTCCTTTAAGAGAATAGAGGATCTTCAGTTTTTCCTAACTAAAAAAAAAAGAGTCTAGTCCTGTTCTCACACCTCTTTATAAAAAGCAAAAAACTCTGAAGGCCAGGATTCTGAAACATAACGAGCTTACACTATGAATATCTTGCAAAAAGTGGACTGTGTCAGTTATTAAAATTGCTTCAGTTTGTTAGCTGGGTCTTTAGCAGTCTCCTTGCTACCAGTAAGTACCATCTTGTAATTCATATTGCCTACAAATGAGTATAGGATTTTTCAGCTTTCCTTCCCCTTTCAAATTGTGTTTATATGGATACATTCCTGTTTTCTTTAGGTCATATTCTAACTACATTCTTTGCCAAATCAAACACAAGGGAAGGACTGGTCAGGATGAAACACAGCAGCAATCATTTTGTTACAAATAACATCCTGGTCACCAGACTATACGTAACATTTTATCTTCTTAAAAGCTTAGTATAAAAAGTACAGTAACCTGATAACCGCTTTGAGGCTGGAGATGAGATACGACAAAGGGACGTATGCAGTTGTAATGTTTGCAAGTAACCCAGGTACAGTACATTGGATTTCAAATAGTATCTCTGATGCTCCACAGGAGGACAGAAAGGGGAAGAAAAACTTGCCAAGGGAAGACAGAAACAGCACAACAGCTATTTTGTTTTTAATAAAGTAAATGTAATGAATTAGGAATAAGGTGATAAATGCATCAATATACATTTTTCTTATGGCCAGCCTCTTCTGCTCTACCCTGAGTCAACAGTCACGCCAGCTTTGTTCTACTATTGCAGAAACACGCTTTTCATATTCCCGCTTGTTCTCCTGGTACAGCTGGGCAGCCTGGCTGTTTGCTGGACTATTGGGATTAGGTTCATCCAATAGAGACTACAGAGAAAAGACACAAATGTGAGTTCCTCAATGCAACAAGACCAAAAATTGTTGAGAACAAACGGTTGTTTGATCAGTTGGTGATAGCACACCTGCCCCAAATAGTTAATTTTTCCATCTTCTACATACTAACTTTAACTGCCAGGAGCTCAGGCACCTGTACATACACATATTTCCTGGTGACCTGGAATTTAATGGCCTAATCCCTTTTTCTCATACAATAAGCTTCGCCCCCAAATTTTAAAGGTCAAAACAATCACTAACGTAAAAACATGGAAGACCATAATCACATTAAAGAAAATTTTAAAAATCACCTGTATGGATGTTAAAATGGAAGACACATCATAGGTTGGACTCCAACGGTTCTGAAGTATATCCAGACATATACTACCATCTGCATAGACTAAGAACACAGAGGTTGTTATGTTATAAGACTACTAAAGTTTAAACATATTCAAGACAAAAATACTCAAGAATACTTTGCTTTTGACGTTTAAAGATTCCTACTTAACTGTTTAAAAAGGTATCAATCATTACTAGGGATATAAAGTGATCAGAAAATAATAAACGGCAAATAAGTGGAAGGCAGAATTTATTTTAAAGAAACAGCTCTTCTGTTCAGGACATCATATGTTTTCCAGTGGTTATCCTAACCACTGGAATCATAGAAAATTCAGCCCATCAAATCTGAAAACTATATATTCTATTTATAATATCTTAGCATTCACAAAGTTTTATTTTGGCATAAATACAGAAGTCTTAACACCATGAAAAAATTATCAAAATTACAAAAAAAGTAAAAGTCAGAATCCCGTAGACTGCTAGCACTTTTCCAACAAAGTGTGCCAGGTCCTTCAACAGAATCGGGTGTTGTATGGGTCTCGGGTGGGACCACAATATGTATACAAAATGTTCCATGGTAATTCTGATTTGCACCTGTAAGTTGAACAATAACTTTCTGAATGCTAACGAAGATAATTGCAATACACAATTATCCTAATTTGACTTTTCATTAAACAGAACCCCCAATATTTTTGTTTACTAAGTAACAAAGACCACAAAGCCAGCAGATTGTTAAGACTCTAAGCAAAGGATGATACCATCCACTTGCATTTCTAGGACTAAGAACAAAGATAGTAAAAGACTATGAACAAATTCATTTCAAGAGACAGGAAGATACCTAAGAAAATACTCAAGTACTACACAAAAGCCACAAAAGTATGTGGAATACCACTGAAAAAGCACTGTAGGACCTTAAAACATTGAAAGTACTTACCGTTAGGGTGGAACATCTTAGACACAAATCTAACAGTAGGTGGTTTATTTGGATATTCTTCAGTGAATTCAATTGTAAGTTTAAATGTTCCTGTAGTAAAAAGGGGGGAGGGGAGACATTTTATCACTTTTTTCATATGTACTTTTTTTAATACTAACTGATTTTTTTAAATATTAAATGAGATAACATAAAGACAGGGAGATGGTATAGAGGAGAGAGATTAGTTAAACACATTTCTAGGAACGGTTCTAAGAACCACCCCCAAAAGTGGTTTAGTTATTTTTCCATTATTCTCCAAACTTAAAGACAGTCACCATAAACAAAATTGCTGTTTGCTGTATGCTAGTCACTATGCACTTTGAAAATATCCTTCCTTCAAAATTACAAGGAACACAGATAAAAACATTGGTTTCTTTTCATGTAATAATAGTAAAAACTTAGTTGAACTTAAACCAGAACAAACTTTGCAGTGTCTCTTAAAACTCTCAAGTTTGGCGGGGTTGGGGACTTAGCTCAGTGGTAGAGCGCTTGCCTAGGAAGCGCAAGGCCCTGGGTTCGGTCCCCAGCTCCGGGGGGGGGGGGGGGGGGGGGGGGGAAGAACCAAGAAAAAAAAAAAAAACCTCTCAAGTTTGACTCACAAAGTACTTCACTAAAACACCAGTACAATCATTCATACTAATGAAGGGGATAAAAAAATGATTTTAAAATTACATTTGGTTTATACTGAATTAATGGCTCCTACAAATTTATCTTTAATGATACTTTAAATATGCCATCCTAAGGTTAGCTGGAGGCCCTAATGCATACTAGGTTACAGATACTTCGGGTATCATTCAAGAATTGTAGGCTGAGGCTAGAGAGATAGCTCAGTGGTTCAGAGTACTGACTGCTCTTCCAGAGGTCCTGAGTTCAATTCCCAGCAACCACACGGTGGCTCACGACCATCTGTAATGGGATCTGATGCCCTCTTCTGGGGTGTCTGAAGACAGCTGTAGTGTACTCACATACATTAAATAAATAAATCTTTAAAAAAAGAATTGTAGGCTGTTGTAAAGTGAGAAGAGAGTATGCATCCTGTAAATTGTCATTTTTAATTGTGCTTTTTAGGTTTAGGAAAGCAATTAGGTTTTTTTTCCGACTGAAATCTCTTCAAGTAAACTCAAGAATCAGTTATGCATCCTTATGAGATGGCTAAGTGATTGCCAAGCATCTCTGAAACCCAGATACAGATGAAAAGAACATATTCTCGTACTTGGCCTCAGACCTCCACAAGCACATTCTGACATGCATAGAAACACATCATATACAATATAGAATGATATAAAAGAATCAGGCCAGGTGGTGGTTGTGCACACCTTTAATCCCAGCACTATGGATACAGAGGCAGTCAGGTCTCTCTGAGTATAAAGCCAGCCTGGTCTACAGAGTAAGTTCTAGGACAGCCAGGGCTACACAGAGAAAACACCTTGAAAAATTTGTGTCTGTGTCCATGCATATATATGAATCAGAAATTATCTGATTAGTTTGAGTGGGTATTACTATGGCTCATTTAATAAATTATTGCTATGAAGAAGCCTACACTTTAGGTAGAGTATAACTTATTACTAGTTCCTTTAAAGCTAGCAATTTGTCTCCTGCTGCCTTTCATTAATAGGTTTATTTCTACTTAAAGAATACTACTATATCTGATGCATAACAGTATCAAAACTTTGACCTTGCTATGAATGAGTCACAAAATTCCAGAATCATTTAAAATACAATAGTTTAAAATACAATATCTATGAAGATGGGTAAGTAGGTAAAGGCGCTAAGCCTGAAAACTTGAATTTGATTCCCAGAATCCATGAAGTCAAAGGAGAAAACTACCAAGTTGTCCTGTGGTTTCCACATGTGTACCTACAAGCATACAGAAAATAAATAAATGTAAAAAAGGAAGGAAATGCTACAAAGCAAAACACACACACACACACACACACACACACACACACACACACACACACACACACACGAAGGGATAGGGGAAGAAAGAATTGCTTAAAAAACAACAACAACAACAAGGGCCTGGGATTGTAGCTCAATAAAAAGCATTTTGTTTAGCTTGTTCCAGGCCCTGGGTTACATACATAGAACCACAAACAGAGAAGTAAACAAGATGTAAAACACTGAATAGTACATTTCCCAACTACTGTTACTTTAGAAACTGTTTTACTCTGAAGGCCATATATAGCTAGTGTATAAAGAAGGAAAGGGAACAAAGTTAAGGAATGGGCATCAGAGCACGCGTATGCTTATGATCTCCTGCTTATAGTTTTCCTTTTTGTTGTTTGAGACAGGGTCTCTATGTGGCCCTGGCTACCCTGGAACTCCCTACATAGACCAGGCTGGGCTTGAACTCATACTCATCTACCTCTGCCCCTGAGTGCTAGGAGTAAAGGTGCATGCTGCTACACCCAGGAATCTTCCTCTTCTTGAGAAGTAAAGCACAGTCCTTCCTTTACAATACTGTAATGCAAATGGAAATAGTAGACCATATTCAAATACTTAGAATTCTCTTATGTATAAACAGATTAGTGATAAAATCTCACTAAATTATAGGTAATGGATTTATGACCAAGAAGCTGCTCTAAAACTAGGAAGCCTTAACAGCACACAGAGACCCCAGCTACTCTTAGCTGAACCTTCATTGAATGTGGTACCCAAAGAGAGTAAAGCAATACACAAGGAAAGCAACTGCAAACACACCACAATGGCTCTCAGAGTACAAGCTCAAGGCTAAGTTCCTGGCACATACATGGAGGCTCAGGAGATCCCATGCCCTCTTCTAGCCTCCACGGGCAACAGACTTACACATGGTGCACAGACATGTGGTAAAACATACAGGTATCACTGATTGTATGTAAACCTCAAGTTTTGGATGTGCAAAAGAAGGCTAATAATTAGTATCCACTGTGACACTGCTGTAAGGCTTAAATGTGGCAGATGAGTATAGTCATAGTCATAATGTTCCCCATAAATGAACAATTACTTTAGCTATAATTCTGCCTCATATATCTAGAGCTGGCTGAATGAGAGAAAAATACAAACTCTAAACTTTACTACCAGTCAGAAGTACACAACTAAATTCAGATATTAAGCAACACTCATTTCCTGTCACAGAGCAAACACTTAAGATTAAGTATATATGTGGCCAGCTCAAATTCCTTGGCTGAAGCCCTCTGCTTGTGAAGCCATAACTTTGTCCTGGAAAAGCAACAGGAGTCTTAACCTAGCTACTACTGAGCGAATCTAATCTTTGTAAAAGTTTTAGCTATCTTCAGAAGTGAAATGTGTTTTTGTTCACTTGATTTAGAAATTAAGACTTACCCAAATCTTATTCAATATATACATTTAAAAGACATTTCTTTCAGATACATTAAGTAAGGGGAGCCTCTTCAGTAGAACCCTCAATGCAATTTATGAGATCTAAACAAATGTTAAGGCAATTTTAAAAATCATAGGCTATTAAACAATTTCAAACTAGCGCTCACCTTCAGAGGGCTAGGCTTCAAAATAATGAAAGGTGGGGCTGGGGATTTAGCTCAGTGGTAGAGCGCTTACCTAGGAAGCGCAAGGCCCTGGGTTCGGTCCCCAGCTCCGAAAAAAAAGAACCAAAAAAAAAAAAAAACAAAATAATGAAAGGTTAACACTCATCATTGTTGTGTGAAATCTTTACTGGTTTTTACTAATTTTTTTTAAAACTTCCTGAGGAGGTCAAAATGTTTTAAGTATCAACACAAATACACACGGAGGCCAGAAAAAATGTGTTAAATGTCTAGTATATGGCAATAAAGACTGATATAGTTGAATTGATGAATATAAGTTCTGCCTAAAGACATAACATAGATTAAATGTCTTTGAAAGTGAAGTTAAGAGTTAGACTTGATGGCCTATGTGACAACAAATACCTCTAATTCTAGCATTTGGGACAGGGAAGCAAGAGGATCAGGAATTCAAGGTCATCCTCAGCTACATATTTAATTTGAAGCCAGCCTGGATTACAAGAGACCCTGTCTTAACACACATACACACACACACACAGAAAAAGTTCTTAACCCTTTCTGCTCATGTTTCTTGTCATTTGACTAACTTTTCCTGGAGAAAAAGCAAATTTATATGGACTTAATTTTGTTTTGGTGACTGAAAATTCATCATCACTCTAGTGGACTTTAAGAGATACCTTTTTAGGGGTTGGGGATTTAGCTCAGTGGTAGAGCGCTTGCCTAGGAAGCGCAAGGCCCTGGGTTCGGTCCCCAGCTCCGAAAAAAAAAGAACCAAAAAAAAAAAAAAAAAGAGATACCTTTTTAAAAGGAAAAGATACACACACTCAAATTCTTTAGATCACATATATCATAAAAAGTGACTACAATTATCCCACTCAGTAATTTTGAACATGATAAGAAATATATCCCATAATTTTTGTATTTAAGTTATATGCCTTTAATTCCAGCACTCAGGAGGCAGAGGCAGGTAGATCTATGAGTTCCAGGCCAGCCAAGGCTGCAAAGAAACCCTGTCTCAAAAAACAAATTTTTCTTTGCATCAGATTTCCTCTTCTTAACTAGGATCTGGTTCAGAAACAACTACCAAGAAATAAAGAAAAGTTGTGTGAGGGCTTTTAATTTGGAAACACATTTGTGATAGCAAATCAGCTGTTATTTATTTCTACCAAATCTCTTCCCTAATTATAAATTCTCCGAAAGTAATTAGAAGTAATGAAAAAAAGGCCAGGATTGGCTTTTGCTAGTGAGAGCTCTAAACAGCTGAGGAAGCAATCCATGTATACTAGACTGTTTTACAGAATCAGAGACAGATACTGTCATTTAGCTTAACTCCTTTCAGCAATGCCATGTTAGAGATAGATACACACCATCAAAATCAACACCAGTAATGTCAAAGGCAACAATACAGGAAGATAATGGAGTCTACAAGTACCTTTTCAAATGATACTACTTTAAATATCAGGAGCACTCTTGAAATCTTAAGTAGCCAGACTTTAGCAAAATGATGTGCTATTAATAAGCTGTGCCTAAGATAAAACAGTCTGAGCAAAATGGGGGTGTGTGTGAAAGTAAAGCCCATTATTGCTGAAGTGGTTTACACCAGCGGTTCTCAACCTGTGGGTTGTGACCCCTTGGGGGTGTGCTGAATGACCCTTTCACATGGGGTCACCTAAGACCATTGGAAAACACATTTATTTATATTACAATCCATAACAGTAGCAAAATTGCAGTTCTGAAGTAGTAACAAAAATAATTTTATGGTTGGGGGTCACCACAATATAAGGTAATGTATTAAAAGGATGCAGCATCAGGAAGGTTGAGAAGCACTGAACTACATATAAAACTTATCTATAAAGACTTAGCGGGGCTGGGGATTTAGCTCAGTGGTAGAGCGCTTAACTAGGAAGCTCAAGGCCCTGGGTTCGGTCCCCAGCTCCGAAAAAAAAAGAACCAAAAAAAAAAAAAAAAAAAGACTTGGCACAACCTTTGATTCTAGAATTTTCAAGACACAGGCAGATGGATCTCTTGAGTAGAGTGCCAGGATAGCCAAGGCTACACAAAGAAACCTTGTCTCAAAAAACAAAACTATATATATATATCTCGATATAGTAGAGAAAAGTTAAGTCTAATTAGCTCTTTCACTGACTAGCTCTTACATTAAATTCACCAAAGTTGTGTGCCCTAGAATCACTCAGTCCTCTGTCATTTCTTTTTATTGCGGCAGGTAACATTTACCTAACCAGTGAGATAGAGTAAAAGCTAACAGTATTCTAGTAACTATCAATGGTTTCCAAAGACTATCTTAAGTATTTGAGACAAATTCCAGACGAGGCTGATTTTGACTTACCTCACAGCGTTTGGTTACTAGCAGTAAGTAAAAGCAGTCTGAGTCAGCAACATATATAAGAAGTAGTTTTAGGGGGTTGGGGGATTTAGCTCAGTGGTAGAGCGCTTGCCTAGGAAGCGCAAGGCCCTGGGTTCGGTCCCCAGCTCCGAAAAAAAGAACCAAAAAAAAAAAGTAGTTTTAGAAATGTTTCTGTTATCACCTTCAAACTGAAGGTGAATGTGTCTATGTATCTGTGCACATTCGTATGTTACTAAAATACCCCCAATTCCAGAGAATTTCATGAACTCAGAAAGTTCTAATCATCCTTTAAGTGAATTAAACCTTTAAAAGGTTCAACCCCCCCCCCCCACACACACACACACAATTTGGTTTATGCATATAAAACTGTATCACTGACCATTTTGATTCTGCTATTGTAGTCATTCAAGACATTACCAAATAGGTAATGGGACTGGAGTAAGGCTTTACATAGACTTGTTATAGTACCTATTTCAACTGCACAGGAATCTGTAATTATGTCAAATTAGAAGGGGGCTTTTTCTTTGTTGCTTTATTTTTGAGACAAGGATTCACTATGTAACTCTGGCTGGCCTGAAATTACAGTAAGCCAGACTAGTCTCAAACTCATAGAGAGCTGCCTGCCTCTGCCTGCTCTGCCTTCCAAGCGCAAAACTTAATGGCATAAGACTCCACGGCAGCATTCAATATATCAAATTTTGAAGAGACCTTAACGTGTGTTTTTAAAAGTTAAGCCTAACTCGTTTGTTATGCACCTCTTGATACAAACTCAACATTCAAGTAGGCTGGACACTGGGTACTACTGTGAGACAAATCTCAATTCTGAAGTTGCTTTGAGATTACCAATTAGAAGATCTAAACGAAAGCACACACTGTAAATGAATTTAAAATCAAGGAACAACATTATACTGAAATTAAGTATGTAAGAACATCTTTAAAGAAGTGAGGCTGATGTGCCTTCTGAATCATATTGTTGAAGCCAGGGAATTGTATGTCAGGGAATCTTGCAAGCATTCATTCAGCCCTCAACAGAGCACACACTAAGTACTGCTGAACACACTTCTTGCCCTCGGGATGGAACGCATAGTGAACCAGATGGTCTCTGGTGGACCGGTTTTATATTGAATTATCTCCGTGGGGGCTAAAGTTAGCAGAAACACTGCTCGAACCTCCAAAATCCTGAATACCAGCACTGTGGCACTTCTTTTAAAAAGTGACTACTTTCACCCAGGATATATTAAACGGAGGGGGAAAAAAACCCAGAAAAGTGCAGTTTTAGTTAAGCATAGGACCATCCAGAACAACCTGCCACACACTGAATTTCACTTGAGCCTTTGGTGGGCAGAAGAGGCAGGGCAAAGCTGCTTCTTTAAGCTGGGGATGCTTGCTGATGCCAGGGACCCCCTTCTCCCTGGTGAGTAGGCTCCTGAAAGGTGGGCTAAGAAACTCTCTTACCATCCTCAAATGGGGTCCCTTCGGGCCTGCAACACAGGAAAACAAAAACAAGAACCGGTTAGTACCAGCCAAGGGGGTCCACACCTTCCCGCAGCCTCTGAAGAGGCGGCTCTGTCAAGGTCTCCCATCCCTGCCCTCCGTCCAGCACAGCTGTCCGGTGTTAGGGAAGCCACCCCTGTCCCCTCGGGGCTCTGGAGGCAGCGCAGGCCGCCACCGCTCCCCACCCCGCCCCCCTAGAACCCCAAACGGTTCCCCTGGCAGCGAGAACGGAGCTAATCGAGGCAGAGGCTCCGGGGAGGCGCCTAGGCCCAAACAACCCCAACTATCTTCCCCTTTCCCCCCGCGGCTCATCGAGGGGCCGGCCCCGGTCCCCTGAGTCCCCGGCGAGGGCCGGACCGCAGACTCACCCAAAAATGACCGCGTTCCAAACCATTATGTTGTTCTCCGACGGGGCTCCACTCACTCCAGCCGGAGGATCCTCTTGTAACCTTCAGAAACACACAGCGGCTCCCCTCAGCCCCGGGACTCGCGGCCGGCCCCCCTCACCACCACACCCGGAGCCGTTCCGTTTCGGGATCCGCCCTGTGCCCCGGGCAAGCAGCCCCCTCAAGCGCCTTTCCCTAACCGACGCCGGTTACCTCTTGAAGTCCCTCATGAGGCGGCGCCGGGCCGGGGTCGACATGGCTTTAGCAGGGTCAGAGGTAGGGCATATACCAGGGTCCGCGGTCCCTGAGGAAGCGGAGGAAGCCGAAGCCGAGGGAGCACCGAGAGGAACAGCACTACCTCTCCGAAGCCGAGGGTCGGTCTGGCGCCGGCTAAGCACCACCCCTGAGTAGACGGGGGCCGAACCAACCTGAGGAGAACGCGCGGGTGGGGTGGGGGGGAACGCCTTACGCCGGGCGGACTGTACCAAGTCGGCTACGGGGCGGGGGAGGACCAAAGTTGTTCTGTCAGTCACGCCCCGCCTGAGAGCCCCAATCCAGGACCGTGGGGCGGTGGCGGTCAAGTTCGAGGGGAAAGGCTAAGCGGGCAGCAAAGGCAGCCTTCAACTGTCGGGAATTTAAAAGGGAAACGCATGGGCTCCACTTGCGGATTTGAAGAGGAACCCCTGCGAAGTTTTCTTTTTATAGTTACTTACTTTCTTTGGGGGGGGGTCGTGGGGGAGGAAATCTTTCTCTTTCCTTTCTTTTTTTCCTCTTTTGAAACAAGGTATCCTGTAGGCCAGGGAAGCTCTAACTCACTGTGTGGTTGAGCATGACTTTAACTCCTGAGTCTCCTGCTTTCACCTCCCAAATGCTGGGATTACAAGAGTGCACCACCATACCAATCTTTTAATTACTTGTTGTTTTGTTGTTGGCTCCCTGCTTCTTCCACCTTCATTGATTGATTGATTGATTGATTGTACGGTTGGTCTCTTGTAGTATCTAATGTAATACAGGCTAACTCAAACTCACTGTGAATCCCAGAGGCTGGGCCTTGAGGTCACCTCAGCCTGCCAGGAATATGCCTTAACCTTTCTTTGGTTTTGACAAGGCATGATTTATTAAACTGCCAACTACGTCTAGGATCGGGGAAAGAGGAGCGGAGAGAAGATTAGTTGAAACAGGAGAGTGGGGGAAAGAGTTGGCACAGGCAAACAAGTTCTCAAAAGGCAAGGATGTTAGGGTCATGGTCCTGCAGACACGAGAGGCTGGGGTAACTACTCAGAATCATGGGGAAAGTAATAAATAAATAAATAAATAAATAAATAAATGGCTCTTGAGTGTGAAAATGGACTTTGGGTCCATCTTCTTTGAGATGAGGGTGCACAATTCAATCCCAACTTTTAAGTCTAGGGCTGAATAAAATGACATTGGGGCAGTGGTGGAAATGGGAGCTTCAGGCAGGGAAAATAGACATTTTACAAATGCCATGGGCACTCACAACTTGTCTCTGGAACCACATTTCCCCTTGGTAATTGATCAAGCCAAGCAGCTAGTTTAGAGGAGTCCAAGGTATGAGCTTATCCAGCTGAAGAGTATTGGAAGGACAGGAGATGGCAGGGAAAGGTAGGCGCTCGGGGAAAAGCTGCAAGTCACGGGCAGGCAAGCCTCACAGGGAGTATAGGCACCTGCAAAAGCAAGAACAGTTTGAAAGAAGCATTTTCAAAGATCAACCCAAAAATCACTTAGTAGGCAGACAAGAAGATACTTATTTAAGAATGCAGGAAATGATGAGAAAGGCAGGTTTGAGTTAAATCCGGGAGAGTTTTGAATGTCAAGCAAATGGACTCCTTGGAAGGTAGTAGAGCCAGGAAGCGACACCATTAGAGCTGGGTTAATCAGAGTTTGTCCCGAGAGAGCAAGAGAGTACCTGAAGGGCTCTTGTGGTACTGTTCAGGAGAAACATTGTACCAGGCAATCAAACCTCCCAGAGGCCAAGCCCATCCTTTACCATGGGACCTACTACAGCTTCAAATCTCAACAGAGATTTTCTCTCACATTAAATCCTGCTCACGTTTTGAAATCTCCCCCCACACACACAGTATGAGAAAATGTTTTAAAAATTGAGACTGAGGGGCTGGAGAGATGGCTCAGCGGTTAAGAGCACTGACTGCTCTTGCAGAGGTCCTGAGTTCAATTCCCAGCAACCACATGGTGGCTCACAACCATCTGTAATGGGATCCGATGCCCTCTTCTCTTCTGGTGTGTCTGAAGACAGTGACAGTGTACTCACATACATAAAATGAATAAATCCTTTTTGAAAATGAAAAAAAAAATTGAGACTGAGGGCTGGAGAGATGGCTCAATGGTCAAGAGCACTGACTGCTCTTCCAGAGGTCCTGAGTTCAAATCCCAGCAACCACATGGTGACTCACAACCATCTGTAATGGGATCAGATGCCCTCTTCTGGTGTGTCTGAAGACAGCTACAGTGTACTTCTATATAATAAATAAATAAACCTTAAAAAAAAAAGAAGTAGAGATTTGAAGTAGCCATTAACAGAAGTAGGCATAAAGGGTGAAGGACACATTCAGGAGAGGAAATTTTGAATGGGGCTTCCTGAGCTCCTGGGAGTGATGAAACAGCCATGTGAAGATGTCCAGAAATCATCAGGTGCACAGGACTAGAAAGCACATACCAACAGGAGTGATTTTACTAGGTGCTTGATGGTAGGTACCTCCCTAGCTAACAATTGTTATCCCCGATTAACCCCAACACATATATCCATTAAAGCAAGTTTCCCTAACAGTGTCATATTATGGCTGTTGGTGGGATAAGGTTACCAAACCAAATTTCAAAAATCCTTTTCCCCTCATTTAGAAACTTGAAGTCTTCTATTTCACACATGAAAATAGCAAAAGCAAGGCCTGCAAAAAGAGCATTTGTTCTCTTTCACTGCTTAACTGATCACCACAAACCGCAGGTCAAGTCCAGTTCCTTATGCTTGTAGGACTCGGGGCCCTATTTCATTATTAAATGCCAAACTGGGACCACTCCCAGCTCCCAGAGGCCACCTCCATTCTTTGCTATGTGACCTTCTCTCTTGCTAGCTCCTTCACATACTTTGAACATTTTTTCTATAAGAAGAATGCAGTGTACTTCTCTAACTTGTCAGATTACATCAGACCCAACCTTGATAATCTCTTTATCTTAAAAATCCTCTAAGTTCAGGTAAGTTACCTTTTCAGTGGACTGGAATATCCTCAGGATTTGCCTAGCATGTCTAAGGCTCCATGCCCCATCCCCAGTACCTAAATAAATAAATAATCAAACAAATAAAATCTACTCAATTTCTTCACTATAAAATCTAGATTAGGGGCTGGCGAGATGGCTCAGACGTTAAGAGCATTGACTGCTCTTCCAGAGGTCCTGAGTTCAAATCCCAGCAACCACATAGTGGCTCACAACCATCTGTTATAAGATCTGATGCCGTCTTCTGTTATGTCTGAAGACAGCTGCAGTGTACTTATATAAAATAAATAACTAAATATTCTTTTTAAATCTAGATTAAGCATTGGCTTAATATCTAGACAAGGATATGTGGGTGCACCAAGGACCAAAAGTCTGTAAAGCTGGCATCATTCCAACCCTGCCTTTCCCAGCAAGAGTGGGATCTATATTAAGTGTGTGGGAATCCCTCAGAGAAATTGCACCACCAAAACTCTATCTAGACGGTCTAGTGTGTCAAGACAAGCTTCCTGAAACAAGCCTATTTCAGTTTTGCTGTAAAAGAGACAAAACTCCAGTGAACAAGTGCATGAAGCACTTAAACCATATTCTGTGGAAGTGGATAGGCTGCCTTGTTTACTCAAGGAGTGTGGGATAATGTCACAGGTGAGGCAGGTACAAGATAGAAGGAGGCCTGTCATTGGACAAGAAGGAAGGATGGGCAGGAGAAAAGTTTAAAAGAAGTGGAGGAGATTGGAATGGAAAGGAAGAGACAGAAGGGAGAGGGAGAGAAGTAGTGGCAGGACAATATGGCAGGTTGTTACAAATGTTTTTAAGGGATGGATGTGTATTGGGCTTTGTATGTTTAGGTGGGCAATTATATCTTATCAATTGGGCCAAAGGTTATTGTGTTGTGTGTTCTTTCATGTGTAGATTTAAGTGTAATGGAGTGTGGAGCAGCTGGTCTGGGCTGCCACGGAGTTTGGATTTGTTTCTGGCATGAAAAGCTGCCTTGGGAACTAGATAGGTAGAGAGATTGCTGCCAGGCTCAGAGAGAGGCCTTCGGCAGTGTGATATGGGATGGAGCAAAGCTGGTGAGAGGCTTTGCTGACTGAGAATTAAGGTATCCAGCAGATATCTTGGGGCACCACAGTGCAGGACCTAGTGGGGGATAAAAGACAACCTTCCTTTTTTTATTTTTTATATTTTTACAACAACAAAGGAGTTCATATGTTCACTTTGTTGTTTGCAACAAGAGGCGAGCTGAGGTCTTACTCCATAGCCCAAGGTGTCTTGGAAATCACTATGTCGTGTAGCCTTAGCTGGTCTCAACTCATGGCACTCTTCCTGTTTTAACCTCTTGAGTGCTGAGGTTGCCACTGTGAACCATCATACCAAGACTGGGAGAAGTACTTCACAGGAAATAATGAAACATTAACTTGGAAAACCAACAGTGACAAGGTTAATTAAATGTCCTTAAATGAAAGGATGGGGGAATTTAGGCTCCACAGCCAGTTTTTCTGAGAGTTTGAGAGAGAGAGAGAGAGAGAGAGAGAGAGAGAGAGAGAGGAGAGAGTGCTACAAAGTGTATACCATTAAGAAGTAGCATATAAGCTGAGCATGGTGAATGGTGTCTTTAAGTCCAGCAATGGGGAGGCTAAGGCAGGAGAAGTGCAAGTTCAAAGCCAGCCTGGGTTACATAGTGAGACTGGGAAGAAGAAAGGGTTAGGAGAAGTAGGGAGGGAGAATTTATCGACTAGATATAAAGGTCTGGAAGTAATTACAGGATACAGTAGCCATGTTCACATTTTCTGTGGGCTTGTCTATTTTGTGTTTGAAAAGTTCCTTGTCTTCCTTTACATCTCAAGGGCCTGAACCAAAGCAATTTACCAGCCCCAAGGCACCTGTCTCCTCTGACAGAGAAAGGAAATTGCATCCTGGGAACACACACACACACACACACACACACACACACACACACACACACACACACACCCCTCATCAAAGCAAGGTTGCCATAGCAAGCCATAACACAGAGTTGTTTTACAGCACAGGTGATTATCAAACTAGAACACACTACCTGTTGCACAGTTAGCCAAGCATTCATTCACTCCTGTCTCACCTTGACACCTTGAAGAAATTCCCTCTTCACAGCCAAGGGTTCCACAGTGCCTGAGAGCAGAGAATCATTCACCCACTCTCCTGGAGGGAACCGTTGTCAGTTCCCTGACTTTTATCAAAGACAGAAACCAAGTGTTTCTGGTTTGCCCTGAGATTTACAGCTCAGCACTTGAAAGTTCTTAGAGCTCACGTCTGAGACAGAAAGTTTTCTGAATAAGTAGCATCGCCCTCCGTGTCTGTGAAAGAACACCTATTTTCTTGGAATTATCTTTTACTATATACTTGATAAATGATTCTTTTTGTAATGTTTGTGTCTTCATTTTTGGTTTACGTTTATTCAAGTTATTCAGTGTGTGTGTGTGTGTGTGTGTGTGTGTGTGTGTGTGTGTAGGAGCGTGACTGAAATGTGTTGAGAGTGAGGTGAACTGGAGGGAATGAAGGATGAATATAATTAACATACATTGGATATATGTACAAAATTCTCAAAGAATAAATAAAAATATTTAAATGTTTTAAAAGGTTTGCCTTGGTATATAAACATGCAGCAAATACATTTCCCAAGCTCAATCACAGTTGCAACAGCATTTTCCAAGTCATAATGCAGGTACAAAAACCTCTATATTTCAGAAATGCTCCAATTAAGAAGCTTCTATTCAAACTTGTATTGAAGGTTATTAATCTGCAGTGCAGGGACATACTACAAGATAATATGCCTTTGATTTCCTGCACTGAAAAAAAGAAACATCAAGAGTAAAAGCGAGGGTGGGAGAGATATCCCAGTGGTTGAGAACCCTGAATGCTCCTCCATAGGACCCTGGGTTCAATTCCTAACACTCACACAGCAACTCAGAACCTTCAGCAACTCCAGTTCCAGGGTGTCTGATGCCCTCTTCTGGCCTCTGTGGGTTCTGAACACACATGGTGCACAGACATCCATGCAGGCAAAACACCCATACAAATAATTTTTAAAAGTATAAACTAATAGAATCGTATAAATACCTTATCATGGATTAATCTACTGAATTAAAATAATATTCTGTGGGCTGATACAAGTATATGGCAGTGTTTATTTATCTCTGAGAAAAAAAATATCAAAGATCAAATGCAAAACTTTTATTACAGATAAATATTAATCTATGAATATTTGCAACTGAATTACTGATCAAGAATACTTACTCTGAATCTTAATTATGAGAAATATTATCCTTTAATAAAAGTATGCCATAATTCTAACTAGTAAACCTGTATTATTAAATTTCTACCCCTATTGAAGGAATCAGAGAAAGAACTGGAAGAGCTTGAAGGGGCTCGAGACCCCAAAAGTACAACAATGCCAAGCAACCAGAGCTTCCAGGGACTAAGCCACTACCTAAAGACTATACATGGACTGACCCTGGACTCTGACCCCATAGGTAGCAATGAATATCCTAGTAAGAGCACCAGTGGAAGGGGAAGCCCTGGGTCCTGCTAAGACTGAACCCCCAGTGAACTAGTCTATGGGGGGAGGGCGGCAATGGTGGGAGGGTTGGGAGGGGAACACTCATAAGGAAGGGGAGGGGGGAGGGGGATGTTTGCCCGGAAACCGGGAAAGGGAATAACACTCGAAATGTATATAAGAAATACTCAAGTTAATAAAAAAAAAAAAACATATTAAAAAAAAAAAAAAAAAAAGAAAGGGACACATGCCCCTGTCTCCTTTCCTCCACTCTCAACCTTCCAGTCTTAGATATAAGCACACTGGCTGCCAACAACCAAACCAGTCCCTTTCTATTTCCCGCCCTGGTGACCTAGGGCTTTTTTTATTTAAACCAGAAAGCTAAAATAAATCTCCCGCTCCCTTGAATCGCTTCTGTCAGCTATTCTATCATGGCGATGAGAAAAGCCAGTAGATACTGGGTCTTTGCTTGAATTCTGGCTCCCTAAGTACTAGCCGTGAGAACATGGACAAGGTAATGAACTTCATTATCTATACAATGAGGGCAATTGTTTTTTTTTTTTTATCTCCTGGGGTTGTATATAGCAATTCTGTAGCACAATGACTGGCATACAATAAAACAATGTTACAATTCTAAAAAAAAAAAAAAAAAAATTTCTATATTAAAGGAATGATGTTACATTTAGAACTCTTTCAATAAAGAGCTTATAAAAATCTATTTCCTCTTTTTTTCTTTTCTTTTCTTTTTTTTTTTCTTTTTTTTTTTTTTTTTGGAGCTGGGGACCGAACCCAGGGCCTTAGCGCTCTACCACTGAGCTAAGTCCCCAACCCCCTATTTCCTCTTATATAAATTCCCAGACTATGTTCTTGATTTTGCTTCTTGCCTCCTTACTCTAAGGGATTCATTCTCTAGTTCTTCACAGAAGAGCGATTGCTAACTCCAGTACTAGACTGAGCCACACGAGGAGTGGGGCCACTTGCAATTGACTACTACAACGCCGTGCCTAACACAAAACAGAGGATCAATAAAGAAGTATTGAATAATATGGAACGAAAGTGGTGCTACTGGTTTAGGACCCAAGGGTCAAAGACTGTGATTCTCTAAGGCTTTCCCTAATAATTCTCTTGTATTTAGGCTAGGTGTGCAAACTGTAAGGGAGTACTTGCACTGAAGCAGAAGAGTTGTTGAGTCCAAAACTAGCGTGAGCTACATGGGGAGTCTACTGTCAAGGCTGACCATCTGAGTTATAGTCCTGGGGTCTATCTGGTAGACAGTGTGCACGTACGCATGTGTGCGAGCACACACACTCACATGCACATTCACACACCCATATACTAAATAAATAACTATTTTTAAAATTTAAAACTCGAGACTGCAAAAGTAATTTTTATTCGACTGTAATAATTGTTATCTCTGAAGCTTACAGCCTCTGTCTGCTAGCTTAGGCTAGTCCTCAAAGCTTCTAGCCTTATCTAGGCCTAGAAATGTTTTCAGCCTCTGAGATTTACTGCTGAATAAACTAAGCCTTCCTCATTCTTTCTGTGCTCCAGCTGGTTGGTTTAACGCAGCTGTTGTGGCTCAAGCTCCTCTCCAAGCTCTCTTAGCTTCTCTCAACTTCTCCTGAATTGCTCTGCTTGGCCTCAAATTAATTTTGGCAATCTGTTCTGATCTCCTGGCTCCTTCTCATGCTCTGGCTCATTGTGTTTTCACCCGTGTCTAGCTTGTGAGCTCTAGTGCTCTCTCTCTCTCTCTCTCTCTCTCTCTCTCTCTCTCTCTCTCTCTCCTCAACTTGTCTCTCTATAACTGTTCTGATAAAACTGCTGTCTTCTTCCTTTCTTTTCTCTGCACCGCTGTCTTAAGATGCTTCCCTTTTCTCTCTTCATGAAAGTTGGGCATATCCTAGTCAGTCAAATCTTTCTCTGACTTGTCACTTTGTCTGCCACTCAATTAGACATCACTTTTAAACATGGGTGCTTCCTTCTACAAACTAACTTTACCTTCCTTGCTTGAGGCTAAGGTGTGTACTAAGCGCATGTCTGTATTCCAGTTGAATGATTAAAGGTACGTGCTAAGAGCTGAGTCACACCACAACTAGAAACAGGGTTTTTCAGTAAATCTCAGGGTTCACACTGTGATCAAATGTCCTGCAAGAGGAGACTGGAGAGGTCCTAAGTCCAAGGCACCTGTCTAAGTACCTTCTACATATTTATGTTTATGCCCATAGAATAATACTGTCAGCTTTGGCCAGCAAAGCTTCTTTTTGCAGTGGGTAATGATTACTGCAGAAACTCATACCTGGTCAAAATGCTGAAGGCGGAGTCTTAATGTTGGAGGCTCAGTCCTAAATGAAACATCTAAGCTATCCACTTCAGGGTGGAGAAAACATCCCAAAAGAGATGGTAAGACTATAAGAGCTGGAGGAAGGGTTGTGGAGATTGGAACACAGTGTTCTGGGAATGATTTGGACCTTTCACCATTCTGTTGTGGAGGGGAATCATGAAACCTCATCCTTTCTTGTGGAGCTGTAGGCAGTTAATGGTTGCTGAGAGGGAGAGATGGAAAGAGAAGGGGAGAGGGAGAAGGAGAGAGAGAGAGAGAGAGAGAGAGAGAGAGAGAGAGAGAGAAGTCCTTTCTTCAGTGGTGTAGCCAGTGGTAAATTATTCTGGTATTCTGGTATTCTTGTAATTAACCCCTCATGCACACTACTGGAAGCAACTCTGGGAAGAGGAAAAAGATCAGTGGAAGTGAGAGGGGGATGAGATACAATAATGAGAGCAAATATGACCAAAACACATTAAGTACATGTATGAAAATGTCACAGTAAAATCTATATAATTAAGCATAATTAATGTATGCCAATAAAATTAAAAATAATTTTGTTATGTGCATTAGTATTTTTCTTGCATTTATACCTCTGCACCACGAGCATGCCTGGTGCCCATGGAAGCCAGAACAGGGTGTTGAATGTCCTGAAACTGGAGTTATTGGTGGTTATGAACAACCTTGTGGGCTCTGAAAATCAAACTCAAGTCATCTGGAGGAGCAGCCAGTGCTCATAACCACTAAGCCATTTCTCCAGGCCTCCTCCAATAAATTTGTAAAAAGAAGATTTTTGTATTTTAAACAATACATCTTCATTGAAGGTCTGGTAAACTGCTCTAAATTCCAGTTGGTGTACAGCTTGTGTTTCTCTAGTCACTGGCTTCTGCAGTTTTCACCAAGATCTTTCTTTAAAATAAAAGATTTCAGTACTGACACTTAATTATTGAAGTTATTGAATGCGAATTGTCTTGATTTGTTTATTCTAAGTTTCCCCAGGCCCCTATCGTCCAGAAAGAGAATGTTGGGAGTCTTTCTGGGTTGGAGTAGGAAGGCTGAAAGATGGTCCTTCACACATAGGACAAACAAGATCAGCAAGACCCTTCTGAATGCAAATCATTTACATGATTAAGGTTTAGTATCCAAAACCTAGCAAGAACCCTGGGACTCAATATTAGAATCCTTATCCAAAATTCATGAGGACCCCTAGCACTGCAAGAACTCTTATGAGTCAATAATAAATTGGCTAATTAAAAATGGACAAAGAATGCGAGTTGACATTCATCCAAAGAAGACCTATAAAGAACCAATAGGTATATATAAAATGCTCAACATCATTAGTTATTGGGGAAACATAGTCAAAACCACAATGAAATACCACTTCAATACCCACTAGAATGGCTATAAAAAAGAGACTAACAGCGGGGGCTAGAGACATAGCTAAGCTGTTAAAAGCACTTACTGCTCTTGCTGAGGGTCCCAGTTTGAGTTACAACATCCATATCAAGAGTTTCACAACTGCTTATAATTCTAGCTGCAGAACACGGCAGCCAGTGCACTCTTTTGGCTTTCACAGGCACACACACACACACACACACACACACACACACACACACACAAATAATTGATAGAAAATAGTAATTATTGGTAAGGTTGCAGAGAAATAACTCTTGTACACTGCTGATAGGAATGTGAAATTGTGTATGCTTTAAAATATCCTGGGAGGTTCTCCAAAGATTAAATGTAGACTTGCACTTGATCTAGTCATTTTACTACTTGGCATATAACTGAATTGAAAAGAGCCATTATGAATATGTGTGTACATGACCATTGTAACTTGTATATGAATGTCATGTCCACTGCAGCATTATTTATAATAGCCAAAAAGTGGAAAGGAGTGGGTAATGGCTCTTCCGGGTTGTCAACTTGACTATATCTGAAATGAACTACAATCCAGAATTGGAGAGCTCACCTATGACCCAGATCTTGAGACTGGAAGCCACAGACCTCTGACCCAGATCTTAAGGCATGGTGGCCATGAAAATCTTAGGCCCAGGCAAGGAAGTATACGCCTTTAACCCCAGGGGATTGAGGCAAGGAGATCTCTGAGTTCAGCCTGGGAAGAAGCAAGTCCCAGATCCAGGCATGGTGATACACACCTTTAATCTGGACCACACCTTCTGCTAGAGACCTACATAAGGACATTGGAAGAAGGAAGATTTACTCTTCTTTGCTTCTTGCACTCACTTGCCAGCACATCTGTTAGAACCTACTTATACAGGGGACGAGCTGAAACAACCAGCCTCGTGGGACTGAGCAACTAACTACTCGATACCTGGACTTCCCAATCACAGCTGCCCATTGTTGGGTTAGCTGGACTACAGAGTGTAAGTCATCACAATACATTCTCTCAATATAGAGAGACATTCCATACGTTCTGTGACTTTAGAGAACCCTGACTAATACAGAGTGCTAACTAGTAATGCTCAGATAAACAAAAACTAGTAGACCCATACAATGAAATACCATTCAACCAGAAAAAAATGGATTAAGTTCTATAATATGGAAAGGAAGCAGGTGATGATTAATAATAGGTATATTTCTTTTTGAAATGATAAAAATATCCTGGAATTAGATAATGGTATTGGTTACACAATCTTGAGTAAACTATTACTAAGTTGGTTTACTTTTTTTTTATATTTATTTTGTCCTGTGGTTAACCGTCTTCAGACACACCAGAAGAGGGCATCGGATCTCAGTACAGATGATTGTGAACCACCATGTAGTTGATGGGAATTGAACTCACGATCTCTGGAAGAGCAGCCAGTGCTCTTAACCACTGATCGACCTCTCCAGCTCCTTCCTCCTTTTTTTCTGAGACAGGATCTCACTGTGAAGACTTGGTTGGGCCAGAACTCATCAAGGTCTGACTGCCGTTGCTTTTTGAGTACTGATATTGCAAGCCTGCAACCATGCCTGGATATCCGTACACTTTTAAAAAGTGAATTATATGTTGTTTGAATTTAGTCCTTTTTTTTCCTTTTCTTTTTTTCGGAGCTGGGGACCGAACCCAGGGCCTTGCGCTTGCTAGGCAAGCGCTCTACCACTGTAGCAAGCGCTCTACCACTGAGCTAAATCCCCAACCCTGAATTTAGTCTTTTAAATTATTAAACAACTAATTAATTTGTGGAGGTTCCGCACGTTTGCGCGCATGCGCACACAACCCACAAGTCAAAGGACAACTTGAGAGACTTAGTTTGCACTTGCCGTCCCTTGTGTGGGCCCTGCAGATGAACTTTGGGTTATCAGGTTTGGTAACCAGCACTTTTGCCCATTGACCTTCCTGGGTGCCCAAGTTAAATTGTATTTTTTTTTTAAACAAGGAAACATACTTGCAATCTCAGTGCACAGGAAGCAGAGGGAAGGATATTAAGAGTTCATGGCTACCTTGTACAAGACAATGAAACCTTGCATAAAAACAAAACAAAACGGGTGGAAAATTTGTAGAGCAGTTAAGAGTGCTAGCTGCTGGGCTGGAGAGATGGTTCAGCGGTTAAGAGCACCCCACTACTCTTCCAGAGGTCCTGAGTTCAATTCCCAGCAACCACATGGTGGCTCACAACCATCTGTAAAGAGATCCGATGCCCTCTTCTGGTGTATCTGAAGACAGCTACAGTGTACTTATATATAATAAATGAATAAATCTTTAGAGAGAGAGAGAGAGAGAGAGAGAGAGAGAGAGAGAGAGAGAGAGAGAGAGAGAGAGTGTGCTGGCTGCTGCTCCAGCGTACTTGGGCTCTATTGGACTCATTGGAGTCATACGGCCGCTTACAAGCATTTGTAATTTGTAAATGCCAGATCCAGAGGTTCCAAAGCCTGTGAATACAAGACACAAAGGAGGGACGCAGGGACAATTCAGGCAAAGCATTAGTACACATAAAGATATATAAACCTTAAAATAAATAAACTAGAGGCGGTAAACTAGGGTCAGAAGCGGTGGCTCAGTGGTTAAAAGCACTGGTTGCTTTTCCAGCGGACCCAGGCTCAATTCCCAGCACACATATGGCAGCGCCTTCAGTTACAAGGGATTTGCACCCTTACACAGACATATATGCAGGCAAAACACCAATGTGCATAAAAAATAAAACTTGCAAAACAAAGTTTAAGAAACAAAGAAGCAGGGGGTTGGGGATTTAGCTCAGTGGTAGAGCGCTTGCCTAGCAAGCGAAAGGCTCTGGGCTCCGTCCCCAGCTCCTAAAAAAAGAAAAGAAAAAAAAAGAAAGAAAAAAGAAACAAAGAAGCAATGGGCCTGGAGGATACAACTCAGTGATAGAATGTTTGTCTAGTATGTGCAACACAATAAAAATATTTACTAGTATATCTAAAATCTAGGTTATATGTATTGTGTATAGTCCTCTATTATGTCGAGTTTTACATATACTCATATATCCAACAAAAGAGAACAAGAGAGATGGCTGTCAGTAGATAAAGGTGCTTGCTGCTTAGCCTGAAGACCTGAGATGCTTATTTTGAGATCCACTAAGTGAAAGCAACAGAATGCTGAAAGTTGTTCTCTAGCCTCAACACGCGCGCTCGCGTGCGCGAGAACACACATACGCACGGACACAAACATATGCACGCACATAAACACATGCACATACACGCACACGCACGCACTCATACAAGCGCACCGGGGGTCGCAGGAGGGGCGCGGGAGAGCGGGGGGGGCGGGGGGCGCGGGGGCACTAATAAATAAAAACAATATCGGTGACTGTATGGAAATACAATAATTTAAATAATTCGGAGAGTGTCGGTTACATAAAGCTGTCACAGCTAACTGAGCTTTTCAACTCAGCAGCCTCCCCCGCCTCCCCCTGCATCTCAGCGGGATGGGATGTTCCGGAAGTTAATCAAGCCGGTATCAACACGTGACCAGGGTGGGGAAACGGTCTGGCGCGAGTGTCTGTGACGCCATCTCGCCGCGACTCATTTTCTTCGACTTTTCTGCCTGTTCTGCCGGAGCTATGCCGAAAGTCGTATCGCGGTCCGTGGTCTGCTCAGACACCCGGGACCGCGAGGAATATGATGATGGCGAGAAGCCCCTCCATGTTTACTACTGTTTATGCGGACAGATGGTCCTGGTGCTGGGTGAGTGGTGGGAAGTGGCGGCTGCAAGGAAATACCGGGCTTCTTTCTTCTTCCTTTTTCTTTTTTGCTTTGAGACAAGATCTCATTAAGTTGCTCAGGCCGATCTTGTACTCATTATGTAGCCTAGATCGTCCCCGAATTTGCTGGTGATCCTTCTGCATTCCAGGCGCGCACTACCACTCTAAACTCAAGGTATATTTTAGTAATTAAACGAGGAAATCTTTCTCCATTCCTTCAGATTGCCAGTTAGAGAAATTGCCCATGAGACCCCGGGACCGGTCTCGCGTGATCGATGCTGCCAAACACGCTCATAAGTTTTGTAACACAGAAGATGAGGAGACTACTTATCTTCGGAGGTAAGGGCTTAATACCTTAGTTCACTGCCGTGTTAAGGTCTGTTTCCGATTAATATAGATTATCCTGTGCTAGTATTACGCATCTCATCCAGTTGGGCTTGATACTTTTACGTTTGTGCTAATATCCTAACTTATTTTAATGTAACAAATTCTTCATTGTATTCGTTGAAATGGTACTGAAATTTGCCTCTTTTGGCATTTGATAGCTATGATGTTCCAATTATAGGTTTGAGTGAGTTGGTACATCCTGTAACTTCCGTTGTTATTAGTATTATTTGCAGGGCTGGGGATGGAACCAAGGGCCTTAGTCTTGTTTGGAGAACACTCTCCTATAGAGTTACTTCCCCAGCCATATGAATGTCATGTGCCAGGTACTGAGTTAGGTATCAAATCTGAATGAGACACAGTGAATAAGAATTCAGGGAGGAAACAGGCTTCTTACTATGAGAAAGAAATGCTGGTGCTGTGAACAACGGCTATGGGAAAACAGGTAGGAGAAGGTTATTTGTTGTATATGCGTTGTGGTCAGGAAAGGCTCTGAAAGATAGTATTTGTGTTGGCTTAAACTAAGACTTCACTAGTTCTTAGAAGAGGATGTGGAACAGTCCAGGTAGAGGGAATCTGGAAGCATTAAGAGCATATAAGGTCCATGGGAAATTTCAATAGTCTTGTGGCCAGAGCATGGCGTACTGTCTAATAGAAAAGGTTTCATAAGTACTGTGGTGAGGAGAATGCAATGTTTTAAGGTGTTGTAAGATGGTGGTGGCGTAGACCTTTAATCTCAGCACTCAGGCTGCAGAAGCCAGTGGATGTCTTGAGTTCAAGGACAGCCAGGGATACACAGAAAAACCCTACTTCAAAAGACCAAAAAAAAAAAATGTCTCTCTTACTGGCCTAGAACTTGCCAAGTACTCCAGGTTGGCTGCCCTGTGAGCCCCATAGAACTGCCTGACTCTGTGTGGTGTTACAAGGACACCACCAAACTAGCATTAAGCTATTAAACTAGCTTCCAGGTGGTCGATCTCAAGTCCTCCTGTTTGCTTGCAAGGAAGGTGCTTTGCAGACTGATCAGTCTCCTCGACCTTTTTGTGTGTGTGTTGGTATGTGTTTTGATAAGTTCCTGTGAGTTCAGGTACCTGTAGAGGTGAAGAGAAGATGTTTGATTCCCCTGGAGCTGAAGTTCCAGGTGGTGATTGCCAACTACCTAACGAGGGTCCTGGGAACCAAAGTTCTATAAGAACTCTTAGTCACTGAGCCATTTCTCCAGCTGAAACAACCAGCCTGGTGGGACTGAGCAACTACTAGATTCTTCCCGATCACAGCTGCCAATTGTTGGGTTAGCTGGACTACAGAGTGTAAGTCATCACAGTACATTCCCTCAATATAGAGAGACATTCCATACGTTCTGTGACTCTAGAGAATCCTAATACAGTATTATATATTAATATCTGTTATTTTGTTAGTATAGAAAGTAGTTTCATACAACTAGACTGCAGTCTCCTGTATCAAAAGGCTAGTTGAGAAAACTACTGGGTGACCCTAGACTGAGGTAGAAATGCTGAAATCCAATCACTCTTAAACTTTTAGGGTAAATCAGCCTTAGGTCTAGCCTTACTTAGTGGCAAGTAGTGCCTTATTTAATGGCAGGGCCTAGGCCAGGAACTTGTGGCTAAGCTATTGCTAGGGTTCAGAGTTCTTAGCACTTAGCAACAAGCAAAGTGTACTCCCCTTTGACATAGTTCATGCTCTGGTCATGAGCAGCTTTTCTAAGGCCACATGATGCTCTTCTGTTGGTCAAAGCAGGGTTTTACTCCGTTCATAACTGTTTCTCTTTGTTACCCATTACTGCTGCGCACATAGCCCATGGCCCATGTTTCCCATCTACTTCTGGAGTGAGCTTGAGCAATTCGTGTTATTGTTTCTTTTATTTTTGTTCTTCGAGACAGGATTTCACTATTCAGCCGAGGCTAGCCTTCAGCTGGATCCTTCTGCTTTAGCCTCTCATGTGCTGGCCTTCCAGGCAAGTGCCACCACACCCAGCTATGTCATTCTTTTTCATCTATAACTTCTAAGTTATCTAGTTTGTTGGCATATAATTGTTCATAGAGTAACCTGGCAGTACTCTATTGTAGAAAATCCTGCAGTTTTAAGTCCTAATGATATCAGACTAATTCTCTGTACATAGTAATTCTATGAATACAGTATGCATATATGGAATATTTCCTTTGGATGAAGTCCCATTTTCTATCAGGACTCTGGCAGGAGCATTACTTCTTAATGAAGTTTCTGTGACTCCCTGAGAAAGATAATGGAGCCACCACCTCTGTTGTCATTACAAATTCCATTTGAGAACCTGATATCATCAGCCAGGTGATGGCTTAAGACTGTCATCCTAGTATATGGGGGTTTGAAGCTTCAGGATTGCTTGACTTTAAGGTCAGCCTGGGCTACATAGGCAAACTTTAGATCATTCTAGGGGACTTCAATAAGATCTTATCTCAGAAAAACTTCCTCAATTATTAGTCTGGTTTCCTTATTCTTCTGTATGTCTAGCACTTTTAATTTTATATCTATGGTTTTTTGTCTGCATGTATATTTGTTTACCACATGGGTACCTTGTGACTGAAGAGATAAGAAGAGGGTATTGGACCCCTGGAAATGGAGTTACAGATAGTTGGTAACCACCATATGGGTTCTGGGAATTAAACCTAGACCCAGTGCTCTTAACTGCTGAGCCCTCTCTCAAGCCCCTGTATATAGTGCTTTGCTTGTATATACAGGCTGTGTCATAGAGTGATAAGACAGACTCTCTCTCATCTCAGGGAATGGATGATAGAAAATTAATTGAATAACCAGATACTTATTATTAGAAGCCATATGGATGAAACAAAGGGTTGGTAGGGAGAGTCACATGAGAACTTCTTAGTGGAAGTGGTCAGGGGAAAGCCTATGACTAAGTTACTTATGAAGTAGCATCAAAGTAGACGAAAAGAACAGCCATAGCAATGTGATGAACAGAACATTCTACGGAGGGGATGTGTATAAAT
Source organism: Rattus norvegicus (assembly GCF_021556685.1). Lineage (NCBI taxonomy): Eukaryota > Metazoa > Chordata > Mammalia > Rodentia > Muridae > Rattus > Rattus norvegicus. The sequence goes on along the minus strand of NC_141554.1, from coordinate 124,803,927 downwards.
GGTCACCTGTTGGAAAGCACATGCTCTTTTCTAAGAAGTGAAACAAAAGGAAGACTGATTTGGCGAGAGTGTAAGAAAGAGGGAGACGATGTAGAAAATGCTGCAGAACCCAGTTATCTTCTTAGGTGGTGCCTGGGAAGCCATGGTAAAGAATCTGGATTTTATTCTGTAAAGGGAAGCCACTTCTGCCTCTTTTTAGATAGTGATTTGGAGGAAGAAACTAATGGGAGCAGATTCTAGAATACATGGTTAGAGTTTTTTTATTTCAGATAAGAATTCAGCTTGAGGGGGCTGGAGAGGTTAAGAGCACTGACTGTTCTTCCAGAGGACCTGAGTTCAATTCCCAGCAACCACATGGTGGCTCACAACCATCTGTAATGGGATCTGATGGCCTCTTCTGGTGTGTCTGAAGACAGCTATACTGTACTTATGTATAGGAAGTCCTAGCTATGTTATAACATACATGGCAGAGAGTGAGGACAAGAGAGAGAAGTTGACACTGCATTGACTACAGAAAAAAATCTAAAATTTCCACATGCTCAAAACAAAACAAAAATCAAAGACAGATCAGAAACTAAGAAAGAAATACTTGCAAGGCCCATTAATAGTGCAAATGTCACTAATCCTTAATGTAAAAGAAAAATATGACTGAAAAGATAGGAGCTAATGGTTCACCAAAAAAAAAATTGAAAGAACAAATGGCTGTCATACTGGAGCTAAGATATGTGTAGCTTTAGTTAAAAAAAAAAAAAAAGAAATGCAAGTTGGAAGGTTCTGTTTTCTTTGTTTCTGAAATGTATCTTGCTATGTTACTGAAAATGTGTATTTTCAATACTAATACAACTTTTTGGGGTGTGTGTGTGTGTGTGTGTGTGTGTGTGTGTGTGTGTGTGTGTGTGTTGCTGGCTGGCTGGCCAGTGATCTCTCAGGATCAGTGTATCTTGACCCCAACAACCCTGGAGTTAAGGCATATAAAACCATGCCTGGTGGTTGGGGATTTTAACTTGGTCCTTGCTCTGGCAGAACAGGCCCTTTTCTTCATTGAGTCCTCTCCCCAGCCTGTGACACAACCTTTGTCTAATATTTTCTTTTCTTTTTTTTTTTTTAAAGATTTATTCATTTATTATATATAAGTACACTGTAGCTGTCTTCAGATACACCAGAAGAGGGCACCGGATCTCCTTACAGATGGTTGTGAGCCACATGTGGTTGCTGGGAATTGAACTCATGACCTCTGGAAGAGCAGTCGGGTGCTCTTAACCGCTGAGCCATCTCTCCAGCCCGTCTAATATTTTCTATCCATAGTTGGTGGAATCCACAGATTCAGAAACCACGGAACCAAAAGGCTGACTATATAATTGGCTGTTGTTACATTGTGGTTAATATTGTTGATACAGTAATCACTCTTGTGACTTAATATTGCTACCCTTTTGTCTGCTCAGTTAACATGGTGCCTGACTCCCATTAGTTGCTCAGTATGTGCTTGTGAAAGAAGGAATGCATGCTAGAGTTATATTTAATACATGCTTAACTAGCCAGTAGATCTACACAATGAAGAGCTTCTGAACTCTTAGCATGAATTATGGTAAGTAATGAAGAAATGAGCTAGGAAGTGAATCAGTTACGAGATACACTCTTTTTTTTTTTTTTTTTGGTTCTTTTTTTTTCGGAGCCGGGGACCGAACCCAGGGCCTTGCGCTTCCTAGGTAAGCGCTCTACCACTGAGCTAAATCCCCAGCCCCACGAGATACACTCTTTTTTTTTTTTTTTATTAACTTGAGTATTTCTTATATACATTTCGAGTGTTATTCCCTTTCCCGGTTTCCGGGCAAACATCCCCCTCCCCCCTCCCCTTCCTTATGGGTGTTCCCCTCCCAACCCTCCCACCATTGCCGCCCTCCCCCCATAGACTAGTTCACTGGGGGTTCAGTCTTAGCAGGACCCAGGGCTTCCCCTTCCACTGGTGCTCTTACTAGGATATTCATTGCTACCTATGGGGTCAGAGTCCAGGGTCAGTCCATGTATAGTCTTTAGGTAGTGGCTTAGTCCCTGGAAGCTCTGGTTGCTTGGCATTGTTGTACTTTTGGGGTCTCGAGCCCCTTCAAGCTCTTCCAGTTACGAGATACACTCTTAACTTTTCCTTTTTAACTTCCATTTTTTTTTGCAGGCCTGAGGGCATTGAACGTCAATACAGGAAGAAGTGTGCAAAGTAAGTAACACCAGTGTGGGGTTTTCTGGTCATAGGTGAGTAAAAGCATGATGTATTAGGAAAATAAATCTTTCTTTGGCGTCTGTAATCTCAAAGACCTTCAAAACAAATGCTAATGTTTCCCAAAGATGCTTATTAAATTCCATCCCTAATCAGCTGATTATAAAAGTGAGAAAAATGAGGGCCTTTTTTAAAATAAATTTTGGGGCAGGGTCTTGATATGTAGTTCAAGATAGCCTTGAGCTTTGGTCATTTGCCTTAGCCTCCCAGCTACTGGGATTATAGGCATAAGCCACCACACCATGCAAAAACTTGAGGTTGGTTGTTTGTTCCATTGTTCCATACAGGGTTTCTCTGTATAGCCCTGGCTGTTCTGGATCTCACTCTGGGATTCAAAGCAAAAAACTTTAACATGGTCCAATTTGAGAGGTTAAGATTAAATACATCTATAATAAAGTTTACTCATTTAAATATTCAATTTGATGGATTTTGACAGGAAACTCCAGTTAAATAAGCCACCACCATCATGCTAGAAGACATTTGCCACAGTCCACATGTACTGTGCAGCCAGTCTCTTCCATTCATCCTTCCCTGATAGTCACTGCTTTATGTCGCTGTGCCCTTGCCTTTCCTAACATTTTAGGGACATTCTATAGTAAGTTTTCTACTACATACAAATGCATGTCTTTTCTACCTGCTCAGTCTTTCTCTTTGCTCCCTGTTCCTGTTTGCTTCTCCTCTTCTCCCCCTCCGTCCCTGCTTGCCTGCCTGCCTTTCTGAATGCATGCCCTGCCTCCCTCCCTCTCTCCCTCCCTCCCTCTCTCCCTCTCTTCCTTCCTCCCATGCATGTAGGGATCTAAAGACAACTTCAGAACGTCTCACCTTTTTCCATGTGGATGTTGGGGATCAAACTCAGGTTGTCAGGTGTGGCAGTAGGCTCCTTTAACTACTCAGCCTCTCACTGGCCCCATACCTACTTTTTCTCATTTTGACATTTTAGAAATTGATCCAAATTGCTATGAGATCATTTGTTTCTCTTTATTGCTGAGTATGCCATTGTATCAGCTCATTTACTCGTTCACAGTGCTCTTGACATTTGAGTATTCCATGGTATCAGTTTGTTCACCCATTCACAGTGAATTTACACTGCTTCTAGTTTTAGCTATTATCAGTAACGTTGGTCTGAGTGTTCTAGATAGGTCTTATTTTGGAGAAAAATAAATAAATAAATATATATATGAATAAGAGAGAGAAAGAGAGAGAGAGAGAGAGAGAGAGAGAGAGAGAGAGAGAGAGATTGGCATAGAATTTGCTGACTGGGTCATAACGGAAATTGAAACAATATAATTTAGTTCCAGGTTCATGTATACAATGTATTATGTAGACTGTAAAGCTAAGAATCTTTTTCTTTTTAGGGCTGGAGAGATGGCTCAGCAGTTAAGAGCACCTGACTGCTCTTCCAGAGGTCCTGAGTTCAAATCCCAGCAACCACCTGGCAGCTCACTACAATCTGTAATGAGACCTGATGCCTTCTTCTGGTGTGTCTGAAGACAGCTACAATGTACTTATAATAAATAAATAAATAAATAAATAAATAAATAAATAAATAAATAAATAATCTTTAATATAGGAGTACACTGTCACTGGCTTCAGACACACCAGAAAGGGGCATCAGGTCTCATTTACAGATGGTTGTGGTTGCTGGGATTTGAACTCAGGACCTCTGGAAGAGCACTCGGTGTTCTTTTTTTTTTTTTTTTTTTTTTTTTTTTTGTTCTTTTTTTTCGGAGCTGGGGACCGAACCCAGCACTCGGTGTTCTTAACCGCTGAGCCATCTCTCCAGCCCTAAAGCTAAGAATCTTAAAGGATTTTTTTTAAAACAAAATTCCCAGCTTTAGGCTATTAATAGTAAGAATAGTAGTGATTTCAATTCTTGTTATTGTTTGGAGTCAGGGTAGTTCTTGCTGTCTTAGAACTTAAGTGTGTAGACCAGACCGGCCTTGAGCTTACAGAAATCCATCTACCTATGCCTCCTGAGTGCTAGTTTTAAAGGCCTACCACTATGTCTGGCATTTATGTTTAATCTTGGTGTAAGGACAATTGTGTGTTGGCTCTCAGAAGATCCAGAGTAGGAACACTGAATGAAGCAGAGGAAAGTAAGTAGAAACAGGAAGGCATGTGAGTAGCTAGCCATACTGGATTGATGAAGCTAGTTTTTATCATATCTTATAGGTCTACTTTTTAGCTCAGAAAGCATAATGGTCAGCCAAAGAAAGTGGCAGATTTGATTTGCCAAACATTGTAGTGACTTCATTTCTCTTGATGCTGTAAAATGAAATAATAGCAAAAGGAACAAAATGCCTGAACCATTGCTAAAGAATGGTAGCAGTTTTTGACTACAAAGCCAATAGCAGCATTGGCTAGCATTTCCCCACCTTCGTTTAATGTCAATACATACATGTGATACAGATATAAATAGCAAAAGTCTCAGGCCTCATCCATCTCTACATTTGCTAACCAGAATATTCTGGTCAAGTCCTAGGAACCTGATCAGAAATATCAACATGCACCCTAATTCTTATCAAGTTCTTTTGGGGAAAAGTGAACATTTTATGCCACAAACAAAACTATTCTCAGAAACGGAGTCTACTTTTGCAAGAGTTGAGATGTAGAATTAGAGGCCTCCCAGAGATTCACTCTGCCATTTGCAGGTGTGGACTGCCGCTCTTCTACCAGTCTCAGCCGAAGAATGCTCCTGTGACCTTCATTGTGGATGGAGCAGTAGTGAAATTTGGCCAAGGCTTTGGGAAAACCAATATATATACTCAGAAACAAGAGCCTCCTAAGAAGGTAATTATCATCAAAGGACACAGACGGCTTAAGATGGCTACACATTTAGCCTCAAATTTTATTAGTGCTGGGTATCAAATTCAGGACTTTTGCATGTTAGGCGAGCATCACTGAGCTGTAACAATGCCCCCTGATTTTTAAAATGTGGTATAATACCTTAGACACTTGCATTTGTTGATATGAAGTATTTATGCAGAAAATGCCATTGTTGTGTACAAGTAGATGTTTTAGGACTGTAACATTTATTATTTGCTTTATATACAATAGTCTTGTAACCTTAATTAAACATTGTATGATTTTTATTTTCCTCTTCAAGTTTTTTTTTCTGTTTAGCGTGGGAACAACTAAATCCTCAATGAATTAGACCGATTTATTAAATATATGTTTTAAAACCCTTAATAGTGAGCCAGAGAAATGGCTCAGCCATTAAAGGCTAGGGTCACAACTAAAACTATATGAGTTTGGTTCCCAGCACCCATGGCTGTCTCTTCAGTCACCTTTTGCATGATGGTGGTGATGGTGGTGGCGGTGGTGGTGATGGTGGTGGCTCGTGCCTTTAATCCTAGCACTCCAGAGGCAGAAGCAGGCAGATCTTTTATTTCCACACCAGCCTGGTCTACAGAGCAGAGTCCCAGGCTAGCCAGGGCTACAGAGAGAAACTGTCTTGGAAAAAAAAAGAGATAGCCAAAAACCTCAATAGCAAATGCTTCAAAACATTAATATTTAGATAGTCAGAGTGTGCCTAAGAGGCAGATATTCCCGTGCCCCTGTGTATGTAGACAAACATGCACATAAATGTACTTTTATACATGACTCATGGATTCTTTGGGGTGAACTTAGCCTGATATCTCTTCCTACTATTCTAGGTTATGATGACCAAAAGGACTAAAGACATGGGCAAGTTCAGCTCTGTTACTGTGTCTACCATTGATGAGGAAGAAGAAGAGATAGAGGCTGTAAGTACTTCTGTTTTCACGGAAATTGGAAGGCGGGGAGTGGGCGGGCAGCAAGAGGACTCCAGGCAGAACCTCTACAGAGAAGAACAGTTAACCACCTAGCTTCCACACGCCGCTCTGCTAGTAAGCAGTCCTGTGCATTTGGTCTAGTACCTAACTCCCGGAATGGGAGAGACAGCTATAAAATGAGAACGAGGAATTTGGATCCTCTCATCACTTTAATTTGAAAGCTACTAAACTGGATTCAAGCCTATGATTCCGGTACTCTGGAGGCTTAGGCAGGAGGATCTCAAAAGTTCAGGATCTGCATTCACTCCATAGCAAGATTCTATCTTCAAAACAAATAATAAATAAATGAGATACTGTACTGAATAGTGTTCAGTCCCTTCCAGTCTGGCTCTGATGGTTTGAGTATGTCCTTAACAGTACCAGCAGTTACTTTTCTGGTATTTCAGTCAAGTGTTTTTTACTGAGGGTTCTTACCAAATGATCCCCGATGGAAACCTGATTTCTCCTGGGTCATTGAGAAGGCAAAGGGTTACAGTCCCTGAGTAGTATAAATCACCACTGAGGTCTTTGTTGCGGTTCCTGAGACGTGCATGGGTCTGGAGGTCTGTTCTATTTCCTGTAGCGGGAAGTTGCTGACTCCTATGCACAGAATGCCAAAGTGATTGAAAAACAGCTGGAGCGCAAAGGCATGAGCAAGAGGCGGCTGCAAGAGTTGGTAAGTGGGTTGGGGAGGAAGGGTCTAGGCCTGACTGACCTGGATTTCTTACTTTGATTTGCTGAGGCGGGGGTGGGGGGGGGACCTTTAGGAGCTGTTAGGAGTTCCTTCTATAGTTGGCTGCCAGCGTTCTCAGCCTGGGCTCTGAATGCGTTGGTAAACCTTGCTCTACAGTAGTCACTGGAGCCCAAAGCCTAAAGGAGAAAGTCTCATTTGATAGGCCTAGCTAGGGCAATGCTTTACTCTGCTGCCTGTGCGGTAAGGTCAGGAGTTAAGAGTCAGGTTATTAGTGCTCTCCGGTGTGATGGTGTACAGTTGTGCTGCCTCAGTATACCTCAACTGGACCTGCTACCACCGCTTTTAAAGCACTGCTAGATTTCTGCCTTATCCACGGGATTAGAGTACAGCACCTCTATGTAGGTTGGAATGTCCATTTTTTGTTTTTAAAATTATTATCAAATTTGTTCTGATTGCTCTTACCCAGCTCTTATCTCTACTAATTTCTTTGGTTTTTTGGATGAAATTTTTTAGATAATAATAATTGCTTATTCCATTAATCTCAGACATACTGCATTGATGCTTCATCACAAACGGTACAAATGTCTTTCATTTTTTAGGCTAGCATATAAAGTAATGGGTTTCCTTGTGGCATTTCCATAGTTATATCTCATTCTCTTTGTTCTTTCCCTCCCCCACCACCCTTCCTGGACTCCTTGCCCACTCTGGTTGTCTCCTTCCTTCTTCCACATTGTCTCCTCAACTTTTTTTGTTCTCTCTCTCCCTCCCTCCCTTTTCTCCCCTCCCTCCTCCTCTTCCTTCCTTCCTCTCTTTCTTTTGAAGACAGGATTAGTCCAGGCTGACTTCAAACTTGCCACGTTGCCAAAGCTGGCTTTGAACTCCCTCCAGCTCCCTAGTTCTGTGATTACAGGACTACATTCCACTTCCTCTTCTGCTTTTTTATCACATATCACACACATTCCATTATTCCTTTTCCTCCTTCATGACCTTCTTTCTAGATTCATGACCTACACACGTACATATATGGTTTTAAATCTAAGTTTTATGAGCCAGAGTTTTAAGTTGTTCTAAAACCATTTTTGGCTTGTACACTGAGCAGTAAGGGAGAATGAACAGTTAGAATAAACAAATTTTAAGAATTTCATTGTAATATTTCAGGGCATACTTTTTTTTTCTTTCCAGGCTGAATTGGAAGCCAAGAAAGCAAAAATGAAGGGGACCCTGATCGACAACCAGTTCAAATAATCAGGATCTTTCTGAACTCAGACTGGGGGCAGCACTTACATCAGGAAGAGTAGCTTCAAGATCTCATGGTCTGGTTTCTGTTTGCCCCAGGACTGTTCTCTGGCAGTCCCATTGGTTTTCTGACACTGTTTATCTTCTTCTTCTTTTTCTTTTTTTTCTTTTTTTTCTTTTTTTTTTTTTTTCTTTTTTTCGGAGCTGGGGACCGAACCCAGGGCCTTGCGCTTTCTAGGCAAGCGCTCTACCACTGAGCTAAATCCCCAACCCCTGTTTATCTTCTTTCATTGAAGTCCTTGACTCCATTTCAGGACGTAGATTGTAAAATCTCTGTGTATGTGTTTTCTACCCTTCTTGACTTTGAGATCAGATCCTGTTACACGCCAGAGGATGGCCTTGAACTCTCTGAGCCTCCTATCTTAGCCTCTAGTACTGAAGTTACAGGACCGCATCACCACGCCTGGCTTCTGCAGCAGTCCTCTTTTCATTTGAAGTACACTTCTCCGATGTAGCTAGAACTAGTTAGTAAGTGTTTGAGTGTCTCTTGTATCTGAGGTAGATTTTTTTTTCTTCAAAGTTGTTGCAGTGTTTAAAGATTTTTTTAAATATGTAAGTAGGAAAGTAGCAAAAATTAAGTTTAAAATTACAGACAGGTAGATGGATACTTTTACGAAACTCTGTCTCTAATCTTTAAACTGTTCTTAGAATGGACTGTGGTTGGAATCTTTCTCCTATCAGTAGAGAACAGATAGATACCTGATCTGCAGAAATATTTCTTTACTCAACCATGCTATGTCAGATTTCAGAATAAAAGAAGGAAAAGCCATGTGGCTGGGGGTGTAGCTGGGTAGTAGAATGCATGCTAGGCATGTGTGAGGACATCTCCAGTACAAAAAAAAAATAGGAAAGCCAGATCACAGTTGCTCAGATAGCTCAGGTCTGATTTTAAATATGGCCTTGATAAGTAGCCCAAAGGCATTAGTGAGTCAGCTGAGAGAATACTCTGTGAGTACACGGAAGCAGACATAGTGAGAATAGCTTATCTGTTGGGCATCTGGTTTTATATTTGCTATTTGCAGAAGAGCATTTTAAATGTGTCACTCTCCTTCAATTATGTCAATATCCATGTGATTCTTCCATATTGTTCTCTGTTTGCCTGTATTGCAAGGCCCAAGGAGACATGGAATGTGTTGTCCTCCTCGTGTTGTCTATGATGGGTTGCACTTTTTAAATATTCAAGGCTCGTTGGTGAGGTGTTGCCAGGAAATAGGGTTTTTTTTTTTGCCTGTTTTTCTGTTTTTTGTGGGGGAGAGGTGTTGCCAGGAAATAGTTTTTTTTTTTTTGCCTGTTTTTCTGGTTTTTGTGGGGGAAAGCTGGTTATAGTAGAGGTACAGTTGAGCTAGCAATAACTGGACAGACATGGATTGGGGATCCTGGGAATGTGAAGAGTGGAGGTATGTTACCACCTTCCCAGTTATTCTGCAGCCTGTAGGGTCTTTTTATAGCTACTTTTTAACCTCATTTTCTGTTCTAGTTGTAAGACAGAATGAACATTTGTGAATGGACAAATATGTCCAGACAATGGCCTCTACCTTTACGCCATTTTATCCCCAAATTCTTGGTATACAACTTGGATATACCAAGACCACCTTAGAAATTCAGGCTTCTATTCTCTGGCCACCGCCTCCAACTATTTCTAGTCTCATGTGCTCCCATCCTTGTAGACCTTTTTAGATGTGATTTTTGATTTGAGGGGTGATTATTTTGCTAGTAATAATGAAACATAATTGTGGCAATAGCACCATTAATACTCACTCGTCTCTATTGAGTACCTGGTTGTAGGAAGCACTTTAAAGGCATTAGCTCACCTCCTAGGAGATAAGATAACCGTTGTCATCACTGTTAGATAAACTAGTACTCTGAAGCTCTGAATTTTCCTCTCCCAAGATCTACTGGCCAGTAACTAGTAAAATCAGAAGACTGACTTTAAAACTCAAACTCTTTCCTGTGCTGAACTGCTGCTTCTGTAGAATCTTGTATCATTTGATCAGAACATAATTTCATTTTGAAAAAACCACTGAAGTGCAATGTAAAATATTCAGCTGGAGAACCCCCTAAAGCAATTCTGTAGTTAATGCTTCTACGTATTTTCTGAGATAACTCGCTCTTAGAGAAAGTCTAGCCATTTGAACATCTGGCTCAAGTTACACATTTTGCTGCTCGAAGGATAATGAAATACTATGTCATTAGTATCAAGTAAGTGTATACTTTTCATTATATTTTACTCTTTTTATTGGAAGTTATTAAAAGATGTACTTTCTCTATTCTTTATTAACTTCCAGTGATTTTTATAGCAAATGTGTTTTAATATTAATAAGAGGAGCCATATTGACATTTGGAAAGTCGGAACTCTTGTTCTTTTCTTCCTTTTGCAAATGATCAACTGTGGCAAAATTATGAAAATGTTATGAAATATTCTTACTCTAATAGTTGGTGACATTTGGAATTGTAACTGTCATTTAAGAAAAATTAAAAAGCTTTTTAAAGACTAACCTGTCTTGTTGGGGGTGCTGACATGTATGAATAGTTCTAACACTTAGGAGGATCACTTTGTTCAGGAGTTCGAGACCAATCTGAGCGCCATAGCAAGCAAAACTCTCTTTAAAATGAAATAAAATAAATAATAATGGAATGAACTAGCTTGTTTTGATCATTTTAAGATTCATATTGTCGTGGGCAATATTTCCGTAGTCTTCTGATTTATGTGTTTCTCAGGGGTATCAACTGACTTTCATGTAAATTCTTAATGACAAATGATGTTGAACATACTAGTTTTATTACAGAGTTTTATAAAATGTTATTATCTTACTATCTTGTTTTGAGATGGGGTTTTGTGTAGCATCTGGCTCTTTTTTTTTTTCATTTTAGTTTTTTAAAATGGAATCTCATAGCACCCATGCTGACTTCAAATTGCTTGCGTGCCTAAGGCTGACCATGAACTCCAGATCTTCCGTCCCCACCTCCTGAGTGTTGGGATTACATGCTTAGTGGGTTTTGGTTTTAGTGGGGTGTTTTTAAGATCTTTGAGATATTATTTATGTGAATGAGCATTTTGCCTGCATATGTGTATGTGTGTTGCATATGTGCCTGGTACCTACAGCGGTCAGAAGTGGGCATGAGATCCCTGGGGTTGGAGTGATGGGTGGGTGAGCACTAGGAATGGACACATGTCGTCTGCAAGAGCAAACTGTGCTCTCAGCACTAAACAATCTTCACCCCGATCTTTAGTTTCTTTTGGAAACATGGACGTGTATTCGATGCACCCTAAACCTAATGGCTGTGGGATTTCTGATTTATTTTTTGCTGCTAGCAAAAGTTGAATCTAGTATCTAATGGGTACTGGTCAGGCTCTACCACTGAGCTATATCCCCTAGCAGTGACTTTGAACTCTCCTGCCTGCTAATACTATAGACTTGGGCTACCGCCCAGTTTCTCTGACTATTATTGGCTCTTGTTGTTTGTGTGAAACAGGGTCTCATTTACGTAGCTCTGGTTTTCCTGGAACTTACTATGTAGACTACAATGGCTTCAAACTCAGAGATCCACCAGCCTTTTCTACGCAAGTGCTAGAGTTAAAGGCATGTGCCACCATGCCTGACCCTCTAAACCATTTTTAATTACACTGTTCAGTAGTGTTAATTGCATCATTGTGATATAGATCTGTAGAACATTCCACCTTCTAAATCTGAAAGCATACACACATTGTCCACTCCTCTTTCCCCACTGCTCCTAATCCCTGGTAACTGCCACTGTTCTTTCTGCTTTTATGAGTTTGTCTCTTTTAGATAATGAATGTAGGGCTGGAGAGATGGCTCAGTGGTTAAGAGCACTGTCTGCTCTTCTAGAGGTCCTGAGTTCAAATCCCAGCAACCACATGGTGGCTCACAGTCATCTGTAATGAGATCTGATGCCCTCTTCTGGTGTGTCTGAAGACAGCTACAGTGTACTTACATATAATAAATAAATATTAAAAAATTTTTAAAAAGATAATGAATATAAGTGAAGTCATATAGCACTTTTCTTTCTTGATGGGCTTACATCACATGGTGCAAGTCCTTGGTGTTAATTCATGTGTGTGATAAAATGCCTTCCCTTTTAAAGTGAGTGATAATTCCCTAGCCTGTGTGCCACACTTTTTTTACTTATTCGTTGTCCATAGACTATTAGGATAATGTTGCAGTGAACATGGGCATGTAAAAATATCTTTCCAACATCCTAGATTCAGTTATTTTGGACAAGTTCAGAAGTACGATGTCTCTAGAGTTTTATGTTTCCTTTTGGAGGAAATGTTTTGTTTTTGTAGTGGGCGTTGAATCTTGGGTCCTCCACATCTGCTGTCACTGAAGTGAATCCTTGGGGGCTTAATTTTTTTTAATAAAAATTTTGAGACAGGGTCTTGCAAGATTTTCCAGGCTAGCCTTGGACCAACTCTGTAGCCCAGACAGACCCTGCTTTCTTTCTTTTTTTCGCCTCTCAAGGATTACAGACTCCCCTTACCAGGCCTGACAATTTGTAATTTTTCCAGGAGATTCCATTCTGTGTTTCTTGGCTGTTGTATGATTTCACAATCTTTTACAATCACAAACAGTATGCAAAGGTTCAAATTTCTTTGTGCCCTTATTGAAATTTCATTGTGTTTTACTGCATTTCTTTGATGATTATTGATGTCGAGTATCTTTTCATAGGGTTTTTTAGATATCTTTAGAGAAGTGTTTATCCAAGAGGATTTTTTTGTTGGTCTTTTGTTGTTGTTTTGTTTTTTACTACACACATTTATATGTTAGCGTTTCATCGGTGTATCTCTGGTAATGTCTGCATTTAGCTCTACTACCCATTTATAGACCTCCTGTTTTGAGGTAGTAGCTTTTTAAAGAATGATTATTAGGAGATCTTTTTATAGTCTATATCTAAGTCTGTATAGCTGTATGATTTACAGTTTCTCCCAATCTGTGGTTTGTGTTTTCTTTTACAAATGATTTCTGTTTACTCTTATGTGTATGTGTGCATGTATGGCCACTTGTATGGGGATGCCTGTGGAAGCTAAAAGAGGGCATTGGAACCCTGGGACTGGAGATACAGATGGTTGTGAGCCTCTTTATAGGTGCTGGCACCTGAACATGTCAGCAAAAGCAAGTGCTGTTAGCCAATGAGCTGTTCTTTCCGGCACCTATAATACCTTGCTTGACTCATTCATAAATACTTTCTGTACTCCAAGAAGTTTTATTTTCGACATTTACACTTATCTGTTTTGAAGTAGTTCTCTTATATAGTACATAAATTTTGTGTCAGTTTACTTTTAGCACACAGATATCTAGTTGTTTTGATACAAAATTATTGACAAGACTATCTTTCCTTCATCTATTCTTTTTAGCTTTGTCAAAAATCAGTTCATGACTAGGTGTGGTGGCCCACATGCCTTGAATTTCAGCACTCAGAAAAGCAAGGGTCACTTTGTATCCCTGTGAATTGGAGGCCAGCCTGGTTCCATAGCAAGTTCTAGGCCAACCAGGGCTACATAATTGAAACTATGTCTGAAAAACAGCAAACCCACCAGCTTATATTTCATCCATTGTCATTTTACCCACACAGTATTTTTCTTTTTTTCATTTTTTAATCATGAGGCTCAATTGACACTTTATACTCTACCATTGAACATTACCCTCAACTTATTTTTTTTAGTTTTGTTATGTTTCCCAGGCTGGCTATAAACTTAGGCGTTCATGTGTTCCTCCTGCCTCAGCTTTCCAAGTAACCATGACTCTAAGCATGTGTCAGTCTGGCTGGCTATATAGAATGCATTGATTTGGTTATTGTAACTTTATGGTTAGTTTTACCACTGGGTCATGATTCCTCCAACCTTATTTCTTGTTTTGGAGTTACTTTGGCTATTTCGAATTTCTGAATTTCTGTCCTTTGCAGTATTATAAAATCAGCTTGTTGATAGGTTCAGTATTCTTTCTAAGATTTGGTGGATTTTGTAAAGTCTAAAGATCATTTTAGCTTTTTTCAGCTTTCTTTCGGTGTGGAAGAACTTCATGGGAGGAGCTCCAGGAAAGACACAGACTGGTAGGATGCAAATGAAGCAGTGTTCTAGGAAGGAGAGGCTCAAGAAAAAGATAGACTAGCTTGCTATAATGACACAGATAAAAAGATTTCTAAAGAGCTAGCTACTTTGTTGTAAAATCAGGCTTGAAAATATTTTGTTATAGTTAAGAGAACAAAGTTACCTCGCTGAGCTAGCAGGTTTAACCTCAAAAAAAAAAAAAAAGATCATTTTAAGGAGAATTAACATCTATTTAGGTATTTGGTTCTTCTCATTAGTATTTTATAATTTTTCATGTACAGATCCTGTAGATAATTGGTTAAAATGTATACTTGGCTACTTCATGTTTTTTTTTTTCTGGTGCTGTTATAAGTGGAACCTTTTTTCTTTCTTGTAAAATTATTTTTTCTAATTTTACAGTTTTAACCCATATGAATGTTTTGCTTGCATGTATGCATATGCACCTCATGCATGCCTGGTGCCCAAGGAGGCTAGAAGAGGGTGTCAGGCTCCCCGGGAACTGGAGCTACAGATAGCTGTGAGCCATTATTTGGGTGCTGGGAGTGGAACCAAGGTCCCCACAGGAGCAGCATGTGATCCTAGCCAATGAGCCACCTCTCCAGCCTAATTTTTCTGTTTCTGTTTTGGTTTTGGAAACATGGTCTCACGGAGCCCTAGCTGACCTCAAACTCATTGGATAGCCAGGGAAAGCCCTTGAAAGCCGGGTTTAGCCTGTATCCACCTCCAAGTGTTAGGATAACAGGCTTACACCACCACACCTGGCTTTTTGTTTGTATTTTTAAAATTTCAAGTGAGATGTAATGTTTCATTACTGCATTTCTACATAATTTTTTTGTAGAGATTCCCCATTTCTTTTCTGTTCCCCTGTTCCTTTTGTACCACCCTACTCCCCCTGTACTTTTTGCTTTTTTTTTAAAAAAAAGATTTATTTACTTATTTAATGTATGTGAGTGCACTGTAGCTGTCTTCAGACACATTAGAAGAGGGCATCAGATCTCATTACAGATGGTTGTGAGCCACCATGTGGTTGTTAGGAATTAAACTCAGGACCTCTGGAAGAGCAGTCAGTGCTCTTGACCACTGAGCCATCTCTCCAGCCCTACTTTTTGCTTTTATGTCACACATATTCTGTTACTCAACCCACTTCCTCAAAACCTCCCCCCCACAACGGTCCCTTTTCTAGTTTCATGACCTATACTGATATTTATCATAGTTAGGTTCCACGTATGAGAGAATATGTGGTATTCGCCTTTTCTGTCTTTCTGAGTCTGGATTATGTCATAGCATTCATCCTACAAACTTTGAATTTAGAATCAGTTATACATTCTGCCTTCTGTGGACAGTGGAATGGCCACATCTTGTAAATGAATGGAAGTTGATGCCATGAATGTATGGTTCTTGTGTCAGATAAGATCTCACCACAGACAGTTGTTCAGCTCAATGTTTTTAGGCCACCAGCTCCCCTACTTCTATCAGATCAAATTAGGGCCATTTTCTTCCAATTTTCTGATCTTTCCATGCACCTCAACCCCTCAGGCAGATGACTTCCATCTCCAAAGCACTAAGAGAGTAGAGGAATATACTTAGATGCTTCTGTCCTTTTGGCTTTGCAGTCTTGGGGAGAAAGATGCCGGTCTTCCTGTTTAAGACTAGTCTGCAACCCTTTAGCCCTTGAGCTCTCAGTGTGTGTGTGCGCCATTGGAGCAGAGGGCATAGTGGTGAAGAAAGTCACATTTTGAAAGCAAAGTGACAGAAAATCCTGACTATGAGTTTAAGGGCCTGTGAGGTGGTTCAGCAAACTGGCCAGTTTTTGTTCCATTCCCAGGACCCATATTGGGAGGAGAGTCCTGAAAACTGTCCTCTGATCTCCACATGTGTGCCATAGTTGTGTATATACACACACAAATAATAATTTTCTTTAAAAATTAAAGAAAAATTTGGTTAAAATAATGTGATATGAAGCTGGTCCAATGGCTTAGCAAGCAGAGCATTTAACATCCAAGTGGGGAATATGAGTTCATATCCCCAGAATTCATGTAAAAGCCTGATGCAGTAGCAGACATGTGTGACCCCAGGGTGTCTATGGTGAGATGGGAGGTTGGAGACAGGAGAATCACCAGAAGCTTGAGGCTAGCTAGTCTGGCTTATGCATCAGTAAACAAGAGACCCTGTGTCAGGGCGGCAGACAAGGATCAACGACCAAAGTTGTTTTCTGATCTCCATGTGCACTTGTCTGCACTCATACATACATACGTAAGATCTTTAACAAAGAGTGTGATACCATATAGAGAATTATGAGTCATCAGAGAGGTGGGCTCAGTGGAGGGGCCATCTCTAAGCCATGTGGTACCCAAAAGAGCTGAATGGTCCAACATATAAAGGTCAAGGGAAGTGTTCCGCTGACAGCATTGCAAAGTACAGAAGGAAAGAAGCTTATATTGCAGAAGCCAAAAGGGCAGCAAGTGTGACTGAGTGCAGAAACAGGAAATGAGCAGAAGCCAGGCCGCAGAAGGCCCTGTAACTGGAGTAGATTTAACATCATAGATGTAGTAGGAAACTTAAAATTTCTAAAGCTGAGGTGTCACAGCATACGATTTATGGATTTATGGTTTTATGTTAAAAATGTGCAGGGGCTGGGGATTTAGCTCAGTGGTAGAGCACTTGCCTAGGAAGCACAAGGCCCTGGGTTCGGTCCCCAGCTCCGAAAAAAAAAAAAAAAAAAAAGAACAAAAAAAAAGTGCATGTTGTCAGGGCTGGCCATTTGGTATTGGCTAACTAATTGGTGTGTCTTTCTCTGGGGAAGATTGTTTCCCCCACTCTCAGCATTTCTCTGTAGTTGCCTGTAGTTCGTTCCTTGAGTAGGGATGAGGCCTCTCAGATGGACAGGAATAGCTTTGTGAGAAAGCCAGTGCCTATGTATTGGACATGCTTCTGAAGTGTTTATTGGCTAGTGGAGACATCAGGAAAGCAGTTGGATGTGAATTAGTCAGCTGTTTTGTCACTTGACCAAAAGCCTAAGAGAAACTAGTTTAAGGACATCTCACTGTGGCCTGTAGCTTCAGAGTTTCCATACAGGCTGATAATTAGCCTCCATGGTTTCTGGGCCTGAACTGAGGTAGAACATCATGAAAGGACTTGGAGGAGCAGAGCCAGGAAAGAGTAACAGGAAAGGGTTAGGGCAAGAACATACCCCCCCCCCAATGATCTTTTTCCTTTAACTATCACTATTGGAAGGTCTATTACTGTCCAATTTAAGTTATATCAATGGATGTGACCCATATGGTCCAATCATCTCTAGAAATGACCTAGACAAGCCATGGGTATATTTTCCTATCTTTTGGGCATTTCCCAGTCTAATCAGGTTGACAGTCAAGATTAATCATAACAGATATAATCTTTCAGCTCAATTATGGAAGACTTGCTACAGATATAAGTTTGGGAGTTCTGGGACTAGAAAGATGGCTAAGCAGTTAAGAGCACTTGCTCTTGCAGAAGATCCAGGCTCGGTTCCCACCTCCTATATGGCAGGTACGACTGTCTGTAACTCTAGTTCCAGGAGATCTGACAGCTTCTTCTGGCCTCCACAGGTACCAGGCATGCATGTGTCTGTCTCTCTGTCTGTCTCTGTGTCTTTCTCTTTCTCTCGCTCACTGTGTGTGTGTGTGTGTGTGTGTGTGTGTGTGTCTGTGTGTCTGTGTGTGTGTGTCTGTGTGTGTGTGTAACTGTGTGACATACATACACAGGCAGGCAAAGACTCATGCACAAAAAAATAAAAAATAAATAATTGGGAGTTATATAGATGCTAATTAAAGCCACAAGACAGGATGAGGTTGCTAAAGGTAAAGAAGGCTGGTAAAGAAGGCCAGCAAAGAGAATAGATCCTAGAGAATAAAATCATCAAAGACTGAAAAGCTGAGGCTAAAGTTGGGACTATGAATGTTAGTACAGGATCAGGGACTACCAAATCCAACAGAAACACCAGTCCAGTAGGAAGTGGGTTCAGGGAGAGGGGGTGTCTAACTATCCAGTGGAAACCACAGAGGAGGAACAGTCACTGCTGGAGACAACATTCATAATGGAGAGAAAGGAAGGCAGATACCCTGGCTTCTGCCCTTCTCCCCTCCAATCTCCTGCCAATAATTCCCATCAGCCAAACATATCAGGAAGTCAGAAAAGAAAGGAGCCTGGGAAATGTCATTGTCTTCTATACTCAGCATAGCAGGAAGAGGCAAATAGGCAAATGGCCAACCCGAGTTACAGGAAGAGGAAATGATCATCTGCCAGATGCCACAGTTAAATATGACGAGGGATTGGAAATGCCACTTGCATTTAGCAACAAGCAAAAGGTTGGTGACCTGGACAAAAGCAATTGGAATAGAGCAGTGTCAGCAAACACCTGACAGAAATGAGTTCAAGAAAGAAGGGCAAAGAAGAGTAGCAGCTTTGTTATAGAAAAAAATTAATGTTTTAGCTGTAAAGAAAAGGAGGGCAAGTAAGACTGGTAGGTACTGAGGGAAATAAAAGCATATTTGAGTGCTGATACAAAAAAAAGAGTAAGAATGCATGATGCAGGTGAAGGGATTGTTGGAGGGATATAGTTGATGGGCTGGAGAGGGATCTGGAGCAAAAGTACTCCAATGAAATGACTTAGAGAAAGAACCTCAGTGAAAGCTGGTGTGTGTGTGGTGGCGGTGGGATTGTATAGCATAGTGGTAGAGGACTTGAGGGTATAGCACAGGGCATTTGTGTAAGAGGCATGAGGTCCTATGTTCTATCCCTTCCCAGAACCACAGCCTTCCAATTACAGATGAAAAGGACCTGGATTGCATGCAGCTGTTTGTGTGTCTCCCAGATGCCCACCAGCCCAGGCTTTGCTTAAACATCCAGGGCCAATAATCTCAGACTATCCTAAGCATACATTCTGACAGTAAGCTAGACACAAGTATTAGAAATCCTTTTCCTTTTCAAAACAGGAAGATGCAACCAATGTCTTGTTTGGGGTTGAATTTCCGTTTAGACAAAGTAGCTGTCAGAACCTTTTCAAGGCCACTTAGAAAGACAAGCCATTTATTGAAATGGTGGATGTTATAATGTTGCTATTGAGACAATGTCTCAAATCTGATTTTGGCCTTGAACTCAGTATGTAGCCCAGGATGACCTTTTGAACTTCTGATTTCCCCTGCCTTCACTTCTTGTACTGGAACACTCCAGTACAAGAAGTGAAGTGAGATTTCAGGAGTGTGCCACTATGCCTGGCTGTATACAGTGCTGGGGTTTGAAGTAGGGGCTTCAGTCATCCTGGGCAAGCATTCTATCACTTAAGTGATATTACCAGACACTAAGATTGTTGACAGAAAAGAGCAGTTTACAAAATAGTATGTAGAGTGATATTGTTTAGTATCCTACATATCTCTGTGCCACATGCATGTAAAAGGAGAGGAAGGAGAAAAGACGAAGGGAGAGGTACAGATACACATTAAGACAATAAAAGTGATGGTCTCTGGGGCTGGAGAGATGACTCAGTGGTTAGGAGCACTGACTACTCTTCCAGAGGTCCTGAGTTCAATTCCCAGCAACCACATGGTGGCTCACAACCATCTGTAATGAGATCTGATGCTCTCTTCTGCTGTGTCTGAAGACAGCTACAGTGTACTCACATAAATAAAATAAATAAATCTTTAAAAACAAAGTGGTGGGCTGGAGAGATGGCTCAGCGGTTTAAGAGCACTGACTGCTCTTCCAGAGGTCCTGAGTTCAAATCTCAGCAACCACATGGTGGCTCACAACCATCTGTAATGGGATCCAGTGCCCTCTTCTGGTGTGTCTGAAGACAGTAACAGTGTACTCATATATAGAAAATAAATAAATAAATCTAAAAAATAAAAATAATAAAAATTAAAAACAAAGTGATGGTCTCAGATCCAGACATGGTGATGCAATATCTGTAATTTTAGCACCTGGAAGATAGAAGCAGGAAAATCAGGAGTTCAAAGCCAGCCAGAGCTATATAACAAGAGCCTGTCTTACAAAACTAAAAGAAAAAAGACGGAGGTCTCAAGTAGGTATGTAGGTATGGTGGTGTACATCTATTATCCCAGACTCTCAAGAGGCTGAGTCAGCTGGAGGATTGCTTGAACTCAGGAGTCAAGATTAGCCTGAAAAACAAAAACAATCTCTCTCTCTCTCTCTCTCTCTCTCTCTCTCTCTCTCTCTCTCTCTCTCCTCCCTCCCTCCCTCCCTCCCTCCCTCCCTCCCTCCCCCCCTCTCTCTCTCTCCTCTCTCTCTCTCTGTGTGTGTGTGTGTCCGTGTGTGTCCGTGTGTCCGTCTCTGTGTCCGTCTCTCACACATACAGAGTGATTTTAGATAACCGGAGGGTAGCACTGAGTTCTATCGTGATGTCTCTGAATTTGTATTAAATAACAGAGAATGACAACTTGTATGTAATTCCTTATATTAAAATAGTATAATTGATGTTAGAACTCTGACTGTCATAGAAGGAAAAGAAGTACATGGACTGATCTCACAATTATAGATATAAAGGTACTAGGTATAGATGGATATTCTAAATAGATGAAATTTTGTGTACTTTACATTCATTTCACCAACAAGAAGGTGATAATGCCTACAATTCTTGCCATTAACACTATTATGGAATCTACCTTAGTTAATAAAGTAGGAAGAATAAATGGTGTAAATGCTTAAAAGAAACTTAAGGCACTAGAGAGATGGCCCAGAAGTTAAGAGCACTAAGTGCTCTTCAAGAGATCCTGAGTTCAAATCCAGCAACCACATGGTGGCTCACAACCATCTGTAATGGGATCTGATGCCCTCTTCTGGTGTGTCTGAAGACAGTGACAGTGTACTCACATATAATAAATAAATAAATCTTTTTTTAAAAAAAGAAACTTAAAAGCTTCATTCTTCTAACTATGTTCTTTGATAGGAGAATAAGAAAGGGACAGGAAAACTTTTTTTGAATTATGATAAATGGTCATCTGTCAGAAAAATCATGAAGCAAGCATACTTAACATTTCACCTTACAAAATTCAGGATGCCATGAGGATTCTCTTAGTTACCACTGTTAGACCAGGTTAGTGACTGCTATGCTATGGAGACTCTTAATCTTGGTTACCATTGTACTGACAGTCTTAGACGGTAGGATGAAAGGAGAAAAAACAAAAAGCTTAAAGCCTTAGGAAGGAAGAAATATACTTGTAGAAAATATGATTGTGCATCTGGGATATCCAAGGTAATTGGAGAAGAAATAAACAATTGAATAAATAAAAAATTACATTTCTCTATATAGCAAAAGCTGTTAACTTTTTAAAATCTGTTGTCCTGCAGATGTCCCTTGGTGGCACAGCCGTTGCTTGGTGTCCACACATCCCTATATTCAGTCCCTCATACCGCAAAAAATAATTTTTGAAACCTCAGTATGTAGCCCTGACTGCTCTGGAACTCCCTATGTGAACGAGGCTGGCCTCAAACTCATGAACCCACATTTGCTTCCTAAAGATGGGGTTTAATGGTGCAAATCAGCACACCCAGCATTGATTTCTTTTTACTTATGTGTATGTGCAGGAGCCTGCAGAAGCCAGAAGAGGGCATTGGATCTTGTGAAGCTGGAGTAAACAGGTGTTTGTCCCAGCCCAACACAGTGTTAAAATCCTAACTGGCTAACTGGATGTGTGTGTGTGTGTGTGTGTGTGTGTGTGTGTGTGTTGTCGGGTGGTCTAGAGATGGCTCAGTGGTTATGAGCACTGGCTGCTGTTCCAGAGGTCCTGAGTTCAATTCCCAGCAACCCCATGATGGCTCACAAACATCTGTAATGGGATGCAGTGCCCTCTTCTGGTGTGTCTGAAGACAGTGACAGTGTACTCATCTACACAAAATAAATACATCTTTTTAAAAAGGTAAGTTAGGTTTTCTAGAGAGTAATAAGTGCTCTTAGCCTCTGATCCATCTTTCCAGACAGTACACACACAAAACTTTTTGAGACAGGATTTTGCTATGTGAGCCTGGCTGAACCTTGGGCCTATAGCAGTCCTTTTGCCTGTATCTTCCTAGGGCTGGGGTTTCAGGTGTGCATCACCACACCAAGCTACAACATTGATATTAGAACCTAAGTAAATGGAGTCATACACTGTGTTCCTGGGTTGTAAGGTCTGATAACTTGAATGCCTCCTCTATGAACTGATTTCTAGATACAATACAATCCCCATCCAAATCCCAATTTGAGAACTAGGGAAATGGCCCCATGGTTTAGGAAGTATAGGGCCTGAGTTCAAGATCCCAGTACTGTGAATAGAGTGTGAGTGTCTGTAATCCCAGCATGACTAATGGGAAGTGCAGCTAGGAGAATTCCTGAAAGCTCATGGAATGCCTTACCTTTCCTGGAAGAAGCCACAGTTTAACCAGGGGCGGTGTGGCGTAGATATTATAGGATGGAGCAGAAGGGATGTGAACTATTAATAGGCTTTCTGTCACCTTTTCTCGTGCAAGTGGTTTGGTTCCCCTACCCCCAGACACCAAATACAATGTGTACTTGTTTGTCCATTCGGACCGCACTTCCTTCTGTGATTCCCTTCTGCTCAGGCCTTCCCAGCCACAGGGGTCTCCCTGGCCTTCAAACAAGCAAGCACACTCCGGCCTCTGCAGTTGCTATTCCCTCGGCCTGGAACACTTTTCCCTCAGCTATTCCCTCAGGCATGGCCTCTTCCCTCACTCCCTTCAGGTCTTGATTGTCTTTGCAGAAATATTTTTCTCCGAAGACTTTGGTGATCATTACATCTAAAATTTTACTACCACGTCCCTATTTTTGCTTTCTTATTTCTTTCTTCCCATAAGCCCATGCATTTTTTTTTTGCTCATGTCATTTATTATCTGGCTCTCAGCTCAGAGTTCAGTAAGAATAAGGATGACTTGGACTGTGTGTGTGTGTGTGTGTGTGTGTGTGTGTGTGTGTGTGTGTGTGTGTGTGTGTGTGTGTGTGTGTGTTTAGAGCCAAGTAGGGTTCCTGATGATACACAGTAGATGCTCAATGAGTGAAACATACATTTACTGATTGTTACCCAATGTCAGCACAATAATGCCCTCTGCCTCCCTGCGGCACACTGATGTGCTTCCCTGCCCCTCCTTTGGACTCAGACTCTGCCTACAACAGACAGATGCTGAGCTATCTGTATAATAGAGAAAGATGCAGGTTGAGAGTGAAGTGTAAAGGTTCCCACCATGTGGGTATAGTGATTTAAGAGATAGCAAGGCTAATTAACCTTGACTTGATCATTACGTATTTGAGAACATGTATTGAAGTATAGCAGTCCTCCATAAGTTAAGTGTAACTAATATGACAAACATGTTCAAAAACAATAAAAGGAAGAATGCGTCAGGACTCAATCTTGCCCCTAGAGAGCTCACAATCTCTCCAGGAAGAGGAGACAGAGCTGTGGGTTTGATTTCTGATGCCTTCTACATTAGTAGCCAGACTCACATAAGTCGTTTGCTTCCCCGTGAGACACTCATAGATCTTTGGTTTCCAGGACTCAGTAGTGGGAGCTGATTAAAGCCTACCTTGCAACAGGAGGGGTTTTACTTCTGTTTAGGGAAGAGAGAAACACACACACACACACACACACACACACACACACACACACAAACACACACACACACACGGAGGGGGAGGGGGAGAGAGAGAAAAAGAGAACTAGCTATTGAGAGAAAGAGGGGTGAGTTCTCAAGTAGTCCAAACTGGTGTATCTGTGTACTCAAGACTGATCTCAAACATAATCTCCCTGCCCCGGCCTCCTTGGTATTGGGATTGCATGTGTGCAACACCAGTTCAAGCTCTATGTATTGCCCAAGAAATACATCCCTGCACATTGTTGGCTGCTTCTCTTGAACTCAGCCCCGAGGAGCTTAGGGGAGCCTAGGCTCAGCGTCCTGGACCTCTGTCATAGAAGTCACATGCCATGATGAAATTGTCTATTGACTACTCTGAACCAGAAACACCCCAAAGGCAGAAACCATGTCTATCTTGTTCAGTGTGCCATTGGCGGTGATTACCAAGTCCCTTGGCATACTGATACAGAACATGATGTCCCATTGCGTGAACACTTGCAGGCCAGACTGCCTGAATTAGAATGGGCATGTGGCAGAAGTGCAGGTAAAACACCCACACACAGTAAAAAAGAAAAACAAAGTTGGTGCTACATGTTTATAGCTCTCCATGGGTAACAAGTGCGTTTTAATAATGAGGCACACGGGGCTGGAGAGGTGGCTCAGCGGTTAAGAGCACCCGACTGCTCTTCCAGAGGTCATGAGTTCAAATCCCAGCAACCACATGGTGGCTCATGACCATCTGTAAAGAGATCCGGTGCCCTCTTCTGGTGTATCTGAAGACAACTACGGTGTACTTATATATAATAAATGAATAAATAAAAAAAATGAAGCACAGGTGGGTGCTCGGCCCATGCTTCAATCCCAGTGAATTCTCATTACAACTGTGGGAACTTTCTCAGTGAAGTATTGAATGACCACTCGTATAAACCCCGGACAGGCAGCGGACCTGGCTATTGTCACTTCGGTAGGTAATGAGCCACCTGCTGTGTATGTTGTCATGTAGCAATGCTTTTCTTTCCTTCGTAGCTTTATAATTAGTGTTCCTTTGTCATTTCCTGCACATTGTATCTGCCTACCAATTAGGTTTAATCCTGACTCCTATAATGTTTATTCATCCCTCCCCCCCCCCCCGTAGACAAGTGTTTATCTTCACTGTCAAGCCTGGAGTAGGTTTTTTAATCAGTTTATAATATTGTAATCTGTACACAGGTTTTGTTGTCCATCAGCAAGATTGCTATCATTACCATCGGTAATTATTGTAACTAAAATAACCGTCATAGGCGCTGGAGAGGGGGCCCACTTCCTAACATGCTTGCCCAGTAGGCACAAGACCCTGGGTTGGTCCCTAGCATCCAATAAAGAATGCTTACTGGTCCATGCCTATAATCCCAGCACTCAGTGGAGGCAGGAGGATGAGAAGCTCAAGGTCATTCCTCAGATGCAAAGCAAGTTTGAAACTAGTCTGGAATACATTAGACCCTGTCTCAGATATATTTAATTCTTGTTCAGGAAATCTCTTAGGTGAAAGTTTGGGCTTTTTAGTAACACAGACTCATTAGTTGTCCTTGAAATAGTATAGACATTTCCTCCACAAGCTAATGAAATATGAGGAGAGACTCAATTTAAGTAACCAAGGGCAAGAGAGCCTAGAAATTTGAAGTTTGATTCTGCTAGAATGACATAAAAACAGAAAAACCAATACCCCCTGGCAAATACATTGTAGGTCCCTGGTCAGCTCCCCTTCAGTATCCTGAAGTAGCCATTCCACTTTCTTCCCACCACCCCCACTCAACCCTGAGCCTTCAGTAGAAAGATTGTTTTCTCAGAGCAGAATTCAGGCTAACAGTCTGAATGCCTCAGCCTCAGACCAACACCAGAGCAACAGTGCTCTCTCCCTCCCTGTGGTGGATTCTGAGATGTGCTTTCTTGCTCCTCTGTTCTTAAGAGCTCTGCCTTCAGCTCTCAAGCCCCTGTGGGACTGCCTTGGCTGAAGAAAACCGCTTTCCACTGCGGCAGCCTGTATACAATGACTGACTGACTCAACCCCAGCGTTCTAGTTTCAGAGGTTCCCAAAAGCTGGAGCCTGTTCCATAGTCCCTTGGCTCTTTTAGACCTGTCTCTATGCCTCCTGTCCCATGGTAATCCCCTGAGAACCCTCTGATAAACCTCCTGTGGCTGATGTTACCTGAGAGTCTGTCTGTATGTGGGACGGAGAGATGGCTCAGTAGTTAATACCACTATGCTGCTTCTTGCGGAGGACCTGGGTTGGGCATTCTCAGCCCCTACATAATAGATAAATAATTTGTAACTTCAGTTCCAGGATATCTGACACTGTCTTCTGGCCCCTACTGGTACTGCATATACCTGGTCCACAGACATGCATGTAAGCAAAACATTGCTGCAGGTAAAATAAAAAGAAAAAAAAAGAATAAAAGAAGTTTGCAGGGTGGTGATTTAGCTCAGTGGTAGAGCGCTTGCCTAGCAAGCGCAAGGCCCTGGGTTCGGTCCCCAGCTCCGAAAAAAAAAAAGAAAAAAGAAAAAAAAATCTTGGGCTGGAGAGATGGCTCAGCGGTTAAGAGCACCCGACTGCTCTTCCAGAGGTCATGGGTTCAATTCCCAGCAACCACATGGTGGCTCACAACCATCTGTAAAGAGATCCGATGCCCTCTTCTGGTGTATCTGAAGACAGCTACAGTGTATTTATATATAATAAATAAATAAATAAATCTTAAAAAAAATGTTTAAAAAAAAAAAAAGAAGTTTGCACCTCAGTGAACTGCAGTCCAAGGACCATGTGCACCCATGTGCCCAGATACGGGTCCCCTTGAACTTTATCACTTGTCTCCTCTTTCTGGCAAGGCCAATGTCCTAGGCATACAAATTTGAATAAATTTCCAATAAAGTTCCCTTCTCACCTCTGCTATTTCCTCCCTTCTATTGGTTAACTGTCCTTTTTGTTTATGGAAGCGTGGTCTCAGCCTCCTTAGTGCTGGGACACTTGGAGCGCCCTCTCTTACTTTCTAGTCCTTAACTGCTTGTGATCACCAAGGCTCCATTCTTAGCCCTCTTCTCATTCATTGCATTCATAATCGTGGCCTCAGCTGCCCTCTCCCTGATATTAACGGCTGGTAAAGGTGCCCAAATGTTTATCTTCAGCTCAGTCTTTGCTGCTGCTGAGGGACACTTTCCTGTTCAAGTGGCTGTTTGTCATCTCTACTCCAGTGCCCCACAGGTATTTCAACCCCACATAACTACAGTAGCTTCCCTTATCCCTTGTCCTCGAATGTCTTTTCAGTCTCAGTAAATGCTACTACCTGGTACCAAACTAACTCAATCGAGAGACCAGATTTTATTGGCATGATCCCTCCCTCTTGTCAGCGTCTTCCCCAAACCACACTGTCCTGTTGGCTCCGCTTCTTTAAGGGTTCTCGGATTCCTGCATTTCTTCTCACCTCAAAGTCCTAGTTAGGGTTTCAAAGCCATATCAGCCAGCAGCCTCTTCCTGCCTTAATACTCTGCTCTCCCACTATTTCTAGACCAGATAGGCTACATATATTTCCTTTCTTTTTTTTTTTCCGGAGCTGAGGACTGAACCCAGGGCCTTGCGCTTTCTAGGCAAGTGCTCTACCACTGAGCTAAATCCCCAACCCAGTGAGCTAAATCCCCAACCCCATACATTTCCACATCCAGAGTGGAGTTCCTTTAAAGAAATGGACCTCAACCTATGGGTCTCAACCCCTTCTGGGGTAACCACCTCTTTCATGGGGGTCACATATCTATCAGATATCCTGGATAAAATATATTTCCATTATTTTTCATAACTGTAGACGAATTCTAGTTAGGAAGTAGCAATAAAAATGATTTTATGGTTGGGAGTCGCCAATACATGAAGAATTGTATTAAAGGGTGACAGCATGGGGCTGGAGAGGTGGCTCAGTGGTTAAGAGCACTGACTGTTCTTCCAGAGGTCCTAAGTTCAAATCCCAGCAACCACACGGTGGCTCACAACCATCTGTAATGGGATCCGATGCCCTCTTCTGGTGTGTTTGAAGACAATAGCAGTGTGCTCACATACATAAAATAAATAAAATCTTTAAAAAAAGGGGGGGGTGACAGCATTAGGCAGGTTGAGAACCACTGCTTTAAAGCAAGCAATCTAGATCCTGGCAGTCCTCTGCTCAAAATGCCTCCAATAGCTTCCTGCTGCCTTCTGAATGAAGTATGGTTCCGTTGCCATCCCTCTCAAACCTACCTTGCCTACTTGGCTTCACCACACCTGCCATTCTAGGAATACTAAAGACTTGAGTCATTGAGCCTCCTTCTACCCAGGGCCTTCTTTGTATATGATGCGCACACACTCCCCTACACCCCTGCTCTTTGGGAGAGTGCCTTACTCCCTGTTGCCTCTCCTTTCTCACCTCTACAGAGCCTCAAGTGCCTTTCCCAACTTTCCAGACTCTTCGAAGCTGATTTAGACCCTTGCCCTGTCCCTCCTCTTCACAGACATCTATTGCACCTACCACCCCCTTCCTAGTACCTCTCTCAAGGTGAGTTCCTTGGAGCCAGCAGTTTCATGCCAGTACCTAGCACAGTTCAGCATGCGGTTTATCACTCAAGTAAATGCTTGTTGCATGAATGAGTCATTGAAGTATGGATGAGAAGGAACAGGAGGAAAGGGACCAGGGGGTGTGACAAGAGACAGAAGGCAGATGCTCCTGTCTCACAATTTAGCTCTGCAGAAACATCCTGTCTATAGCCTGGGACAGACTCATATACTCCCAAATACTCTAGGCAATACTCTAGTCTCCAGATTTGAGTGAGACCGTGATTTGCTCCTCCCCTCCTCCTTTCCCTTCTTTTTTTTTTTTTTTTTTTTTGGTTCTTTTTTTTTTTTGGAGCTGGGGACCGAACCCAGGGCCTTGCGCTTCCTAGGCAAGCGCTCTACCACTGAGCTAAATCCCCAACCCCTTTCACTTCTTTTTATGCAGGAAATGGAACCCAGGATCCCCTAGTTGCTAGGCAAGTGCTTTGCTACTCAACTCTGCCTGCAGCCTATGAATATGATCTCTGAACAGTGAAAAGTGGAGCAGGGCTCTCGGAGCTCTGCCCTGTGAGCTGGGACAGGCATGTAGGACCGTTTCTCAAATTGCTCAGTGACCATTTCTGCGGATGGACAAAGGGACAACTTTCTAAGTCACTGCGGCTTCTGCAACCGCCTTTCTAATAGAACAATGCTTTTGCCACTCCAGCTGCTAGAGGAGGATGCCAGAAATCCAGAGACAGGGATGCTTCTGCTTTCAGAGCGGCTGGCTAAAGCTAAAGCTGAAGCTGGCATTTTCCTCTCCCTCGCTCGCTCCCTCCCCCCTCCTCCTCCCCCCTCCTCCTCCCTCCCTCCCTCCTTCCCTCCCAGAACCTTCCTATACTGAGACTAGAACCCAGAGCCTTATGCATGCTGGGAAAGTTGTTCTATGGTAAGCTAAACCCTCAATCCCAGTCTCTTGGCTGGTTAATTGGTTGATTAATTGAGACCAGATTTTTTTGTGTTTCTCCCGCTGGCCTAAAACTCACTATGTGGTCCAGGCTGGCCTCCAACCCATGACAAGCTTCCCATCTCCTCTTCTAAAGTCTAGAATTATAGGCCTGAGTCCCCTCGCCTGCCTCTCAGACTTTTCTCATTAATTCAGTTTTGCTAGAGAAATGCTTTCTGTGTGTTCTGTGACCTGAAAAAAATCCGTTGATTAAGGCTGTTACAGAATCTCTGATAATCATGGTTAGGTACCAAGAATGTCATGAGTGCCTAATAGGTCCTTGAATTTACCCATACATTTCCCTATGTTAAAGTTTTTTTGTTTTTGTTTTTGTTTTTTCTTTCCATTTCTTTTTCCTGATACAGGATGTCATGTATTCCAGGCTAGTTTCAAACTCACAATGTAGTCAAGGATGACCTTAGACTCCAGCCTGATCTACCTTTACCCTCGAAGTGCTGGGATTATGGGTGTGAGTACCCACCTGGTTTAATGTAGCCCTGGGGATGCAACTCAGGACTTCATGCATGCTAGGCAGTCACTCTAACCACTGAGCTTATTCCCAGACTTCCATCCATCCCTGTGTTAGAGGTGGGGAAAGCAACTAACCCACTCCAGGAATGCTGAAGAAGACTGACTAGGGATAACGCGTCTAGTGTGAAAGGGCAGTTGGCTGAGTTACAGCCCCGTAAGACTGTCCAACTCACTGAATTAACGCTCTGCCCACAAGAGGTCAGTAGGTCCTATAGGACCAGAGGAGGCACAGAAAGGCCTGCACAGTGGAGGGCAGGGTGCCCTCTGTGACAGCGGTTCCCTGAAAGGAACTTCTAATACCACCAGGATTTCTGAGAAATTCCTCCATATCCCAGAGGTGGTGGGTGGCCATGGATTTGATTATCTTAGGATGACTGTGCATATTTATTTATTTCTTTTTTTTTTTTTTGACATAGAGACCATCAACTTTTAATAGACGAGAATATAGGTTTGTTTACCCAAGTATTTCACATTCTTCACTAAAATATGTAGTTTCTTTCATGTGGCTATCCCTTACCTCAGCTCATTTCTGTACCGTATACTTCAGGTTTCTGTTGTGGATTGAATTGTAAAATTCCCACTGGCCAACGCTAGTAGAAAGTTATAGGTTCCCATGAGGGAACGACTGGAAACCAGCTATCAGTGATGGCTTTCCAGCTGATACTTTGGGATGTTGTCTCCAGAATCAATCACCTGCCTGAAGTGTCCAGTGTCCTTTCCTGACATTTGTCAGAGTTAGGCGAGTCTCAGCAGCACCGTCAGGACTGTAACTTGAGCCTGAATGCTTGCTGAAGGTTTCCGGTAGCAGTCGTCGGACATAGCAACCCCATGAAAAGACAGCCATTTGTAACTCCAGTTCCAGGAAATCTGATGCCCTCTTCTGGCCTCCAGTGGCAATGTGTATGCATGACTCTTCCTTCAAATCTCAGACGTCCAGAGACATTCTATTAAAAACTTCCAATTTAGGGCAAGACGGCTCAGTGGGAAGCACCCCTTCCAAATTCAGCAACTGAGTTAGATTCCCAGGACCCGCATGGCAGGAGGAGAAAACCTGCTGCCGGCATCTTACCACACTGTGAATGCCCATATTTATTTCTTTATATTGCTGTCGTTAAGGAGCTGCCAGGGGGTGGGGGTGGGGGTGATTAGTAGGTAAAGGAACTGGCATGTGGGACTTCCTCCTTGAAGTCTGTAGTATCTCTCTGGGAATAAAGAACCACTAATATTACAGGGCCATGTCTGCTTGAAGAACCATATAAGAACCGTTTGATTGAGAATCCTGGAGATTGGGATTTGGATCATGAATCTTTTGCAAGTTGATTAACATCTCTAAGCCCTGGTCTCCTCATTTCCAATACAAGAACTAATAACATTTGCTTTCCAGCTTGTTCTGAAGATGAACTCACTCGATCATTTAAGAACCATTTGGGTGGCTCAGCGGTTAAGAGCACTGACTGCTCTTCCAGAGGTCCCGAGTTCAGTTCCGAGCAACCACATGGTGGCTCACAACCATCTGTAATGAGATCTGATGCCCTCTTCTGGTGTGTCTGAAGACAGCTACAGTGTACTTACATATAATAAATAAATAAATCTTTTAAAAAAGAGAGAGAGAGAGATTAAAGAAGAACCATTTGGGTGTCTGTTTTACCTATTCATGCTACCAGGCTCAAGTGGATGTGACCTTTAGGCCCAGTGTCTGACACATAACAAATGCTGTTTTAATGACATCCTCTTTTTGAAGGTCAGGCAATGAACTTAGACTCACACACAGTTGTAGGCAGTTGGAAGCAACCTGAACAAACAAGTAGGAGGAAGAAACTGCCATTAAGGAGGCTCCACTCCTTATTACACTGCAGAGCCAGGCTCCAACAATGCCTGCCTTATTACTTTTATAAATGCTCTTCTCAACACTATAAAACATGGAGTGGTGGCACACACACCTGTACTGAACTGTCAATACCCAAGAAGCTAAAGCAGAAAGATCACTAAGCCTGAAGCCAATATGAGCTATGTAGGAAGTTTGAGGACAGTCTGGGATATAGAATGAAACTCTGTCTCTAAAACCAACAGCAACAGCAAAGCCAAATAGGTATATTTGCTACTCTTGCAGAGGACCAGGTTAAAGGACTCAAAACTGCCTGTAACTCCAAGTCCAGAAGATCCTCTTCAAGCCTCCAAGGGCAACCCCCAACATGTACATACACAGACATGCATAAATACTTAAATAGGTAAAAATACATCTTTAAAAAAAATACAAGGGCTTGGGATTATAGCTCAGTGGGTAGAATACTTGCCTGCTACGCATAAGGTCCTAGGTTCTAGCCCTGGTTCTCTATTCCTGCTCCTCAGTATTTTGGGGGTTGGGGATTTAGCTCAGCGGTAGAGCGCTTGCCTAGCGAGCGCAAGGCCCTGGTTTCCGTCCCCAGCTCCGAAAAAAAGAAAAAAAAATACAGCAAGTTGGCCAGGTGGTGATAGTGCAGACCTTTAGCTCCAGCCCTCAGGAGACAGAGGCAGGTTGATCTCCAAGTCTGAGGCCAGTCTGATCTACAGAGCTAGTTCTAGGACAGCCAAGGCTACAGAGAGAAACCTAGTCTCAAAAAAGCAAAACAGAAACCAACGATATAAGTCAAAAATGATTAAAAGAAGTGTTTAGGGTGCCCCTGGTTTCGATTCTAAGCACAAAAAAGAGGAGAGAGGGGTGGAGGGAGAGAGGGAGAGAGAGGGGGGAGGGAGGGGGAGAGAGAGAAAGAGAGAGAGAGAGAGAGAGAGAGAGAGAGAGAGAGAGAGAGAGAGAGAGAGATTCAAAGAAGACTGAGACTAACAACTTGATCCCACATTTCAACTGGGACAGACTATTCCTAAAATCATGGGCCTCATAATCTGCCTTTTTCTTGGGAAGTGGCAAGAGTGGAGGTGCCTAGAAGAAGCCTTTTCCTGTTTTCAGAAAGCAGAGAGACCTTGGTTTTACCAGATACTGCCTGTCTTGAGGCAGTGAGTTTGGGGTATAGGAAGAAAGTTTGTGTACATGTATGTATATGTAAGAACTGGAGCCGGGATGCAGGAAGGACATGAAAACATAAGAGGGAAAAGAAGTCACACCATGGGGTCTGGGGGATGACTCAGTGGATAGTGGAGCTTGGCATACAAGCCTCATGCCCTAAGTTTGGATTCCTGAAACCCATGTCAAAAGCTGAATTCCTATAGTGAGATTGAAGGCAGAGACAGGAGAATTACCCAGGTGCTGGCTGATATGGCATGATCAGCACTACAGAGAAACAAGAGAGACCCCACCTCAATTAAGTTGGAATGTGGAAACCAGCTCTAAAACGTTGCCATCTATTCTGTACACATGCACTAAAACACACATGCAGGCTAATGCATGCTTGCCCCAGATGAAATGTAAACCAGTCTGGGAGAGAAAAAAAGCCACAATGTGTCTGATGGATGGATCATAAGGCATACAGACCAACAGGGATTTATCCACAGCTTTGAGAAGCTGCAGCATCCTTTCATCCTGTCTCACCAAGAGGGGTGGCTTAGACACTTGCATCCTCTTTTTTTTTTATTTTCTTTTTTTTCGGAGCTGGGGATCGAACCCAGGGCCTTGCGCTTGCTAGGCAAGCACTCTACCGCTGAGCTAAATCCCCAACCCCCACTTGCATCCTCTTAAAGTGAAATTCTGTTATTTAAAACACTCCTCTCCCAAGTAATGCCCATCCTGTAGGGTATCATAATTCTTTCTCTTCTTGGGCTGCAGGTGCCTATGGTAGCAGTAACTCTGTCATTGTGGTATTAAAGGGTGGAGACTTTCTGGAGTAGGCCCCTTTATCACATTCTGCATAAGCAGACTGAAGTTCAGAAACAAACACACAGCACCTTGTCCAAGGTTTCTCAACGATACTGGAAAAGCCAGAAGTTTGTGGTCAGGCAGTCTGGTTGATGCTTGGTCTCTCATTTGGATGGAACTTTTCTGGGCTTCCCCCATTACTTCCCTTGCCCTCGTCCTTCCCTGGTTTGTTTTCTTCAGTCCATACAGGCCACAGCTAGCAGCTAGGGCAGTGATTTGTCCCATCCAGCATCAAGGCAGAGAGGCATTGTGTTAGCCCGGCACCTTGCCATTAGAGGAGCCAGTCAGATCTTCCACGAGTTGCCACAGGAAGCATATCAGGGGGCCTACCAGTCAGGCCCCATCAAAATCTGATGCAGATGAGGTACAGTTAGGATACACTGAGACTTGATACTTTTTAGGCTAACCAGGATAGGACCAGCTCTCCAATAGGGGTCATTTCTAGGTGATATTGTAATGAAGTTGGAGTAAAGTCAGTTCACTGGAAGAACTATTGCATTTCATTTAGTTCTCAAGAAAAATGGAAAGGGTGCCTCTTACAGTGTCTGCCAAGTTCCAGTTTGTTGCCAAAGGACCTGCTAGGAATAAAAAGGGCAAAGTCTCTGCCTTCTTGTGTTTTACAGCCTAGGAACATTTAAAAAGTGTTTATTGGTTGCTTTAAACACACACACACACACACACACACACCTATGAGTTCAAGGCTAGCCTGGTCTACATAATGAGTTACAGGCTGGTCAAGGCTACACAGTGAAGCCCTGTCTCAAAAAGAAAAAAAAATCAACACACACAGAGACACACACGTGTTTTCTCCTCACATGCCTGTCCTCTTAAGTTTGGTCAGGGTTGAATTGAAGTACCTCTAGGACCTTTGACCTTTGTATTTCTGGTGCCAAAGTGGTTTTGAACCTTGGGCTTAGCCAGTGCTGCTAAATGCTTAACAGCCAACTCTCGTAGGGGAAATCTATGTATGTGTGTGTGTGTATTTATGTATGTATGTATATGTGTGTGTGTGTGTGCTGTAAGTTAATCACAAATTTAGTTCCTAGACCAGATGTATAGTACACACATATCTTATAATAGGCATATGATATTTGTTATATATTTTTTAACATGATTCACATGTTAAATGCTTTCATTTTGCCAACTCATTTATCTGTAATTGCAATAGACCAATACAGTTCTGGCATGAATATTGGTTGATACTTGCACTGGAAGAGGAAAAGATAGTAGAATGCCATTTGTCAGCAATGAAGGCAATCTCTTTGATTGATAGGCTAATGATTTTCAAACACTGGGAGCTAATTTCCTCTCTCTCTCTCTCTCTCTCTCTCTCTCTCTCTCTCTCTCTCTCTCTCTCTCCCCCCTCTCTCTCTCTCTCTCTCTAGCTTACTCATAGTGTAACAGATGACAAATCTTTCAGTTTAGAATGAATAATGATTCCTCCCATTGCTTTCTTAGATTTAGTCAGCAGAGCACTGAGTCCGATTCTGCTTTATAGCTTTCACAGATTTCTGAGCTTGAAATCTTGCCGCCCTAGCTCATTTCAGGCCGACCTTCTCGGTGTGATATTCAGGAAAGAGGCAATTGCCCATCAGTTTACATTTCAACTCCTTGGGTGTCATGATATAAATAATTTCAGGCAGATGGGTAATAATACACTGTAGTAAAATGATTAGGGAATGATGAGCTTGAGACATTAATCATCTTGGTTTTTAATAGGATTTTAATTTTATGTATTTCTTTTGGTTTTTATTTTGGCAATACTAGAGATTGAATCCAGGGCCTTGAACATGGTGTTGAAATACTTTCCCTAGCAATTCCATGTATTCTTCTTCTTTTAATTATGTATGTGATATATGCACATGTTTATATACATGTTTGCATTTGTGAGGGCGTGTGTGTGTATGTGTGTGTGTATGTGTGTCTGTCTGTCTGTCTGTCTGATGTCTGTGAAGGCCTGTGGTTGACATCTGATGTTTTCCTCAGTCTTCCTATACTTTATACATTGAGGCAGACTCTCTCACTGAACCTAAGCTCACAAGATCAACTAGTCAGGCCAGCCATCTTGTTCCAGAAACTTACTGCCCTTGCCTTCTGTGTACTGGGAATTACAGGTGAACTGTTGAAGCTTTTAAGTGGGTTCTGAAGATTCAAATTCTTACGTATGCACAACAGCCACCTCCTCAGCCCTATTTAGTATTTAGTAACTGTGTTTAACTGGTTAACACAGTTTCTGAAAATATGTAGCAATCAGTTGTCAGGGGCCAAGAGGAGAAAACACACCTACATGCCCAAGTATACTTCTAGATCCCTCCTCCCTCCAATTTCCCTTTACCATTCACTCAGGCCCCTCCAGTCTACTGCCTTGGGTGGCAGTGCTTAGGTTCTAGAGTTGACCTGAGCTGGCACCAAAGCATTACTTCCACCTTGTATGAGTGCCTGGCATCAACTGCCTATAGGTTGGCAGTCCCTTCCTGACTGGGCTGAAAACACTCGCCCTAATTCTCAAAGGCACATCTGGCAAGCACTCAAGCCTAAAGGGAAAAATAAAACTGTAGGAGGAAGTCCAGAGCACAGTAGCTTAGCTCTTTGTCCATTTGGCCACATTCCAGACTGGGCTGTAATGGATTGTCGAAGGCTTTCCAGAGGGGTTGGGAATACTGAAGACTATACGCCATGGGGTGGGGCCAGTACAAATCCTTTTATTCTGTCTCTAAGGTGTTACCCAGAGCCCCGGAACCTACTTCTGGGGGTGATTCCATGTTAACCCTTGGAGGGTACCTTTCTGTTCTGTTTTATTTTTGTTTAGTTGAGACAGGGTCTCACTGTCTCTCAAGCTGTCAACAATCCTACTGTCTCAATTTCCGAAGTGTAGTTACAAGCCATGTCTGTCTTGGAATCTATATTTTAGTCCTTGGTTACCTTGAGCAGAAGGAGTGGGTAGCCAGGAGACTTTAGGTCTTCAGTTTGGCCTCTTGCTGACTGAGTCAGGATTAGACCAGTGTTTCCTGACGGAAAACCACCCAGCATTCTGGCCATCCTCTATGTGTAAGCTTTGCATGAACCTTGTCCACCTTTCTCCTTAGGTAACCCGTGGGCAGCTGATCGGGTGTGTGCGCTCCAGTGCAGTTTGGGATCCTGGTTTGATGCCTTTCTCTGACACTACTGCACAGATGAGCGTTTGTAGTTGGCACTTAGGCTGAAAGCTCTCCATTCGTATAGTCCCCAGCTCCACCCTACTTAGCACTAAGTACAAAGATCAGCCCTTGGTGACTGAATGAATCAACCAGTTCAAGCCTGACTGACAGTAGGATTTCTTTCTGGCAAAAAGCAAAGAAAGGACAGTGTGGAGTCCTGCAGGGGTGCATCTTGTCATCTTGGACAGAGTATTCCTTTTTACTGCTAATACTTGGAGGAAGGGGAACCTCACCTTCCCCCCCCCCCAACACTCACTAGTGTACACACACACACACACACACACACACACACACACACACACTCATAAACAGGTTTTTATGAGACAGATGGTCTGTAACCAGGAAGTTCGGGTGCCAATAATGTGTCTCCCAACCTTTCTCTATTGCCCACCCCACCCCCTAGGCATGCTGCCATAGCCTGTGTCTCTGGAGGCTGGCAGAAGTGCTGACTGGGCTCAATTTGCTCTTGGCATCAGCCTGAGAACATCCTGTGCAGCTGAGAGGGTGGTGCTGTCCTCCATGTAATACACAGGATGGGAAGTGACCAGGGTGAGGACACAGATGTTAAAGGGTCAATAATGCTCAGAAAGGAAAGGCTCAAACCTCAATAGAAATTAGAAACCCTTTGCTGGCTGCCAAGACCTGCCCCAACACACACATCCAAGGATTCACACAGCCTTCCAGCTCCTGCCTTTGCCAATGCTTCCAGGGCATCTTGAAGAGTAGAGGCCTCACATGAGGTCTACAGAAAGGCATGACTGCATTTTAGTGTCTAGAACCTGGATTCCCATGATCTTTATGATTGTAGATAATAATGATTAAAGTGACGTGAAATCACTATACAGAGCTGGATGTGGTAGCCCACATCTGTGTTCTCAGCACTCAGGAGGCTAAGGCAGGAGGATCATGCGTTTGAGTCCCGCTTAGGCAACTTGGCAAGATCATGTTTCAAAATATTTTTGTGTGTGCAGAGGTGAGACTGTTTCCTCTCTGTAGCCCTGTCTGTCCTGTAACTCACTCTGTAAATCAGGCTGGCCTCGTACTCAGAGAGCCATGTGCTTCTGCTCCCATGTGCTAGGAATAAGTGTGTGTACCACTTGGCTTAAAATAAAATAAAAAATTAAAAGGACTTGTGGGGCTAGACAGATGGCTCAGTGGTTAACAGTACATGCTGCTCTTTCACAAGGTCTATGTTTGATTCCCAGCACCTGTGACAGGTGGCTCAGGGGGCACCTGCACACATGTGACATAGACGTGCACACACATGCACATAAATAGAAAATTAATCTATTTTTAAAATAGCTGATGATTAGCTCCATGGGAGAGCATTTCAAACCTTATAAATCCTTCCAAGCCTTTAGGAGAACTCACTGTGGTTGGGGCCTCCACCTGTCCCTTCAAACTGACAATGCCTCAGCCCTGTCACAGCTGTCACAGATGTCCCCAGAACTTTGTCCTAACTAGTCTGTGGTACTTCCCCTCCAGATATTTTGGAAAGGGACCATTATGCCTTCTTGGTGTTTATACTATGATAGTGCTCAAATACTAGAGGCATCCAGAGAATGATTACCAGGCACCATCTATGTATTTGCTCTGACCTTCCTCATTCTCTGAGGCCCTTCCTTTGAACTACAGAATGTATGCTCAGTTCAGATTCTGACCATGGTGTGCAAAGCTCCAGGATCTCCCCACTGCTTTCATTTTTCTTTTTCTGTTTCAGTTTTTCTTTTAAAGACAAAGTCTCACTGGGTAGCCCTGGCCAGGCGGGAACTCACTCTAGAGACCAAGCTGGTCTCAAACTCACAGAGCTCTGTGGGCCTCTGCTGTGACGTCCAGCTTATTATCATTTCACCCCATTCCCTCCACTTCCAGAGCCTCTGTAGCCTATGTCTGGCCATAGTCTAAAAATCTTGTATTTATGAATAAATTCAAGTTTATTCAAACCATTGCAAGACTTAAAACAGTGTAAGAAACACCTCATAATGTCTTCCACAGTCGCTTGCTGTTAACATTTAGTCATACTTTCTTGGCCATGTAGGTTTACATGTTCCATTCACACTTTGCAGATATGGGGCTAGAAATATAAACCCACAAACAGGCACGCTTACATAAGAATGTATATGCATTTGATGAACATGTGATATATTTATATAATGTATATGTACACATATATGCAATGCATATATATTATCTATGCATGTTATATGTTAACTACACACAAACACATACATACAATTTTTGGAAACATTTGAGAGTAAGTTGTGTATGTTATGGTCCTTTACCCACATTCTTCCATGTGTTTCAAAATATTTATTTGTATTATTTTAATGATTATGTATATGTGTCTGTGGCATATGAATGCGGGTGCTCACAGAAGCCAGAAGTGTTAGACATCCTTGGGCTGGAATTATCGGGGGGGGGGCAGTAAGGGGAATGGATGGGGGGATACCCGTATGGGGGAGGGGAGGGGAGGGGGGCTTATGGAAAGGAAACTGGGAAAGGGAATACCATTTGAAATGTAAGTAAAGAAATATATCTAATTAAAAAAATAAAATGTAAAAGAAAAAAAGAATAGAGGTATCTAATGTTGGGTGGTGGTACACACCTTTCATCCCAGCACTTGAGAGGTAAAGACAGGCAGATCTCTGAGTTCAAGGACAGGCAGGGTTACAAGGAGAAACCCTGTCTTAAAAAACAAAACCAAGAACAGAAAGATAGATTTCATTTTACATAGGCAATCTTCTGTAAGTACCAATTTCATAACCGTAACTCATACACTACTTTAATCGACCCTACTTCCTACAGCTTCTTCAGTCGACACAAGCACATCCCTTAGGATACTTTCCCCTCCATGCTGGGCCCATGCTGGGATCAGACTGGA
The DNA here is from genome assembly GCF_021556685.1 of Rattus norvegicus. Lineage (NCBI taxonomy): Eukaryota > Metazoa > Chordata > Mammalia > Rodentia > Muridae > Rattus > Rattus norvegicus. Next base: position 124,764,205 of record NC_141554.1, on the reverse strand, counting down.
TTTAGTTGTTCTTTTTAACTTTCCTTAATGTAGATAGCATTTGGTCTTTTAAAAAAAAAAGAGAATTCCTTTTCAATATTATAGTTTCGTCTCCCACTAACATTTTGAGCGTGTGGCTCTTTCTGACTACCTTGGAACAGTTCGTCTTTCTTTGGTGTTTCTTTGTTCTATATGTTTCATCCGTGATGTCAAAGTTTCTTTTTTTTTCCCCCTGAGACCAGATCCCACTCTGTATGTAGCTCAGGTTGACCTGGAACTTACTACCTTCAACTCAAGGCAATCCTCTTCTCAGCCTCTAAAGTGTTGAAATGACAGGTGTGAGCCACCATGCCGAGCTAAGGATGTCAGTTTTTTTTTTAAATATTTATTTATTTAATGTATATTACAGATGGTTGTGAACCACCATGTGGTTGCTGGGAATTGAACTCAGGACTCCGGAAGGGCAGTCAGTGCTCTTAACCACTGAGCCATCTCACCAGCCCAGGATGTCAGTTTTGATCACTACGTAAAAGTAGTAGCTTCAGTTCTCAGTACCTACAGTGGGTTATTTACAACTGTAAGTAACTACAGTTCCAGGGAGAGGGGGTTCTGACACCTTTGGCTCTGTGAGCACAACACTCACATGCACAAACCCACAGTCATACTTTATAATAAAGTATATACATACTTTAAAATAAAAATAAAGTTTTTTTTAAGTAGTGCACAATTTCTCTACCGTTTATATTTTCCTCCCTTGGCTCATAATAAGCAATTTGCAAGAGTTACTTTAAAATCAGGCATCCATCTTGCTTCTCACTGATCCCTCCCTGGACTGAGCTTCTTTTTTTTTTTATATCATTTATTTATTATATATATGAGTACACTGTAGCTATCTTCAGACGCACCAGAAGAGGGCGTCAGATCTCTTTACAGATGGTTGTGAGCCACCATGTGGTTGCTGGGATTTGAACTCAGGACCTCGGGAAGAGCAGTCGGTGCTCTTAACCTCTGAGCCATCTCTCCAGCCCTGGACTGATCTTCTAATGATCCAGTTCTTGTCCAGTCTTGTCTTTTAGCATTACAAAATAATGTGTTTCCAGCTTCCACACTCCATCTGTAGTTACTCTAGCCAGTTTGGATCACTTTTGGTTCTCCAGTGTTGCTTATCCTCCAGCCTGGGTAGTGGGGCATAAATTGCAGTGTGCAACTCTAGGGGGCGCCATTCACTCACACAGCAGCCATGTTCTACAGCGGCAGTTGTTCTAGGTTCTTAAGGACACGCCCCATATGTCAGTTAACCATTCTCCCTTGCTTGTTCTCCAGACTTTTTGCAGACCCCTATTGTCATCCCTGTAATACTGTAATTGCCTTCCTATTTCTCTGTCTCTCTCATTGGGCTAAAAGTTTCATAAAGGTAAAGGTTTCTCTCTCTCTTCTCTTGTGTGTATCCACAGCACCTAGGACTACTCAATTTAGTATGTATGCTCAGTGGATGTCTCATATGGATGTGTGTGTACACATACAGACAGATGTTTAAATTCATACAGCATTGCATGACTTCAAATAGTATAAAGGACATCTCAACTTTTCCCATACTTACCGTTACTGTGTGTGTGTGTGTGTGTGTGTGTGTGTGTGTGTGTGTGTGTCCGTGCGTGCGTGCGTGCACACATGTGTGTTTGTGTGTATGATCTATGTACATCCCTAGTGCACATACACTAGTGCCACTGTATGCATGTGGAGGACAGAAGGACAGAAGATAACTTTCAGGAGTCAATTTTCTTATACTGGAATCTGGGGACTGAACTCAAGTTGTCATATTTTTAGTTAATGTGCCATCTTGCACATATAGAGAGAGGGTAGGGGAATAGAGAGTGCTTTGCTGTCAGAAGACAAAGTTCAGAAGGGCACCGGATACACTTGATTCATCCTGTATTCTGTTCCCCCCCTTAGTACGTGGTATGGGACTTTGTTCATAACAGGCACTAAGCAAACATTTGCTGAGTCCACATGTGCATACTGATTGTTAGGGATATCTCCCCACCCTCATTTCTATAGAACCACAGTAAAATAAATCATGCGTAGGTGAGCTCTGTGTCCCAGGGTGACATGCCCTTTAACTTCTGTACAGTTGGATCCAGCCCTGATTGGGCATGAAGCCAAAGGAATGTGGTTGTGTGTGATCAGGGTCATCAGGATGCTTGGGGGGAAGCTCTGAGGGAAATGGAGGACTGTTAAGGACCCTTCTCGAATCTCTGAAGCCTTCCTAGTTGGTAGTGTCTGCTTTCTCCCAAGAGACTCACCCCTGACATCTAACCTGGGTGAGCTGACTGTGGAAGCCCTTCTGGGATGTGCCACTTGAAAGGCATACTCTTAGGGTTGGGGATTTAGCTCAGCGGTAGAGCGCTTGCCTAGCAGGTGCAAGGCCCTGGGTTCGGTCCCCAGCTCCGGAAAAAACTAAAAAAAAAAAAAAAAAAAAAAAAAGAAAGGCATACTCTTTATGTCAGGCTAATACAGAAATAAGAGGTCTTGGAGGGTCAGGGTAGTAATGTAGCCCCACATTTGAAGAACACAGGAAACTTCTGGGGTTCTGGTTGCAGAGTCCCATTCTGGCTGAAAAAGTTCTGATGGGTGCGGGCTTGACTTGGCAGCCCTGTGACTTCTCCCTCCTCCCCTGTCTCCTCAGGCCTGCTGTCATAGCAGCACATACATCTTTGGGGAAGCTGAGAGTTTGGCCCAGCTTGGCTGCCAGAACAACTGTTCCCAGAAGGTACCGCTGGAGAAGCTCTCCAAGGATTCTTCTCAGCTCGGCAGAGTAAGCGCTTAGTCAGGCTGTTAGAACAGCCCCAGGAAAAAGTTAGCAAAGGACACATTTTATCGTTTTCTTTGTTTTGTTTTGTTTATAGTGTTAAAAATGGAACCTTAAGGGCTCATGCTTGTTTAAGTGTTTTACCTACCACTGAACCCTTTGTGAAAAAATGGACTTTTGGGCTGAAGGGATAGTTCAGTGGTTAAGAGCACTGAGTTCTTCCAGAGGTCCTGAGTTCAAATCCCAGCAACCACATGGTGGCTCACAACCATCTGTAATGGGATCTGATGCCCTCTTCTGGTGTGTCTGAAGACAGCTACAGTGTACTTATATATAATATGTAAATCTTTGAGAAATTAAAAAAAGAAAAAACAGATTTTTATGAATTAATTTTTTGAGACAAAAATCTCACTACATATCCCTAGCTTGCTATGGAGACCAGGCTGGCCTGGAACTCACAGAAAGCCACCTATCTCTGACTCAGAAGTGCTGGGTTTAAGGTGATGCACCATCACTTCCAGTCTCATTAATATTTTTGTTTGAGATAGAGTCTCGGGGCTGGGGATTTAGCTCAGTGGTAGAGCGCTTACCTAGGAAGCGCAAGGCCCTGGGTTTGGTCCCCAGCTCCGAAAAAAAGAACCAAAAGAAAAAAGTTCTGGAGATAGAGTCTCACTGTGTAGTCTAGACCAGTCTTGAACTCACAACATAGCCAAGGCTAGCCCCCAATACACAATTCTCTTTCCTCCAGCTTCTGAGAGTAGGTACTGATTTTCAGTTTAATGTAAACATTTTTTTTTTGTTTTTCAGGAATTTTACATTATGTGATTATGTGATTATTTTTATTCATTTTATTTACCAAGAGGTTTGGGGACTTCCCCTGTGCCTCCTCTCAATACCAGCACAGGTGGAGAGAATCGAGGAAGGAAACACCTGTGATGTTTGTGTTTCTCTAGGACTTGATATAGAACCCAGGGCCTCAGGGCAAATGCTATGTCCCTGAACTACTCTGCCAGCCTTCCAATTCTGCCTTTAGGCAAGCATTTTAGCCTAAATATAGGCTATGCTTTAGTTTCGTTCCTCTCTATATAAGATATATACCATATAAGGGCCGGGAAGTAGCTCATTTGCTGGCGTGCTTGCCTAACATGTGCAAAGCCTTGTGTTTGATATCTAGCACCATAGAAACCAGAAATAGTGCCTTGTAGTCCCAGCCCTCAGGAGGTGGAGCTGGAAGGATCAGAAGTTCAAGGTTATCTCCAGCTCTATTGTAAATTTGAAGCCAGACTGGATTACATGAGACTGCATCTAAAAAAGCAACAACAGAAAACAAAAAACAAACAAACAAAAAACCCCACACCCGTTTGTATATGGGCAATACAAATTGATCTCAGTGGGTTATTAAAAAAAAAAAAGGAAGATGTGAAATTGGACGGGGGTGGGGCAGTGGGAATGGATCCAGGAGGAATTATTAGGCAGTGAGATTGACTATGATCAAACTACATTATATACATATATGAACTCAAATAATTCAAATATTGCATTAAAAATTAATAGCAGGGCATAGTGACACCCTTGGGGGGGCATGGGGGGCAGAAGCAATCAGATCTCTCTGAGTTCAAGGTGAGCCTAGTTTACATAGAGAAACCCTGTCTCAGAGAGAGAGAGAGAGAGAGAGAGAGAGAGAGAGAGAGAGAGAGAGAGAGAGAGAACAAGGCCGGAGATAGATCTGGGAATAGTTAGCGGCCGAATCTCAAAGAATTAATAAACTGTTATACTTTACAAAACAACACATATTGCATTTGCTATATGCCAGGCGCTCTTAAATGCTTCACAGTCTATTGGTTCATTCAATCGCGTGCTTATCAGGGTTCCTTAAAGAGGGTACAGCTGTCAGTCCTCCACACTTTAATGGAAGAAGTAGAAACACAAAGAAACAAAGCAGCCTGCCCGACTACACACAATTTGTAAGTGGTAGATTCAGAATTCCAGCCTGGGGCGACTCTAGTCTGCGTTTTCTTTACCATTCTGCTCTGCTGCCTCCTTGAGCTGAGAAGCCAGTCAGAATGGGGCGGGTAGAGGGGCAGCTGTCTCTCCTCCTTTCTCCTTTCTTCCCTGGGGCTCTTTACTATGGATCAAGTGCAGAAATCCAGCCCTTCCCCCTTGCCATTGTAGTGTGTGGGGGTGGGGAGTGAGAAAGGAAGAGAGGTGGGGGAGGGGAGGAGGGCAGATAGAATGTGAGGCAGTACTGTCTGGAAAAGATAGCCCTGGGAGGGTCTGAGGAACCGTGGGATACAGCCCTGGCTAAACTCCTGCGCTTTGTTTTCCAATTGTGTTTAGGGACTCCCGGTGGGTGAGAGCAAGATCCCTTCATCCCTCCCCTTAGGGAATCACCAACCGCGGGAGAGCCAGGCCTAAGCTGTGCCTTAATACTCTGTACAGAGTAGGGAAGGGAACACGTGCATCTGGGTACTCAGTGCTATCCTGAAAGAAAATTATTTGTTTATATTAAGCAAGGACAGAATGGTTTTATTTTATTTTGTGAATTTCAGTCTTGGGAAATCCTGACTAGACCTGAGTCATGAATCCAGACATTTCTCCAAGACAGTTCGGTGGTTAGGGTTTCTCCAAGACCTTTGTGGTTAGGATAAAGGGTGACAAACCTGGGAGCAAAACATTCAATCAATCCACTGTTTCAAAGGCACACTTGGGGTTGGCACTCTGCTAGGTACCCAGAATATAAACAGGAGTAAGAATGCTTTCATCAGGTCTAAAATGCTATGTGTTTGTGTATATGCATAATCACCTCTGAAAGTGGCTGCCAGATTGTGGTGTTAACACAGATGGCCTGTGGAAAGGTAGGGTACTAGCTTGGGAGGGAGAGTAATGACCTGGTACCTGCAAGCCATTTGTTTTTGGACATTGGCACTGTAGGCATATACGTGTTAGCCATGCAGGAACAAATGATTCCAGGTGTTTTGTTTTATTAAAATAAGGAATGCCAATGGGCATCCTTCGCCCTGAAGTACCAGCCACAGGACCAGTATAGTATGAAATAGAGTTCCTTAAGGGAAAGGGAAGTGGAGTTGGGAAGGAGAGAGAGAGAGAGAGAGAGAGAGAGAGAGAGAGAGAGAGAGAGAGAGAGAGAGAGAGAGAGAGAGAGAGGCCAGCCATGAACACGTGGAGGGGGGAAGGGAGGGGAATGGGGAGAGGAGGGACTGGGCAGAGAGGGAAGAGTCTAAGAGTGTAAGAGGGCAAGAGAGTAAGGCGGCTGTTGCCAGGTAACTGTGGGGCGGAGCCTAGAAGAAATGCTAGCATCCAGCTTTCAAAAGACAAATGAAAACAAGAGAGATGCTTATGTAAATATGTAGGCAAGTCGGATGTTTTATTGTTTTTTCCCTCCATCCCTCTCTTCTTTCTTTCCCTTCTTCCTGTCTTTGTTCCATCTTTCTTTCCTTTGATTTTATTTTCTTTCTTTTTTATTCCTAAATAAGACCTTACTGTATTCCAGGCTTGTTTAGAACTCACAATGTAGTGCAAGCTGACCTTGAGCGTGTGGGAATCCTTCTGCCTCAGCTTCCCAACAAGCACGGTTAAGGTGTTGGGGTTGTTGACAAGGGAGGAGACAAGATATAGACAGCATTGACAGCTTCTCTTCCTGGCTTGGGCCAGAATGCTGACTTTAGCCAGGACAGTTATTTTCAAGTGTTTTTGTTTTTCCAAAGTCTTAGAAAGGAATGAAAGAAAAGGTTTGTCTTCTAGCCAAGCATGCTGTGGAGGCGAGACCTGTCTAAGGCAAAAGAGGTGTCCTTCCACACATTTGGGCTTCTTTCCTTTTTACATTCATTTATTTTTATTTTGTATGTGCTTATTTATGTGAGGGTGTGTGTCTGTGTGAGTGCTCATGTGTCACAATTGTATGTATAAAGCCAGACAACAACTTTTAGGAGCTGGCTCTCCCATCATATGGGTCCTAGGCATCAAACAGGATGTCAAGTTTAATAGCAAGTAATCTTAACCACTGGACCATCTCCTGAGCTGGAGGCTTGGGTTCCTTACCCTGCCCTTTACCCTGCCCTGCGTAAAGGCATGAAATGATTTTCACAGAAGAAAAACACCCTCTGTTAAAGAGTCTACAAGCCCGATTGACTGGACTAGAAGTTCATGGTTTGCGGAGTTGGGATGTTGCCGATACATAGCCAAACTATGGGCTATCATTATTCTCCTTCAGAGCCATTCTATGCCCACTAGTTTAGCTGACTTAGTATACACGTGACTATCATGTGAAAACTTTGGGAATGTACTAACAGATAGCTAGATTTCCCAAGGCAAAGGCTAAGAATACCATCAGATAACAGGAGGCCTACAGCATAGATTACCCCCAGTTTGCTGTAACCACCTGTCTGATGTTTCCACCAATGTATTGAAAGGTTATAACTTTTCTTTTGGTATGATAAAACCTTCATAACATGGTTACCTCCTTTGTATTTGTAATACCCTGAGGCTGTGCTCCCTCATAAACTCTGAATTCTCTTTGAGGTAAGAGCTGTTTTTGCTTCGTCACAGGTAATAGCCACTCACCTTGTACACACATACTGGCCCTGCCCTTGGCATAGAGAAATGTGTCCCAACAGGCTCTGGTCAGGTGATCTCAGGTCAACACTACCTGCTTGCTCTTGCCTAAACCTGCTGATAGGAATTAGCGCAGTCGGGAGAAGACAGTTATGAAGTTAGTCTCTAGTGGGCTTCAGGGTACCCACTGCATGACTTGCTCTTTGTAGACTGTGTTTCCTTCTGAATTGTATGCAGACGCTTTTTCTTTCTGGCCTGATTTTGTCCGAGACACCCTTGCTGAAGTTTACTTTATGCATGGGTTCTTGGCACAACACTAGACTAAAACCATGAAAATGCCTTTGATTTCATGTAGTCTACAGAAACACTCGGTGGAGTGTGCTGGCTGTGTTTTGCACCGAGGAAAGTGAGCCCCAGAAAGACAAACAGCAAGCGGTGGTACCTGGAATGAAAAAATCAAACTGTGCTCACAAGCCTGTAACCACTCAGCTGAAAAGATATTAATTTACTCACTCTCCTATTGGTTCCCATAAAATGAATTTTAATATTGTCCTAGCCAACCATATATAGGAAAGGAAATGCAGTGCCAAAAATCACGTATAATGTCTCAAAGCTAAATATAAAATGCTTTTGCTATTATCTCCTGGTTGGTGCTCTTTTAGGCCAAAGCTTCCCATCAAGACCTGTAACCAAGAAATACATACTCAGGACTAATCCATTTGAGCAGAGAGGATCCAGCTTTGCAGGATCCAAGTCAGGGCTCTACTAGGAACTGCTAACAGGGAAAGTTAAGCTTCCAAATGGCAGCAAACACCTTGGAGCAGGTCCTGGACCTAAGAAATTGAGAGAATCTCCTTCCAATTTGGCCTGCTGATCACAGCGCTTAAGAGGCAGAAACAAGAGGACTGCTGCAAATTTGAGGCCAGCCTAGTACATATGGTGTGTTCTAGGCTAGCCTGCCGTAGTGTGAGACCCCCATTTCAGAAAACAAAAGAGAAGGAAGGAGAAATGGCTCAGTGGTTAAGACCACTTGTTGCTCTCTCAGAGGACCTGGGTTTGGTTCTGAGTAACCATAAGATGACTCGCAAACATCTATAACTCCAAATCACAAGTTTCAAATGATCTGCTGACCAGCCTGGGCACCAGACACACACATGGTATACATATATACACATAGGCAAAATACCCATACACATAAAGTAAATACATTAATTGTAAAAATTAAAAACCCAACTACTGCTACAGCGATGAGGACAGCCTCAGTAGACAAAGTGTTTGCCATGCTAGCATGTGGGTCTGAGTTTGGATGCCCAGCACCAACAGAAAAGCCCAGGCACAGTGGCAGGTTCTGGGTGGGTTAGAGATGGACAGAGTCCAGGGGCTTGCCGGCCAGCTAGTCAAATTAAAATGGTGGGCTCCAGGTTCCGTGGGAGATCTTGTCTCAAAAATTTTAGTGGACAGTGATAAGAGAAGACACCTGATGTTGACATCTGACCTCCACATGAGCATGCACATGTGGATACACCTGCATACACGTGTGAACACTTATACACACATACAGTGCATATACACAAAAGCATAAGTAAGTGAATAAGCTATATAAAAAGAATTTCCTTCTAGTTTATTATTCCTGGGGACAAGAAAATTACAGGGACATACAGACCTGGGAATAAGCATGCTGCAGCTGTGCTCTTTAGGGGTGACCTCTTCCAGAGGATCCGGGTTCAATTCCTAACACCTACACAGTTACTAAATGAACTCCAGCCCCAGGGTGACTGAACACCCTTCTCTGGCCTTCATGGGCACTCCATGCATGTGCTACACTGACATACACACAGGCAAAACATGCACACACATATCATCAACCAATCACTGAATGAATGAATGAATGAATACTGTGCCCAGAGAAGAGGAAAGTGCTCTGCTTATCCCCCAAGACATTCTTTCTTTCTAATCACTTCACTGACTTCTTATTGTTGAGATCAAGAGCAAAGCAATCTCCTGGCAGAGCCTGGCTGGTTCTGTGCTGGGCTTGGCCGGCCAGGCATCTGTTCATCCCCCCCCCCCCCCCCCCCGTGACAGCAGACTCTGTCCTTGACAGTGTATTACAGTCACCAGCCCAGTAGTCACTTGGCATCCCTTGAGCATCCCCACTCTCCCTCTGCCTGGAACACTCTTCTTTCTCTGCTTTTCCAACCTCTGCTCCTCCGCTTTCACCAGCTCTGGGTAGCCCCTACTCGTCTGCCATTTGTACCTTCCAACTGCTCTACATTCCGGTTATTCAGTGGGACCACATTTCTTTATTATAACTGCCAACGGGAACCAAAACCCCTACCAGCATGTCCTAAGTGCTGACTGTGTGGCAGCCATATTCTCATTGAAAATTCACAGCCACCCTCTGAGGTGACCACTGGTGTTACTCTCCCCATTTTGCTAATGCGAAACTGTGGCCCTGGAGGTTCAGCCATATGTCCCCAGCCAATGGAACTCAGATAGATGGTGAACTGGGATCTGAACCCAGAGCTCTGTGGGCCTACAACTGTGCTCTTAACTCTCAAAGGCAATGGTGGCACATACCTTTAATCCCAGCACTGGGGAGGTACAGGCAGGTGGATCTCTGTGAGTTTGAGTCCAGCCTGGTCTACATATCAATTTCCAGGGCTACATAAAGAAACCCAAAATTCCATTTCTTCTGGATTTTCACAAAGCCTTATCCTGGATTCTGTTGGCCATCACTCTGCCTTGTCTAGCCTTGTTAAGGAGATGCAGACAGCAGGTCAGCCATGTGCTATGGCCAGGAGGAAGACTAATGCATCAACAATCCATGTCTCATACTCCAGCCTGCGCTTCCCCACTGCTCAGCTCATCACCACATCTCAATTCAAATGCCTCTGGAATCTACATTCCTTTTAATAGTGCAGAGGGAAGGAATGTCTTCAATATCCATTTTTGTGCTTGTTCAGATAGCTAGACTATCTGGGGGGAAGATCGTCTTTTAAAGATCACCGAAATGCTGCTAAGACTGGACTTGGGCAGACATCATCTGCCCCCTTGTGGATGATGCTTTCCTGACTCTTTGAGGAAAGGGAGAGGAAATACATGCAATGTCTGAAATTACCCAGTTATCTTTGCTGACAATCATGCAACATCTGGGGATTGGCCATTCTGACTCCACTGACCAGGAGTGCCTTACGAATGCCCCAGGTTTCTTTAGTCTATGACAAGGGTGTTGTAGCTGGCACTCAACACTTGACTCTGGCAGTCAATCACACTTAGCAGGTGCTGGCAGCATTCTAGCTCCCTTTCCTAATTTTCAGTCTTGCTCTGAAGCACAAAACCAAACAGACAAGAGAGGAAAAGTTCCCTCTTTCCTGCCATCCCTTTCTTCCTAACCCTATGGCCACCATCGCGTATTGGAGCAAATACCCTCACTGTTGGACCAACCTCATCCCTGGACCTCCATTCCTTTCTTATAATAAGATGCACAAGTTAGCCATCGGACTCTCTACTTCCAATGCTTAGCTCTCACTGTGTACAGGTCCCAACCTACCTGTCAGACAACAAATACTATCTGGTTGCCTGCTGTGTACAAAGCACTGCACAGGAATCTGCTCCAGTCAGAAATGTGTGATCACAATGACTGTTGTGCTTTTTGTCTTGTGCTGTGTTGTTGTTTGTTTGTTTGTTTGTTGTTTTTGTCAACTCACACAAGCTAGAGCTGTCTGGAAAGAAGGAACCCCCATTGAGAAAATGCCCACACCAAATTGGCCTGTGGGCAAGTTGGTAGGGACATTTTCTGAGCCGTGATGCAGCACGGCTCAGCCCTCTGTGGGCAGTCCTTCTTCCCCTAGACACGTGGTCCTGTGTTGTATAAAAAAGTAAGCCGGGGCTGGAGAGATGGCTCAGTGGTTAAGAACACAGGTTGTAAAGATTATACATGGACTGACCCTGGACTCCAATCGCATAGGTAGCAATGAATATCCTAGTAAGATCACCAGTGTAAGGGGAAGCCCTTGGTCCTGCCAAGACTGAAGCCCCAGTGAACATGATTGTTGTGGGGAGGGCGGCAATGGGGGGAGGATGGGGAGGGGAACGCCCATACAGAAGGGGAGGGGAGAGGTTAGGGGGATGTTGGCCTGGAAACCCGGAAAGGGAATAACATTTGAAATGTTAATAAGAAATACCCAATCTGGGGCTGGGGATTTAGCTCAGTGGTAGAGCGCTTACCTAGGAAGCGCAAGGCCCTGGGTTCGGTCCCCAGCTCCGAAAAAAAGAACCAAAAAAAAAAAAAAAAAAGAAATACCCAATTTAATAAAAATGGAGAAAAAAAAAAAAAGAACACAAGTTGTTCTTCCAGAGGTCCTGAGTTCAATTTCCAGCAACCACATGGTGGCTCACAACCATCTGTAATGAGATCTGATGCCCTCTTCTGGTGTGTCAGAGAACAGCTACAGTGTACTCACATACATAAAAAAAATAAATATTTTTTAAAAAGGGCCTGATGAGACTCCAAGGCAAAAAAAAAAGTAAGCCGAGAGAGAGAGAGCCATGGAGAGCAAGCCAGCAAGCAACATTTCTTCATACTCACTGCTTGGATTTCTGCCTTCAGGTTCCTGCCATGTTTGACTTTCTGCCTTGGGTTCCCTCAATGATGATCCGTGAAAGGGGTGTGTGAGCCAAGTAAACCTTTGTCTCTCCGGTTGCTTTTAATCATGGTCTTTAACACAGCAAGAGAAAGCAAACTAAAACTGCTCTCTACTGTCTTCAAGGGATGCAGTATGCACTTCATACACATTATGTTCCTTAATGTTCAGGACAACTCTGAGACAGATACTATTTTTAGAGAGGAAACTGAGACACCAAGCAGCTTGCCGAGGGTACCCAGGCAATAAATGAGAACGAGAACTTAAACCTGGGGCCCTCTGACTCCACACTCTTTTCCTTTTCCACCATTGTCCCACTCCTTCCATCATATAATTTTTCTAGAACTTTCCCTGTGTGCTGGCTACTGTTCTTTTTAAAAAAATGTTTTGTTATCATGTGTGAATTATACATAGTAACAGGTTTCATTATGACATTTTCATACATATGTGGAATGTTTTTAATCGTATTCACTCCCCATTAGCCTCTTGTCTTCATTCCATTAACCCTTTTACCAAGGTGTCCCACCTTCCAACATCCTCTCCCTGTCTCTTTGGTGCTGGCTGCTGTTCTTTATGCTAAAAATACAGGGATGAACAAACCAGACGTGTCTCTGATCTCCCCTTTTAGAGCATCTAATCTTATGGGAGAAGCTTTTTTTTTTTTTTTTGCTTCATACAGCTGTATTCTCCTAGTTTCTGCTGGTCTACTCATCCCAACTCTCATTTGTAGGAAGTTTTTATTTCAATTAACTAGATCACGTGCCCTTTCCTCCTTCCTTTCCTTCCTCCCCTTTTCCTTGATTACAGAAATAGATACTGAGAACCCACACAGGGCAGAGTCTTTTACCCAATTAGTCTAATGGCATTTGTGATTTCCCTGCCCTTTGTGCCATTCTGCCTCTGCACCATCACTCCCGACATGCCTTGAGTTCTCCCATTATCTTCTTCATGGCCCTGTGCCAAAATTCAAGCCAGTTACCAGGGCCCACCTCAAATCTTGCCTCCATGGTGGTGTCTCTCTTGACCCCTGGCCACAATCATCCTTCTTCTCTCTGAAGTCATCGAACAATTCCCTGCGAAAGTCAAGACTCAGAATAATTTAGCACAATAATTCTCACATCTATATATGGATCTTATGTCTAGACCCAAGAAGCATTTACTGAGTGCTTATCATGGATTTCAGGGGTGGGAAAGGTGGCAAACCTTTTTAGAGGCTTTTCCAATTAACAAAGGGCTGTTTTATCATGATTGTCACGAAAGCCGCTTCCAGTTCATCTTTCAACTAAAAGATTGTAATTCAAATGACTTCCTGAAAATATTCTCATCGGGTAAATGAAAGAATGATCTAACTCCTGTGCTCTTTGATCAGCCCCACTCCCGTGACAGACTCAAAGATACAGAGGCAGAAGATGAGGCTCAGAGAACGGACATGGTGTGCCTGGGCTCACACAGCTTAGTGAGCATGAGGGATTGTTCAGACTCGGGCTCTTGCTGTTCTCATTTCCCCTGGGCTGTCTTTCAAAGGGCAAGAACCATGTTTATCAGGGGTTCAATGATAAAGCTGGGGCTGAGGAATCTTTAATCAATGAATTCCCCTGCACATGCATGCCTCTTTGCTTTGCACAAGCCGTTGTGCTCTGAGGTTACACTTGACCCTATCTAGTCAGTGAAAACTCTTATCATCTCTAGGGACTCTGTCACTGGGACCCTGACAGTCTCCTTCAGGAACTTCCACAGCAAGTTGAGACCCGTCAAGCATTTGTTAAATATATGCCATCGAAGGGAATACTAGGTACGGTGTTGTTGAGGAGCTAAGACTTGCCTAACACATCCCACACACTTAGCCGACCGGCCAGCACATGCCCAAATTCTATATTATGCCCTGCTGGTGACGTTCAAGCCAGCAAGCAAATGGCTGAAGCGGTGTTGGGAAGGCTTCTTGGAGGAGGTGGGGCGAACTGCAATAGTTGGCAGGCTGCCTGGGTGGTGAACAGGCTGCGTGAAGAAGCGCGCCCTCTGTAGGCCATTTCAGGAAGGGCGGCTAGAAATCAGCCTGGAGGTGGCCTAAGGGAGACGGAAATGACGGGTATTCCGCGGCCGCCGCTCTTATGGGTGCACCACGCTGTACTGCTGCTGCTTCCTCTGCTTCTCTTTTGTCCAGTCAGACGCCAAGCGGCTTCCAGCCCCCTTTACGCCCATCGCACTTGCGATTTCCGCTCGGGGCGTTCCCAGCCTTCTCCCCTATTTGTCCTTGGTTTTAGGCGTGGCAAGCAGGGGCGTTTCCTTCAACTCCTCGCCACTTTCCCAGAGGCGATTGTGTCTGCCTGCTACCAAGCAGAAAGCGCCCCGACAAACTTTCCCAGGCAAAGGCCGGCCATCTGAAAAAAACAGATGGGCCGCTACTCAAGGAACACGAAAACGGCTTCGGTTTTTGTTTGTTTTGTTTTTCTTTTGCTTTGTTTTTACCCAGGCTTCTGGTAAAATACTAACTCTTTTAATCCTCAGCACAGCGCTAGACAGGTGGCGTTTCTCAGGCCATTTTACAGGAGAACAAATGGAAGTGCTGAGAGTTGAGTGTCTTTCCCAGAGTCACGCATCTGGAAAGCAGCAGAACCGCCGCAGAAGCCCCTCTCCATAGGCAATTCTGATATGTAAATGCTGGGTCAGTACCCAAATAGGCCCACATTTCCTGGTCTGAACCACTCTCACTTCTAAAACCTCTGGTCATTTTCCAGACACCAGACCATAGATGGCTACTGGCTTTCTTGAAGTGGAAACCTATGTGCTGATTAGTTTTTTTTATTTATTTTTGTCAGCTGACAAAACACCTGAGTATCACCTGAGAAGAGGGACCTTCAATTGAGAAAATGCCCTCATCAGATTGGCTCTGTACAAAAGCCTGTGGGGCATATTTAAAATTAATGATTGATGTGAAAGGACCTAGCCCACCATGGGTAGTGACATCCCTGGACAGGTGGTTCCAAGGTTTCATTCGTATGTATGTATGTATGTATGTATGTATGTATGTATGTATGTATGTATGTATATATGTAACTGGATACCTCAGTTTCCCCATCTGGGAGATGGTGATTACAGCACCTGCATTTTGAGAAGCCACATTCAATTAGAGGAAGGTCCGCCCCTCCAGCAAAAGCTGAAGAAATGACAAAAAGCATTATTATGAGAGGGAGCAGCATACAAGAAAAACAGAGCACACTGGCTTTTTAAGCCAGTCAGAGCCCTCATATGCACTCCAGCTTTTCATCTGCTTTCTTTGGATGGGCTTAAGAGTAGGGCACTTTAGGCTCAGGCCTAGGAGCACGCCAGGTCTAATAAGCCCTAGTTAGTCACATGGATGTGCAGTTGGTACAGCTCTAATGGCAGTGTCCTCAGGTGCTCCAATAATATGATTGCTCCTCTCCTCTTGGAGTCCCTTGAATCATCTCTTGTGTGATAGCCAGTGTTCATTACTGTAGTCGGCACAGCCAGATGCCCATCAAGTACTACATGGAGGGCTCTGTGTTAGAAGTTCAGGAAGGAGTGGCCGGCATATGTTCAAAGAGTGGTAAAAGCATTTGAAGTGGAGTTATATGGGGTCCACAAGGTATGGGGAGGGGATCGTTTCATGCCTCTGCCTCTCAGATGATCTCTCTTGCAAAATGTAACAAGGCAAAAGAAACTGTGCCCTGACCAAACTCCTATCATATTCATCTAAGCACACATCTACTCCGTGGGTTAGGTTCTCTGTACGGTGTTAGGAATATAAAGAAGAACAAGACAGAGCACCTAATGGGGACAGACAAGGAGATGCTCTGTTCCCATACGATGAAACAATTACAATAATTAGTTGAACAAATGTTTCTTAAATATCTATTACTTGCTAAGTACTGTTCTGCCTGGGCACTGAGGATACAATGGTAAATGAAAGAGAAAAAAATCTCCGCCCTAATGGGGCTGACATAAATGGAGTATTTTAGTGGCCGGGGGAATGTAGGCAAACTGTAGAGGAGATGTGGTATGAGCAGAACTTAAAGGCCTGTGCACGAGACCATAAGCATGTGCCAAGTCACAGAACAGAGGAGTATGCTGCTATCGCTCTATCCAAGGTACAGTCTGGTGCTGATGAGATGGCTCTGAGGATAAAAGTACTTGCTGACTTGAGAGAACTGACTCCTACAAGTTGTCCTCTGTTTTCCACGGGTACACAGTGGCATTCGTGCATCCCTCGCAGAGATAAAGAAATAAATGTTTCAAAAACGAAGAGCTACAATCAGAGCAAATAGTCCAAAGTCAAAGTCTCAGTATTTTTTTTTCCTTGAGTGCCACCCTGGCTTAAAAGTAAAGGACTCCCAATGTCATTTGCTCCTTTGTTTGTACTTGTTAACTGGGGCCTCACCCAGTAGGTTAGTCACTCCTATCCCCAGGAGAGGCGCTTAGCAGTGTAGGCTAAGACCCTTCATTTAAAATGCAAGCCTAGGGCTCGGTGGGGAAAGATGTTTGTCATCTAAACCATCTGGTGAGTTCCATCCTAGGGACTTGCTCACATATACACACAAATAAATAGTTTGTAAAGGCAAACCAATTTTGGAGAAGCTGAAGAAATTTGAATAAAATAAAACTGCAATCTAGAGCTCTAGCTTTGAGTATTTTGTGCAACGATGATTCCTAACTTTGGCTAAAATAGAAAAACCACCCACATGCTAAGAGTGGTCCCTGTAAGCAGGGCTTTTTATAATGCAAAATTCTGTTTGGTATCTGTCAAAAGGACTTTGTTGGTGGATACTAAAACTATCTGGTGGCTTTCATTGTTATTTTATTTTGTCACCATATGTAGCCTATGAACTCAAGATCCTCCTGTTTCTTGAATTCGAGAATTACAGGCCTACCACCATGCCTTGCGGACTTTCAGATTTCAATACGTTTTATGGCTCATGCCTGACATTTCACCTTGAAGTTCTCCTAGAGCTCTTCTGATAAGGCAGCCAGTACAGAGCACATTCCTTTACCTCGCTACAACTCAGTTTTATCAGCTGTAAAATGGGTCAACTAATACCACCTACATAGCAGGGACATGGGAGAGGTCAAAACAATGGGACATGATCTTGAATCTGTAGCTTGAGAGGAATCCCTGGTATGTAGTTGTAGCAATTATTTATTTCATCACCAGAATCGCATTCTCTTCAATCTGTCTTGTTCTAGAAACCCTGGAAAGAACTATAGCCCTATTTAAGAAATAACCCAGAAAAAAAAAAAGAAGCTGGATGTGCCGGGATATGCCTATAATCTACCCCACACCCCACCTCTGGCACTCAGAAGGCTGAGATAGGATAATCAGAAAGATTGCCAGTTGGGAATTTACCTGGGTTACATAGCAAGACCTTGTCCCAATCAACTAGCTAATCAGTCAATTGATCTACTAATATAAAATTCACCTTTGTGGGTAAAAAGATGCTTTCTTGGATGTAATATGCTCTCTCACATGCAGACATACATACATACATACATACATACATACATACATACACATACACAAACTCACACGCATGCATGCAAGCACAAAATTGGTTGCCAATTTTCTTGATGGAAAAACTGATGGAATTCGACATGACTCAAGAAAGCCATGGGGCTGAAGTAGGATTATAATTTCTATGGCCAATTGTCTAATTGGCAAGCAGAATGCTTTTACCCATAAGCTCAAGTGCTTATTATCCCCTAACCTTCATTTCTAGGGTGAAGCTACGTACTACCAGGTCTTTTAAAAATTATTTTTAAAAATATTTTTGGAGTGTCGAACATTGAACATTGACCTTGGGCTGGCAGGGCAGGCACTCTCCTCACTGAGCTACGTTCCCGTACAACTTTACAGCTTAGGTTTTTTTTTTTTTTCTTTTACAATGAATGGACTCCTGAACCCTGAACTTACTTGCAAAAGTGAAAGGAGATTACTGCCTTTAAAGGTCTCAGGGGGTTGTCTATTCTCAGCAGTTTCTTTCTCTGGGGAAGGAGTGAAATCACAGGATTGGGCAATCAGGCAAGGGCCTCACAGATTCCTTGAAATACAGCTAGAGCAAAGAGAGCGACAAGAGCCCTGGCGATTGCACCCGGTTGGCTGGCTGAGCAGTACAGACTGCCTGGAGGCAGGCCGGATAGAATTTTGGCCTTTGCTCCCTTTCATAATCAGCGTCGTAAAATAAAACCACATGTGCCCGTTGTCCAGTCCATTCCAGGAGTGTCATTTTCTTTCTTTACAACCTTTTGCTGATTCACTTTCTAGCCAATGCATCTGGAATTTTCTAGAGTCTGCTTTCGAAAAACTGCAGATTGAGCTATGGACATAGCTTAGAAGAATTCTTGCCTAGAGCACAAAAAAACCCTAAGTGTAACTCCAGTAGTGTAGAAAAAAATAAAATGTGCAGACGGAGAATACATCGTTTATGCTATCTTCCCGTCAGTGACATGAAAATAAAATATCTTGATAAAGCAATTAGCTGTGGTAATGGTATTAAAATTGTATGGAAGCTTGGCCGTACAGCCTAGTTATGTAGCATGTGCCAAAGTGAGACCTTGATCCTGCTTCCCAGCATAGGTAGGTAGGTAGGTAGGTAGCTAGGTAGATAGATAGATAGATAGATAGATAGATAGATAGATAGATAGATAGATAAAGACAAGTGAGCAAAGACCAACAAAAAACTAAAGTTGCTCAGAAAACGTCTTTAACATTGTTCTAAGAACTTTCTACATATTAATCCCTTCAACATGTTTTCCCTGAGGTAGATTCTATTTATTCTTGTATTCCAGATGGAGAAAGTGAGGCACAAAAAGCAGCTAGGTAACAGTTGACTATCAAGTGAAACACCGTAGCAGTTGAAAAGCCTGTGAACAGTCCTGAACAGGAAGTCTAGGAGTGGTGTGTTCGGCTCTGAGAGAGAACGAGTAATAAGGAAGTCCCCAGCTTAGGTCTGCCACTCCCCTGGTAGACTGCGCTGGCTGGAAACCACTTCATCTTCAACTCCACAGCAGGAATGGATCCAGGGTTTACAGAAATGTTAGCTTATAGCATTTGGGAGCCTGTTTTTAAAAGCTTATGCAAAGTTTCCCGAACCATCGGAACAAATGAATGCATCGAGGGTCCCTTTCTAAGTCTTGGGAGGGCCTCTGCAAGGGATGCCTGTGAGGAGGATGCAGCCTTAGCATCATCTCCGCCTGTGTGGCTAACATGTCTCCCTTTTCTGCAGCCAGCCATTGGCGCTCACTCAGACAGAAGAGTTCTCTTTTCACTCCCGAACATGGGGGCCCTTGGAAATTGACCTCTCAAGAGCTATTTTGAAGAGACTTTGCTTTGGGTATGTCCATTCTGGGAGTAAAAACAGGCGGTGAAATGCTTTTTTAATGCGACCAGGTTTTAAATCTCACAGCACTAAATGTATTCCCTGCGTAGGCAAAGACTCCTCCTCCCCTACCCCAGGATGGATGATCAAGACCTGCTTCCATTGCCTGCTCTGTTGACAGTCATGGGGAAAACTACAGATTAATAGGCTCTTTTAATTCAACTCAGTCTTGCGTCCGAAAGGGTCCAGTGAAAGCAACCACCCAATCTGTCACTTGAACAGTGTTTATATTTGTTGCTGGGATACTGAAGGCTCTTTTGAGCACTTGGCTAAGAGGGGCACCATGCCTCTGACCTTGTTCACCTGCACACGCAGCAAATAATGGCCAAAATGTTAGGAAAGCGCCTCCAAACATTTGGAGTGTAATGCAAGGCATCTCCAAATTGCAGCATTCGGTATTTGTTGTTTAAATAAATCTCAACTTGAATACATAAGTGCACATTACACATAATAGGATGTTAATTATTTGGCGGTAAATCGGATCACCTCCGACCTACAACCCTGAGCTATAATTTCGTGCCTTTGCCTCTTGGTCCTGAAATTGATGTAAATCTTTACATTCGTAATTTTCCTTGCCAACACCAACCCACCCACAGTCTGTAAATGACTGCCCCGAGTCAGAAACGGTGCAGTTACAATTGTGTTAGGAATTTTCAAATGTGTTCTGGGAGGATTAAATCACCTAGTCCAAGTCCTTTCGTTGCGTCTGCATTTTCTGTAAAAATAAAATTGATGGAGCTGGGGGATGTTTACACTGGAAGGGACTTTAGAGTTTGTCCTGTTCCCAGATTCAAATCTTTTATGGATGACAAAGTAAGGCTCCAACGTTAGAAATGGTTTGGGGATTTGTCCCCTGGTTGTTCTGTGATCATGGCTAAAACCTCAAACAAGGAAAGTACTGGTTTGGGGTGTTAATAAAGGGCCACACTTGGTAAACCTTGCTTAGAGTCTAGAAGCTACCTCTTCCCTGCCCTCTTGCCTCCGACAACATCTGTGAGTCTTGGCTCTGGCTTAATGACACTCTCCTCAGGAAAAGAAAATCATGACATTTAAAAATTCAACTGGTGAGAATATGGTTCCGATAAATCAGCTACTGTTGGAACGATAAGCATCAATTTGAAGAGGGTAGATAGATCAGAAACTGCCAATAAGGAGGGAGCTAGGTACGGAAGAGGAAGATGCAAAGATATTTACTGTGCATTTTGTACATTTTCTTTATGACCTGGCTTTGATTACGATATACAGACATTATATTAAAAACTAAAAGGCAACTTACAAATGCCATACATACCCACAAATATCAAAGGAGAAATAGAATGCACTCTAGTAACATGGATGTTTGAAAAGCCATTGCCCGTTACATCAATACTTAGAAAATATTTTCTTTTCCTCTCAAAGTATCTGCAACAGCTAAGGAGACTGAATGGACTTCCCCGGGGAGTCTGGGGGAAGTGCCAGCAATGGTCCTTGTTTACAAGAACTCACTTTGCTATTTAGCTTTTAAAAAATACTTTCAAATTAATAAACCCATAGTCTAGCACATCTGCATCTCTTTTAGTACAAAAATAATGGCTTAAATGACTTACCCTCCACGACAGCTGCCCCTCTGGGAAAGCACCCCTTGTTTCTTTCCCCAGCGGTCTGGAGCACCCGCAGCACACTGCTTCCAGAGGCTGAGTGGAGAGGCCCTTTGGAATAGGAAGCGCGCTCTGCACAAGCTGACCTGTATTCTGGCTCTCTCACCTGGAATCAGGCTCCACAGATCCTGTTATGCATTGAATAGTAACAAAACAACAGCATAAATTAGAGTGTTGCTAAGATTGTGTACCATCAACGTTTGCATGAGCATAATGGACGTAATGAATTCTATAGCACTATCCTGCACAGCTTGGAGAGATTAAAATCACTTTGTCTTTAAATTAAATTTCAAAAATCATTGAACAACAAGAATAGCAAGAACAACAACAGAAACCCCCACCTCATCTGTGTCAGCCTCTGTGTCAGCCACCCAATGACAGGAGGTACCACTTCTTGCTTTCTGGTCATTAATGCCCAGTCCTACGTTTATTTTAATAGCTGGCAGCTCACTGAGTACACATCTATTGTAATAACCATAAAGGGGGCTTGGGTCCTCTTTTATTGTGTTTGAAACCCTAAGTGGAGAGCCTCTTGTTCCCTTTCAGGAATAAAATCTGTAACTGAAAAGCCTGGGCTGAAGTTTATTTTATATCAGTGCTACACAATATGGTATGTCTAGTTTCCTTTTGAGGTGGGCTTGAATTTATTCATAAATACTGCTGTACTTTGTTCGCTAGAAATGGATGCTGAATAGAAAAATAAAACTTCACATTTGGGGTGTTGATTAGATGCCATGTTTCAGACCTACTTGTCACCAGGCTTCTTTATCCTCATAACACCCCCCAAGAAATATGACTGGCATTGCTAGCTTGCCATTTTACCAGTGAAATGACTGAGACTCTTGTAGAATAACCGACTTGCCTAAGGTCATACAGCTTGACAATCCAGGCACTTCCGATCATAGAATTGTCAACTACCTCCTGATGATCACAGGGACCATTTAGGGAGTACTTATGTATTGTGTATGTTCTAGGGTATCTGGTTCCCATAAACAAATTTTGCCTTTGCAATGACCCTCTGAAACAAGTGTCATTATCCTTGTTGCATACATAAGAAAAATGGAAGCTTAGAGAAATTAAGAAACTTGCTGAACCCAGAGTCCGAATTTTAGCTGGGGTCTCTGTAATACCAGAACAGCATTGCTTTTAAAATACTTCCCTCCAGGGGCTGGAGAGAGGGCTCAGTGGTTAAGAACTCTGACTTCTCCTCTGGAGGTCCTGTGTTCAATCCCCAGGAACCACACAGTGGCTCACAACCATCTGTAATGGGATCCAATGCCCTCTTTCGCTGTGTTTGAAGACAGTGATAGTGTACTCATATATATATAAAATTAAAATACTTCTCTTCAGAAACATCTCAGATGATGCTCTTTATCTTTGCCTGAACAAAGAATGACTACCGAAGATGAGTGGATTGAGGCAAAGCAACCCCGAGTGCTAGTTTTACACAGGAGAGAATGCTGTTACCTTCTTGTCAATACAGAGCTCTGAACTAAGAAATCCTGTTACTCAAGTACTTGGCCAGTCAGTGCACAGCATCTCCCAGGCATTATTATTTTTTTTTTTGGTTCTTTTTTTCGGAGCTGGGGACCGAACCCAGGGCCTTGCGCTTCCTAGGCAAGCGCTCTACCACTGAGCTAAATCCCCAACCCCTCTGCCAGGCATTATTAATCAATCCTATTTGTCTATGAACAGCCTTAACACACTTCAGTAAGCAGGATGTGCTCACAAGCTGTGCTTGGGATCACCCATCTTACTTCCTATGCATACTGAGACTTGGCAGGATACTTTATTTTTCATATAAATCTCATGGTTCTAATAAAACCAACTGGATTTCTGAGCCCTAATGAAGAACTTCCAAATTTGCAATGCTCCCCTGTGAATCCCAAATAAAAGCTTATCCAATAGAAACAGGGGCATTCTCCACTGACAGGCTATGGTCAGGTGGCTGTCATCCAGCACTCTCCATAATCTTGACCAGCACTGCAATCTCAGCACTACAGAAAGGTGCCAGCCCTAATCCTCTGCTTTGACTGAGATTAAAAAAGGGCTTGAGCCAGGTGAAGATGAAAGATGGCAAGTGGATGAAAGCAGAACTATGTTATAAGTCATTATAATGACTTATATAATCATTATATATTAATATAACCATAGGAGTAGGGAAACTGGAACAGGATGCTTTCTGGGAGCTCATGCAGCCATGACAGGTTACAAGCAATGAACCAAAAATCTTCAGATACACTGATCCCAAATTTTATTTTGCTAATATATTGGGAATTGAGGGGTACATATCCAAGTTATTTCTTGCAAAATTGTGATGAAGTCCTTTCAGCCAGGCAACGGTGATACATACCTTCAGGCACTCAGCTCTCTGAATTCAAGACCAGCCTGGTCCAGAGTTCTAGGACAGCCAGGGTTGTTCCACAGAGAAACTTGCAAAGAGATACTGCTGTCCTCTATCCAAAGGCAGTGCGCTCCCCTCCCCCACCACATCCCCCACAAAGCAGATTCTTATATGGAAACAAACAACAAACAAAATTGGTTTTGGATATTTTTATTTCTTCAATTTTTTATTATCAGGAGTGACTGAAATAAAAAATATAATTGAGTCCCATCATTATTGTCATTATGGAAATGGCTTTAAGAGAAAACTGGTCAGATGAATATTATTGCTTCCCACTTTTCAACTGGTAAATAGTTGCCATTGATAAAACAGACAAGCCCAGAGAATCTGTCCAGAATGTTCAAGAATATGGTCTATTATACAACATGCCTGTTCTCGGGGAGAACACCTAGGACATAATTATGTGTACTTCTTGATTTCATCATACAAGACAAGCACAAAGGCACCACCCATGCCTCTGAGAACGTTGGACCATGCACCCTTGAAAAAGGCCTTGCCTCCTTCGTCTCGAGCGATCTTCCGCCAGCAGTCAAGCGTGCCTGTATACATGATATCAGCTGCAAAGAATAAAGACATGGAACTGATGACTAAAAGCCAGTGACCACCTCCACAATCCTAACACTAAAGAAAATAGAGCCCCACCTTTAAAAAGTAATTTCACGTACATGCTAAGAAAGCTCTACAGCCAATATGGACGCTATGCTGTCCTCATTCTTTCACAGCCCACAGCATTTTAATGACACCAGGGCCTTGAGTATGATGGGCTAGCACTTTACCACTGAGATGTTTCTCCAGCCCCAGACTGCAGTTATTAAAGGCAGCCACCCACTCATTTGTGGCCATAACTTGCCCTCCTCCTGTGACTTTTCATCTTATGCTCAAACAGAACCTACTTCCTTTGCGTCCAGACTGCATCATCATACGACGGCGAACCGTGTCAAAAGGATAAGAAGTTAGGCCAGCAACAGCAGTGACAGACTGTGCAATCATCCAGCTGATGAAGATGTGAGTATTCTTGGGATCCGGGAGCATTCCTAAAGAGATTTAAGAAAAAATTCAAAATGTAGTTTTGCTGACCTATTTTCTACACCCAACCAACATTTTATCTACCATGAGCTTCAGACTGGAAGAATTTGGCTTCCTTCAGCAATTAAAAACAAGATGAAAACGTTGAACTTCTGTTAGGTTGGAAGGATCTTGCTACACAGAGAAACCCTGCCTCAAAAACCATAACCAAAAGGAAACCACCCAACTAGCTTTAGAGCTTAGTTTGATGAGATGGTGAAAAAAAAAAATCAGGTTCGGTGGTTGATGTCCTCAATCCCAGCACCCAGGAGGCAGAGGCAGGTGAATGGCTGTGAATGGGAAGCCTGGTCTACATACTGAGTTCCAGGCCAGCCAGGGTTATATAGTGAGATCCTGTCTCAAGAGGGGGGGTGGGAGGAGAACTCAGGGCTTGGGGATATAGCTCAGCACTGGATTAGTATGCAGGAGGGCTTAGGCTGAGTTTTTAGAACTGCAAATAAATACCCCAAGCTCCCACCGCTCCTAAGCATATAGCAAACTTACCCTTTGCAGTGTCATAGATACCGAAGTAGGCAGCACGGTAGATGATAATGCCCTGCACTGACACATTAAAGCCTTGGTACAGGCCCTTAATCCCATCAGATTTGTAGATCTTAACCAGGCAGTCACCAAGGCCTTTGAATTCCCTTTCAGCTCCAGCTTTGCCCACATCAGCTGCTAGACGGGTACGGGCAAAATCAAGAGGGTACACAAAGCACAAGGATGTGGCCCCAGCAGCACCACCTGATGCCAGGTTCCCTGCAAAGTACCGCCAAAACTGGGTCCTCTTGTCCACACCACCCAAAAAGATCTGCTTGTATTTATCTTTGAAGGCAAAGTTGAGAGCCTGGGTGGGGAAGTATCTGATGACATTGGCCAGGTTGCCACGCCAGAAGGACAGGACTCCCTGTTCCTTGGGGATACGAACCACGCAGTCTATGATGCCCTTGTATTGCTTATCTGCCGTGATTTGCTTGCTGGCGTGCTGCACCTGATGGACAGGGAGAAGGCAATAGGGACAGTTATAACCAGAGAAGGGGAAAGGGAAGAACACACATAAAATCTTTAAGGTTGGTTCCCCTTTCTCCAGATCTAGCTTTCAGAATCACATGAGCCGGACAATTCTAACTGCTGACACTATTGGGGGGAGGGGGAGTGTTGAAGAATTGAGCGACTCCACCAGAAGTAGTAAGCCTCCACCTCTGTGAGTGGGGCACCCTCAAGTGTACCTATGACCTTTAGACCAGGAAGAAAGGTCATTCCTTCCAGGTCAGGTTCAGAGGCATTAGGGTGGGACCTGCATAGGACACAGTCACCTTGGTGACCACAGTCAACTTCTCCAGTCTCCTGAGCTGCTCCCTTTCCGCCCCACCCCCACTTCTGTCGGGAGGGGCGGTGGTGACGACGACTAAACTCTCGCCCGCGAGCGCCCCCTAGAGGCAGTGCGCGACGAGCGCGCGGCAGGAAGGCTGGCGAGGGGCTGCGCGGGGGCGGACGTAGCCGGCACATGTTCTTCCCGGCGTCCACTTCCGGCCTGCCGGCCGGCAAGCCTACACCGCGTTGTTCGCCGGCTGCGTGGCCGCGGAACCGGTCCGCGTGGCCTGCCCAAAGCTGTAATCTCCTTGCCGTGACCTTGAGGTTTTCGGTAAGGCCAGGTGTTCTGTTTTCCAGCGCCTGCTTTCAGGCCTATTGCCCTTCACTCTAAATCCTGGGTAGACAGAGTCTCTCGGGCTGCCCCATCCTAGTTCTCTGTGCTGTGAATGGCCCCAAGCTCCTAAGTTCTCTCTGGTCCCCACCACTTGCGACACTCAAACCCCAGGTCCTTAAAGGCGCCTTCCTCCGGGAAACCTTTCAGTCTGACACTGTGGCTGGGCCCGGTCTTCACCTTGCCCCAAATCTAAAGACTGAGCTCCACTTTCCCGCTAGGGTACCCCCTTTCTGTGCAGATCCTTTACTTCCTGCCTGGGCCCCTCGATCCCAAGACGTACCTGCAGCAGCAGCTTGACCCGCTCGATGGGTGCTACCGCCGTCTTGGAGATGGCCGCGGCCACTCCACCAGCCAAGAAGTCCTTGGCGAAGGACACAGCGGCATCTGTCATGTTGAAAGCAAAAAAGAAGAGGCAGGCGACTGCAGGACAGGACTGCGTTGACAACCGGCTTTGACTCCCGGACTCTGGGGCGGAGCAAAGCAAATGGCCGACTTATATAGTGGCAGCCAGGCGCTGAGCTGCCGGCGTAAGGGGCGGGCCGAGGCGGGCGCCCAGTACAGGCGCGCGGAATGGCAGAGCTGCTGAGTGGCTCGGGACACGCGGGAGGAGCCTGGGAGGTTGCCCTCCCAGCCTCGCTTGCCCTTGGCACCTGATCAGGCTAGAGTAAGGGGCGGCCGCAGGGAGTACCTACCTATAACTTGGGACCTGGACCCTGAGAAAGGTCAGGAATGGGGAAAAAGAGTGAAGAGAAGTAGTGTGCCCAAACGACAAGACAGAAAGAAGAAAAAAACCAACCCAGGCCTAGGGTGAAGACGCTTCAGACAGACAAAATCTCCCCACACTTCAGGAATCGAGATAAATACTAAAAAAATTCATTCAAACATACTTAAGGTCCGCACTCACCCATTTTTGCAAAGAAAGTTAATTGAAGAACCAGGACTGGTATTACAGTGAGGCACATGAATCAAGGTCATGCTAATACAGGATGGGATCTCTGTCTTGGTAAAGTTCTTAACATTAACAATCCAAGTCTTTTTTTTTTTTTTTTTTTTTTTTTGCATTGGCTTGAGTTTCAAAAGCGTCGCATTTATACATGAAGTTCATTTATCTTGGTTGCTGAGTTGTTCTGGGTCAAGTTCTGTGAACTTCACCCTAAGACCTGGCACTACTTTTGAGGCTTTGTCTTCAGGGCCAGAGAAAACTCAGGTACCAGCAGGGTGTGAGCCTGTCAGCATGCCCCAGACTGGTTTGCAAATAGCTTCCAAAGATCTCTTAGGGAATTGGCCTAGGAAAGTCCAAAGGACTGGACTCAAGGTGAGGAAATAATTTTAACTGGAAGCCAAATACAGAGCATCTAGAAGGATAAGAGCCTGTGAAAGGTTAAGATTGCAGTTGGCAGTCGACTCTTTAGACACCAAGTAAAATGCTCTTCCGTTGTTAGATGGCTGAACATCCACTGTAGTGGCAATGGACCTATTTTCCCTGAGCCCCTTAATCCTGAACTGAGTAAATATTTGTTACAAATAACCTTAAGATCAGGAGTCCTCCCTCATGTTCAGGATGGGAGCAGATAATGTGATCACAAAACTGCTTTTTATTTTTTTTTCCTTTTTCTTTTTTTTTTCGGAGCTGGGGACCGAACCCAGGGCCTTGCGCTTCCTAGGCAAGCGCTCTACCACTGAGCTAAATCCCCAACCCCTCACAAAACTGCTTTTTAAATAAGCAGTGTTTATGTTATAGAAATAAAGGCAACAGTTGAAAACAGTTGAAAATAAAGGCACCTGACCCTATGTCTCCAACTTTCAAAATTCCCAAAGGTAAAATGCCAGTGAGCCCGTCCACACATAGACAGTGGATGTTTGAGTTAGGGCTCCTTCTATTTCTGTGATAAAACACTGTGGCCCAAAACAACTTGAGGAGGAAGAGTTTATTTCATCTTATAGCTTGTAGTACACGCTGTAGGCGAGAGCTCAAATAGGGCAGAAACCTAGAGGCAGATGTTGCAGAAGCCTTGGAGGGGAGCTGCTTATTGGCTTTTTCCCCATGGCTTGCTCAGCCTGCTTTTCTGCAGCACCCATGCCCACCAGCCCAGGGGTGGCCCCACCCACAATGAGCCAGGCCTACTCATATGGCCATTCTGGTGGAAGCATTTTTTTCAACTGAGGTTTCCTTCTCAGATGATGCCAGCTTGTGTCAAGTTGACATAAAGGGGACTGCAGGACTGCATTTTTTAAAAAAAGTCAGTTGATTAGAGCTGTGTGGTTTATTTTGGGGTCCTCTATGCTATTCCATTGGTTTATGTGCCTGTTTTTGTGCCAATACCATGGGGTTTTTACATTTTTTATTTATTCATTGATTGATTGATTAATTAATTTTACAATGACTCTGCAGCTTGAAATCTGGCATTGTGATCCATGTGGTGTTTCTGTCAAGAACCAGCAAAAAAAATTCTAAAATTCATATGGGTGTCCACAAGATCCCAAGTGCCTAAAGCAATCCTGAGTTAAAAAAAAATCTACAATTTGTTTGTTGACTTTGTGTCCTGAAACTTTGTTGTAAGAATTTGTTTGTTGACTTTGTGTCCTGAAACTTTGTTGCGAGTCTTTTTCAGCTGTGAGAACTTTCTGTGGGAGTCTTCAGAGTCTTTTAAGAACTGGCATTATCATTGGTAAATAGGGATGAATTGACATTAGTGAATTTTATTTGAAGCATGTGGATTTTATATTTTTCCTTTCCCTCTCTCCCTTTTCTTTTCCTTTTCCCTTCCTTCCTTCTTTCTTCTTTCCTTTCTTTCTTTCTGAAACAGAGTCTCACCATGCAACTGCTGGCCTGGTGATTACCATGTAGAGCAACTCACGGAGATCAGCCTGCCCCTGCCTCCCAATTACTGGATTAAAGACAAGTACCACCACACCTGGGTGATGGACTTAAAAATTATTCATCCATCCATCCATCCATCCATCCATCCATCCATCCATCCATCCATGTGTATGTGTTCTTGTGTGTGTTTATGTGCAGCACATGCGTGCGGGTGTACAGGTGCCTACAGGGTTCATCAGAGGACATCAGATTTCCTGGAATTGAAGTTAGAGGCAGTGCGAGCCACCTGAAGTGGGTGGATGCTGGGAGCCAATCCTAGCCCCCTCTGCAGCAGTTCCAGGTCCCCTAACTACTAAATGGTCTCTGTAGCTCCAGTTTTTGCGTTTTATATAGTGCTGGGGCTTGTGCCTTGTAGATAGCAGGTAAACATTCTATTACGGAGCTACATCTCTAGAGGATTTTTAAAGATTTTATTTATTATTATGTGAGTACACTGTAGCTGTCTTCAGGCACAGCAGAAGAGGGCATCAGATCCCATTCCAGATGGTTGTGAGCCACCATGTGGTTGCTGGGATTTGAACTCAGGACCTCTGGAAGAGCAGTCAGTGCTCTTAACCACTGAGCCAGCTCTCCAGCCCCCATCTCTAGAAGTTTTAAAACTTTTTCCTTTTTCTTTTTTTCTTTTTTAGGAGCTGGGGACCGAACCCAGGGCCTTGTGCTTCCTAGGTAAGCGCTCTACCACTGAGCTAAATCCCCAGCTAAAACTTTTATTTATTTTCTTTTTGGTTATTGCAAATGACAGGATTTCACCATTTGGATACCCTAGCAACACTCCATTGTGCGTAAGTGCTACATTTTCTTTGTGCTACATTGTCTCAGGGCAATGGATATACAGGCTGTGTCTACTTAAGGGTTACTGTTGTAATGCCTGAAATTAATCTGTAAGCCTTACCAGCTCAAGGACCAGGTAACTTCCTGGAGTACTGGGAGTTGTAGTTCTTAGAAAATAACAAAGCCTCATGGGAAAGTATGGTAGCTTATGGGTTTTGTCTATATAAGTGCCTGCAACACGTGTCTCGGGGTCACTCAGCTGGGAAATTCCAGGGAGTGGTTCTGATCCAAGCCCACCTGTTGGTCAGTGTTTAGTATTTAATAAAACTTGTTTCCGATTTGGTTCCAAATGAAGGAATTGTTTTTTCCTCTGGTGAATCTCAGGATTAATATTATGAATAGTATTGAAATGAATATGGGAAAGATGTCTCTTCAACATGCCAAATTGCATTTCTTTTGAATATATACCTACTAGTGAGATTGCTAAATTATATAATGCATCTATCTTTTGAGGAATCTCCGAAGTTTCCCAGGGTGGAATTACTAATTTATATCCTTACCAATGACATGCAAGAATTCTTTTCTCCAGTGTGTTACCAGAGTGTGTTCTCTTTTGTCTTTCTGATAAGAGCAATTATTGTCTCACTTTGGTTTCAGTTTGCACTACCTTAATAATTAGTGGTGTGGAACACTTTTTTGTTTTCATGATTATTGACCAATTTACAATTCTTCTTTTAGGAAATGTCTGGTTAGGTTTATTGCTATAGCTTCTTGTATAGGAAAAACCAAGTATAGGTTTATTGCTCACTCTTTCCTTCCCTCCTCTTCCCTCCCCTTCCCTCCCTTCCCTCCCCTCCCCTCCCCTCCCCTTCTCTTTTCCCCTCTTCCCCTTCCCCTCCTCTCCCTCCCCTTCCCTTCCCCTTTCTCTCCTCTCCCTCCCCTCCCCCTTCCCTTCCCCTTTCCCCTTCCCTTCCCCTTTCCCCTTCCCTTCCCTTCCCCTTTCCCCTTCCCTTCCCTTCCCCTTTCCCCTTCCCTTCCCTTCCCTTCCCTTCCCTTCCCCCTTCCCTTCCCTTCCCTTCCCTTCCCTTCCCTTCCCTTCCCCTTCCCTTCCCTTCCCTTCCCCTTCCCCCTTCCCTTCCCTTCCCTTCCCCTTCCCCCTTCCCTTCCCTTCCCTTCCCTTCCCTTCCCTTCCCCCTTCCCTTCCCTTCCCTTCCCTTCCCTTCCCTTCCCTTCCCTTCCCTTCCCTTTCTTTTTCTTTCCTTTTTTAAAAACAGGGCTTCGGGGTTGGGGATTTAGCTCAGTGGTAGAGCGCTTGCCTAGGAAGCGCAAGGCCCTGGGTTCGATCCCCAGCTCCGAAAAAAAAAAACCAAAAAAACAAACAAACAAACAAACAAAAAAACAGGGCTTCACTGTGTTGCCCTAGCTCTCTAGAACTCACTCTGTAGATCAGACTCAGAGATCTAGCTGCCTCTCTCTCAAGTGCTGGGATTAAATGTGCCCACCAACACTGACTTGCTATTGCTTACTTTTTTTAGCAGCATGTTGACAATCTTTATTTTGCTAACACACACACACACACACACACACACACACACACACACACACACACACACACACACAGAAGCAATACAACAGTTTACATAGTCCATGGTCTCTAAACACTTAATCACCAACAGTCACTCTGAGAAAGTCCTGTGCTGAGTCTCATGGAGTCCATTTCTCTTCCTTGCTCCCCACAGCATCAGAAGTCTTGGCAAATGTTTTCCTTGTTCCCCCCACCGCCCGCCCTGTGCTGCTGCTTAATTTGATAGATTTCATTCTCCAGATGTACAATAGTCCACTCCATCTCCTAGTTCTTACTCACCAGCGACACCCAATTTGACTCCATTCTCTCTCAACTTAGCCCCAGCTGTAAGCCGCATGTTCTTGCGCTGCCGTTGTAAATCCTGAATATGTTTTCTTAACTTCTGAAACTCTTTCTGTGCATGTTCAATCATATGAACAAGATGTTCGTTCTCTACTTTCCAGGCATTACATCTATGCCGTGACATCAGCTCCAGATTCTCAATCTGACCTGCCTGATGCTCCAACTGGGCCATAGAATTGTTTACACAGTAATGTCATTTTTTTGACCCGAGGAAGGGACTGGCAGTTCATATTGTTTCATGCTGAGTAATTCAGTCGATTGTCGAGCAGCCAGTCTTTCAAATTCACTTCTCATTCTGTCTGTTTCAAAGGCAGAATAATCTGAGCCTATCAGGTTGCTCAGGTACTTCGTGGTAGGTACGCATCTGTGGTTCCTCCTCCAACAGGGCCGCAGTCGCTTCCCGCACGCCAGGCATCTCATATCCTTGGTCAAAGTAAGGTAGCGTATCCACCACCACCT
Organism: Rattus norvegicus; assembly: GCF_021556685.1. Lineage (NCBI taxonomy): Eukaryota > Metazoa > Chordata > Mammalia > Rodentia > Muridae > Rattus > Rattus norvegicus. The sequence goes on along the minus strand of NC_141554.1, from coordinate 124,731,965 downwards.
CCCGGGCTACCAAGCTGGTGCCCGCCATTGCGTGGCACTCTGCTCCAAGAGTGCCTGTTGCTTATTTTGTAGTTGTGTTTTTGTTTCTGTTGAGATTAGGAGTTCCTTATATTACAGTGGATGTCAACCCACTCTTTTTTTTTTTTTTGGTTCTTTTTTTTTTTTTCGGAGCTGGGGACCGAACCCAGGGCCTTGCGCTTGGTAGGCAAGCGCTCTACCACTGAGCTAAATCCCCAACCCCGTCAACCCACTCTTAAATGTATCCTTTTTGCAAAACTGGGAATTTGGCTTAGGGCCTCATGCATGCTAGACAAATGCTATACTATACTCCTAGCCCCCTTATACTATTTTTGCAAAATTTTAAAAAAGAGTTATTTGTTTATGTGTGTGAGTATACTGTAGCTGTCTTCAGAACTACAGCATAGGGAATTGAACTGCTGCAACATTTTTTATAAATCTGGAAGTTAAAATTTTTCAAGGGGGCTGGAGAGGTGGCTCAGCAGTTAAGAGCACTGACTGCTCTTCCAGAGATCCTGAGTTCAATTCCCAGCAACCACATGGTGGCTCACAACCATCTGTAAAGAGATCCGATGCCCTCTTCTGCTGTGTCTGAAGACAGTGGTAATGTACTCATATAAATAAAGTAAATAAATGAAAAACTTTCAGAAGAAAAAAATCAGGAATAAGAAGAGGCCAGGAGAATAACGAATAATATTAATGATGATGATATGGATGATTTACATTTAGTCAGTTCATTAAAATCTCACCCTCCAGAGAGACATAGTGGGACTCTATATTAGTAGTTATTGTGTTTTGGGGAGCTCTGGAAAATACAAGTGTAATAAAGAAGCAGGAACTGAAGTTAAAGCACTGCCTATTAGTTCTGATGGAAAAAAAAGGAAGAAGCTCAAGCAGTACCTAGGGCCTTGGATATCTCTGTACGAACATCTAGAGTGGAGGTAATAAAATGAACGTAAAATGTTAATGCAAGCAGGAAAACCCCATATTGTACATATTGTTCAGACACTGTGGAATGAAAACTCCTGTCTGACATAGTAAAGGAAAGGGATGAGAGATACCACAGGGAAGTGAATGAGAACAATGATTTACCAAGACAGTATTGCCAGTAAGTTATTGACTGAAATGTGAAAAGCATTCACAAGAAGAAACTGGCCCTTGGGCACTCTGGAGGCTGAAGCAGTAGGACTGTAAGTCTGAAGCCAGCTGACACCGGGTCTCAAAAATAACTAAAGAAGGACAAGCAAGATGTTGCAGGGGTTGAAAAGAACAGATGCGGCCAAATTATCCTGACTTCTGCACATGAACCATGGCACAGATGTACCTGTGTTCACTTTCAGACACATTGTACTCTCGCTGTCCATTTCTCTGTCTCTGTCTCTGTCTCTCTGTCTCTCTCTCTCTATCTATCTCTCTATCTCATAAAACAAGTTTGCTTGTTTTGTTAATAGGCTCCTTACTATTGGATCAGGCTAGCCTTGAACTCAGAGAGATCCAACTGACTCTCTTTTTTTTTGAAAAATTATTTATTTTATGTATATGAATTCACTACCTGTCTTCAGACACATCAGAAGAGGGCATCAGGTCCCATTACAGATGGTTGGGAGACACCATATGGTTGCTAGGAATTGAACTCAGGAACTCTGGAAGCATGCACCACTGAATCTAGCTAAAACAAATCCTTCCTTCCTTCCTTCCTTCCTTCCTTCCTTCCTCCCTCCCTCCCTCCCTCCCTCCCCCCCCTCTCTCTCTCTTTCTTTCTTTCTTTCTTTGGGTTTCGCTGTGTAATATAGTCTTGGCTGTCCTGGAACTTGCTTTGTAGACCAGTCTGGTCTTGAACTCACAGAGATCTGCCTGCCTTTGCCTCCAGAGTGCTGGGATTGAAGGCACACATGGCCACACACAGCTAAAATAAATTCTTTTTTAAAAAATTAAAATAAATTATTAAAGAAAAATTACTAAGAATTTCATTCCTGGCGTGGTAGCATACCATGTAATCTCAGCATTCAGAAGTCAGAGGCAGGAAGATTGCAGTTTCAGGCTAGCCTTTGGTACATAGTAAATTTCAGGCCAATATGGGCTACACTGGAAGACCCTACACTCCCACCCCCAAAGAAAAACATCACAAAAATAGAACCAAAGAATAAAAGGGAGATAGGAAAATGTAGTTGTGAATATGGATAAGACACAGCTCAGCTAGATAAAAGATATACACAGTACTGCATATAGCTAGCTGTCAGAGGCGAGACATTATGACAACAGACATAAACCATCCATGCTGGATAGTTCATTCAGATAGCAACGCATCTGATAAGTTCTTTTCAGAATTTAATTGCAGTTCTGTATTCATTACATGCATATTGGCATGTGTGTGCCATGATGCGTATAGAGCTCAGAGGCCAACTTGCCAGAGTCTGTTCTCTCCACCAGGTAGGTCCCAGTGACTAAAGTCAGGTCATCCAGCTTGGCAGCAAACACCTTTACATGGTCCATGTTTTCTAAATTTCTGACCCTTTTCCTGATAATTAATAGTTCTCATACTAAGGAGAAACAATGAATGATGTTGCTAGGCTGGACTTAGTGCTGACAATGTGTAAAGATCTGGTTAGTAAGGTGTGAGTGGCAAGAATCTGGACAAATGTGACTGTGGTCTGGCTCTCAACAAACACTGAGCATGGTCACATGGGGTAAATTGTGTGCACACATGTGTGTCTGTGTCTGGGTTTAAGGTTGACTTCAGAGAAAAGATAATGTGATAGCCTAGTCAGATACCAAAAGAGAAAGAAAATTCATGAGGGAGAGTAGTCCAAAGAGAAAATTTAGATTTGTACAGAAGGACACCTACTCTTCCCAGGATGAAGACCAACACACCACAGACTTCTGGGAATTGAATACAAAAAGGCAAAGTTCAGAATAGGCTCAGGTTTATAAAATGGGAAGGACCACAATAAAGGGTTTTAACATTCTTTTTAGAGCAAGGCATTTAAGGATGTAGAGATAGGATTTAAAGGTAGCAAGAGGTCTTTGAGTACTGGATTGATTGATGCTCAGTGGTTACAAGCATGTAAGGGTTACAAGCTCTTTCTGTTCTTCCAGAAAACCCAGGTTTGATTCCTAACACCCACAGGATCACTCACAACCACCTGTAACTCCAGTCCCAGAGGATCCAGCACCGTCTTCTGGCCTCTTCAGGCACTAGTTTCATACATGGTGCACATACGTACATGTAGACAAGACATCCATACACATAAATACAGTTAAAAGGAAAGAGAAAGATAACTTGTCGAGTCTTGCTTGAGTTAGACTGATATGGTAGAGAACATAAGATCAGGGAAACTTGGAGTTCTACTTTGTCTTTGTTGGTCAGCCTGTAGTATCAGGTTCACTTCTGAGTACCACATTTAAGAGGACATTAAGAAACTAAGACAGGCTGGATGAGGTGGCTCACATCTTTAATCCCGGCACTCCAGAGGCAGAGGCAGACAGGTTTATAGAGCGAGTTCCAGGACAGCCAGGGCTGTGCAATGAAACCCTATCTCAGACATACATATACACATACACACACACACACACACACACACACACACACACACACATACACATACAGACACACAGACACACACACACACACACACACACACACAGAGAGAGAGAGAGAGAGAGAGAGAGAGAGAGAGAGAGAGAGAGAGAGAGAGAGACTAAAATATAGTCAAACAAGGACATCAGGAAGGTGAAAGCGAAGTGATGAAGTGATAATTATTATATCATATGAGAAATGTCTGAGTGGATTAGAGACATTTAATTGGAAAAGGGCTTCGGGTAAAGGAGAGGCAACATAATTTTCCTTATCATAATAGGACTGTTGGAGTATTCATGAAAGTAGACTTCAGCCCAACAGGAAATTATTTTTTTGGGTGGGGCCAAATGTGAGCAGATTATAATATGTGTAAAATGTCATAATGAAACCCATTATTTTATGTGGCTGGGGGATGTAGTTCAATTGGAAGGGTACTAATTTAGCATGCACAAAACCCTGGGTTCAGACTCCAGCCCTGCATGAACTGGATGTGATGATGCATGCCTATAATCCCAGCATTTAAGACGTGCAGACAGAAGGGTCACATATTCAGTGGTATCCTAGGCTACATAGTGAGTTTGAGGGAAACAAAGAAAATAAAAAAGGAGAAGAAACCAATTATCTTTGTAGAGTAAAAACATAAAATGAACTACAGAAAGATACTGTTTTTTAAATTATGAATGGTTTCAAGGTAATGTGGGTTGTATTATGGGGTGAATTAATTATTATTGGAAATGCTAACTATTCAGAAAGAATAGTCACATACTTAGCAGGGACTCTGGAGAAGAGGTCAAACAAAACCTGGTACACAGTAAGCATTCAGTGCAGGTCTGATTTCTTCAATATTAAGAAAAATGCAGGTTGACTGACAAGATTGATTGACAGATTGATTGACTGATAGGTTGCTGAGGATGGATCCCAAGTCTTCCTTGGGCATAGTAGGCAAGCACTGCATCACAGTTATATCCTCAGACCCCCAAATTTGAATTTTAGTAAACAATATATTCTAACTTTGCTTACCAAGGTGGTAATCCATTTAACCCACTTGGCAGTAAAGTATGAGACTACAGAAGTAGGATGTGAATTTCTAGTAAGCACCCAGAAGAAGCACTGTTCATTTTCAGGCCTGGCTCACAGTCCCCATTGAAGCTATTGTCACAGTTGTGTTTGCAGTATAATTATTGAGAAGGAATCTTCTTCTGCCTACTTGGTTGGTATATTGCCTTCTAGACTATTCTTACTTCTTACCAGTTTGTGTGTGTGTTTGTTTATTATTATTATTATTATTATTATTATTATTACTATTATTTTGAAACAGGATTTCACATAGCCTATGATGACCTTAAACTAACTATGAGCCGAGGTTGGCTTTGAACTCCTGATCTCCTGTTTCCATCTCTCCAGCACTGGGATTACAGGCTTCTGCCACTCTGCCTTACCTCTCATATAGTTTTTATTATATTACATATGTTTCTCCAAAACCTACAGACCTCCCTTTGCTTACTGGATCAAGCCTAAACTCAGGTTAGCATTGGAAGCCCTTGCTTTCGTTTTCTCTTTGTACGCCATTGCATGGAAGGATTTGATTTCTGGAAGGTTAAAAAAGTATTTGATGGATTTCAGCCATGGATGACTGCTCCAGATAAAGCAAATCAAGCAAAACAAACAATATTTACTGCAGTGCTGTTGATATACAACACAACTGTACAGTCTTTTCTTGTTTGAGGGTGCAAGCCTAAGGCATTATGCAGTTATATATGAAAGGCAAGCATTGACCTACATCTTCCCAGTCTTTGCTTTTTTTTTTTTCACAAATGTTGCAGGTCTCATTGTAACCACTGTAATTTAATCTGCTGTAATGGAAGCATGACCTGTATCTCAATTTAGCCACATTGACCAGTTCTGGACATTGACCAACAACAATGCCCATTCTTATGTACAATGAGTCTTCCAATCTTCGTTATTGATGCAGGCTCTTACAAGGTAGCTGAGGCTTGCCTCCCACTCCTGACTCTCCTGCCTCAGCTTCCCAAGTACTGGGATTATAGGCTTGTGCCATTACCCCCATTAAAATGTACATATTTGGGTTGGGGATTTAGCTCAGTGGTAGAGCGCTTGCCTAGCAAGTGTAAGGCCCTGGGTTCGGTCCTCAGCTCCGGAAAAAATGTACATATTTGAAGGGCACAATTTGACAATGTTTACATATGCGTACACTAACAAAACTGTGGCAGTTAGTTACATAGTGAAGGGATCTATACCAAAATTACCACATGTCCCTTTGTAACCCCTCCATCCAAGCAAACAGCTTTCAAAGATTTATTTATTTATTTATTTATTTATTTATTTATTTATTTATTTATTTATTTATTTATTATGTATAAGTACACTGTAGCTGTCTTCAGACACACCAGAAGAGAACATCAGATCCCATTACAGATGGTTGTGAGCCACCGTGTGGTTGCTGGGAATTGAACTCAGGACTCCTGGAAGAGCAGTCAGTGCTCTTAACTGCTGAGGCATCTCTCTAGCCACAAACAGCTTTCAGCATACTGTCACTTTAGATTAATTTACATGTCCTAGGCTTTTGAATAAAAGGAACCATGCAGTATATGTGCTTTCCTTTGTCCTGACTTCTTTTTTTTTAAATACTTATTTCTTTTTTTTTTAATTTTTTTCAAAGATTTCTTTTTTTTTTTTTTTTTTTTTTTGGTTCTTTTTTTCGGAGCTGGGGACCGAACCCAGGGCCTTGCGCTTCCTAGGTAAGCGCTCTACCACTGAGCTAAATCCTCAGCCCCGATTTCTTTATTTATATAAGTACACTGTAGCTGTCTTCAGGCACAGCAGAAAAGGGCATCAGATCCCATTCCAGATGGTTGTGAGCCACCATGTGGTTGCTGGGATTTGAACTCAGGACCTCTGGAAGAGCAGTCAGTGCTCTTAACCACTGAGCCAGCTCTCCAGCCCTTGTCCTGACTTCTTTTGGCATATTGTCAATTGATGAATATTTGAGCCATTTCTGTTCTTTGCTTATTTTATGTGAGCATACCCAACCAGCCTCCCTTCCTCCCTTCCTCCCAGCCTCCCTCCCTCCCTCCCTCCCTCCCTTCCTCCCTCCCTCCCTCCCTTCCTCCCTCCCTTCCCGTGTGTCTCAAACCTGTTTTCTTTTCTTTTCCTTAGAGTTACTGCACCATTTATTGTATATCCCTAACAGAATGGCACAAGCATTTCATTTCTTCTATCTTTAGCTTCTGCCTCCTCAGTTGCATTTCTTGTTGTTTTTCTCACTCTAGAAGTTTCTTCCTTTTCCTTCTTTTAGTAGTCTTGTTCAATTCCTCTGTTTTAATTTTTTAATTAGAATGTCATGTATGTTTGAGTGTTTTGCCTGCATGTGTGTCTGTGCCCCACATGCATGTGTGGTGCCTGCAGAGGTCAGAAGGCATCAGATGCCTGGAATCTGAGTTATAGATGGTTGTGAGCTGGGAATGGAACCTGGGTCTCCTCAAATAACAGCTAGTGGTTTTAACCACTGAGTCCCATTTCCGTCCCCCATCTCTCTGTTTTAAATGCCATTTGCTTGTTGATGACAGTCGTGTTTATACCTTTCACTATTACTTTTCAGCAAACTTCTAATCTGACCCTCTTATTTTAAAATAAATACTATTAGGGTTCTGTTAGTTTCCTCTTGCTGCTGTAATGACTTACCACAAGCACCGTGGGTAAACAATAAAGATTTACTGTGCTACGATTCTGGAAGTCACACCTGTGAAGCAGAAGTCAATGCACTCATTTCTGGAGGCTCCAGGGGAAAACCCATTTTATAGCTCATTCAAGTTATAGAGTAACCATAGCTCCTTTTGGTTGTAGGACTGAAGTTCGTGTCTCCTTACTGGCTGTCGTCTGAGGGTCATTCTTAGATTCTTTTTTTTTAAAAGAATTATTTATTCATCTTACATGTATGAGTACACTGTAGGTGTCTTCAGACATAGGAGAAGAGGGCATCGGACCCCATTACAGATGGTTGTGAGCCACCATGTGGTTGCTGGGAATTGAACTCGGGACCTTTGGAGGAGAAGTCAGTGCTCTTAACCATTGAGCCATCGCTCCAGCCCCATTCTTAGAGTCCTGAAACCAACCATGTTCTTTAGTTCCTGGGCACCACTTGTTCAGAGTCAGTCCTTGTCATGTCTCTTCTGTCCTTGCATTTCTAGTTTACTCCCTATGCTCTGAGTCTCTTAGCAATTTTTGATGGCTCTTATGAATAGATTGTGTACACCCTGACAAACCAGAATACTCTCTCTATCTCAATGACTATAACTTTAATCACTTGTTCAAAATCTCCATCGTCTCAGAGAATGGTGCCTCATGTCTGTAATCGTAGTACCTGAGAAGCTGAGGCAGGTGGCTTGCTATGGGTTGTAATAGTAAGACTCTGTTTCGAAACTATCAATCCCCAATTAAATCAATTAAAATTAATGAAAAGGTCCTGGGCATTAGGATATGGATACTTTGGAGGTCATTATTTCATCTACTACAAATTGGGCAATTGTAGGGACAGTTTAGACTGTAGCCAACTATCAATTTTTTCACTTGGATTTATTCTGGGCATTTTGAATTTAATGTATTACCAATAGAACTTTTAGTTCTTTCTTGAGCAAATCTCTGACCCTCTCATTTTTCCCATATCTGCAAATGGCAACATAATTTGATTTGTTAAATTAAAGGCCAAAGCATTAGATACCAACCTCAATGTCCCCCTTTTACTTCCTGGATTCATTTGTTCAGTAAATCTTTCTAAGTCCAACTGCAAAACATATTTTAGTGTTATTTTTGTTTTTACAAATATTATATTTTGCATGTGGGTGTTCTGCCTGCATGGTGATTTGCTATAGTGATAGAAACCCTAAGACACTGCCCTTCTCAAGGGCTGGAGTATAATTTCTAGGACCCACACTAGTTGACTCACATGCATGCACATACATGCAGTGATGAAGGAGAGCAGAAGAGGTTGTTAGATTCCTTAGGGACAGAGTTACAATTTTGAACAGCATGTGGGTGCTGGGAATTGAACTTATATCCTCTGGAAGATCAGCCAGTGCTCTTAACCACTGAGAAATCTCTCTATCATCTATTTTTATTATATTTTAAAGTGTGTGTGTGGGAGGGATGTGAGTGTGTACAAGTGACTGCAGATGCTTTTGGAAGCTAGAAGTGTCAGATCCCTCTGGAGCTGGAGTTAGTAGCAGTTGTGAGTCAACTAGTGTGGGTTCTCGAAATTATACTCCAACCCTTGAGAATGGCAGTGTCTTAGGGTTTCTATTGTTGTGACAAATCACCACGACCAAAAAGCAAGTTGCAGAGGAAAGGGCTTATTTGGTTTATACTTCCATATCACTGTTTATTATTGAAGGAAATCAGGACAGGAACTCAAACAGAGCAGAATCCTTGAAGCAGGAGCTGATGCAGAGGCCATGGAGGGATGCTGCTTACTGGCTTGCTTCCCCTGGCTTGCTCAGACTGCTCTCTTATAGAACCCAGGACCACCAGCCCAGGGATGGCACTACCCACAACGGGCCTTGATCACTAATTGAGAAAATGTCTGACAGCTTGGTCTCATGGAGGCCTTTTCTTAACTGAGGTTCACACTTGCACTTGTTTTTTCCACTGCTGGAGATGTTCCTTCTGCCGCTCTCTGTGGTTGCCTCATTCTCATCATTTAGGCTTTATCTCCAATTATCTCAGACTCGCCTTCCCTGGCTCCCCAATGGATTGATTTTACCTTTCTCCCACATAATCCCTTAATTAATGCACTATTTTCCTTCCAATTACAATGTAAAACTGCCTTATTTTTTTTTTTTTTTTGGTTCTTTTTTTCGGAGCTGGGGACCGGAACCCAGGGCCTTGCGCTTCCTAGGTAAGCGCTCTACCACTGAGCTAAATCCCCAGCCCCTAAAACTGCCTTATTTTTAAATTTATATTTTGCTTTCTTTTTTTTTTTTCGGAGCTGGGGACCGAACTCAGGGCCTTGCGCTTGCTAGGCAAGCGCTCTACCACTGAGCTAAATCCCCAACCCTTTTTCTTTTTTTTTAAATTTATATTTTTTACTGCCTTATTTTTAAATAGTCGTCTATTGACATCTGTGCTCAAGAGGATGAGATCTCCATGACAGTGGTCAGTCACATTTGCCTTGCATATCACTGCACAGACAGCGCCTAGCAGTTGTTGGATAAATGCACAAAGCCAGTCTTCTCTCTGTTTCAAGCACTCTTTGCTTGTATCCATCGCTGAGATGCTGCCTATGTCCTTGCATTAGTTACTTTTCTGTTGCTGTGATAAACACCATGACCAAAGCAGTGTGTAGAAGAGAATTGTTTTGGCTTATCATTCCAAAGGGCGCAGGGCTGGGGGTACAATATCAGAGAAGGCATGGCAGCAAATCAGAAAGCTGAAAGATAACATCTTGAACCACATGCAGAAAGCAGAGTGGAAGTGGGATGAGCCTTCCACTCTGCCCCCAGTGACGCACATCCTCCAGTAAGGGTGCTCCTGACAGTTCTGTAATATCCAAAAAAAAAAAAAAAAAAAAAAAACACTAACAGCGGCCATCAAGTATTCAAGAATATGCATATAATAGGGGAGGGACATTTCTCATTCAAATTGCTACAGTCCTTCCTTCAAAACTCCATTCTTATTGCCCTGTACAAAGCTTAAGTCCAAGTGGATCAAGGACCTCCACATAAAACCAGATACACTCAAACTAATAGAAGAAAAACTGGAGGAGAGCCTTGAACACATGGGCACTGGGGAAATTTTCCTGAACAAAACACCAATGGCTTATGCTCTAAGATCAAGAATGGACAAATGGAATCTCATGAAACTGCAAAGCTTCTGTAAGGCAAAGGACACTGTCATTCGTACAGTTGTCAAACTGCAACCAACAGATTGGGAAAAGATCTTTACCAATCCTACATCCAACAGAGGGCTAATATCCAAAATATACAAAGAACTCAAGAAGTTAGACTGCACGGAGACAAATAACCCTATTAAAAATGGGGTACAGAGCTAAACAAAGAATTCTAAGCTGAGGAATATCGAATGGCTGAGAAGTACCTAAAGAAATGTTCAACATCCTTAGACATCAGGGAAATGCAAATCAAAATAACCCTGAGATTCCACCTCACACCAGTCAGAATGGCTAAGATAAAATACTTAGGTGATAACTGATGCTGGCAAGGATGTGGAGAAAGAGGAATACTCCTCCATTGTTAGTGTGATTGCAGACTGATACAACCACTCTGGAAATCAGTCTGGAGGTTCCTCAGAAAATTGGATATAGTATTACCTGAGAACCCAGCTATACCTGTCCTGAGCATATACCCAAAGGATGCCCCAACATATAACAAAGACACATGCTCCACTATGTTCATAGCAGCCTTATTTATAATAGCCAGAAGCTGGAAAGAACCCAGATGCCCTTCAACAGAGGAATGGATACAGAAAATGTGGTACATCTACACAATGGAATATTACTCAGCTATCAAAAACAATGACTTTATGAAATTCATAGGCAAATGGATGGAACTGGAAAATATCATCCTGAGTGAGGTAACCCAATCACAAAAAACACACATGATATGCTCTCACTAATAAGTGGATATTAGTCCAAAAGCTCGAATTACCCAAGATATATATGACCACATTAAGCTCAAGAAAGACGAGCAAAGTGCAGATGCTTCAGTCCTTCTTAAAAGGGGGAATAAAAATATTCATAGGAGGAGACAAAGTTTGGAGCAGAGACTGAAGAAATGACCAATCAGAGCCTGACCCACCTGGGGATCCAGCCTATACACATCCAGTCACCAAACCTAGACAATATTGATGAAACCAAGAAGTGCATGCTGACAGGAACCTGATATAGCTGTCTCCTGAGAGACACAGCTAGAGCATGACAAGTACAGAGGCAAATGCTAGCAGCAAACCATTGAACTGAGAACAGGTTCCCTGTTGGAGGAATTAGAGAAAGGATTGAAGGAGCTGAAGGGGCTTTCAACCCCATAAGAACAACAATGCCAACAACCAGAGCTCCCAGGGACTAAACCACCAACCAAAGAGTACACATGGACAGACCCATGCAAATGTAGCAGAGGATGGCCTTGTTGAGCACCAATGGGAGAAGCCCTTGGTCTTGCCAAGGCTGGACCCTTCAGTGTAGGGGTATGTCAGTGTGGGAAGGAGGGGTGGATGGGGAGGGGAATGCCCTCATAGAGGAAGGGGAGGGGGATGGGATAGGGGGCTTATGGACAGGAAACTGGGAAAGGGAATAACATTTGAAATGTAAATAAAAAAGTATTCAATTAAGAAACCCCAGTTCAGAGCCAGGCATGGAGGGGCATACCTCTGATTTTGGTATTTTGGAATCTAAGGGGAGGAGGATCATGAGTTCAAAGCCACCCAGGGCTGTACAATGAGGCCCCTACCTTAAAGCACCAAAACCTAGCAGGCCATTTGTATTTATCCTAATACATTGCAATTCAAACAATGGCAGGACGATTGCTATGGGTTAGAGACCACTCTAGAGTACAGTTTCAGTCCTGCCTGAATGCACTACAGGGTGAAACCCTGTCTGAAACAACAGCTCCTTCAAAAGAAGGAAATAAAACAGCAATAAAATTAAAGTCCACCAAAAAATAACGTAGTTCAAAGCTAAGCAGAGGACAACACCCCTGTGTTTCTAGTACCCGGGAGACAGGCAGGATGATTTCGAGTTCTAGGCCAGTCTGGGTTACAAAGTGAATGGCATTCTAGGACATCCTCTTAACAAAAACCAAAAGAATCCTAAACCTTAATTCAAGACTCCTCACCTCAGTGTCCCTAGTCGTGGCTAGCCTATCTCCTGTACTGAACCTTTTAATCACTTTCTCAGCACTCACAGACCGAGCACCATGACAGTCTTGTCAGTAGGAGACACTACTCTGTCGTGCTTTGTGTTTGCTGTGTAATTCCAGTCCTTCATGGATAGAGGTACACTTCATCCCTTAAGATACTGCTGGACGGATATCACACCACACTTCTTCATAGTTCTTCTGAAGTTCTTAGTCCTGTGTGGTGCATGCTGGTAGACAGAAGCCAGGAAGGCAGAGCATCTTGTTACACCGCTAAGGAAATAAAAACAGTACTCAGTTCATTTTAAGAACAGAGCTAGAGTTTTAAGGAGTCATTCTGCAACTACAGGAAAATGAACCATTTTTTAATTTATTTCAAAAATCACAATTCAGTGAGACTGGAGAGATGGCTCAACTAATCAGAGCACACACTGATCTAGAAGAGGACCGGAGTCTGGTACCCAGAACCATGGCAAGCAGTTTATACCCACCTGAAACTCCAGATCCGAAGGGGTCTGATTCTTCCTTCTGGCCTCCACAGGCGTCTGCACTCACACACACATGCCCTCATCCCCACATAGAAATAATTATAAATAACTCCAAAACAACTGGAAGTGCAGAAACACCCCTGTGCCAAGTACCATGTTTTACAGTTGTGGAAGAATGCACAGAGGAAATACTAAGATGTGTATCATCTGACGCTAGATTTTCAAATTTGTCAGAAAATGTGTTTACAGTATTCGGTGCTTTCTGAAAATTTGTTGCTTAAAAGGAAATAGTAATTGACAAACATGGAGTATTGACTGAATTCTGTATTTGCCTCCCCCCAAACACTAGCAGATTGGGCTACAGAAGTGTGTCAACTTCATTCCATATAAAACAGTCTGTCACAGGAGTTTGAAAAACGAGTTATTTTACATATTTAAATCAGGCAAAGGTCTAAGAATTTAACCATAGTTTTATAACTATGATTTGAAATAAGTAACTGACACGTTTTTCTTTTAAAGATTTATTTATTTATTATGTAAGTACACTGTAGCTGTCTTCAGACACACCAGAAGAGGGCATCAGATCCCATTATAGATGGTTGTGAGCCACCATGTGCTTGCTGGGATTTGAACTCAGGACCTCTAGAAGAGCAGCAGTCAGTGCTCTTAACCACTGAGCCATCTCTCCAGCTTTTTTCTTTCAAAAAATTAAAGAAAAAATAGATTTATTGAATTACTGTGTGTGTGTGTGTGTGTGTGTGTGTGTGTGTGTGTGTGTGTGTGTGTTGTCTGCCTGTATGTATATGCACCATATGTGTTCCAGAATTCAGGAACGGTGTTAGAGCCCCTGGGACTGGAGCTATAGGCGAGTGTAAAGCTACCATGCAGGTGCTAGGGAATGAACCCCGTTCTTCTGCAAAGCAATAGATGCTCTTAACTGTGAAGCCAACTCTCCAGCACCATTCTTTCCCTCTAGGAAATAATTTTAATATGAAAAAAATACTTTAAATGTTTAGAAAACCTTCATGTATGTGGTAGAGGGAAGGAAAATCTATGTGAATTCATGTCAGAAATACATTTATTTCTTTATGTATTGTTTTCTAAGATAAGATTTCACTATGAGGGGCTGGAGAGATGGCTCAGCAGCTCAGAGCACTGATTGCTCTTCCAGAGGACCTGAGTTCAAATCCCAGCAACCACATGGTGGCTCACAACCATCTGTAATGAGATCTGATGCCCTCTTCTGGTGTGTCTGAAGACAGTGACAGTGTACTCATATACATAAAATAAATAAATCTATCTTTTTAAAAAAGATTTCACTATGAACAAGAACTTGAGCTTACTTATATAGCTATGGCTAGCCTTGAACTCATGATCCTCCTGCCTTAGCCTCCCAAGGCCTGTGATTGCAGCTGGGCACCATCCCATCTAGTTACATATTAATGCCTTTTAAAAATGCACAGATTGGTACTATTTGAAAAGTACAGCTATATAAATTTTACATAGAATCCTCGTGTTTTTGTTTTTGTTTTTGTTTTTTTTTTCGGAGCTGGGGACCGAACCCAGACCCTTGCGCTTGCTAGGCAAGCGCTCTACCACTGAGCCAAATCCCCAACCCCAGAATCCTCGTTTTATTACATAAAAAAAATCTAAAAACAAAACCAAAACTTTATAAAGGATTTTAATTTCAAGACATTTTGGGGGAGTATGTGTGTCATATCTTCTATCTGAAATTTTCTAGGCAACTAGGATGTCTTGTGAAAATAATTGAAGATGATTAAAAAATTTATTTTCAGGGTACAGAGCTTACAGAGCAAGTTAAAACGGCAGATAATTAAAGCCATTGGAACTGTACATGGCTTTAGTCAGGAATCTCAGTGCATCATTAACAAGTCATGGGGGCCAGGCGGTAGTGTTGCACACCTTTAATTCCAGCACTTGGGAGGCAGAGGCAGGAGGATCTCTGTGAGTTCAAGACTGGCCTTGTCTATAGAGTGAGTACCAGGAAAGCCAGCAAACACAGAGAAACCTTGACCCAGGTAGGTGTGGGGGATCGGAGGTAGAAATCCTGGAGAAAACTGCCTTCTTGAAATAAAAGCTTCTAAGCTTGGGCTGCTTGGTTTTTCAATAAAGAATGAGGGCTCTAGGGTCCCAGTGTGGCAGAACACACTTTTCATCCCAGCCACCTGGGAGGCTAGGCCGGAGCATCGCGACTCTGACGGCAGCCTGGACTTTGTATCAAGATCATTTGAAAAACAAAAAAATGTTTTTATTTGGAGATTTTGATAAGTCCTAACCTACAGGGTGGTTCGTGCTCTCAGAAGCCAGCAGAGTTTCAGAAGTCTGTGTGGGGAAGCCATAGGTCAAAGACATTGAACTTGGCCTACTCAATGGGGACTCCTGTGACTGGGCTTGTGCCACAGTCTCTGCTCTGCCTCCTCAGCTACAAGATGCTTTGAAGTGCTGTGGCTATGCTTCTTTGCACGGTGTTTCTCTCTCCCCTCGGAGGGGAGGGTCTATTGCACATGTGATTACCTCTAGGCTTTCTTACAGTCTGCTGGATTGCCATAGTGACAGGGCAGTGTCAGAGAAGCTTCTCCAAGCACAGATATTCACAGGGAAAGTTTGCAGTTCCGAGGTGATGTATGGTCTAGTCCTCTCATTTCTTCTCTCCCCTCCGGATGTGCACAGTTCAGAGGTCATATTCATCTGTCAGTGCTGTACCTCTACCAGGGTAGTTTCGTTCAGTTTTACAGAGTTGGTATTTTCGAGTGCAGTCTTCTGGGTTAGAATAACTTCTTTAATTCCCGTAACTCTTGGGGCTTCAAACTTTGGTCCACTCCTGGGGTTAGTTTGTAGGTCAGGGGGGACAGGGTGTAACCATTTTGATAAAGAAAGATTCTCTTACAGAACTCAAACATGCCAAACATAACTCCAAAATATGGAACTACCTGTTAAAACAGAAAATGAAAATTGTGTTAAATTCTTCAAAAGAGAAGACTTATCTTTATTTATTCATCTGTGTGTCTGTCTGAATGTGTGGAGCCATGGGAGCGGGGCGCAGAGGAGGAGGAGGATCCCTAGGAGATAGGGTTTTGTGTGGTTGTGAGCCTTTCAACGTGGGTACTGGCAACTAAACTCAAGTTATCTGGAAGAGCAGCAAACACTCTTATTCACTGAGCTACCTCTACAGCTTACACGTTAAACAATGTTTTATTTTTTCTTCCATTTTTATTAAATTGGGTATTTCTTATTTACATTTCAAATGTTATTCCTTTTCCCAGTTTCCTGTCCATCAGCCCCCTAACCCCTCCCCTCCCCTTCTATATGGGTGTTCCCCTCGCCATCCTCCCCCCATTACCACCCCTCCCATATTCCCCTGCACTGGGGGTCCAACCTTGGCAGGACCAAGGGCTTCCCCTTCCAGTGGTACCCCAACAAGGCTATTCACTGATAAATATGCAGTTGGAGCCCTGGGTCAGTCCATGTATAATCTACAGTAAACAACATTTTAAATTAAAAAAATTAAATTTTAATTTTTTATTGGTGTGGACTAGGAAGAATATGAACAGAGAATTCCTCTCTATTCAGTCATTTCCACTAGCCAGTTTCAATGTCCCAAAGTTTAATTAACAGAACAGGAAAGCTGCCCTGAACTGAACTCAACACTTCGGAGCCGTATCTTAAACTCTTACAAAAGGGTACTTCTGCAATGGAGTTACACCAGAGTAAATTAAGATCATGGCAGAGGGCAGCGCTACATGCTAACTCCTTTTTGAATCAAAGAATATGGAAAAAGGAAAGCTGGTCCAGTGTGGAAGGGAATGAAAGGCTTCAGAACCAGTGAAGGGTATGCCCTGCGTAAGCATTAATATCCATGTAGTTAATTGGCCATTGCCCATCTCTATACGTTGGTCTTGACTGGATATTTATATGTGAGGTGGGGGCCTGTAGTCTCCTTACAGAGAGGTCCATGTGTCCTAGTATTGGAAACCTCCAGTTGGTACTAAATGCTCAGCTCTTCCAGGGTGTGGTATTAGATACTAAAGCATTGTGTTCGCCTAGGTTGACGCACATGGACTATCAGTGGTGACTGAGGTATTTTCATGCAAATTGTACTGAGAAGATCAGGAAGCGAAAGAACTGGAAGAGGCAGAGAAGCAGGAGACCGGTCACTCTTCTTACCTTTAGTAAGTTAGCCGTTAGTCCGTTCCAGAGCCCCAGGACCCCTTGGGTCTTCACTATCTGTCTGAAGCAGTCAACTGCTCCTGAGAAGTGGATATCTACTCCTCCATAGTGGGGAAGATAAGGGCTTTGAGCCTGGCAGGAAATAGAAGGTACAGGGAAGTGACTTAAGTACCGGGAAGTAAATGTCCTACACAAAGTAAACAGCGTCTCAGGTCTGGACTCTGGATGCACTGTGCCAAGATGGTGGCAAAAAGTAGTAACCAGAGTTCGTCTTCCTCCACAGTCTTAGAATGTTTTTTGAGACAGGGTCTTGCTTATATAGTTCAGATTGGCTAGACCTTCATCATACTTCTGTTTAAGTCTCCTGAATGCTGAGATTACAGGTGTGAGCTACTAATTTAGAATGAATATTAATTTGCTATAGAACCATAATGCCTCATTCACAAATTTGTGTGTATTTTGTTTAAAAGAAAATAGGCATTTGAGATAGACTCAATGTCATACTTACATTCCAACTTAGCCTATGCCCAGTGGACCTGTTACACAGTCCTATGCCTCTAAGCTTTTTTTGAGACTTATTTATTTTTTATTTTATATATATAAGAGGTTTGTCTACATATATGTCTGTGAACCAAGTACATGTGAGGGCATCAGATCTCCTTAGAACTGAGGTTATACATGGTTGTGAGCCACCATGCACTTGCTGAGAATAGAGCCCGGGGCCTCTGGAAGAGCAGTCAGTGCTCTTAACCACTGAGCCATCTCTCCAGTCCCAGACTTTAATCTTTCCTCATGCCCTCCTGACTTCTTAACTGATCCCTCTTCTGGGAAACTACCAAGTAGGCATTGATTTTCCCATACCACAAATGTCACAGGGTTGAGAACAGGATGATTGTGGCGTTCTTCTGGCTGCTTCACTGTGTGACAAAAGTACTCATCTGGGCCTCTAGCTGCTCCATAGTCCTTGTCCTGTTGTCATCTACCGACCCCCTGGCCACTCTTCTCCATTTACTGGAGACTGACACCTGGTGGTTTCAATTAGCCCAGCCTCACTGTTATCTTAGGAAACTAAAAAGAAAAGGGGGAAAAAGCAAAAGCAAAGGAAAGGGGAAAATGAAATTGGAGAGAGGAGATACACTGTGGGGATAGACCAAGGGAAGCTGGAGGAAGTGAGTGAGGGATGGGCATAACCAAGATACTTGTATATATTTTTCAAATACGAGAATGCAAAAAGAACAGTCTATGCCAATCTCAGTCTGGCCCTCATCCTCAGGATTCCCCACTTTTATACTTTCGGCCACCTTTCCTTCAGCCATCTTTGTACTTCATGACCACCCAGAACTACCTGAGGAAAGTGGCATCATCAAAATGCTCAATTCCTGAAAGTAACTTTCTTGTGGCTTTAATCTCAGTACTTATGAGGCTGAGGCAGGCACTCCCACACAGGAGTATATACCCACCCTCCACATACACATAATTTAAACTAAAACAAATGTGTAAGAAAGAAAGAACAAACCAGGGCTTGAGAGAATGCTCAGTGGTTAAGAGAACTTGCTGCTCTTGCAGAGGACTAAATTCAGTTCTGATCACTGTAGGCACCCACAGTTGTGTATGTATCCACACACAGAAATACACAGATTAAACATAAACTGAAACATAAATCTTTTAAAATCGGAAACAATAAGCTATTCCCGAATACAATAGTATGAATGCACTCTAGAGTCACTACACTGAGGGAGCTATTCTCCAAACAGAAAATTACAGGGATGGGGAGCACACACAGTGTTACCATTGTAGGGTTGGTCCTGGAGGCCTTGACTGCAAAGAGATAGCACATGAGAATTGGGAGATTGATGGAACGCTTCTATGTCCTGACAGTGGGAGCAGTCACACAAATCCATACATCTGTCCACACTCCTAGACATCTGCATCAGAACAAGCTACTTTAGCTGTGTTGAGTTGGGAGTAAGAGTGGGCAATGTTCTGAAAGGCAAAGTTAGGATTTGGAGGAAGAAATGGTTTTTCACGGGGGTGGGACTTGAATTTACTCATCTATTAAGGAGGAATGATGCCCAAGATGAACTTGAAGTGTGACAGCCAGGACACCACCAAGGAGGGATGTCATGCAAAGAAGCCAAAGGTTGAGTCTGTTTACCATTCTGTTTTCCCCAGGAAAGAGCCAGCCAGGTTACCTGCCTCAGGTGGACGTGCTGGGTGTGTAGTGGGGAGTTTGGTCAAATTTGAAAAAGCTATTATGAAGGATGGACAAAGGACATTCTGAAGACTAGCTCTGTGACTGAGGAGCAGCACAGACTGGAGGCCATGAACTTTCTGTGCCCCTCAGCTGCCCTTCCGTGCACTCATCTTCAGCTGTATATGAACCACCAGGAGTTTGTGGGGTTAAGGAAAAGCTGAGGAACCAGTGGCATGGATTTTCAGAATTAGAGCAAAAAAAAAAAAAAAGCCACAAACACTGTAACAAAGCCCTGGGTTCCATCTCCAGCACCACATGAACTGGCCATGATGATATATGTCTGTAATTCTAGCACTGGGAAGGGGAAGGCAGCAGTATCAAAACTTCAAGGCCATCTTCAGCTAGTATCAACTTCAAGGGAAGCCTGGGATATGTGAGGCCCTGTCCCAAAGTAGACAACAAAAAGGGTCTGGAGATAGAGTGCAGTCAGTAAGATGCCTGTTGTCAAGAAAGTCTGGTTTCAATTCTCATCACCCAGGTAAAAAGATGGGCTTGATGATGCATGCTTATTCAAGTGCTGGTGAGGCAGAGACTGGGGCTCAGTGGCCAGACATCATAGCCTACTTGCCTAGTGCAAGGTCTCAGTGAGAGATTCCCTCTAAAAACAAGGTGGATGGCTTCTGAGGAACAACACCAAATGTTGACCTCTGACCTCCACATGTACAGACATGTGATGTGGACCAATACTGAAATACTCACATCATTAGGGGGGAGGGAGGAAAGAAGGAACAAGGAGAGGAGGAGGGAGAGGGAAGGAAAAAATGGAACTAAGGAACATGAAGTTAACAGGATGCTGGTGGTCTAGATATAAAGGAGCAAGTAAGTGACCAGAGGCATTAATAATCTGAGGGACTATGGTGAATAGGACTGTGTGACATCTTTGTTCTTGATGTGGTCACATGTTGATTCTTTGGTACTTTTTTTCTTGAGGTGCTGGGGACTGAATCCAGGACCTTGTAATATACTAAACATATACTAACTCTTTTGGGTTCACTCAGCCCTCTTTTGTGTTTCAGGAAATAGCTCAATTCTGGATTCATTCAGCTTTCCTGTCCCATCCATTCCCTCATCTACATCCTTACTGCACCTCACCACAGGCCTGGCTGGCTACTTTCACGTCATGCTTCAGGCTCTGGAGCTAGACAGCTTGTAATACCTCACACCTGTGACCTTCAGCAAATGCCTTGATCTGTCTGAGCCCCACCCCCTTTTTCTGTAAAATGGAGTAATTATAGCATGTACCTGTAAGGTAATGTAAGGACTGTTGTTCGTATTAAGTAATTTAGTGCATGCAAAGTGCTTAGAACTGTACTTGATATAGAGCAAGCACTAAATAAGTGACTGCAGTCATTAAGGTCATTATTATAATTATCTAAACTTGGAGGAGAGACAAGTATGCTGAGGACCAAACCAACCTGCTAGACTGGAATGTTACGCTGCTGTGTTCTTCAATTGTATGTCATTGGCAAAGAGAAACAGAACATAGTAGATGGCTAATCACACGGGCCTCAACATAAGGCTTCTTCTGCACAAAGCCAGGCAACTCACTAGGCTAATAAAATGTAGCCACCTGCTTCAGGTCCTCAGGAGGACCACGCTGGATCCTGCAGTGGAACATCACGTGCAAGAAATCATGAGGACTAGACCTGGCTCTGCCACTATCACTGTAACCTTGACTAAGTCATTGGCTTCTTCAGACCTTACTTTCCTCACAGTCTGCTGAGGAGATTGAAATGACCTTGAAGACCCTTTCCAGCTTCCGCAATCCTTGCAGCTGCTCCAACTCCCTGAACCTTCCTACGTCTGCTGTTCCCTCTGTCTTGCCAAGTTCTCATAATGACCGGAAGAAACAGCAGATCTGCAGACAAAGCTTATCAAACACGTTTTTGGTCACCATGTTCTTCACGGCACTTGATAAGAATGTGATCTGTTGTCTATAACTATTTCTTCCTTGTGTTCTCTTCTTAGTCCTTATCCTACTGTGACCACAAATACCACAGGTCCGGTGACCACATCTGCCTTGACATGGGTCTTTCCCAAAAGTGTACAGAAAAAGGAGGAGCCAACTTACATGAAAGTGAACAAACACTTCAAAGCTGGACATTTGAGTGTTTCTGTGCTAAACCTCCCAGGCCTCCCAGAAGAGGTAGTACTCACTAAATATTATTTCCATGAAACACTGATTAGTTTAACAATAGTTACAAAATGGCCACACACACACACACACACACACACACACACACACACATACTCCCATGTTTTTGATGACAGGGTCATATGAAATCCAAGCTGACTTTGTGGGTTGAAGGTGACCTTGAACTTCTGATTCTTCTGCTTCTATTTCCCGAGTGCTGGGATTACAGGTATTTACCACCTCTCCCAGTTTATTAGGTACTAGGGCTTCATGAATGTCAAACAAGGACTCCACCAAATGGCTATATATCTAGGCCACCATGTACTCTTTTGGCCAAAATAGTACTACTCCATGGAATCTATTCTGCAGTTATATCTGCATATATCTGAAACAATGTATATTACAAGGATATTTGCTACTGCAGTGGTAGTATAATATAGCAGAAGAGTGGAGAAAATAAGTCTGAATGTTTACCACTAGGAAATAAGACACCGTGCTAGAGAATATTATGTTATAATTAAAATATGTGGCAGCTCCATCTGGTGGATAGGGTGTCACTAGCAAGACAAATTTTTACTGAAAAAGAAAGGATGTAGAAGACTACGCATGTATATTGCTGACTATGTAAAATCAGAAAGAACACCCCTGCACATTTATGGACACCTTTGCATAAGCCGTCTTTGGAAAGATACTCCTAAGAAAGTGGCAACCTTAGTGTTGTCTCTGGGAGAGAACTGAATGGGAGGACACAAAGGGTGAGGACACTTGGTTTTCAATGTCTCTTTATGCCACCTTTTGGATTTCATGTGCATGTATTATTACCTAGTGAAAAGAAAATGTTTCATTGTAAGGGTTTTAAGATAGCAAGACAAAGTATAGTCTGGGGTGGGGGTGAGGAGGGTAGGCAGGAGGAACACATGAGGCTAGCAGTTCATGGTCGGTGGGTCAGGGAAGAGAAGGGAAAAATAAGTAGAAAAAAGATGGAGCTCAGAACTTTTCAACTTGTTGCTGGGAAATGACCTTTATTTTCTGGAGATAGGTAGGATTCAACTTGAAGGCAAAATGTGCATTTCCAAAGCCATCTGAGGCATCTAAGTGGAAGAGCCTCAAATCCTTTAGCAAACAAACACTGGGTTGCTTTAACTGTCACTTTGGTAGAGCCTAGAGAGTCTTTTTTTTTTAACAGATTTATTTATTTATTTTATATAAGTACACTGTAGCTGTCTTCAGACACACCAGAAGAGGGCATCAGATCCCATTATAGATGGTTGTGAGCCACCATGTGGTTGCTGGGAATTGAACTCAGGACCTCTAGAAGAGCAGCAGTCAGTGCTCTTAACCACTGAGCCATCTCTCCAGCCCGAG
Organism: Rattus norvegicus; assembly: GCF_021556685.1. Taxonomy (NCBI): domain Eukaryota; kingdom Metazoa; phylum Chordata; class Mammalia; order Rodentia; family Muridae; genus Rattus; species Rattus norvegicus. The sequence continues at coordinate 124,709,062 of NC_141554.1, read as the reverse complement.
CCTAGAGAGTCTTAATGAGGAATTACATGATCCTGTTGGCCTGTGGACATGCCACAGCAGCAGCAGCAGGAGACTGTCCTGATTGTTGATTGATGTAGGAAGAACTGCCTCACTGTGGACAGCACTAGTCCCCAGCCTGGGCCCTAAACTGCATAACAGTAAGAAACCTAAATGAGCTGGAAGGAAGGAAGGAAGGAAGGAAGGAAGGAAGGAAGGAAGGAAGGAAGGAAGGAAGGAAGGGAGGGAAAGGAAGGAAGGAAGGAAGGAAGGGAGGGAAAGGAAGGAAGGAAGGAAGGAAGGGAAAGGAAGGAAGGGAAAGAAAGGAAGGAAGGAAGGAAGGAAGGAAGGGAGGGAGGGAGGGAAAGGAAGGAAGGAAGGAAGGGAAAGGAAGGAAGGAAGGGAGGAAGGAAGGAAGGGAGGGAGGGAGGGAAAGGAAGGAAGGAAGGAAGGGAAAGGAAGGAAGGAAGGGAGGAAGGGAGGAAGGGTCGGTCAATCAATCCATTTGTTTATTCTGTATGCTCTTGACTATGCTTTAAGTTCCCATCTCAGCTTTCTCTCAATAGTAGACTATAACCTAGAATTGCAGGCTGAATAAAACCCCTCCTCTTCTGAGTTGCTTTTTGTCAGAATATTTTATTACAATTAGGTGCTTCATAGCCTCTCAGTAAATGTCTGTACTGACTGGGGATGGAACTCAGGGCCATGTGCATGTCAGGCAAGTACTTTTCAACTGAACTGTATCCCTGGTCCTTTTGAATTTATTTTAAAAATTTGGCCTGGTAAGGTGGCCTAGCCAGTAAGGGCACATGCAGCCAAGGCTGACAGCCTAGAGCCTATGTGGTAGGAGAGAACTGACTTCTCTCTCTCTCTCTCTCTCTCTCTCTCTCTCTCTCTCTCTCATACACACACACACACACACACACACACACACACACACACACACACACACACAGAGTAGAAGAAAATGGTTTAAAAATTGAGACTGGGGGCTGGAGAGATGCCTCAGCAGTTAAGAGCACTGACTGCTCTTCCAGAGGTCCTGAGTTCAATTCCCAGCAACCATATGGTGGCTCACAACCATCTGTAATGGGATCCAATACCCTTTTCTGGTGTGTCTGAAGACAGCTACAGTGTAGTCATATACATTAAATAAACAGATCTTAAAAAAATTGAGACTGAGTCTCACTAAATTACCCAGGCTGAGCTTACTCTGTTGTCAAGGCGGGCCTTGAATTCATGATCTTCCTGCCTCCTGCCTCAGCCACTTCAGGCTTGCACCACGGGGCCTGCCTAATAAATGCTTATTAAACTAACCCAACAAAAGAATAATGACCTCGCTTGCCATCACTACTTATCATAAGCTATCAAGATGGAGGGGCTACTGAGGTTTTGTTATCCTGGCCCTTTTGTGTATTGATAGTAAGTTCAGGAAACAGAAACGCACCTGGCTTGGCTTTATAGAACTCTAATCAGGCTCCCAGTGCTATCGTCTATGCATAGATTCTGAAGAGGTGCTCCAAGCACAATGAGAGCAGCATTTGCACTGTGCCTATGTTCAATAACCTAATTCAGTCTTTTGCACAGGTACACGAAGAAGGCGCAGTTCTCTGCTTCACACTGTATAGATGAGGGAGAAGAGGCTCAGAGAGGGCCTGTGGCCTATCCCAGTCCACCGGGAGGATTCAGGGCCATGCTAGATCCAATGCCCGTGTCATCATCCCTGTGAGCTCAGGGGGGGGGGACACAGCCATAAGTAACTACTGACAACTATATGGGGAGGGGGTGGGTGAGAATAGGTGCTTCATCTCCAGCACTGGCTACAAGCGAGCAGTGCGGTTAGTCAACAACATTGTCTATAGCCTTCAGATAACAGAGGCTTCCCAGGTAGCTGCTGACCTTTCTTGTTGACAATGGATGTTTTCTGAGACCTTTTTCTCCCCCTTTCCCTTATCTTCACTTGCTCTTTTTGGGGACAGAGGTGGGAGGTCTTATCTTACCTTCTGTTAGTGTTTAGACAGAGCTCAGCTGTTTGGACTCCCAGATTTTTACTGCTTCAAAGGAACGAGCCAGCTCAGGTCAGGAGAAAAGGGCAGTGAGCTGTGTTCAGTTCACTGGAACTGGGCAGGCACCTCCCTATTCCCTCCTCGTCTGCCCTCTAGGGACAGTCTTGTTTCCCTGATCAACAACTGCTATTCCCAAAGTGTTTAGGGAACTGTATACTTTTTAAGAGAACAAAGGTGGGGGGCAGTTTCTCTTTCCCTTCACTTTAATAACAAAGCTGCCCCCCAAACTCCTACCTTGCCTAATGGATGTTCAGACATTCACCTGCCCTCACAAGGCATCCTTTACTTCTGATTGCTAAGGCAACGCTACTCCCTTGGGCAGAAGTGAGTCCTCAAAGGGGCCAGACATCAGTGAGACTGCAACAAAGGCAAGGGTCAGTCTCCCTCACCTCTGAGAGCTCAGTACTCAGCACTCTACACTGTATGTCAAGACAGGTAAGTGGTCTTTTAGGAGAACATCCTTTCTCTTACTAAGAATAGATGCTGTGCCGACCAGAAGAGGCTCAAGTAGGCAGAACGATTAAACTTGGTTAGCATCTTTTACTAGTGGCTGGGACAACAATTTCCTTACCTTTCCTGGCATCATCCTTCCAGAGTGCTAAGGACTTTCTTCCCAGTCCTCCGATCAGCCAGATCAGTCTGTAGCTGACCAAAGGATGGTGGCTGGGAATGGTCTACTGACTGCGGAGAGCTTGTTAAAGCTGCCAATGGAGTTTCCAATGACAGGATACTGATTCCAAGCTCCAGGATTCTAGAGTTTCCCTAAGACTTTTTTTCCCACTTTAATTTGAGGTAACCAGCTTCTGCCTAAAACCAGGCATATTAAAGTCCAAACATTTGTGTTTCCTTCCAATTTCTGTGTTGAAATCCTGATGGCATGTAATGTTTCAGGAGGTGGAGCCTCTGGACGATAATAAGGTCACGAGGCCAGAGCCCTCCGGAATGGGATTAGGGTCCAAAAAGCCATGCCAGGAGTTGCCCTGCTTCTTCTACTACAGAAGGACAGAACAGGAATGTGCTATCTAGGAATGGGAAGGCGAGCATTCACCAGATATTAAATTTGCTTTGACCTTGCACATTCCAGCCTCCAGAACTATGAGAAATCCACTTGTACTGTTCAGAAGCCACCCAGCTTCCCGTTGTAGAGCAGTTTAAATGGATGAAGGCTTCTGAGCCTTTGCACATTGTTATTTTTCTCCACCGTTCATGCACTGAAATATCGAGCTTCCAGTTCTCAGGGGCCAGCGTCTGCCATCTTAGCAGAGGCAAAGTAACGAAAGGCTAAATTAACTGCCTAGCATCTAGAAGGAGCCCTGTACTTCCTGGTGGCTAAAGGAAAGCTGGGAGGAAGGAGAGAGCCAGCTTTAATATATAGTAGCTGTGTGACTTCTGAGCAAGTAGCGTCCCCTTTCTGTGCCTCATTTTCCCACCCATGAAATAAGGGTCATAATACTACCTATTTCGGAGGTTGATAACGAGGATTAAATGAATTAAGAATCTGCCTTATATGTATTATCTGGCCAATAAATGGTAGAACAGTTACAATTCCTTAATCCAGGGCAGACTTTTCCTGTCATTATCTTCTTGCACAAATCTTCATGTATCTAACCCTGACAAAAGCTTCAGTAAAGGAGCAGCAAAGTCGTATACATTCCTACACTTTCTGAAAGCAGTCACCTAAGGACTATGAATTGGATGGTGGTGTGATTTGCCAAATGCCCCCCCCCCCAGATCCATGCACAGTGATGGGAGGTTGGAATTCGGAGAGAGTACACATGGGAACCGTGTGAAGTTTTATTTTTCCTATTCTCTTTTCTGTTTGCCTCAGACACAGCCCTACAAAATTGCCCAGACTAGCTTTGAACTTGCTCTGTAGCCCAGGCAGGTCTGAATAGTTTGATCCTTCAGTCTCAGCTTCCTGGATGTTGGGATTACAAGCTTTGGACATTGTGTCTGGTTCTATCTTGTCCTTTTAGCACACTTGCCAATCTTGCCAGTTAACAGATGTTGGCCATGCGTGGCACAGGACAGGATTGCTATGATAGGAGACAGTGCATTCTTAGAAAGGCACACAAAAATTTCATATGTATTTTATTTTATAAAGCACGAAGGTAACTTTATGCAGTCTTTTTTTTCTTTTTTTTTGGTTCTTTTTTTCGGAGCTGGGGACCGAACCCAGGGCCTTGCGCTTCCTAGGTAAGCGCTCTTCCACTGAGCTAAATCCCCAGCCCCAACTTTATGCAGTCTTACATTTTTATTTTATTATTATATACATATGCATGTGTATGTGGTGTGCGTGGCTCTGTGTGGGGTACATGTGTGCTGTAACTTACGTGTGGAGGTTAGAGGACAATCTCAGATGTGCTCCTGGCTTCCCTCTTATTAGATATACACAGCATCTCTGTTTACCGCTGTGTAGGTGAGGCCATGAGTTTCTGTGGATTCTTTTAATTCTGTTCCCCATCTCAACATAGGAGCACTGGAATTGTAGACACCCACTCCTACCATGCCTAGCTTTTATTGGTTTGGGGACTTCAAGCTGAAGCTTCTGTGCATATGTAATAACCATCTCCCCAGCCCCATCTACGGGCTTTTCAGTGTGACTGTATTTTGTTTGCAGTCCTTTCCTTGACGTCAGTTGCAGAAGCTCGCATCATGTGGATGCTCGAAGTTTCTGCCTTTAGAGCATTTTGAATTTGAGAGTTCCAGAGTAGGGATGCTTAAAACTAAGCAAACTAAGACAGTAGGATTAAGGAGAGTACTTCTGCTTGGGAAAGTAAGATAGCCTCTCTCAGGAGGTAGTCTTGGCAGGGGGTGGGGGGACAGCAGAGCAGTGATGTGGAGATAAAAATGGTGAGACAGGAAAAAATACTTTAGAAGGGAAATTGTCAGAGTGAGAAGACCCATGGAGAGGCTAACAATACCCTTTCAAAGGAGTTACTCACCCACAACTTTTGGGAATACAACTACTGTGCCCACAGACATGGGAGAATTGGGAGTCAGTGGAAAACATCGTCCACCTTTTCAGAGAAGGTCCCCTACCATTAATTTACTTCCTTCCTCCCCAGGAGCCCAGTGGGCTGGACTGTCTGCACTGTGGCTCTCAAAGGCTTAAATATCTGCCTTTACCCATTATCTGAAAGTGAGTGCTGGATGGGTGGGAAAAGCCAGCAAACAAAAGCAACGGATACTACTACCAAGGTAAGCTCAGTTGGACTTTTACAGAGACAGAAGTGATGCTTGGGCAGAGAGAGGTCACTGCACGAACAAAGGCCTGTTGACCGGAATATAAAATACATTTGGGCTTGGGGGAGGGGAACTTCTTCACTATTGCAACTGGATGCCTCAGTTGAACAAGAGGCCAAAAGAAGGCATATTTTGCTTTGCCTGGTCAGTATTGTTTATTTGTAACCTTAAAAATCAAAAGATCTTACATCTTAAATCTGGATTTAGGGGCTCCCTTGAAAACGGGGCTTGCATTTCTAAATGACAACCATCCTTCTGCAAAGAGACTCTTGTAGCTTAGCAGCAGCCCCCACAGGCTCTCTTCCCTCTTTTCTGCTACGCATATTTAAATGCTAATCACATTCTGTGGGCACAGAGTTTAGTTCTCCAGAATGCTTTCAAAAGGCATGACGGCTTAGAATGCATTTAAAGGCTTATTGTTTGGGGCTGAGTGCCTGTTATCTGGGTCTCTCTAGCTCTCCTGCCCATGCTGCTTCTGAATTCTTACAAGACATTTGATTCTGCAACTCCCTATACAAAGGGTCTCTATACAAGAGGAACAGTGAAGTCGGTGAGGGAAACATGCCAGACTAATGGGCCATCCTTTCTCCTCTAATTCTTCTCTAAAGGTGAGAGAGAAGGAGCAACACTGACAGGGCTAAAGAACATTTGTTCTGCAAGAAACCCACAGACTCAGCGGCTGGGACTGAAGTGCAAACTGCATGGCCTTTCTCCCAGTTCCATTGCTCGAAGATGGGCTTGTGATCTACAGAACCTTTGAGGCCTCAGTTTTCTCATCTCAATAGGCAAGATGGCTCAACAGGTAAAAGTGCTTGCTGCTAAGACTTGCTGATTTGAGTTTAAGCTCCCAAACCTGCGTGGTGGACAGAGATCACTGATTCCTTTAAGTTGTCTGACTTCTATATGTGCCCTGTGACAGACACACAACACACACACACACACACACACACACACACACACACACACACACAGAGAGAGAGAGAGAGAGAGAGAGACAGAGACAGACAGAGACACAGAGAGAGTGAGAGAGACAGAGACAAAGACAGAGACAGACAGACAGACAGATACACACACACACACACACAGAGAGAGAGAGAGAGAGAGAGAGAGAGAGAGAGAGAGAGAGAGAGAGAGAGAGAGAGGTGTGCAATAAAGCAGGGCTCACTTTATAAATGGTTGTAAGGACTGGATGATATAATGAATATCCACTTGGCCCAGTGGCTGCTGTAGCTTCCCCTCAGTGCTAATGGTCACTTTTAGAATCAATCCTAGAGAACAGAATGTGCTGCAGTATGAGGTGATAAGGCCTTTGACTGGAGGCAGGGCAATAAGAGAAAGGACCCATGTGGGAAACTTATGAATGCAGAAGCAACTGGGCTCTGGGTTGGTTGGATGAAGGGACAGCAGAGCCAAACATAACTTCTGAATGCTTAGCTTGGGTATCTGGGCCAATGATAGCCCAGAAAGGGAAAACTCTAGGTAGAAAGTGTGAGGGGAACAAGAGTAACTTTGACAGACAGTGGGTTGGTTGGAAGTGATCATGAGGATGTGAGACTCTATGGCACAAGTCAGCAAAGCAGGCTGTGAGAACCATGAGCCCAGGACTGAGGAGGGAGACGGGGGTGGGGTGGGGGGGGATGAAGACAGGAGCAGCTCTGAGGAGTGGGTAAATGAAGGGAGTGTGTCCTACTCAGCAAAGGTTGCTCAAGGTGGTAACCATCTCGGTCAGCTTGGAGTCTATTTGAGCAGGCTGGGGCCTCTGTTTATTCACTGACCATGTGTGTTCTGCTCACTGAGCTGTGCCGCTTGGATACCACCTTTGTCCTTCATTTTATGCACTTTCAGTTCAAACGCTGACCTGGCCTAATCCTGCTTACCTTGTGAGTTGTGGTGGAGCAAAGTCCACTGGGGTATAAATCAACAGGGTGACACATGGGTTCGTGTTTGATGAAATGGAGATACGTGATACGAGCAGCAGAGTGGAGGGGATGCACGGGGACCTCCTTCCCGGTTCTTTTGGAACGCCTATCAGACTCCAGGTCCCATGCTCAAAGCTGTTCCTCAGCTTCCCAGCAAAGTGTTTCCCAGCCTGTCTCACCTTCTCTTTCAAATACCAGTCTATGGAACCGTTATAGGTTTTTTTTTTTTTTTCTTCTTCAGAAATCTTTGGTTCTTATTACAGATTAATCAGATAAAATATTTTTGTTAACATTTCCTCCGTCTTATATTTTCTTTTATTGAATCCTTTTCTTTTCTTCACCCCCTCTGCCCTTTTCAGACAATCTCTCACTGTGTAGGTCTGGCTGGCTTTGAACTTGCTATGTGGACAAGGTTTTCCTCAAACTCACACACACAAAAAAAATTGCCTGCCTCTGCCTGCCTAAAGGTTATGGCACTATGCCCAGCCTATTGTTTCTCCAATACACTTACTGCTGCCAGCATCTTCTGGCCCAGGGTCTTAGCCAGGTGGTGATCCAGATAGAAGGGCCTGGCTTGGCTGTATCTAGAAGAGCTTGGGTTAAAATGTACAGAGCAGTGGAAAAGGAGATTTCAGGCAGGGTGGTTAGAGCCTGTGAAAGCACATGAGGTAGTGGCATTTCATTCCACACACAACTGACCCTTCTCCCCAGAAACATTCTCTCAAAACATGCACATGCATAAATTATTTACCTTTCCATCCTCCAGCAGGCCAAGCAAGGAAAAGCAGAATAAAATGAATGTAAGCCTGGTGAAGGAAGGGATCAGGTGGCTGAACAAGACTTTTGATTATTGTCATTAATGTTTAGAATAGTTCCAACCTGGCGTGGTATTGGACGGACAGATTGTATGTATGAATGTCTGGATAAAAGCCTATGAAGACAGTTAGGCACTCAGACAAAGGCACCAGCCACTATGGGTGGGTGGGTGGGGAAACTCCTTGTTCGGTTAGCTATCCACCAGACACCTGCTGTTGATTTGCTTCATGTTGGGCAGTGCTGTGGAGAAAACCAATGGAATGCAAGTGTTACCATTAACTGTGTTCAGGTCACAGCAGCTTGGTGCCCTTGTGACAAAGCAAGTGGGTAAACCTGCCTGATCCAGTGAGGGCAGGTGGTTCTTGTGGCTCTCTCTTCCTGATGAATATTGCATTGTGTGCCTTACAGGAAAAAAAACCCTTTAGGTGTTTCCTGTTGCTTCTGGCCCCTTATCGTCCTACCTAAGTAATTCTGAGCTGGGACTGTGAGGTTGGTAACTCACTAAGCTCTGGTTCATAGCTTTCCATGGCTCAGATACTATGTGTTTACTGCAGTGACACCTAGTGGCTGGAGAAGGTAATGCCATGTTTGCATTTAAAAGCCTGTGGCCTTTCTCCTGGGTGTTAATTTTTTAAAAGAATATATTATGGACAAAGTTATTATATTTATTAACCCATAAAAAATAAAATTTTGTCTGAGTCATGTTGAGTTACTATATCTTCAGATGACATTTATGATGTAAATAACGCCAGTCCTATTTTACAGAACAATTACCTTGTGTTTTTGAAAACAACCACTATGACTTTGCATTTATTTGAAAGCTGTTTTTTTTTTCTGATTTTGTTTTCTTGAGGCTAATCTCAAACTGGCTATGTATATGATGGTGACCTTGGAGTTTTGATCTTCTTGCCTCTGTCACTGAGATCACTGGCATGCACCACCATACTCAGCATGACGGCAGCATGTTGACACACTATATATGCATCATCTAGAAGGTTCCCCCACAAAGGGAAAATGATTAGGACTACACTAAAATTCTCACTCTCAGTGTATCTTATACCCTGGTTGGAGGCAGATTATTATAGTATGGTGATAGTGTAGTGCAGAATGTAGTGTTGGCTAGAATCTCCTAGAAAGAGTCTTTGTTTTAGCTCCCAGAAAGAGAAAGGAAAGCTTTCTTCCATAAAGGTTTATGGAAGAAGATTTATGGAGAAGACCAAAATCTCTCAGCTTCACATCCAGATATCACTGAATTTTACCTGAAACCCTTTCTGATGACTAGCTTTAGCCCCAGGTCTCAAGGTTCTATTTTAGGTAGGTCCATTAGTGGTAGGTAGCTAAGCTCACCTAACCTTACATAATCTAGGATAGACTCAAAAGAGGATACAAAGTGTTGGGAATTTCTCTAGCAGCAAGAGATATTCTCTCTCTTCCTCCCTCCTCCCTCTCTTTCCCTCCTTCCCCCTGTGTGTGTGTGCGCGCGCATACATGTGTCTGTCTGTCTCTGTCTTGCTGTCTCTATTTCTCTGAGACAGTGTTTCTCTGTGTAGCCCTGGCTGTCTTGGAACTCTGTAGACTAGGCTGGCCTTGAACTCATAGCAATCCACTTGTCTCTGCCTCCTGAGAGCTGGGATTAAAGGTGTTCTAGGATTGCAACTTATGAAGTCAGCATTTGAATATGTTAAACAGGTTGGGTAGTAGCAGACTTATATGATTAAACCTAAAGAAAGATGCTTGGAACTAAAGAAGGGCCACATACTGTGGTCCTGAAAAGAAAACGGAATGTTTTACATGAATTACTACAAGTTTGTACTGTGATGTGGTTTCAATGCTAAACATAAGACAGATTTGAAGTTTACCAGGAAGGACAGGTGACTGTGAAAAACCAAAGGAAAGTAAAGAAAAGCAGTGAAGTTAGGAGTGTGTTAGAAAGACGTGAACATTGAAATGGTGCAAGGACGGTCAAAAGGACAACTGAGCAGAACACGTTGCCAGACATAGAGACCCTGGGAAAACAGACTTTGTGTGGTGAAGGCCACGTCACATAGTGGGTGAGAAAAGAAAGATTATTTTCAAATGGTGCACAAGCAATTGGCGAACTACAAATCCTAAATGTAATAAGATGTTAAGTGTTGGAGTTATACTAAAATGTACTTAAGGAACAAATAGGTGACTAGCCATAGGGCTGGGGGCTAGGGACATAAATCAGTGGTAGAGCCCTTGGCTAGCATGTGTGAGGTTCTGGATTGCATCAGTACTGACTAAAAGGATTGTAGCGGCAGAAATTTAAAGCAGAGAAATAACATTAGAAACAAAAAAGAAGCAAGGGCAAAAGTATATAGTCACATCACATTTCAAAATATATACATCATAACACATAAACAGACCTGGAAGAGGTGGTTTATGTCTGTTACCTCAGCAATTAGGAGGCTGACAGCAGAAGATTGGCACACGTTTTATGACCAGCCTGGGTTACACTGTGAGATTTTTTATCTCAAAAACCCCACAGAAGGAGCATTAAGGCAAATGTTAGAAAATATGACATGAAAGAGAATGTGCAGTACATGCGAAGGTTGATACCTTTACTAGGCAAAGACCTGTTACTAACAATAGGAAAATCTAGATACCCCAGAAAAATAGGCAAAGAACATATACAAATTATAAAGCAATGCAAAAGGGCAACTGTGGAAACCATGCAATCTCACTTGTAAACAATGCATTAGAGAAGTGACAGTTGATGACAGTGACCTTACTGCTGGTGCAAATGAATGCCTCTAATTTTTTGGAGTGTCAATTTCATTATGAGTCAGCATGGTGGCCTTTAATCCCAACCCTTGGGAGGAAGAAGCAGACAGATCTCTGAATTTGAGACCAGCCTGCGTCTACACAGTGAGTTCTAGGACATCCAGGGCTACATAGAAACCCTGTCTTAAAAACAAAGAAGGTGGAGAGATGGCTCACAATTATCTAAACTGGAGTTTGATGCCCTCTTCTGTCATACAGGGGTATAAGCGGACAGAGCACCAACACACATGAAATACATGAATAAATAATTAAATGTAAAAAAACAAAGGAAAAACAAACTAGGGAGCGAGCTCACATGAGCAACAGAGGAAGTGCGCTGGGCATGGTAGCTCATGCTGGAAATCCCCATACCCTGGAGACTGAGGCAGGAAGCTTTTAAATCTGAAGCCTTTCCTGGATTATATGGGAAGATCAAGGCCTGTCCTGATAATTTAAGGAGCTCTTGGCACGCACAAAAATACGCAAGGGCAGGGGATGTAGCTTACGGGCAGTAGAATACTAGTCTAAGTCACACATGTCCTGGGGCTCAGTCCTCAATACCTAAAAATTAGGATGCTTTAGACTTATTCAGGCCTTGTGACCTACAAGTCAGTTTCTAGGAATATAATGTGAAAAACACAAGAGATTTTATTACAGTGTTGTTACACTTAAAAATTAGAACTAGCCCCATTATTTACAAGCTGAGAAATTTCAGCTATTTCTAACATTCAAATGCAAAATAAAAATTGATAACTGAACAGTTAATTGTCTGGACCTGTATCTGCTATGTGATAAGTAAAAAAAGCAAGCTACCAACTTTTATTTGTAGCTTTTCTTTTTCTTTTTCTTTGTTTCTAAACTGCATTCACACATTGCCAGTATGTATGTGTGAGAAAGAGAGAGCAAGTGTGTGTGTGTGTGTGTGTGAACATACATAGGAAAAACTAGTAACTATTAGAATCTATAGGTATTGGGCATTTTCCTTTTTTTCCTGCTTTGCTATGTATCCTAAAATTTCTAACAACCACATGTCCATTACTTTTTTTTTTTTTTTTGGTTCTTTTTTTTCGGAGCTGGGGATCGAACCCAGGGCCTTGCGCTTCCTAGGCAAGTGCTCTACCACTGAGCTAAATCCCCAACCCCTACTTTTTTTTTTTAAAGATTTTTTTATTGTATATGAGTACACTGTAGCTGTCTTCAGACACACCAGAAGAGAGCATTGGATCTCATTACAGATGGTTGTGAGCCACTCTGTGGTTGCTGGGATTTGAACTCAGGACCTCAGGAAGAGCAGTCAGTGTTCTTAACCACTGAGCCATCTCTCCAGCCCCCCATTACTTTTTTTTATTGTGACCAAACATACATAATGTGAAATCAACCCTTTAAACCACATTTTAAGGGCTGGAGAGATGACTCAGGGGTTAAGAGCACCGACTGCTCTTCCAGAGGTCCTGAGTTCAAATCCCAGCAACCACACGGTGGCTCACAACCATCTGTAACGAGGTTTGATGCCCTCTTCTGGCTTGCAGGTGTATATGCAGGCAGAAAGCTGTATGATGTATACATAATAAATAAATATTTAAAAAAAACCCACGTTTTAATATGGGCATGATTTTTTTTAAATCAGAAGTTATGTTCATTATGTTTTGCACTATAGTCATACCAGTGTGGCAATGGTTCATCTGGACAAGGACAGGAGAGAAGAAACCCAGACAGATGAGATGTTTTGTGGATCGGAGTGCCAGAGTGGAGTATCATCATGTCAGAAGACGCCACTAGGAAGTCAAGTCCCTTCAGGCTTTTTGGCACTGGCCACACTGGCCAAAGGATACTGTAGCAGGGAAACAGGAAGTTGGGAGTAGCATTGAGAAACTGGAGAAACAAGTCAGAGTCATGTGGAGAAACCAACAAGTGGAACTTCTTATTTCAAGTGGCATGCAAATGACCTCACATTCATTTCCACACAGAGCTTCAGGGACATGTAAGTCACTAAGTGAGGCCGAAGAGGCACAGGAGCCAAGGGAGTGTGTACAGTATTAGGGGAAGATGCAAAAACAGTCAGTCTTGTTTGGATTCTGGTTAGCCACAGGTGGCTGTAACGCCCTCATATTTTATCGACTGATCAAATTGGCACTTTTGATAAGAATGTAGGCTAAGCTAGTTCGTTAGTTTGCAGCCTCTACCTTTCGATTTTGCTTTTGTGTTCTGTAGAGAACATGTTTCTCTAGTAATTGTTAGGACGATGCATGGACAGTGGCACCAAAGAAAGAACACTTTTGAAATGCAGTTTCTTTCTCAGGCCCCTTGTTGAATGATTCTTGGTTTATTTTAGTCCTTGCCAGTCAGGAAAGGCACAGTGACAAGAAAGAGTGCTATATCTTCCCTGCATCAAGAAGGCAAGTTAAGGGGTTGGGGATTTAGCTCAGTGGTAGAGCACTTGCCTAGGAAGCGCAAGGCCCTGGGTTCGGTCCCCAGCTCCGAAAAAAAGAACAAAAAAAAAAAAAAAAAAAAGAAGGCAAGTTAAGGGGTTGGGGATTTAGCTCAATGGTAGAGCGCTTGCCTAGCAAGCGCAAGGCCCTGGGTTCGGTCCCCAGATCCGGAAAAAAAAAAAAAAAGAAGGCAAGTTAACAGGTTGCATTATGCAGTCTTCTTCATTTTTGGTATTGGAAGAAGAAGAACCATAAGTGATGTAACCAGGGACCAGGAAAGAAAAGGGAGACTGATCTGGAAGACAGATACATAAAAGAGAGGTAGAGGCATTGACTTAAGCTAGTAGCCCGGAGGTTAGCAGAAGTGGTTTGCATAGTATTTGCATAAGCAGTCCTGAGCTCTTAGAAAAATGTCCTCAGTGGTGCGGCTGTAGAACAGGATGGGGAGGTAGGTGGGCGGAATCAAAATATTCTTTGTGGTTACCCCACTGCAAATGCTTCAAGGTAATCCACCCCCCCACCCTCCGCCCACCCCAATGCTCCGCACCTGCATCTTTCTCTTCACAGTGTCAAAGGGAAATGAGACAGCCTGGCTCACAGCAGCAGCCACACAGACGGTGGCAAAGTTCTGCAGGTGAGAAAAGCGGTCCCGGGGTCCAGTCCAGATTTTTTCCAGGTTCATGTAAACTAGAAGAGAGCCAGCCGAGAAGGGAACAGCACCTGGGAATCAAGTACAGAGAGGTCGCCGTCTTGGAGAACCACTGTCTGGAAGAAAAAAAAATGCCTCTGGGGGGATGCACAAGGGTGTATAAGCGGTGCCCAGGGCTGCTTAAAGCTCTTCCAGTCAACTAGCAAAAGCGTGTTCTGGGGGCAGGAGTGATAGCACCGTAAGGTCGGGATGGAAGAGCTGCTCACTCAAGGTTGTACAGTTTACAGTAAATAAATGCTGTACAAAAGGCCCGTAAACAAACCTTTACAGGTAGGTGTGGCGGCACACACCAATAATCCCATCATCTGGGTGGTAGAGGCAGGAGGATCAGTAGCAGTTCAAGTTCATCCTTACCTACATAGCAAAGGTTTGGGCCAGCCTGAGCTTCTTGAGTACACGAGACACTGCATCAGGCAGAAGGAAATAACCCCTAACCCAGAAGCTTAACTTGGGTTTGTGAAACAGATGTTGAAGCGTTTGGGGGTATACTGGTATTTGTAACTTACACTGAAAGCACCGAAGAAGAAGAAGACGGATTTATGAATGGCTCTGAGAGATGCATAGACATGTGATAAAGTAAAAATATAAACTGATGCATTATTCAGTGAGTGTGTGGTTATTTATAATTCTAAGAACTCTTCGGTGTGCTTGAGATACAAAAAAAAGAGAGAGAGAGAGAGAGAGAAAAATAAAAAGAAACATGGAGGGAGAAAAATCATTTCCATGGTACTGAATGGATGGCCCATAAGGTAAGAGCACTTACTGCTCTTGTAGAGCATCGGGTGGCTCACAACCACCCGTGACTCCAGCTCTAGGGAATCTGACACTATCTTCTAGCCCCCCAACAGCCCAGGTACTCATGTGTCTGCACACAGACTTTTACAAAGAAAATAAAAATAAAAATAAAGCACTTCCATTGAGCACTTGATCTTGTATTGGCTGCTAGAAAAGGATTGTCCTCTAGTGAAGAAGGAAACATTTATGATAACTGTGCCCATGAGGTTACCTGACTTGGCTTAAATATCATAAGGCCTGGTTAGTATCATACACTGTGTATCTCTACCTTCCTAGTAAGTAAGACAGTGAGCAAAGAATGCACTATCTGATACTCTTACACATTTCCAGAAACTTTCAGAGCCATCTTCAGTTCACAGAGAGACTAAATTTGTCCCTCAAAAAATGAGATCTGGCTACAGATGGCTTCGTGGTTTAGAGCCCTGGTCGCTCTTACAGAGAACTCAGGTTCAATTCCCAGAATGCATACTGTGGCTCAGAACTATTTGTAACTCCAGTTTCAGAGGCTCTGATACCTTTTTCTAGCCTTTATGGGCACTGCACACAGATGTGAATGCAGGCAAAATACCCCTATACATAAAAGTAAAAAATAAAAATACACAAAGAGATCTAATAGATAGGAAAGGCTATACATGTAATTCATCCAAAAAAGGTAGGTTACTGTTTATTATATTTAATAAACATATTTAAAAAGACTCACCAACTTCCTATTTTCATCGAAAAACATTTAGGGAAGCCAGGCATGGTAGCACATGTCTATAGTCTCAGCACTAGAGAGGCTGAGGCAGGATGACCCGTTCCAAGCCAGCCTTGTTTACACAGCAAGCTCAAGCCCAACCTTCATTACATTACAGTCTGTCTCTAAATAGTGTTGGGCACTATGCCAGGTGCTAGGACTACAGCTCAGAGCAGGCTAATTTCTGGAGAATTTACCATCAAATACAGGCACTAACTAGGGAATACTACATATTAACATCCCTGTGCATTTAGTGGGCTATGAAAGAGGCTTTATGTGCACAAGTGTCAGAATATTAATTTTGCCCTGAAGAACCAGGAAAGAATTGAAAGAAAAGAGATCTATCTCTGTCTCTCTGTGTTGTGTTAGGGATTGAACATATAGTCCCAACACTACTCCCCTACCGCCGTCACATTTTCAACTTTTTGACATTGGCCACAGTAAATTGCCTAGATTGCCTTGAACTCTATAGCCCAGATGGGCCTTTGAACTTTTACTTCTGTCTCTACCTCCTGAAGCTAGGGGGAATCACACACCGGCTTGTGTATAGTCAAGACAGGAACACTTACGTAGCCAAGATTAGCCTGGATTTCATCATGCTCCTGCCTTAACCTCCAGAGTACTAGGATTATATTATATGCATGTATCATCACCCATGGCTTAGAACACAGAACTTTTGAATTGGGACTTGAGCAAAGACACTAAGAGAGTGGAAAGGCAGTCCAGGCAAATACAACGAGCACTGTATCTCTAAGCACACACATTTTTGTATGGCTTGAACATGAGAGCAGGGAGAGGCTTACATAGTACAGGATAGGATGAGGTAGGGCAGACTGGCAGGGGCCAGCTCCAGATGATCTGGAATGCCATAGGAATTCTGGCTTTCTCCTTTAGCTTTTAAGGAATGGAGTAAAAACAAAGCAGACCATTTGGGAAGATCATCCCAGTCTGGCAGCAGTATACAGGGCACACCAGGCATAGGGCCACAGAGGAACATGAGCCTGCAGGAGAGGCTGAGTTCCTAGAGTCAGGAAGGAAGATGATGCAGGGATGAGCTGATGAGCTAGGACAGAAGGCAGAAGGCAGAGTCAGAAGGCGGAGGCGGAGGCGGAGGCGGAGGCGGAGGCGGAGGCGGAGGCGGAGGCGGAGGCGGAGGCGGAGGCGGAGGCGGAGGCGGAGGCGGAGGCGGAGGCGGAGGCGGAGGCGGAGGCGGAGGCAGGCAGATCTCGGAGTTTGAGGAGCCATCTTGGTCTACAGAGAAAGTTACAGAACAGCCAAGACTAAAATAGTGGGACTCCGTCTCCCCAAAGCAAAAAAACAAAACAAAACAAAACCCCCCAAAACAAGAACAAAACAAAAAAAAATACTAAACAGAGACTACACCCCCAAATTATAATAAATAAAACTAAAAAAAAAGAGTAAGTCAGACAGCCTTGGCAAGGTGTCACATATGTGTAATTCTAGCACTCAGAAAACTGAGGCAGCAGGACAATCAAGAGTTAAAGGGCAGCCTGGAATACCTAGAAAGTTCCAGGCCACTCTAGGTTAAAAAAAATAGTAAAAATAAGTTTTTATGGGGGAGGGAGAGTTCTATTTCTTTAAGAGCGTGGCTCTAGATTGACCGTGAGCTGCAGGATAGCTCTATACCCATAGGTGTGTGTGCAGCACAGTTGGACTGGATTGGGTTATTAACAAAGATGACATGAAGTTGAGAGGGGGTAGGGAGGTGACGGGGTAGATCTTAAAGGAGTTAGGGGAGGATTGGGGATGCATATGATCAAAATACGTTATGTAAAATTCTCAAAGAATTAAAAATATTATATTAAAACCTAAAAAATAAAGATAAAATATTTGAATGCGAAAATATAGTCATAGCTTCTGGAAAAGTACTTAATACCCAGTGAGCACCCCTAAAATATTAGCATTACAATTAAAGATATTAGGAGTTAAAGTATCCTCGTGCTTGTTGAAGCTACAAGATGGGCTCACCTGGAGAGGGGATGCAGGGCAAGACAGCCAATGAAGAAGGCTGGGTATGGTGATATGTGCTTGCAATCTTAGTACAAAGGAGGCAGAGGCAGCAGGATCACTGCAGGTTTGAGTCCAGCCTGGTCTACATAGTGTGATTTGTTTTCTAACGAACAAACAAATATAAACACCAATAAAAAAGAAAGCCAACATCGAGGGTAAAAATAAAGCTGAGGGGGGTTGGGGATTTAGCTCAGTGATAGAGCGCTTGCCTAGGAAGCACAAGGCCCTGGGTTTGGTCCCCAGCTCCGAGAAAAAAAAAAAAAAGCTGAGGGAGGAGGCTGAGGAACGAACTTAAGCAAGCTGGCAGTGTCAGAGGACCTAAAAAAAGCCAAGTATATTGGATAAGAAAGATCTGCAGGAGAGCTGTGAAGATACTCAGGGGACAATAGTACCCTAGAAGCCAACTTTCCAGAGGACAGACTGACTGATCTCATTTAGTACTGCATGCATGGACTAAGTCAATCCTTCTGCATTTGGCAAACAGAGGCCTTGTTTATCTGTAGCTCTGTCAAAGGCTACGAATACCATTGAGATCCTGCTGTGCTAACTCATGGATACACACACTGAAGACTCCTGTTAGCTGAGCGGTTTTGAGGGTGACTTGGAATCTAGGCTTTTCTGAGTCACTTGCATTGCTTGGCTTACAATCTTT
Source organism: Rattus norvegicus (assembly GCF_021556685.1). Taxonomy (NCBI): domain Eukaryota; kingdom Metazoa; phylum Chordata; class Mammalia; order Rodentia; family Muridae; genus Rattus; species Rattus norvegicus. The sequence continues at coordinate 124,690,882 of NC_141554.1, read as the reverse complement.
AGGCTTCTAAAATTGTGCTATGGTGATCTGTGCCTGCAATTTTAGTACACAGAAGGCAGAGGTACAAACTACCTTCACATGTGCCCACATGTGTCAAAGAACAGCCTTTTCTTGGATGTCGAATTCCACCTTACCTAAAACAGTGAGGGATGCCCCTCGATAAAGAGCCAGGAACCCTTCTTGTTGATAAATAGTAGAAAGAGCATGAATAAGCCCCCTGTAAGATGGTTCCAGCATGTTCTGCACAATCAATCGGGTTTTGATGAGGTCTGTAGGGTATGTGACAATCGTGGAAACCATGCCTGCGAGACTTCCAGCCACAATGGAGCTCCACTGGGAAATACGGCCCAGGTCATCCATGAATAACACAACAAACCTGGTGGTGGTGAAACAGAGAAAGCTCAGATATGAGGTCTGGACTGTACTAGTATGCTCTATAAGGCTTCAAATATTTCCTAGCATTTGGAATTATTTTACAATGTGTCTTAGCGTTTTTATTGCTGTAAAGAGAAACCATGACTATGGCAACTCGTTAAGGAAACATTTAATTGGGGCTGGCTTACACGTTCAGAGGTTTAGTTTATTATCATCATGGCAGGGAGCATGACAGCATCCAGGCACACACATAAGCTGCTGACAGTTCTACATCTTTTTTATTTTTTTTTTTTTATTTTTTATTTTTATTATTTACCCTAGCTGCCCTGGAACTTGTTTTTTTTTTTTTTTTTAAAGATTTATTCGACAGTTCTACATCTTAATCTGCAGACAGAGGTGACTGAGAGTCACATTGGGCATAGCTTGAACAAATGAGACCTCAAAGCCGACCCTCAAAGTGACTGTACGTCCTCCAATAAGGCCACACCCATTTTAAAAGAATTATTTATTGATTTTATGTATATCAGTACATTGTAGCTTTCTTCAGACACACCAGAAGGGGACATCAGATTCCATCACAGATGATTGTGAGTCACCGTGTAGTTGGTGGGAATTGAACTCAGGACCTCTGGAAGAGCAATCTTAACCACTGAGCCATCTCTCCAGGCCCAACTATACCCATTTCAACAATGAGTCACATGTCCTAATAATCCCACTCCCCATGGGCCAAGCATTCAAACATATGAGTTTATGGGGGCCACTCTTATGTAAACCACCATACAACATGAAAAATATCATAGAATTATAATGGAATTACTGAGTAGTAAATTTAAATTCCACCATCATATAATGCTAGCTAACTATAAGGAAGTTCAGCCTCTGATGAATATCTTCTCCAAATCTTCCCACTTCACTTCCAGCATTTCTCCACCTTTGATCTGAATAATCTAACTTGCCAGTGGGCTGTAAATAAACAAAAACACCTGGCAATTGCATGCTGCAAACTTTCCATCCTCTTGACACTTAAAAGGAACAGAATTTCCTGAAATGAATTGAAAACAGAAATCCCACTCTCCTCCAGCACCGGGAATGGAAGCCAGAGTGTTCTACACAGTAGGTATACATTTCTGTCACTGAGGTACATCCTAAGTCCAGCATCCCAGAAACTGAGTTTTGAGCCCAGTAGACCAAGCCAATGTTAACTTTAATTGTAGCCACTGGGCTTTGGCTAGCTGCAAAAGGCCCTACATCCAGTTAGCTGATTAGGCTCTAATGATATCAATTGGCTGGCTCGATGACTGAACTGTCACCATTTAAGTTGTTTTCCATACCTTGCTTTTTGTTTTCCTGGAAAAGCTATCTAATTGTCATGTGATGGGTTCTGGGAGCTATCTGATTGGAGTTTGATTTGGTTTTGCTCAAACATACTGTTAAATTTAGTCTAAAGAATTAGTTTCCTTAATAATGATAATGGTAATTATAAGCGATGTTACTATTTTACCAGTTATTAGAAAAACAATGAACAAAAAACTGTGACAAGATATTTACTTCTCACCCAGCAGACTGGCATCATAGCGAATGATGAGGGGATTGTGTGGAAACTGATAACCCTCACCCTTTGCTTTGCAGTATCTAGCAAAGGTGGAGAAGTATGGGTATTTACTCCATAATTCCATTTCCCAGCCTAGAGTAACCCTTACAGCTCTAAACATGAAGACACACTACAAACATTCCTTATAACAATGAAATCTCCAACAATTAAACGTCAAAATGTAGGGGAACAGATGAATGACGGCATTGCCATTCAATGGAGCCCAGATGGTTAAAATGAATGAGCTTAGACAAATCATAGAAACATAAGAAATAAGCCATGAAAGCACACTGATGAATGAATAAAACAAGCTGTAAGGTGATCTGTAGTATATGGCCACCACAAACAATAAAACCTGGGAGTACTGTGTAACATACACAGGTACTTAGGAGGAGCATACAAGTAGATGCTTGGGAAAGGGAAAAGGGACTAGGACCAAGAACAAACATAGGAGTCTGTCTTCATCCAGGCTTTAGTATATTTCAAAGAGAGACGTGGGAGCCAGGTCTTGTCAAGTCATGGCTTCTAGGGAGGCTGTGGAAGAATCACTTGAGCCCAGTAATTTAAGCCCTGCTTGGCCAAGACTCAAACTCAAAAATGAAACAAGGGGGTTGTGGATGGAGTTCAGTGGTAGCATGCTAATTTAGCATGCTCAAGGCCCTGGGTTTGATGCCCAGCGTTGCCAAAAACCAAATAGAAAACCCAAACACATGGGCTGGAGAGATGGCTCAGCGGTTAAGAGCACCGACTGCTCTTCCAGAGGTCCTGAGTTCAAATCCCAGCAACCACATGGTGGCTCACAACCATCTGTAATGAGATCTGATGCCCTCTTCTGGTGTGTCTGAAGGCAGCTACAGTGTACTCATATACAATAAAATAAAAAAAAATCTTTAAAAAAAAAAAAAGAAAAAAGAAAACCCACACGCACACACATACACGCATACACGCACGCACGCACGCACGCACGCACGCACGGCCCTCAACAAAGAGTTTGGGATTGGTGTTGTGGGCCTGTAATTCCAGCATTTGGGAGATTGAGACAGGAAAATGTTGAGTTTGAGACGAGTCTGGCCTACAGAAAGTTCAAGGCCAGTGTAGTTTATAAAGAGAGACAATCTAAAAATAGTATGTGAAGTGTGGATGGTAGGCATGAGTTTTGGACAAACTATGCTTTGTATTTCTTAGTAGGTTTACAATTTAGTTAAAATTACTTTATGGAGTTTTACAAACACAAACTACCCTGTTAGAAGCCTTCTGAGAAGCAGGGCATTGCCAATCATGAGAGCTTACCCCAGAAGAAATATTTATAGTGGTACACAGTACACCCTTCCAGGTCACAAAAAAGCAAGTTCATTCCTTAGTGGGGAGGCTGGGAAAACAGGAAAAATAGTACTTTCTGCCAAGGAATGGTATAGGGAGAAGGTACTGAGGGTTTGGAATAAAAGTAAATAACAGAGTTGGGCTAAAATAATAGTTTTATCTTTTTCAGAATGAAAGCACTCCCAGTTCTTTGGCTCTCAAACTTCCGGTGGAAGGGTAGGTTTCCTGATGTTTAGGTGACAGCCGGCCTGATGAATAACGAGTGGGCATTCAAGTGAAAGCAGCTGGGCCATTCCAGGCTACTGCTTCTGCTCCCAAGTAAAAAGGAGTTCATTCGTGACATCTCCTTAAGGGGTTATTGGTGCATCTCAATTGGACTCCTGGCTATGCTCCCAGCATCGACAGGAAATGATACACAGAGAATTAGAACTGGTATTCACCAATGGCCATTTGCCTCTATGTTAATGCTGGCTTACTGCTTTTCCCCCTCTGGCCAGTCAGGTTGGAGAGACAGGAGACACAGGAAGTAGAAATGATCATCATATTGTCTGCATCAGGCCAAAAAAGAAAATCCACTTTGAGTTTGAAATGCAAAAGCACCATTTTTTCCCATGACCACTCCACCATTCCCTAAACCACTCCACCATTCTAAGACATAGGCTAATTTACTGTCCATTTGTTGACATACCATAATGTGCCAGAACCTGGGCTAGTTCTCAGCTTAGATCACGTAGGAGAGAGCTCAGCAGCCCTGACAAGGAAATGGCTGATAGAGGCATCTACGGGGAAACAGGCCTTTGGCTTACTAAAGTCTTTGAACTATCTTATTATGTTGGCTTGCTGTATGAAGTAGTCTGAAGGAAGTTCTTTAGACTCCTAACCACTAATCTTCCCTTAGAATAGCAAAGTCAAAGGGCTGGAGAGATGGCTCAGTGGTTAAGAGTACTGGCTGCTCTTCCAGAGGACCTGAGTTTGGTTCCTACCACCCACATGGCAGTTCACAGCCATCAATAACTCCAGTATCTGGGCATCTGGTGCACTGTTCTGACCTTTGTGTGTATAGGAATGTACCTAGTGCATGCTCATAAGACATGCAGGCAAACACTTGTACACATTTAAAAAAAACAGTCAAGGTAGAGAACCTCGTTAGGCTACAGATGACATCACGTTGGTCCCTATATCTTAAAATTCTTGTCTGACTGGCTATGGCAGCAGTGCTCCAATTTTGTTCTTCCTCATGGACATATGAGCACAGAAGCTTTTTTTCATGGAGGCTGAATGCGCTGCTGATCTGCGGGAACCCCTTCCTTTCAGCTAGCTCAGATTCTACACACACCCCTGGATATATGCAATCAGTACTTATAATGCTAACACAAGCTAGCAGCCAACATACCCCAATACAAATTCTCAACTGGCTAAGTAATAAGGAAATGCTGTTGGCTCCGAACAATTTGTAACTGTAGGGATCCAAACTAATGTATATTCAGACAAACAAGCAGTTGTGCAGTAAAGTTGGAGGAGGACCTTCTTTTTTTTTTTTTTTCTTTTTTTCGGAGCTGGGGACCGAACCCAGGGCCTTGCGCTCGCTAGGCAAGTGTTCTACCGCTGAGCTAAATCCCCAACCCCGAGGACCTTCTTTTTGATGGATTTGAAAAAGCTACCTCTTGTATCAGCTGTTATTTGTTTGTGGCAGAAACCTAGCACCCAACACTCTAACCAGTAATCTCCTTTCATTGTTGAGCCAATTAAGCAGACATTTTAGCTGTGGAGTACTAGACAGAACCGTGGACTAAAGAGCCAGACGATCTGTTTTTAAGCTTGAGCTCTGTCACTGTAATTATGGGCACTTTTTTTTTGTTCACTGACTACGCTGGATGTTTTGTTCCAATCAGACAGTATACTGTTATTTCCAGTCACCTGTTTTGCAACTTCATGGTCAGGAGAGAGTACAAATGAATGGATATAATGATTAGCCATGATTGTCCTCGTGGCTTCATAGCTAATCAACCTTTCTAACTCTACCTTGTCTTTCACTGGAATGTTTCTCTTTGCTTTTCAGAAAGAAAATAACCTTAGCCAATCTAGTCTATGGAATTCTTCGCTCTTCTGTCACCATCCCATTCCAGATGCTCTCAGCTGCTGCACGGTGCTTCTAGCTGCTGCTTCCACCCACACAGTCTTTCGTCTCTCCCATCCTACCCTGCACCATGAGACAATCACTTCCCTCCCCTTGAGGGTTTTTTTTTTTAATTCCAGCATTTCCACCACCCTGCATAAATATTTTCCACAGCCATCTTTACATACCAAGTCTGATTTTCAAGATCTCATTCCAACCTGCTTTTCCAGCCGGTTATGCTGCATGCTCTTCCTCTTCTCTGCCTGTGCTGACATTCCCTGCAACGCCTCATTTTTGCCTATCGGATTCTTACTCATTCTCCCAAGGTCAAACTCGGATATTTTCTTCTCCTCTGTGAAGCCTTCCCACCTCCTCTTCCCTCACCTGGTGTTCGTTTCCATAGTATTTGATTCACAGCAGTCACATGCCACCTCGAACTTTATGTGTGTGGATGGAGACATACCAGTTTTTTTTTTAAACTAGTATGTTATAAACTGAGGTAGGGGACCGTAATTCTTTCATTCTTGCATTTTCCTCTGGCTTCATGTCTGTGGTGGTTACTTCTGTGTCCTAACTAATGTCTAATGAGTGCAGAAAGGAAGGTGGTGTGATGGTGCTACAAACAGTATGAGGTTTGGAATCAGAAGGCCAAGTGACAGTACTGTCACTGATTTGAGGTGTCCCAGCGTGAGCCCAGGTTTATATCAGTAAATATGGACATAGTGCTTCCTGTCCTGTGTCCTATGACTATTATAGGCAGGATGCAGAAGTTATGAAAGCCAAATGGTGTAAATATATAAGATGGTTAAAAAAAAAAAGCAATGCCATTAGAATCAGGCTTTGAAAATCTGTTCTCGCTCTCTGCTCCTTTGTATACATTCTATTTTATCCAATGATAGATTTCCCTACCACTCTGTGGAGAAGAGAGGGAAATAGGGAAAACAATTGAATCATTAAAAGTCCAGACTGCAGGCAAGATGTTGCTGGGGGGAAACAGCAGAAGCCACAGGAGAATGCTGGTTGGGAACACATTAAAGAGAAGGATGATTCCATTCAGAGTGTCAACTGCCAGTCAAGCCTCCCAGCCTTTCAACTAACCTCTTGACTCTCCCTCAATGCTGAACTGTGGTTAGGATTGACCAGTTCTTAGGGCTGGGAATATATAGTGGTAAAGCACCTAGCTAGCCTGCTCCAAGGCCTGGGGTTTCAATTCCAGCACTGGAAACAAAGTAAAAACAAAACAAAGAGTGTCCCGATCAGCTCCGGAGGGTAGATGCTTGCCTAATTCAGAGCCAAGGCCAGTCTTTAGAGCTGGTCTTGAGCCTACGGAATGAGGAACTTACAGACCAACCCCAATAGAGAAACAGCCCCTCCCCCAGAGTCGCCATTACCGGTTCTCATTTTTAGGCTTCCTTTCCAGCTCCCATGCAAATATCCTTGAGCTCTTTTGAAGGTCACTCACTTGCATCCGTCATTTGCATCTTTCGATCTTACCCTCCATAGCAAAGGCTGATGTGGGAGGTGAGAAAACTCCCAGGATGAGATCAGTGGACAGCTGGGAGTGGGGGAAACATTAGGCTGAAGAGACAGGACGAGGAAAGGATGGTGCGGGCTCCATTGGATCCTAAAGCCAAGTTAGGCTAAATTTCGAGTTGGGGGTGGTGGGCAGGAATCTTTTTAAGGCAACAGACTGGTCCCTCTTCCTGTACTAAGCACTTACTCCTTAAGACACTGGTCTCACTTTTTAAACACCATCAAAAGCATTCTCTCCTAAGTCAGGAAAAGCAAACATTTTCAAGTTACTACACATTGGGAATGGATAGAACTCATCTCCTTGGGAAGCCTTTTTGTTTCTTTACCTCCAGATACCATTTCCTAATTCTCCCTCCTTCTCTCGTTCCTCAAAGACTTAAGAGTTCATAAGAGTTCGCAGGGCAGGAATCTCAAGAGCATTTGAAAAAACTGCTACTGTACTTTAGGAGCCATACATATGGTCTTGTAGCCCCAAAGCCAACCTCCACCCCCACCCTACTTCGGCCCCACCTTCCAGAAGTAAGGGAGGCTGGGACCTCTTAGGATCCCCGGTGCTGGCATCAGAGTGGTAGCTCTGCCATTCCAGTCCAACCTCCCGACCCCTCCCGCTGGGCTCTTACTTTCGGTAGGCAGCCAGCTGCACCACACTGCAGGGGAAGAGGCGCAGGCACGCCACGCCATTCCCTTTCCACAGGGCTCTTGGCCCTTCGGACAGCCACACACGGCGTCCGGTGGCCCACAGTCCCTGGGAGTGGCTTTGCACCCTGCCGACTTGGGCCAGCACAGTGGCGAGCTCCAGGGGCGCGGTGAGACTAAGGCTGAACGCCCCCGCCAGCCCCGCACACAGGAACCTCTGGCTGCCGGTTAGCCGGCCATCCCGCCTCCACGTAGCCATCCAGACCCAGCCCTGTGCCGGCCACCTCGTGGCTGGTGCCCTGGGCTCGCGGGGTAGTAAGAGCAGTCCGGCCAGGCCCCGCCCGGCTTGGGGCGGACTTGCGAGGTGAACTCGGGAAGCCAGGTTCACACCCGAGCAGCGCCTCGGGGTTAGGGTGGGATCAAAGGCGAATCTCTCAGGTATCTGAGGCATGCTCAGTCAGTGTCTGTTTGCAACGCAATAGGCAAGACCGAGGCTTCCATTTTCTGTGGCGAATAGTCACTCTGTTCTTTCAAGGCCTAGCCAGCAACACGCATTTCTTAGGTATCCCTGTAGGTACCTTGCTTCTTCTGGGTCCCTTTTCACATTCTATCTCCTCCCCGCTCTCCTGACTATCTTCTCTTCCATCAGCCTCTTTTATTTTAAATCCTGAGTGCAGAAAAGACAGACCTTGAGTACCAACCACAGCTGCTACCTAGCAGACACTTGCCAATCGTGGCTCACACAAACCAGCTTTTTAGCAGATAGGGCCTCATTTTCAGAGAGTGTGGTTAAGGCTTTGGAACCTTACCTACCTTAAAATCCTTAGCGCTGCAGGTGACCTGTCACAGGAGGGTAGGGAAGTCATTGGCTCTCTTTGTGTCTCAGTTGCTTCACATGTACTATGAAGATAGTACTTTCAAGGAATTACTATAAAGATAAATGAACAGTGACTGCAAGAAGAAACAGTCTGTATGTGTTGCTTATGAGGGTCCGATTAGATGTTACTTTATAGAAGAGGAAAGTAAGACACGAAGACACTTGCTCAAAGCTGAGTGTCCACTACCACGCGGAATCACTGTTCTATGTAGGTCAATTTTAGACCTACATCTACTAAGGGCCACACACAAGGGTTGCGTAGCTGTATGGACACTCAGTGATTCTGTTGGGTAAGGGATAGGACCATAAAGATTAAAAGGTGCTAACTGTGGCTTGGCCAGAATCTAAGAAGGATTTTGAAATATTAACCACTTTCCAATTTTAATTCTGTTTTAAAAAAAAATAATTACAAGGAAAGGGACCGTGAGTAAACCCACTGCTGGTGTACATCATCTTGGGGTTGCATCTTATTTTCTACACTGGTTATCATGCTGTTAATGGAACCTTTTCAAGTTAAGCACATCCATCCAATCTGGCACATACTAATTGTACATTTTCACGGGATACAATATGATATCAGAACATGTGTCACAGGAATTTCAGGTTCTTGGTGGCTCATCTCACTACTGAAAAAAGTGGGGAGGTGGCTCAGTAGGTTAAGTGCTTGATAGGCAAACAAAAGGACCTCTGGCATCCATGTAAAAGCTGGGCACAGTGGCCCATGTCTTTCCGAAATAGTGAACTCGAGGTTTGGTGAAAGAACTTGCCTCAGAAATTAAGCTGGTAGTTTCAGAGGGATGGTGAAAAGACAGGAAAGAGAAAATGTCAGGATGAAACCAAATACTGTGAATGTTAATTTTATTTTATTTTTTAAATATGTATTTATTTATTATGTATAAGTCCACTGTTGCTGTCTTCAGACACACCAGAACAGGGCATCAGATCTCATTACAGATTGTTGTGAGCCACCATGTGGTTGCTGGAATTGAACTCAGGACCTCTGGAAGAGCAGTCAGTGCTCTTAACCACTGAGCCATCTCTCCAGCCCCTGCATGTTAATTTTAAGTTTAGAAATTGTTTTTACTTAAAAACAATCCATTGGAAAACAATGGGATAATGATCAAGGAAAACACTGGATGTTAACCTCTGGCCTCCATATGTACAGACATGCACAAGCCCGGTCCCCGCCCCTCCCCTCTTTGCACACTTATGAACCAACATAAGTGAAGGTTTTACTTTCTTTTGGCCAGAATTAAGCAGACAAAAATTCTGAATCCTCTCTGCTTTGCCCACGTTAGTGTTACGATTTATAAAAGGTAAAACAACAGGCTGGAAATGATGCACGTACAAATTTAACAGGGAGTCTAAGCTATTAGCAGCCAGAGATCAGTCTTTCCTCGTGAGAGACCCGTTTATCCCCTGCTACCAGGACTCCCAGGAGTGGCTTATCCTCACCCCAGCATGGATTTTCTCAGAGGGAAGTTCTAATCCTTAGGGCTCCTGTTACCTAGATACAAGGTAGAGCGAACAAACCAAGGTAATTAGCTTACCCATCACTTTAAACATTTACAAGAATTTATTGGAGATTTCAAAATCATCGAAAAGAGGATTTTTTAAATGTTCCCAACACAGAGACAAAAGCCATTTCTAAAAACAGGAACCATTTTCAGTCTTGCAAGCTCTAGGCTAAGAAAGACGAGGTCTAATTTAACCTCCCAAGTATATTTTTCTATGCAGATACACGGAGCATTAAAGCAAAGCACGTATTTGAGGCCTTCTGCTTTTTCTTGATAAGGTGCTGACAAGATGAGTTCTTATTTACTGCAGCTAGCGTCTTGCAGGTCTGTTCAGCACTGGGTGTGGCAGGGTTTCCACTGGGAGCACTTACTTGCATTAGGGAAGCCTTGTTCTGCTCCCAGCAGCTGGGGAATACACTTATTTGTCTTGTTCTGTGAGTTGCTGGGTCTAGCAGTGGTAAGGGAATTTTCTAGCTGTGGAAAGTGGCAGAACGTAACTTTATAACTCTGCAGATCGGAAGATGTAGGATTGTTAAAGGACACGAATTGGAGTTTTGGAGTGTGGTAAGGAAACTTTCAGGTACCAGCTTTTCCCTAAGCACTTTTATTAGCACATCTGGGCCTTAAAGCTCGCCAGGAAGCATCACCCTGGGACAGCAGCTGCTGACACCTACCTGGTTATACAGAGGGTTGGCTCAGTTGAGTCAACTAAAAAACAAAACCATTTTTGGTTGAAGATGTGGAGTTGAGCCTTATACACCCTAGGCAAGTGCCCCATCATTGAGCTATGTCCCTAGTTCAGTTTGGTTTTGTTTCAAGGCAGCTTCTATGGGAATTTAAAATACACCTTCTTGGAACGTGCGCACTGCCTTTTTCTTTTGTTTTATGGTTCTTTTTTGTCTTTTGCACAAATAAGATGTTCAAATGAGCCAGAGATGGAGCCAATTTAAGTCTAGCCAACTCTAGGCCAAGAAAGATAATGAGGTCTACTTTTAGCCTCAAATGCATATTTTGGTATGTTTTCTTTTGCAGTTAACACTGAACAGTAAAACGACTAGCAGTAATGTATGTATTTGATACCTTCTGTGTTTTCATGATAATGTGCTCATGAGATGTGCTCACATTTTCCTGAGCTCGAGTACTGCTCATCTGTTAAGCACTGGGCATATGATACTTGTCAGTCTTTTGTTTTTAAATCGTGCCCTGGGCATGGATCCCAGGGTCTTACATATGCTAAGCAAACACTCTTCTGGTGAGTATGTAGATGTGAGACATAAGTCAATTCCTGATGACATCTGGCATTTATGTTGTGATGTATAGACAGACTCTAACTTTATTTACCTTTTTTTTTTTTTTTGGTTCTTTTTTTTTCGGAGCTGGGGACCGAACCCAGGGCCTTGCGCTTCCTAGGTAAGCGCTCTACCACTGAGCTAAATCCCCAGCCCCTATTTACCTTTTTTTGATACCTATTTTAAAAAGAAAAAAGAAAACTCTACAATGATCCTTAAGACTCTAGACTCTAGGGAGGGTATAGAATGTGAACCTGAGGTATTGTGCTAAAAGCATATACATAACAAAACGAGAGGTGGTCAGTAAAAATTGTAGAAGTAATATTGTGGCGGGAAGCCTATAGGCCGCCAGCTGACATCAACCAGGAGGCAGCCTCCTGCCACCTTACTGCAACTTTCAGTTTCTGTTCTCAGTAAAGCAATCCTTCCTCAGCACATTCTCATAGCTGCCAGCAGTCCTTAGATGATTGCTGATCTTGCTGTTTGGACTAACACTGATTGATTCATGTTCCATTACTTTCATTTTCATTCTTTTTAAAAAATATTTATTTATTTATTTATTTATTTATTTATTTGTTTATTTATTTATTTATTTAATGTATGTGAGTACACTGTAGCTGTCCTCAGACGCAGCAGAAAAGGACATCAGATCCCATTACAGATGGTTGTGAGCCACCATGTGGTTGCTGGGAATTGAACTCAGGACCTCTGGAAGAGTAGTCAGTGCTCTTAACCGCTGAGCCATCTCTCCAGTACCCTTTCCTTCCCTTCTTTACAATTGTGGGATTTTACTTTATAAATTGTAAAAGTAGTATAGAGCTTTTGTACTAAGACAAATGGAACTAAAGTATATCAAGGAAGTTCTCTGCTGTGTGCTCTGAGGTAAGCCCAGCTAAGAGGTATGGGTGTGTGAGTACATACATACATACGTGTCCATGGCTGCCTGTATCCCTCCCCCCATGTGTATATGTGTCTTTCTTTGCTTTTTGTGTTCAAACATTCACTTATGTGGGGTTGTTTTCTTTGTTATCCTCACTTCCTTTCTCCCTCTATACCTGCCCTTTTCTCTTCCACCTTTCTTTCCCTTTAAATAGACATAAAATCAGTACTCTGAAGTGAATTTTTAAAGTAAATCGTCCTCATAATCATGTTATCTGTGGAGAAGGAAACCTGTACAGTCAGCAATAAAACAATTTCAACTCTGTGTCCTTTTATACTATTTGCCTTTTCTCCTTTCCCTGTGCCATGGGCATGAATTGCAAAAACAAAACAAAACAAAGCAAAGGGTTGGGGATTTAGCTCAGTGGTAGAGTGCTTGCCTAGCAAGTGCAAGGCCCTGGGTTCGGTCCTCAGCTCCAAAAAAAAAAAAAAAAAAAAAAAAACCCAAAAAACAAAACAAAACAAAAAAACAAAAACAAAAACAAAAAAACAAAAACAAAAACAAAGCAAAACCCTAAAAATCTCTCCACCAGTTTTCTTTGAAGCATTTCCATCAGATGCAATGTTTTCTGGAACATTGTCTTGCTTTCAATGAGCTGATTAATTTTTAAATGTCAAACAATTCTCTCTAAAGTTCTGAATAAAACAACATACAATCTTTTATAAACGTGTGCGTTAGCTATTTTTATCAACTTGACTTAATCTAAGATAACCTGGATAGAGAATCTCAAGTGGACTTGTCTAGATTGAGTTGGTCTGTGGGTATGCATGGGAGAGGCTTTAATTGGGTTAATCGCAGTGAGAAGACTAACCTTGACTGAGGGTCACACCTTTTCAGGAGAGAATGGTCTGAATGAGCCGAAGAGACTGAGCTGGGCCCTGCAGGCATTCTTTGCTCTGTGTTCCTGATTCTGGATTAGAAGTAACCAATCAACTCCCTCAAGTTTCTGTTTCTGTGCCTTTCCTCCTGCGATGGACTATAACCTAAAACGCCTTCTCCTCTAAATTGCTTTCTTATTCTCTTAAAGATGTTTGGGGAAGTGAGATAGCTCAGTGTATAAAGGGATTTGCCAGCCAAGACTGAAGGCCTGGATTTGATTTCTGGAAGCTATACAGTGGAAGGAGAGAACCAACTCTCAAATGTTGTCCTCTGACCTCAATAAGTACCATGGTGCATGACATAGACAGATGAATAGACACCCAATAAATATTATTAAATTTTTAAAAATTACTTTTAGTTTTTTGTTTTTTTTTTAGGAGCTGGGGACTGAACCCAGGGCCTTGCGCTTGCTAGGCAAGCGCTCTACCACTGAGCTAAATCCCCAACCCCTACTTTTAGTTTTAATTATGTGTTATGTGAGTGTCTCTATGTGACTTTGTGCACATGAATGCAATGACCATGGAGACAAGATTTTCTGGGACTGTTTTGACCACTCATGTTTGCAGAGGTTGTTCTTTCTTGCTTTCTTTCAGAACTTAGTTTAAATGTTATCTCTTTTCAGAGGTCTTGCCCGTCTACAGTCTATAAAGCTCCCACTCACTCTACTCCATTCTCCCCTTTCAGCTCACAGCCTAGCTTTTAGTATACTCTACTCCTTTGTTTCTTTCATTCATTCTTTCTTTCTTTAATGAATTATTCTAGTTTTTTATAACTGACATTCAGTTACCCCTCAAAATTCACTCCCAATGACCAAGAAGGAAAGTCAGCATTTGGTATGTCTTTTACTTGACAGCCTTTTTCTAAACTCTTGGTCTTCCTCCCTTGGCTAATTTTTTTCTGCCCAGAAGCACTTCACTCAGTTGATTCCAGATCCTGTCAACTTGACTATCAATATTAATCATCATTATCTTTCATGTAGTTTGTCTTCATGGACACCAGATCCTATTTATGCTCTTGACTCCCTGGGGGTCAAGTCTTGCACTACCCTCTGTGGTGCTTTGAGTGAGGTGGCCCCCATAGGCTCATATACTGAAAACTTGGTTTCCAAGTGGTGAAACTCTTTGGGAAGGATGAGGAGGTGTGGTCTTATTGGAGGAGGTATATTACTGGGAACAGGCTTCTCCGTTCTCAATTAGCTCCCTATGCCTCATAGTTGTGTCTCAAGATGTCAACCCAAAGATACTGCTCTAGCAACATGCTTGCCTGCCTGCTGCCATGCTCCCAAATAAATCAGCCAATAGGGCTGGTAAGATGGCTCAGCAGCTAAAGACACTTGCCACCAAGCCTGTTGACCTGAATTTGATTCCCAGGATGGAATGAGGGAATAGACTTCCTTGAGTTATTTTCTGACCTACATGCATATGTGCTCCCTCCAATTAATAAACATAAGTAAAAAATAAAGTACATCGGCCAGTACATTAACAAATAAACAAGCTACTATTATCTCTACATCACTGGTCCTATAGGTGAATTCTACAAAACAGAGAATAATTGTGATATTATATGTATTTTAAGTTAAATATCTATGCAACTCATAAGACTAGAACAACCTTGATATACCATATGGACACTGTGAAAAAAGAAAATTACAAATTGTTCTCTGTCATGAACTTACATGGGGAATTCAAAATAAAATATTTACGAGTTGCATTTGTCTTAGTAATAAAATAGATTTAATATTAGAAAAAAACACTATTAATTTAATAAACTAGGATAATAGAAGAAACTCAAATTAGCATCCCCTTTATGTAACAATTAATGATAAAAGAGGCAATGAATTTAGAAGAGAGTAAGGAAGAATATTTGGAGGGTTTGGAGGAAGAAAGGAAAGAGGAAAATAATATATAATTTCAAAACATAAAATAAAATAAAATTTAAAAGATCTTGTGTGTGTGTGTGTGTGTGTGTGTGTGTGTGTGTGTGTAGATATGTGCATATGAGTACAGGTGTCTTCAGGGGCCAGAAGAGAACACCAGATCCTTTGGAGCCAGAGTTACATACAGGTGGTCATGAACTGCCTCCTGTGTGTGCTGGGAATTGAACTTAGGTCTTCTGAGTAGTACATGGTCGAAAGCACTGAGCAATCTCTTCAACCCCCTAGTACCTCTTTTCGTTTTTGAAGTTTCTCTTAGTTTTTAATAGGGAATGTCAAAAATAATACCTATTTTTGTAACAAAAATCCTTCATTGTCATACCTGATCATTTAAACATTTTTCATAATTACAGAAGTTAACTATAACTTACTAAAACACAAAATACTATAGTGACTAAAAATTATCTATAATTTCTATCACCCAGAGAGAAACACTAAGTTTTTAAATATATTTATGTATCTACAATTACATTTACAATTGTATTGATATACTTATTCCAAGACAGAATTAACTTTTACATGTGTTTTTTTTTTTGTTGTTTGTTTTTTTTTTTGGTTCTTTTTTTTTTTTTTTTCGGAGCTGGGGACCGAACCCAGGGCCTTGCGCTTCCTAGGTAAGTGCTCTACCACTGAGCTAAATCCCCAGCCCTTTTTTTTTTTTACATGTGTTTTGAAGCCCTTATTTTAAGTTAGTACTGGGTTGTGACTATTTTAAGCAAATTAATATTCTTTACAACACGCTTTTTTTTTCTTTTTTTTTCTTTTTTTTCGGAGCTGGGGACCGAACTAAGGGCCTTGCGCTCTACTGCTGAGCTAAATCCCCAACCCCTTACAACATACTTTTAGTCATATTACATTGCACCTTCAATAGTTTACTTAAGCAATTTTTTTTCATTTATTAATGTACTTTACATTCTAATTGCAGCTTTTCCTCCCTCTTCTCAGTCCCTCCCTCTCACTTCCCCTCCTCCTATTCCCCTTTCCTTTCTCTGAGAAGGGGGGGAGGTCTCTCATGGATATCAACCCACCTTGGCATACCAAGTTGCAGTAAGACTAGCCACATCTTCTATTGAGTCTAGACAAGGCAGTTCAGTTAGGGGAAAAGGATTCAAAGGCAGACAACAGAGTCCAAGACAACCCCTCTTCCCACTGTTAGGGGTTCCACAGGAAGACTAGCTGCACATCTGTTACGTACGTGTAAGGGGACTAGGTAGGTCAGTCCCATGCATGCTCTCTGGTTGATGGTTCAATCTTAGTGAGCTCCTATGGGCCCAGGGTAGTTGATTCTGTAGGGTTTTTTTTTTTTTGTGTTCCTTGACCTCTCTGGTTCCTTCAATCCTCTCCCCACTCCCCCGTCTTCCACAAGATTCCCTGAGCTCTGTTTAATATTTGGCAGTGGGTCTCTGCATCTGTTTCCATCAGCTGCTGGATGAAGCCTTTCAGAGAACAGTTATGCTAGACTCCTGTCTGCAAGTATAACAGGGTATCATCAATAGTGTCAGGGATTGGTTCTTGCCCATAGGATGGGGCTCAAATTGAGCCAGTCATTTGTTGGCTTTTCCCTCCGTCTCTTCTTCATCTTTATCCTTGCACATCTTGTAGGCAGGGAAATTTGGGTTGAAGGTTTTGTGGTTGGCTTGGTGTCCCCATCTTTCCACTGGAAGTCTTGCCTGATTATAGGAGGTGCCTGGTTCAAGTCCCATATCTCCTACTGCTAGGTGTCTTAGGTCACCCATTTTTAAGCTTGTACTATGGAGGGTAGTAATAAAAATTGTAACAAGAAGAGAATATAAATAAATGTAAGGATCAATTGAAATGACAAATGATGTATTGTTTACATAAAAATACAAACGAACATATATTAACTATATTCAAATTGTAAGAATATTAAATGAAAATCTCAGTTAATGCAGTGGTAAAATATGTTCAGGCTTAGAGAATACTTACTAACACAATGGTATCAAATTCTCTATATGCAGTTAGACCTTTGATGCGATTGCACTTGATATTCCAAATAGGACCAAGGATTGTCAAGACAGCATGAAAACAACAATGTGGCCTATCAGATTCACTGCTTTCTGTACATTTTACCAATTAAGACAGGACAGAATAAAATAGGACTACTATACATATAAGAGCCCAGAAACAAAGCTACACAAAAATTGAAACCTGGTGCATGAATGGTATAGAAATAAAGGATCATTCAATAAATGTTCCTGGAATCATTGGTTATTCACATGGCAAACAAAAATTACATCTTAACCACCAACCATTTACCTAAACAAGATCAATATGATTTAACAATATTAATCATGTTTTATGTATTTCTGTTTGCTTGTGACTGTACATGTGTGTGGTCAAACATGCTATGGCATGCATGTATATGTCAGAAGACAATTTGTAGAAGTCCATTTCTCTCATTCTACCAGGTAGGTTTCAGGGATCAAATTCATGTCATCCGCCTTGGCAGCAGGTGCCTTTACCAACTGTGTCTGGCAGGCCCCTCAGAGCGATTTTGTTACCTAACTATGACAAGTATTTGCAAACTTTGGAAAACATAAACAAAAAAAAAACCCCATAAGCAAACATCTTTATGACCTTGTGTAGTTAGGAATTTCATAAAATACAAATTGATAAAATAAAATCTTGATATATCATATAACATTAGCAAGATTAAATTTTTATGTATATGAATAGAAACCATAAAGTGAGGAAAACAAACCAGAGCCTAGGAAAAGAGCAGCACGCTGGCTGCTACCTACAACTTTCTTTTTGTGCATTCCAGGCAACTCTACCATTGAGTTACAGCCCAAGTGCATCAAGACCTTTGACACCTCATCCTCCTCCGAATAGAATATTCTTTATATAAATATGCATTTTACTTTCTCCTTCTATTCACTGATGTCTCTATCCAAATGTCACTTCAGAGAATCCTTCCTTGAGCAGCCTGTTGGTAATAACACCACTTTCTTCCCCTGCTTTGTCTCCACAGTACTCAGTATACTAGCTGACTGTAACCTATTTGCTCTTTAATTTATTGTCTGTCTCTTCATTAGAAATCATCCCCTCGAGAGTGGAAGCTTTGTTTTTCTGGCTGCCAGATCCTTTGGTTTTCAAATAATGTCCAGCACATAGCATATACTAATGAAATACATCTTTGTCACGAGAATGAATACATGAATATAAATGATAATGATTAGTATTCAGAATATGTAAAGAGCCTACATCAATTAAAAACTAACAAGTGCTTTAAGAGGAAAATTGTCAAGGGCTGTGGGGCAAGCTGTTCACGGAAGAGGAAATCTGAAGGGAAAAGAAAATATGGAAACATTTAATATAGCTTATAATCAGGAAAGTGAAAAATTAAATAATAATGACTACTTCATAGTCATGAGATCGGTAAAAAATAAACTGTATAATGTTTGTTATCTTTAAGGACTTTGGGGGAATAGGAAACTGTTCCCTGTTAGTTAGAGCACATATTTACACAAC
This sequence comes from Rattus norvegicus, assembly GCF_021556685.1. Lineage (NCBI taxonomy): Eukaryota > Metazoa > Chordata > Mammalia > Rodentia > Muridae > Rattus > Rattus norvegicus. The sequence continues at coordinate 124,672,384 of NC_141554.1, read as the reverse complement.
TGTCTTGGAGGAGAATTTATTGGCGTATAATAAAGATGGACTTAGATGTATTTTTCAAAGACCCAGAAATGCTATTTCTAAGGTGGTATATGGTGACACATGCCTTAAATTTCAGCACCATGGAGACAAAGGCAGAAGGATCATGAATTTCAGGCTAGACTGGGCTATACAGTAAGTTCTGGGTTAGCTTACACTAGAGAGACTCGGTTTCAAAATAAAAGAAAATGGAAATTACACTTCCTGGAAAATATAATAGAGGTATTTTTCACATCTGAGTAAAGAGAGTACACATGACTGTTTACCATAGAATCGTTTGTACTAGAAAATGGCTGGGTAGAACCCTGATGAACAACATCAGTAGAAAAGAAAAGGTAACCATGCTAAATTCATATTGTGGGATACTATGTGGCAGTTAAAATGAACACATTTTATTTTGCTATACACAAAGAGGTAGAAAGATCATAAACACATTGGACACAAAAATGCCTAAAAACAAGTTCAATTTTTGTTATCTATATTTTTTATTTATTTTTTGGGTGGGGAGAGGTTGCAAGAATGGTGGGTAGACTGAGAAATGAGTGTAATTGGGGTGCATAATGTGAAATTCCCAGAGTCAATAAAAACATTACATTGAAAAAATCAAATTTCTGAATAAATACCACCTTCTATTTAGTAAAGCAAATGGACGCTACTGAGTAGTGGACACAGAGTACCATGAGATCAGAGGAGGCTATAACAGAGGACTTCAAGGGCGTGTCCTTTAGTACTTCAAAAAGAAGCCAATATTTGAACTGTGCATGGCACATGCCTGAATACACAGCATTTGGGAAGCAAAAGTAGGACAATAACTAGTTCAAGGCCATCCTGTGTTACATAGGAGACCTGTGGATGTATACAGGCCTGTGGATGCATCTCAGTGGTAAGGTGTCTTTCTGGTATGAACAAATCCTTGGGTTTAATCCCTAGCACTTCAAACAAACAAACAAACAAACAAACAAACAAACAAAGATAGCAAATAGAAACAACCTAAAGAGGTGATTATATCACAGTTCAATAAAGATGGCTGTACATGAGTTTATGACATGACATTTTTATTATTCGTTAATGTGTGCTGACAATGGTTCATTTAAAAAGTTTTTATTGTTCAGCATCCTATATTTGTGGTGTGTGTGTGTGTGTGAGTCTGTGTGTGTGTGTGAGTGTGTGAGTGTGTGTCTATGTATGTGTATGTGTGTGAGTGTGTCTCTGTGTGTCTGTGTGTGTGTCTGTGTGTGTGTCTGTGTGTGTGTGAGTGTGTGAGTGTGTGTCTATGTATGTATGTGTATGTGTGTGAGTGTGTCTCTGTGTGTATGTGTGTGTGTGTCTGTGTGTGTGTCTGTGTGAGTGTGTGTCTCTGTGTGTGAGTGTGTGAGTGTGTGTCTGTGTCTGTGTATGTGTGTATGTGAGTTTGTGTGTGTGTGAGTGTGTCTCTGTGTGTATGTGTGTGTGAGTCTGTGTGTGTGTGAGCCTGTGTGTGAGTGTGTGTCTGTGTGTGTGTCTGTGTGTGTGTGAGTCTGTGTGTGTGAGTGTGTGTCTGTGTGTGTATGTGTGTGTGTGAATCTGTGTGTGAGTGTGTGTCTGTGTGTGTGTGAGTCTGTGTGTGTGTGAGCCTGTGTGTGAGTGTGTGTCTGTGTGTGTGTATGTGTGTGTGTGTGAGTCTGTGTGTGTGAGTGTGTGTCTGTGTGTGTGTATGTGTGTGTGAATCTGTGTGTGTGTGAGTGTGTGTCTGTGTGTGTGTGAGTCTGTGTGTGTGAGTGTGTGTCTGTGTGTGTGTATGTGTGTGTGAATCTGTGTGTGTGTGAGTGTGTGTCTGTGTGTGTGTGAGTCTGTGTGTGTGAGTGTGTGTGTGTGAGTCTGTGTGTGTGTGTGTGTGTGTATGTGTGTTTGTGTTGTGAACAGTCTAAATACAGCTAGGTTTGGTAGCATATACGTCCCACCACCTGGGAGACTGAGTCAGGAGGATCATGAGTTTGAGTCAGCCTAGTCTCCCTGCATAGTATATAGCAAAATATATAATCAAATAAATAACAATAAAGAGAATAAAGAGTTTAATGCTATTTTTCCATTCTTATGATATCTTCTTCCTGCTGTATTATCTGTAATGTTATTTGCTCAATAGGGGCCAGAGAGTAGCTAGCGTTAGCATGGGATGGTGCCATTTTTTTATTTCACACAACAGGTGACGTCCAACATGGCAGGCAAGAATGCACTAAAAATTTAAGATTCTTAGCCTATAGTTAGAAAGTTTGTTAGAAATTTCGAGCTTTGGCAAGCGGGGGCAGAGTTGGATCACATGATGGCCTAGCATGGGAACCTTAAAACGAAGAAAGAGGGTTCTGAGGTCCCCTGCTGTGAAAAGAGACAAGATGGCTGCTCTGAGTCAGAGAGCCAGAGAATGGAAGCTGCGTACTTCTTGGGGCAGATTGATTGAACTGAATTCATAAAATTGGGGTTATTTGCTCTTAGGATAGATTTATATACAAATTTTGTCTGAATGACATGGGGAATTTTACCCGCAGTTCGGAAAATTACTGACTCTAAGTAGAGAGCAGTGGTAATTGCCTGCTATGAACAGGTCTTAATTAATAGGCATCTGTGGCTCCAGGCAGAGAGCACAGCAGATAGATGGTATAATACAGTCTGCAGGAAACTCATGCTCTTTGTTCATGGTCTCCATGGGAATTTTGGGTTAATTTCCTGGCATGACAAATTAGAACAGGTCTAAAATAGGCTAAAGCAGTACTTCATTTGTTTTACATTGTTTTTATTATCAAAAGGAGTGGGATTATGAGTTTTTGGTTGCTTTATTATTCCTCTGGAAGAGAAGACAGGACACAAGCTTTCTTGGTTGCCGACTGAAGGATAGGCTGATGTGGGAGAAAGGTTTTGTGTTTTCGTGTTTAGAAAAGGTGATTAGTGTCTACGCATCTTCTAGAATTATAGATCAGTTTTAATAGAGGCAGACTGTCTGAATATAAATTCAATGAATCAAACAAAAATATTCTTTGTGTCATCCCTCACATGGCATGAATGAAGACTTATGACTGGAGCAGAATTTCATATTAACTATTCTGAACACTTTACACAGACTAATACAAACCAATTTTGTTTTGAAATTTGTATATTACAGACTACACGACCTTGGTGAGTCTCATCATCAGACATACTGAACTGACCTGCTTGACCTCATGATCTCAGGGACTTTCAGCCAGATCCAGTCAGGACATAGGCATCATCAGAGACTACCCTCCCCTGCTTCAAAGTTATCTCAATGCCCATAATCTCATATTGGTACAGAATTTGTTTTGAAACAGAATCAAGGTTTTTATTGGTATGAATTTCTTATTGATATAAAATTGGGATTAATATTCTTACTTTCATATAGACATTGTGCCTACACAACACATTTAAGAATACAAGACTTAGACTTAGTCCTTCTATAACTGTTATTATAAACTTATCTGAGATGATTAAGCCTTTGAGTGAAAGGCCAGGTAGCAATTTCTTGGCTCTGAGTTGATAGGGTATTTGCAAGATATTTTATTTAGAAATAGCTAAGAGTAATTAACAGAGAACAGTCCCTATTTACATAGTTTTCAAAAATGTCAGAAACCCACAGAATGTGACATTTAATGCTATTTATTCATTTGTTGTTGAAATATGTCTGCTCCTGACAACATCCCTTTCTTGCATTCAGAGAAGAAATTGAGCATCAGTGGATTTGCTCCATTTGTGGTGAGACAGCTCCTGGGCAGAAATTGCCTATTTCTTCTGCAGACCCGTACTCTTCATGAGAGGACACAAGTACAGGATAGGACAGCTTAGTTCTGCTGAGACAGAATAAGCTAGTCCTTAATATTTCTTGTTTCAAAGGTCTGTCAGATGATCCTGGGCCAGAAAGCTGAAGACTGATGCTCTAACTTCCTGACATACAGGAACTGTATAGGTAGGTCTCTGTCTCTACAACTTAGTGTCTTGTGAGAGCTAGTATTTTTCCACCAGCCTAAGCCCCTCCCATCCAGAAGGGAGTACATCAATTTCATCTGTCTTGGGCAGTTCCTGGGAGGTCACCAGGGAGCTCTCACAGCAGGACTATCTCATCCTTTTCTGAAGGAATGCATTTCAAGGACCCTGACACTGCCCTGCTTTGTAGCAACTTAAGGGTTGATTGACCTCACCAAAGCCCTGGCATGCCCAATCTCCATCGCTGTAACCCATCCTTTACAGAATGTATAAAACTGTACTAACAGATTGTTCAAGGTTGCCTCTCCTCTCGAAGTAGGCAGACTCCAGCTTGTTGGAATAATAATAATCCTCATGGTATTGCATTGGTCTCTGGTCTCACGTCTCATTCACAGGAGTCTCATGGTAATTAAGAGTCTTACAGTCTCAGTTCTGGAAGTTGTGTTAGACTTCCTATATTTTTCAGATAATATTGGTTATTCTCAGATTTTTGATGGGACTGAAGAGTAGTTATAGTCTCATGGCTAACCCAGGCTATTTAGCATTGAGAGAATATATTTGAGAAGAGAGTTTTCAGATAGTATACATGCTAAAACAAGCACATAACATGTGGATTTATAAGCCTTTTTAAACTTAGGATAGATAACAGTGTTCTATTTAATTGACAAAACTGATGCACTGGATATTAGGTGTAGCTTATACTTTATAATTTACAAACTGGTGATAGTTGTGTTCAATTTATATTTGAGAGGAAAGAGTCTTTTAACTGGACAAAAAGGGGGAAATGTGGATTGCTGTCTGCACACAGGTGAAGGCAGGCACAAGATAAGGCGAGAGCATGTGATTGGGCAGTGGAAAAGGAAGGCGGGCTGAGAATTTTAGAAACAAGTACAGAGAGAGAGAGAGAGAGAGAGAGAGAGAGAGAGAGAGAGAGAGAGAGAGAGAGAGAAACAGGTGGAGAGGAGGAGACAAGATGGAACCTAGGAGCCTATAGTAGCAGGAGCCAGAACCACACAGTCCTGGGAGCCATAAGTATTGGGATTTCTTAGATAGATGATTAAATAATAAGTCGGGTGTGTTTGCCCCATTAGGTGTGTAGTTTGTGTTTATATCAATGGAGTTTTCAGTTCATTTTGTGGGTTGAGAATTTACTAATATAAATCTGACTGATAAATTATAAGCCTCTAGAGTTTTGATTTTACCAGGTTATGGGGATTTGTGACAGCTCACCACAGCGGGTAGATGACTGGGAATGTGGAGCAGGATCTGCTGCAAGAGAACCTCGAGATGGGTGGTTGCTGCATGGGGCTAGCCACGGAGGCAGGAAGACCACCGGGGCCAGAAAGTAGCCGGCATTAGCATGGGATAGTGCTATTTTTAATTCACGCAATAGGGATCACACAATTCTTTAGTTTAAATTTCTGTTTAATTTGCAACAGGGGTCAGAAAACATGCATAGGTCAGTGAGATGGTTCAGTGGGCAAAGTTGCCTGCTGCGAAGCCTGGTTAGCTAAGTTCTATCCCTGGTACCCTCATGGTGAAAAGAGAGAGAAATCTTTAAAGTTGTTCTCTGACCTCCACTAGTCCATCATGACCCACGCATGAACACACACACACACACACACACACACACACACACACACACACACACTCACAAACCATGAAGGAGGGGAACATATTGTAGAGGAGCAGATGACAAGTGGACTACATGATGTCTGGAGTGGTTTGAATGAGAAAGTCTTCCGAGGTTCTGGCCTTTGGTTCCTAGTGAGTAGCATTGTTTGGGAGGCTTAGGACTTATGCCCTTGATGGAGGAAGTACATTACTGGAGGCAGGTTTAAAGATTTTAAAAAATCTCACTATTTCAAATTTACTTTCTGCTTCCTGTTTGTGGCTCAAGATGTGAGCTCTCAGCTTCCAGGACCATCTGCCATGCCTGCTTGGTGCCATGCTTCCTTACTATGAGAATAATGAGCTCTTATCCCTCTGGAATTGTAAGCCCCAAATAAAGCCTTCTCTCTATAAGTTACCTTTGTCCTGGTGTTCTATCACAGCAATGGAAAAGCAACTAATACGGGCTTCATTATACTTACTTATGGTTGTCATTGTATGGTAAAGCAGTGTGTTACACATAATTCTAGGAAGATTCCCCAGATGTCTGGCTCCTGAGTTGTTCAATCAAACATCAATCTAGATACTGCTGCAAAGATCCTTTGGAAATGTGACTAGGTTCCAAATCAGTTGCCCTTAAGGTAGGGGGCACATTGTCCTTGGTAGGCTTAAAATCGTCGAATTCTTAAAGTAAGTCAGACTTTCTCTTCCTCCCAGGAAGAGAGATTTAAATTGTTAATTTTTTAAAAAAGAAGATAAGACAGATTCATGACAAGGAAGCTAGGAAGCCTTTAATTATTAAGAGTATCCCTGGGGTTGGGGATTTAGCTCAGTGGTAGGGCGCTTGCCTAGCAAGCCAAGGCCCTGGCTTCAGTCCCCAGCATCGAAAAAAAGAAAAAAAGAAAAAAGAAAAGAGTATCTCTGAGCTGAAGTCCAGAATGAGACAGCATCTCAGTTGTACCAATGCAAGGTACTACTTTATGTAAACGTGAGTTTCTAAGAGGATTTTGAGGGTGTGCTGACACGAGGATTACTAGTTTAAGGATAGCTTGGAGATACAGTGTGAACCCTGTGTCAAAAAGTAGATAAAAAGAAAATGAAGGAATGAAAGAAAGAGAAAACATAGAAAAGAAAAGAAAAGAAAAGAAAAGAAAAGAAAAGAAAAGAAAAGAAGAGGGAAAGGAATACTTTGAGACTCAGATGAAATGGCTGTTCAGGCTCCAGCCTAAACTTCTAAGTTTAGCCTGGTGATACTCTAAGAGCAGTGCTCTGCTGAATCATGCCAAGACCAAGAGAAACAATGAGATAATAAACTCTGTGGTACTGAGCCACTTATTTGTGATAATTTGTTACACTATAGAAAATGGATATGAATAGCCACCAGCAAGAAATGAATGAGTCAGGGAGGCTTTTGGTCCCCTCTCTATTGAAAAATAGAATTTTTCTCATATAGTATATCCCTATTACAATTTCCCCTCCTGCTACCCCTCCCAGGTCCTTACCACCCCCCTCCCATCCAGTTCTACCCTCATTGTGTCTCTTATTAGAAATAGGCTTTTATGGGATAATAAAAAAATAAAGTATAATAAGATAAAACAAAAACTAACACTGGAATTGGATAAAACAAACAACCAAAGAGTCCAAGAGAAGGCCCAAGAAACAGAATCGCTCATTCATACACTCAGAAATCCCATAAAAACACAGAATTCAAAGCCATCATACACATACAAAGGATCTATAGGGTAAAAAGAAAATATACAAATAAAATAAAAAATAAGATAAACTTAAAAGGAGTAAGAGTCCTTACCCAAAAGATGCCCCAACATATAACAAAGACACGTGCTCCACTATGTTCATAGCAGCCTTATTTATAATAGCCAGAAGCTGGAAAGAACCCAGATGCCCTTCAACAGAGGAATGGATACAGAAAATGTGGTACATCTACACAATGGAATATTACTCAGCTATCAAAACAATGACTTTATGAAATTCATAGGCAAATGGAGGGAACTGGAAAATATTATCCTGAGTGAGGTAACCCAATCACAGAAAAACACACATGGTATGCACTCATTGATAAGTGGCTATTAGCCCAAATGCTTGAATTACCCTAGATGCCTAGAACAAATGAAACTCAAGACGGATGATCAAAATGTGAATGCTTCACTCCTTCTTTAAAAGGGGAACAAGAATATCCTTGGCAGGGAATAGGGAGGCAAAGTTTAGAACAGAGACTGAAGGAACACCCATTCAGAGCCTGCCCCACCTGTGGCCCATACATATACAGCCACCCAATTAGACAAGATGGATGAAGCAAAGAAGTGCAGGCCGACAGGAACCGGATGTAGATCTCTCCTGAGAGACACAGCCAGAATACAGCAAATACATAGGCGAATGCCATCATCAAACCACTGAACTAGAACGGGACCCTCGTTGAAGGAAACTTAGAAAGGACTGGAAGAGCTTGAAGGGGCTCAAGACCCCATATGAACAACAATGCCAGTCAACCAGAGCTTCCAGGGACTAAGCCACTACCCAAAGACTATACATGGACTGACCCTGGACTCCAACCTCATAGGTAGCAATGAATAGCCTAGTAAGAGCACCAGTGGAAGGGGAAGCCCTTGGTCCTGCCAAGACTGAACCCCCAGTGAACGTGATTGTTGTGGGGAGGGTGGTAATGGGGGGAGGATGGGGAGGGGAACACCCATAAAGAAGGGGAGGGGGAGGGGTTATGGGGATGTTGGCCTGGAAACCAGGAAGGGGAATAACAGTCGAAATGTAAATAAGAAATACCCGGGGTTGGAGATTTAGCTCAGTGGTAGAGCACTTGCCTAGCAAGCGCAAGGCCCTGGGTTCGGTCCCCAGCTCCGGAAAAAAAAAAAAGAAATACCCAAGTTAATAAAGATGGGGGGGAAAAAAGTAAGAGTCTTGACATGATATCATGAAAAGAGGAACTTCTAAAGCTGCCATTGAGTTAGTTTTCTGTTGGCCATCTACTGCAGGGCTTGCAACCTACCCTTAGAGTAGTTTGTTTACCCAGTGAGACTACCTTGGAAGGAACTACAATTTCATTTGCAAATGGTTATCAATGAGGGATTGCTTCTGGGTTAATGAGGATATGTGTCCACTTCTCATTTCAGCTCTAGGATCCCAACTGGTGTAGTAGACCTGTGCAGCCCCTGTGCATGCTGAGGGAGGCTGTGGTCTGATAAAACTTTATTTATATATGGACATTACATTTGAATTTCATATGCTGTTTATTGGCCATAAAACCTCTGTCTTTCTCCCCCCGAATCATTAAGTATACCATAATATACTCTGATGGCTATTCTTGGTTGTCAATTTGAGTACATATGAAGTTAACTAAAACCCAAATTGTTGGATACACCTGTGAGGAAGTTTTTCTTAATTAAATCTTTTGAACTGGGAAGACACACTTCTAATCCAGATTTTTGAGGTGGGAAGATCCATCTTTAATCCAAGTCATTTGAGGTGGTCCACCTTTAATCTGGACCACATCTTCTGCTGGCATCCCATATAAAGGACATGGAAGAAGGAAGCTTATTCTCTGCTTGCTGTTCTCACTCTTGCTGGCAACTCCATTCCTTCAGTGGCATGAGGACCTAGTTCTTCAGAATTCTGGCATATACTGAAGATCAGCTGAGACATCCAGCCTCGTAGACTAACCTACTACTGGATTCTTGGACCTGTTTACAGGCAATCATTGTTGAATTAGCTGGACCATAGCCTGGAAGTCATTCTAATAAATCCTCTTTATATATATAAAGGAATATTGATTCTATAAATTCTATTACTCTAGAAAACCGTCATGTCTAATACATATACAAAAGCTATTTTTAGCTCATGGGTTGAAAAAAAAACCTGGTAAAATAGATTCAGACTCTGAGTTGTTCTAATAGTTTTATCACTCCTGATCTAAGATTTAGTGTCTTTTTATTTGGCCAAACCTTTTATGGACTTTTATGAAATTTTCATTTCTCACAGGAATCTAGAGACTAGTCTTTTTCAAACACTCTTTTCAGGATTTGAATGAAGTAATAGGTCATTTTCTTCAGACAGCACTGTAAACATCACAGGGTTTTTCCAAACACACGTGTTTTAAAAGTATTGCTGTGATATTAGGAGTGGATACAGCAGTTGCTGCTTCTACAGAGAAGAATCACCACATTTATGGCTGGGGTTCTGCGCTCAGTATTTGTGAATTTGAGAGGCCTCTAGGCAGCCTACAGACTGTGAAAAAAGGTGCAGAATGTCTCATGGGTACAGAGTGGATTCGTCACAAATTTATCAGATCAATAATTCCAGTGTTTCGGCCTAGACCTAAAGATCATGAAAAATATTGTGGGGACCCCAAGACCCCTTATAAACTGCATACTGTTACAAGAATAAGAAGTACAAAGAGGTGGCCATACTGGGAAAAACATGTGATCAAGGTTTCTTGGACTACAGAAGGCACAGAGCTCTCAAATTCATGAGGACATTCCCATCACTGAATACAAAGCAGAAAGTGGTTAAACACTTGATACACATCCAGCCCCTGAAGCTGCCACAGGGACTTCCCACAGAAGAGACCATGTCCATCATGTGCCTCAGGAGCACTGGGGAGTTGGTGGTGCAGTGGCATCTGAAGCCTGTGGAGCAGGAAGCAAAGTCCTGATGCCACACAGATTCAGCGCACAGATGCAGTTACTGAGGAAACCGTTCTTATTAAAGTGTATATTAATCGAAATAAATGAATAAAATAATAAAAGTATTATGCTGAAGATTGAGAACTGGACCTAGGCCTGATACATCTTTAACATGAGCACTGGTATTGCTTCCTCACCCACACAGTATATTAGAAAATACTTCTAATGATCTAGAATTCATAAATGCCAAGGACATTAAATTTATACATAAATTTCTAGCATCCAAAGATGCTCAAAGGAACATTGTCAATGCTAATGAAAATATTGTAGTTATTTATTTATTTTATACTCCCCAAGGAAGTACTCTTTATTCCTTTGATTGTACAATCCCAATTAGTTGATAAATATGCATGGCCTTTCCTAAGATACATTAATTAGTGTGAATGATGCTATTAATCTTCTGGTAATTCATATTTTCCAAATATCTGGTAATCACACATTAATGTTTATCATTTAAGGAAATTGCTAAACAGGGAGCTGGAGTGTCATGTCTAAAATTTCCTTAATTGAAGTGGACATATAAAAGCAAGTAAAATCGTTAGAAACGACAGTTCAGCAGGACAAGGTAAATGTGTTTATGGGGCAGTAGGACATCCATGATGAGACAACATAGTGCTGGTTTACTACAGAGCAGGATTCCATCTCCTGCTCTGTTGTACAATTCTCCCCAGTCTCACCTCTCATGGAGCTATGATTTTGAAAAACGCACAGTAACAAAACTTAGATGCCTGGCATATCCCTGTTAACACAATTAAGTCTAATTATATCCGTTTTTCTGTTTTCCTGAAAATGACATGATTTTGCTCTTTAGGACTGCTTAAAATTCTCTCCCTCCTCTCTCCCTCTCTGTACGTGTGTGTGTGTGTGTGTGTGTGTGTGTGTGTGTGTGTGTGTGTGTGCGCGCGCGCGCACGTGCACTCGTGCATGTACACTTAGCTAGATTTCATAGCTCGGTTATTGTGAATAGTGTAGCAATAAACATGGATGAGTAAATGTCTATGGTATGTAGTTATAGATTATTGTAAGCTACCATGTGGAAAGCTGAACCTGGGTCCTCTGGAAGAGTAACAAGTGCCTTTAGCAGCTAAGAGGTCTCTCCAGGACCCATCCTTAGGTTTCGGAGGAAGTTCTATAGTGGTGTCAATAGTAGTTGAGCTTATTCTTAATTGCTGTGCTATTGCACCCCTGCCTCCTTTTCAATGTCCCCCTTTCTCAGCCATGTGTGATCACACACCTTTTATGCATTGTCTAGAATCCTTTCTGGAGCCTTTATAGCCTGTTTTCCATGACAGGGCCCTCAATTTTGTAATCACATCTTGGCCTCTGTTGCAGGGTTGAAATGTTAAAGAAAATCACTGGCTGCTTGAGCAAGGTCTCCCAGGCATTGGGTCTCTTTGTAGAAGGGTCCAGTGGTTGTTTATCTCATTTGAGAATTTAGAAACTTTGTTCATCTGGCTTTCCCAGGAGCTGGGATGATCCCAAATAAATGTATTAGCAGTTCATTGTTTTTTTTTAAAGTTTTAAAGATATATTCATTTATTTTATGTATATGAGTGCACTGTAGCTGTCTTCAGACACACCAGAAAAGGGCATTGCATTCCATTACAGATGGTTGTGAACCACCATGTGGTTGTTGGGAATTGAACTCAGGACCTCTGGAAGAGCAGTTAATGCTCTTTCTTAATCGTTGAGCCATCTCTCCAGCCCGGAGCAGATCATTGTTAATCTGAAATATTATCTGGGGAAGTTTTATTGAGAAAAACACCTGCCAGAACATTGTGACCAGAGCGCAATATTTGGAAGTGGTAGCAAAACAGAGCTAGGGAGCCTGTTACTGAGAACCAAATACCTCTGATTCGGATTTTGGCTTTTCCCAGAGTGACCAGAGCAAATGGCTGGTGTCAGGGTTTTCCTTATGAAGTGCAAGATATCAGGCCATATGCTATATGAAGGGCCAAGTCTGTGTGAGCAAAACCCCAACATCAGGAATTGAGTCCATAGTGGAAGATTACTTGCCTGCTGTATTAATTACTTTACTAATTGCTATGCCAGTAGACCTGACAAGCAGCAATTTAAGGGAGTGTGGTAGTTTGAATGGTGTCTTAGGATTTTATTGCTGTGAACAGATACTATGACCAAGGTTACTCTTAAAAGGCCAACATTTAATTGGGGCTGGTTTACAGGTTCAGATGTTCAGCCCTTTGTCATCAAGGTGGGAGTACGGCAGCATCCAGGCAGGCCTGGTGCAGGAGGAATTGAGAGTTCTACATCTTCATCTGAAGGCCGCTAGCAGAATACGGGGTTCCAGGCAGCTAGGAAGAGGGTCTTATAGCCCACATCCACAGTGACACACCTACTCCAACAGGGCCACATCTTCTAATAGTGCCACTCCCCGGACCAAACAATAACATTCCACTCTCTGGCCCCCATAGGCTGTTCAAACATAGGAGTCTATGGGGGCCATACCTAAACATGGCATAATGCAAAATATGTTTAGTCCAACTCCCAAAGTTCCCATAGTCTATAGCAGCCTCGACAATGTCAAAAGTCCAAAGTTCAAGGTCTCTTCTGAGATTCATCCAATCACTTAACTGTAATTCCCAAAGCAAGACAGGAAACCAGCTAGGCAAACTCCAAACTCTGCATCTCCATGTTTGATGGATGTCAAAGCGATCTTCAGATCTTCAACTCCTTTTTCTTCTGTGTTGACTGCAACAAACTTCTTTCTCCTGGGCTGGTTCCACTCCCTGTTAGCAGCTTTCCTCAGTTGGTATCCCATGGCTCTGATATCTTTAACATCTTTGGGTCACCAAGAAACTTTCAGCTTCACAGTTTCTTGTTCCTATGTCTTGGATCTACACATGATCTTCTGAGCCTCTCCAAAGGGCTGGCATAACTTCACCATCTCTGCCTTCTGTAGCACTCTAAGCACAGATTGATCCACACTCCACTGTTGCTGTTTTTCTTGGTGATCATCCCATGGTACTGGCATCTCCAATACACTGGGGTCTTCTGCTGCAACCAGGCTTCACCAATAGCCTCTCATAGGCTCTCTTCATATTACCAAGCCTCAAATCCTTTGCATGATCCTTTCAGTCCTGGGCCATCAACTGCAACTGAGGCTGCACCTTTACCAATGGCCTTCCATGGCCTCTCACAGTGCCCAGCCTCAGCTGTTCTTCATGACCCCCTCATGCCTTCAAAACCAGTGCCACCTGGATGACTCTTACACATTACCAAGTACGGCTGCAGCACAAGGTACAACCTTGGCTATCATATCTGGAACACAGCTTCTTTGTGCTCTCAGAAAACACTTCCCAGATTTCACCCCGGTGGTCTCTTCTTTTTTTTTTTTTTAAAGATTTTATTTTACTGTATATGAGTACACTGTAGCTGCCTTCAGACACACCAGAAGAGGGCATCAGATCTTATTACGGATGGTTGTGAGCCACCATGTGGTTGCTGGGATTTGAACTCAGGACCTCAGGAAGAGCAGTCGGTGCTCTTAACCACTGAGCCATCTCTCCAGCCCCTGGTGGTCTCTTCTTAATCACCATTGATTTCTTAGCTCTAACTAACCAGCATCAATTGTCCTAGTAGTCCCTTCTATTTTTCACTCTAAAGCCAGAGCCACCTGGCCAAAGCTACCATGTTCTGATGTGTGCTGGGGCTGAAACATGGCCCCCTTTATTCTATTACCAGCTCTCTATTTTGCAACTCCCTCTATGCCTAAGCTTGGCTTTCCTGGATCTTGCTCTGCAGATTGACCTTGAACTCGGAGATCTGCAATGCTCTATCTGCTGTAATACTGGGATTAAAGGCATGTTCCACCACGCCTGTATTTAAGCTTTATCCCAGGCTGGCTTTGAACTCAGAGATCTGATTGGTTTTGTCTTCTGGGATTAAAGGTGTGTACCACCATGCCTGGATCTAAATTTAGCTGGATGGGATCTTACCCCCAAAGGAACATCACTAGTCCTTATATTTCTTGCCTTGGTGAAGGGTCGTGCAGAAATCAGCCTGGCATAGTAATAGCAGGAAATAGTGAGATAGCTCCTGTTATTCCAGACCTGTGGGAAAGACCCTCACAACATCTGCTTTCTTCTCAAACTCCTGTACCTGCTCTCTCAGCTGATGGCATTGTTTCCCATTTCACTGAGAGATAGGTTCAGTTCCCACTTATTACCTTTGTGTTTTCATAAATTAATGCATATTTTTTCATTTTTTATCTTTATTAACTTGAGTATTTCTTATTTACATTTTGATTGGTATTCCCCTTCCCGGTTTCCGGGCCAACATGCCCCTAATCCCTCCCCCTCCCCTTCTGTATGGGTGTTCCCCTCCCCATCCTCCCAATGCATAATATGTTAATTATGTCAAGTTACTCATCTTGCCCTTCAGATAATTCCTCTATATAATTTGGTTGGGTTTGTGTAGGATTTGTAGATCAATTTGTGGGAACTGACATCACATAGAATTTTCCTATTTAAGACTAAGATACATCATTAACTGGCCATGGTATGCCATTCCTATATTCCCAACCATTGGGGAGAATAAGATAGAGGATCTTTTGAGCATAAGAGTTTGTTGTCAGTTTTGGCAACATGGTGAGACCTTTGTCTCATATAAGAAAAACAACCACAATTATCTCTATAAGATTATATTTGTGTGGACTTGTTTTAGTTCTATAATAGTGTTTTATAGTTTACATGTAAGCATATATATGCACACACATCTAGGATCCATATAGAATTACATAGATGCTTTCTTCACAAAGCTTCCCAAGTACATTTCTTATTTTGTTCTAGATGCATATTATTTTTATGAATGGGATAATTTGTTTTGCCATACGTTCTAGATGATTATCAGTTTCATGTTATGATAATTTCATAACTTTCCATTTCCAGTATTAAGGATAAAAGAAACAATTACAATTCTAGTGTCCCAAATTGTTTTGCTTCTCTATCAGGAATGCTTAAAATGTCTCTGAATTAAAAGTTTTACAATTCATTCTCTTTCTTTCTGTCTCTTTCTCTGTCTCTGTTTCTCTCTCTCTCTCTCTCTCTCTCTCTCTCTCTCTCTCTTTCTCTCTCTCTCTGTGTGTGTATGTGTGTGTGTGTGCTCGTGTACCATAGTGAACATATGATGGTCCAAAAGAAAATTGTGGGAGTCAGTTCCCTCCTTCCACCTTGTGATTCTTGAAGGTTGAAGTTAAGTCATAGGAAGCACACTTACTCACTCTTTCAGCATTGTGATACTTTAACATTTTTTTAAATTGTAAGCTTTTTGTAGTATGTGAAGGCCAGACACTATTTGATTTGCCTTATTTTGAACATTTACCAAATTCAAAATTTATGTATTAAATAATCCAACTACTTTGGGAAAACAAAGACTGAGATCTCTACTCCGTAGGAAATTGACCACATATTTTTGAATTTACCACATTTTTAATATTGACATCTTAATTACTAAAAACATTATATTCAGTTCATAGCAAAGGTCTCTTGCGCATGCTTTTATGTTTATTTATTTAATTTTTATTATAAAAACTTGGAAATAAAAATATTACCCAGTACCTTAAGCTCTAAACATCTCAGTAATTTTCTATACAGTGAGAATAGCCATTTTGAAGCTGTGTGGCTTCACAATAGGCTTTATATTTTTACCATCCAACGCATTTTTATGCACTTACTACCCCAAAATCCACTACAGAGTTAAAACCAGAAAAATAATCTTTATATCTTCTTTCATGACTCAAGTGTGAAAGGAAAAAGCCCACATGCTCTCCCTCATGTGGGGATCTCAGCTGTATGTATCTATTATATATACATACAGGCAAATGTGCATGGGGATGAAGTCTAATATGTAGAAAGGAGAACAAGAAAGGGTAAATATTAGGTGATGAGAAAGGATGGGATACAGGCAATGGAAGCTTGTGAGTTTTTAGAAGAAAAAAACAATCAACTTATAGAATACAGATACTGTGTGATTTACTTCATTTCATGGATTCCTAGTGACTCAAACAAGGAAGAGATATCTTCCCTAAAGAGCTTTCAAAGAACTCATGTCCATAAATGCTCTGGAGCAGAATTGCTTTATTTCAACAGGGCTTTTTAAATGGAACCAACCAAAATGTATCTAAAGCAATTGTGCTGCTACCAATTAATGCACTTCATATGCTGAAAATGCTATATTTTGTAAAAGACATACACAATTAGGCTGCCTTCTTCAGATGTTTGTACTCATTTTTCTTTAGAGAGAACACATAGTCCCATTAGTCCCTGGGCATTGTCAGGCCAAATACACAGAAGCATCCATTGAATACACAGAAGTCTCAATTAGGTAATGGTTTTTGCCAATAATATAAAGTTGGGGGTGGAGAAAAGCAATTTTGTCCCCGTTGCAGACGCCTGATTAGCTATGAAAAGAAAACGTGTTCTCTCTAAGCTTTGGGTTAATAATCCTAAAGTCCATTTCTGTAGCTCTTGTTAAAAAACAATCAGATGGGACATTGAAGGCAGAAGCCCTTAAAAGGGAGTAATGAAAGCTTAGATCACAGGTTTAAAAGCTTCTATTAAAAGACACTGTAATTAATGTTGAAACCCAGACAATATATTCAGAGGAAAGATTTTCAACTTACGTAGCATGATTCTAACAAATTGATTAAAATAAAAGGAAGGCACATCTTCAAATGGAAATCTTGGCAAACAACCCAGTTGTCATACAAAAGAAAAAATACAAACGGAAATAAACATGAAAAGCTGTTCTGTTTCCCCAGTGATCAAAGTGATGCAAATTAAGTAGCTATTTTAAAATATATCAAATTGGTAAAGATTAAAAGATTATTACTATTCAGTGCTTCAAAGACTGTGGGTGGAAGATGGGGGAGAGACATTTTTATATATTATCAATGAGAAAAGAAATCGAAGGCAATATGGCAATGCCCACCCAAATTGAAAATACCTGTAGTTTTTATTTACCAATTCCAGAATTCAGAAATGTAATCTGCACTCAAAGAGCATCTTTGGAGATCTTTATCACAGCATCACTTACAATTACCAAGAAGGGAGGAGCCTGAGTGTTAATCAAGAAGGCACTGGATGTGGAGCTGAGATTATAGTTAAGGTACTGTGTGGTTGCCTAGCATGCTTTCAGTCTACCCCCAGTACTAAAACAGGGATTGGTGTTGGTGACTGGGGACCACTTACAATCGCTATGTTAAAATAACCTAATATAGAGAAGAATTACAGGGGAGAGAAACAGGTTCCAAACCATGAGCTATGATTACTGTTCTATAGTTTTAATCTTTGTTTTCTTTGATCAATAATCAAATAGTATTAATAGTAATAATCTTTTAATCTTTACCAATCTGATATATTTTAAAACAGCTTCTCAATTTGCATCACTTGGATCACTGGGGAAACAGAACAGTTTTTCATGTTTATTTCCGTTTGTATTTCTTCTTTTGTATGACAACTGGGTTGATCCTAGTGTTCAACTATCTTTCCTCACACAATTGGAAATAGTTGATCGCTCCATCCAACTTGAAACCTTATACTTGGCTTGTTGGACACCAGTACTCTCCTGGCTCTTTTTGACTTTATCTCTTCTTTTCTTGACCTCCTTACATCTTTTTTTCCAACTTCTCTAATGGAATTCCTCCTCACTCCTTTTCTCTTCCTCATTCCCTCATACGTATATTGTTGTTTGTTTGTTTGTTTGTTTGTTTGTTTGTTGTCCTGAGTGAGTGGGTATGTGTGCCTGTGTACGCACAGGTGCACATGTGGAGGGCAGAGGCTGACACTGATGCCTTTAAAAATTGCTATCCAGGGCTGGAGAGATGGCTCAGCGGTTAAGAGCACCCGACTGCTCTTCCAGAGGTCCTGAGTTCAATTCCCAGCAACCACATGGTGGCTCACAACCATCTGTAAAGAGATCTGATGCCCTCTTCTGGTGTATCTGAAGACAGCTACAGTGTACTTATATATAATAAATGAATAAATCTTTAAAAAAATTGCTATCCATCTTTTCCCTTTTTTGAGACCAGGTCTCACACTGAATCTGGAGCTCCTGGATTGAGCTAGACTCATAGGCCAGTGAGTCCCGGGAGCTTCCTGTCTCCGCCTCCCTGGCACTAAGGTTATAGACGTTATACAGATTATATTGTCTTGCATTTTAATGCAGGTGTTGGGGACGCATCAAACTCAGAACCTTGTGTGTCAAATACTTCATCAGTTTAGTTATCTCCCTCGCCCCACACTTTTTGAGAGTCTATGGAGTTCAGCTTGTGATTCTGCTTCAGTTACCACAATGCTAGGTTTATGGTATGTGCCGCCATTCTTAACTCTACCATATCTTACTGCATGTTATCAAAAGCAGTTTACCATCTATAGTCTTGCTATTTTCCCCCTTTAATCAACTTCCATTTTGGACTCTGTCTAGACTGATAACCTACTGATATTTCCTGTTAATTGCCTAATAAATACCTCAATTTCTTTTTTTTTTGTTTTTGTTTTTGTTTGTTTGTTTTTTTTTTTATTAACTTGAGTATTTCTTATATACATATCGAGTGTTATTCCCTTTCCCGGTATCCGGGCAAACATCCCTCTCCCCCCTCCCCTTCCTTATGGGTGTACCCCTCCCAACCCTCCCCCCATTGCCGCCCTCCCCCCACCAGTCTAGTTCACTGGGGGTTCAGTCTTAGCAGGACCCAGGGCTTCCCCTTCCACTGGTGCTCTTACTAGGCTATTCATTGCTACCTATGAGGTCAGAGTCCAGGGTCAGTCCATGTATAGTCTTTAGGTAGTGGCTTAGTCCCT
The DNA here is from genome assembly GCF_021556685.1 of Rattus norvegicus. NCBI lineage: Eukaryota > Metazoa > Chordata > Mammalia > Rodentia > Muridae > Rattus > Rattus norvegicus. Next base: position 124,653,240 of record NC_141554.1, on the reverse strand, counting down.
GGAAGCTCTGGTTGCTTGGCATTGTTGTTCATATGGGGTCTCGAGCCCCTTCAAGCTCTTCCAGTTCTTTCTCTTATTCCTTCAACGGGGGTTCTATTCTCAGTTCAGTGGTTTGCTGCTGGCATTCGCCTCTGTATTTGTTGTATTCTGGCTGTGTCTCTCAGGAGCGATCTACATCCGGCTCCTGTCGGTCTGAACTTCTTTGCTTCATCCATCTTGTCTAATTGGGTGGCTGTATATGTATGGGCCACATGTGGGGCAGGCTCTGAATGGGTGTTCCTTCAGTCTCTGTTTTAATCTTTGCCTCTCTCTTCCCTGCCAAGGGTATTCTTGTTCCCCTTTTAAAGAAGGAGTGAAGCATTCACATTTTGATCATCCGTCTTGAGTTTCATTTGTTCTAGGCATCTAGGGTAATTCAAGCATTTGGGCTAATAGCCACTTATCAATGAGTGCATACCATGTGTGTTTTTCTGTGATTGGGTTACCTCACTCAGGATGATATTTTCCAGTTCCCTCCATTTGCCTACGAATTTCATAAAGTCGTTGTTTTTGATAGCTGAGTAATATTCCATTGTGTAGATGTACCACATTTTCTGTATCCATTCCTCTGTTGAAGGGCATCTGGGTTCTTTCCAGCTTCTGGCTATTATAAATAAGGCTGCGATGAGCATAGTGGAGCACGTGTCTTTTTTATATGTTGGGGGATCTTTTGGGTATATGCCCAAGAGAGGTATAGCTGGATCCTCAGGCAGTTCAATGTCCAATTTTCTGAGGATCCTCCAGACTGATTTCGAGAATGGTTGTACCAGTTTGCAATCCCACCAACAATGGAGGAGTGTTCCTCTTTCTCCACATCCTCGCCAGCATCTGTTGTCCCCTGAGTTTTTGATCTTAGCCATTCTCACTGGTGTGAGGTGAAATCTCAGGGTTGTTTTGATTTGCATTTCCCTTATGACTAAAGATGTTGAACATTTCTTTAGGTGTTTCTCAGCCATTCGGCATTCCTCAGCTGTGAATTCTTTGTTTAGCTCTGAACCCCATTTTTTAATAGGGTTATTTGTTTCCCTGCGGTCTAACTTCTTGAGTTCTTTGTATATTTTGGATCTAAGGCCTCTATCTGTTGTAGGATTGGTAAAGATCTTTTCCCAATCTGTTGGTTGCCGTTTTGTCCTAACCACAGTGTCCTTTGCCTTACAGAAGCTTTGCAGTTTTATGAGATCCCATTTGTCGATTCTTGATCTTAGAGCGTAAGCCATTGGTGTTTTGTTCAGGAAATTTTTTCCAGTGCCCATGTGTTCCAGATGCTTCCCTAGTTTTTCTTCTATTAGTTTGAGTGTGTCTGGTTTGATGTGGAGGTCCTTGATCCACTTGGACTTAAGCTTTGTACAGGGTGATAAGCATGGATCGATCTGCATTCTTCTACATGTTGACCTCCAGTTGAACCAGCACCATTTGCTGAAAATGCTATCTTTTTTCCATTGGATGGTTTTGGCTCCTTTGTCAAAAATCACGTGACCATAGGTGTGTGGGTTCATTTCTGGGTCTTCAATTCTATGCCATTGGTCTATCTTTCTGTCTCTGTACCAATACCATGCAGTTTTTATCACTATTGCTCTGTAATACTGCTTGAGTTCAGGGATAGTGATTCCCCCTGAAGTCCTTTTATTGTTGAGGATAGCTTTAGCTATCCTGGGTTTTTTGTTATTCCAGATGAATTTGCAAATTGTTCTGTCTAACTCTTTGAAGAATTGGGTTGGTATTTTGATGGGGATTGCATTGAATCTGTAGATTGCTTTTGGTAAAATGGCCATTTTTACTATATTAATCCTGCAAATCCATGAGCATGGGAGATCTTTCCATCCTCTGAGGTCTTCTTCAATTTCCTTCTTCAGTGTCTTGAAGTTCTTATTATACAGATCTTTTACTTGCTTTGTTAAAGTCACTCCGAGGTACTTTATATTATTTGGGTCTATTATGAAGGGTGTCGTTTCCCTAATTTCTTTCTCGGCTTGTTTCTCTTTTGTATAGAGGAAGGCATCTGATTTATTTGAGTTAATTTTATACCCAGCCACTTTGCTGAAGTTGTTTATCAGCTTTAGTAGTTCTCTGGTGGAACTTTTGGGATCACTTAAATATACTATCATATCATCGGCAAATAGTGATATTTTGACTTCTTCTTTTCCGATCTGTATCCCCTTGACCTCCTTTTGTTGTCTGATTGCTCTGGCTAGAACTTCAAGAACTATATTGAATAAGTAGGGAGAGAGTGGGCAGCCTTGGCTAGTCCCTGATTTTAGTGGGATTGCTTCAAGTTTATCTCCATTTAGTTTAATGTTAGCAACTGGTTTGCTGTATATGGCTTTTACTATGTTCAGGTATGGGCCTTGAATTCCTATTCTTTCCAGGACTTTTATCATGAAGGGGTGTTGAATTTTGTCAAATGCTTTCTCAGCGTCTAATGAAATGATCATGTGGTTTTGTTCTTTCAGTTTGTTTATATAATGGATCACGTTGATGGTTTTCCGTATATTAAACCATCCCTGCATGCCTGGGATGAAGCCTACTTGGTCATGGTGGATGATTGTTTTGATGTGCTCTTGGATTCGGTTTGCCAGAATTTTGTTGAGTATTTTTGCGTCGATATTCATAAGGGAAATTGGTCTGAAGTTCTCTTTCTTTGTTGGGTCTTTGTGTGGTTTAGGTATAAGAGTAATTGTGGCTTCATAGAAGGTATTCGGTAGTGATCCATCTGTTTCAATTTTGTGGAATAGTTTGGATAATATTGGTATGAGGTCTTCTATGAAGGTTTGATAGAATTCTGCACTAAACCCGTCTGGACCTGGGCTCTTTTTGGTTGGGAGACCTTTAATGACTGCTTCTATTTCCTTAGGAGTTATGGGGTTGTTTAACTGGTTTATCTGTTCCAGATTTAACTTCGGTACCTGGTATCTGTCTAGGAAATTGTCCATTTCCTGAAGATTTTCAAGTTTTGTTGAATATAGGTTTTTATAGTAAGATCTGATGATTTTTTGAATTTCCTCCGAATCTGTTGTTATGTCTCCCTTTTCATTTCTGATTTTGTTAATTTGGACACACTCTCTGTGTCCTCTCGTTAGTCTGGCTAAGGGTTTATCTATCTTGTTGATTTTCTCAAAGAACCAACTTTTGGTTCTGTTGATTCTTTCTATGGTCCTTTTTGTTTCTATTTGGTTGATTTCAGCTCTGAGTTTGATTATTTCCTGCCTTCTACTCCTCCTGGGTGTATTTGCTTCTTTTTGTTCTAGAGCTTTTAGGTGTGCTGTCAAGCTGCTGACATATGCTCTTTCCTGTTTCTTTCTGCAGGCACTCAGCGCTATGAGTTTTCCTCTTAGCACAGCTTTCATTGTGTCCCATAAGTTTGGGTATGTTGTACCTTCAGTTTCATTAAATTCTAAAAAGTTTTTAATTTCTTTCTTTATTTCTTCCTTGACCAGGTTATCATTGAGTAGAGCATTGATCAATTTCCAAGTATATGTGGGCATTCTTCCTTGATTGTTATTGAAGACCAGTTTTAGGCCGTGGTGGTCTGATAGCATCCATGGGATTATTTCTATCTTTCTGTACCTGTTGAGGCCCGTTTTTTGACCAATTATATGGTCAATTTTGGAGAAAGTACCATGAGGAGCTGAGAAGAAGGTATATCCTTTTGCTTTAGGATAGAATGTTCTATAAATATCCGTTAAGTCCATTTGGCTCATGACTTCTCTTAGTCTGTCTACATCTCTGTTTAATTTCTGTTTCCATGATCTGTCCATTGATGAGAGTGGGGTGTTGAAATCTCCCACTATTATTGTGTGAGGTGCAATGTGTGTTTTGAGCTTTAGTAAGGTTTCTTTTACATATGTAGGTGCCCTTGTATTTGGGGCATAGATATTTAGGATTGAGAGTTCATCTTGGTGGATTTTTCCTTTGATGAATATGAAGTGTCCTTCCTTATCTTTTTTGATGACTTTTAGTTGAAAATTGATTTTATTTGATATTAGAATGGCTACTCCAGCTTGCTTCTTCTGACCATTTGCTTGGAAAATTGTTTTCCAGCCTTTCACTCTGAGGTAATGTCTGTCTTTGTCTCTGAGGTGTGTTTCCTGTAAGCAGCAGAATGCAGGGTCCTCGTTGCGTATCCAGTTTGTTAATCTATGTCTTTTTATTGGGGAGTTGAGGCCATTGATGTTGAGAGATATTAAGGAATAGTGATTATTGCTTCCTGTTATATTCATATTTGGATGTGAGGTTATGTTTGTGTGCTTTCATTCTCTTTGTTTTGTTGCCAAGACGATTAGTTTCTTGCTTCTTCTAGGGTATAGCTTGCCTCCTTATGTTGGGCTTTACCATTTATTATCCTTTGTAGTGCTGGATTTGTAGAAAGATATTGTGTAAATTTGGTTTTGTCATGGAATATCTTGGTTTCTCCATCTATGTTAATTGAGAGTTTTGCAGGATACATTAACCTGGGCTGGCATTTGTGTTCTCTTAGGGTCTGTATGACATCAGTCCAGAATCTTCTGGCCTTCATAGTTTCTGGCGAGAAGTCTGGTGTGATTCTGATAGGTCTGCCTTTATATGTTACTTGACCTTTTTCCCTTACTGCTTTTAATATTCTTTCTTTATTTTGTGCGTTTGGTGTTTTGACTATTATGTGACGGGAGGTGTTTCTTTTCTGGTCCAATCTATTTGGAGTTCTGTAGGCTTCTTGTATGCCTATGGGTATCTCTTTTTTTAGGTTAGGGAAGTTTTCTTCTATGATTTTGTTGAAGATATTTACTGGTCCTTTGAACTGGGAGTCTTCACTCTCTTCTATACCTATTATCCTTAGGTTTGATCTTCTCATTGAGTCCTGGATTTCCTGTATGTTTTGGACCAGTAGCTTTTTCCGCTTTACATTATCTTTGACAGTTGAGTCAATGATTTCTATGGAATCTTCTGCTCCTGAGATTCTCTCTTCCATCTCTTGTATTCTGTTGGTGAGGCTTGTATCTACAGCTCCTTGTCTCTTCTTTTGGTTTTCTATATCCAGGGTTGTTTCCATGTGTTCTTTCTTGATTGCTTCTATTTCCATTTTTAATTCCTTCAACTGTTTGATTGTGTTTTCCTGGAATTCTTTCAGGGATTTTTGCGATTCTTTCAGGGATTTTTGCGATTCCTCTCTGTAGGCTTCTACTTGTTTATTAATGTTTTCCTGTGTTTCCCTAAGGGAGTTCTTCACGTCTTTCTTGAAGTCCTCCAGCATCATGATCAAATATGATTTTGAAACTAGATCTTGCTTTTCTGGTGTGTTTGGATATTCCATGTTTGTTTTGGTGGGAGAATTGGGCTCCGATGATGCCATGTAGTCTTGGTTTCTGTTGCTTGGGTTCCTGCGCTTGCCTCTCGCCATCAGATTATCTCTAGTGTTACTTTGTTCTGCTATTTCTTTCTTTCTTTCTTTTTTTTTTGGTTCTTTTTTTTTTTTTTTGGAGCTGGGGACCGAACCCAGGGCCTTGCGCTTCCTAGGCAAGCGCTCTACCACTGAGCTAAATCCCCAACCCCTGTTCTGCTATTTCTGACAGTGGCTAGACTGTCCTATAAGCCTGTGTGTCAGGAGTGTTGTAGACCTGTTTTCCTCTCTTTCAGTCAGTTATGGGGACAGAGTGTTCTGCTTTCGGGCGTGTAGTTTTTCCTCTCTACAGGTCTTCAGCTGTTCCTGTGGGCCTGTGTCTTGAGTTCACCAGGCAGGTCACTTGCAGCATACAAGTTGGTCTTACCAGCCTCAGGAGTGCCCACTTGACCAGGCGGTGAGGTCTCTTTCCCACGGGGTCTGGGAGCAGAGAGGTGCTGCGGGCCGGAATACCTCAATTTCTTAAAGAAAGATTTATTTATATTTTATGTTGATGAATATTTTGCCCATGTGTATGTCTAAGTACCCAGTATGTATAGTTCCTCCAGAGGCCAGAAGCTAGATAGGATCCCCTGGAAACGGTGTTCTACATAGTGTTATGTAGGTACTGGGAATTGAACCTTGGCCCTTTGGAAGAACAGCTGCTGGAAGAGCAGTCAGTGCTCTTACTTGCAGAACCATCTCTCCAGTCCCTACCTTAAGTTTTTTGTTTGTTTGTTTGCTTGTTGTTTGCTTTTGTTTTTCTAGACATGCTTTCTCTGCGTTGTCCTGGCTGTCCTGGAACTTACTCTGTACACAAGGCTGGCCTCGAACTCAGAGATCTGTCTGCTATTGCCTACTTACTGCTGGAATCAAAGGCACGCACCATCACTTCCAAAACTGACCTTCTCATTTTGATTCTGAAGACTTTTTTTGGTAACAATTAAAAAAAGCGGGGGGGGGGTACCAGAGAGATGGCCCAGCAGTAGTTAAGAGCACTGACTGCTCTTCCAGAGGTCCTGAGTTCAAATCCCAGCAACCACATGGTGGCTCACAACACCTATAATGGGGTCTGATGCCCTCTTCTGGCCTTCGGGCATACATGCAGATAAAGCACTCATATGCATATAATATATACATTAAATAAATATTCAAAAACAATTTTAAAAATTTCAATTAAAATACACTGTTTCCCTCTTCCCCTTTCTTTCAGCACCCCTTTTAGTGTCCTCTCTGTCTAACCTCTCCCATGCTCCCTCGCTACCTTTCCAATTTATGGCTTATTTTTGTTTAATTATTGTTCCATGTCTGCATAAATATGTAACTATAAGCTGCCGAGTCTGTTTACTGTTGCGTGTGTGTGGTATGATTTCAGAGCTGACCACCTGGTGTTCAATAATCAATTAGGGGATTCATCCATGATGAAGATTAATTTTCCCTCTCTCAGTTGCCTATAATTCTTTCTTTAGAGATGGCGTCCCTTGGGATTTCCCCCTACCACTTTAACACGTCTAGTAGTGTTGCCATTGTTCAGGTCTTGTTTAGGCAGTCATATTGTAGAGGTAGCATGGGCATAGCTTCCCAATAATTTCTATGAGGTACAATCTTATAGCAGACTTTGTAGTCCCATGGCTCTGGCTTTTTCCATCCTCTCTTTTGTGATTTTTCCTGAGCCTTACTTGCAGGAGTTAAATTGTTGAAGTTGCCGTTTGGGCCAGGCACCCCATAACCACCTGTTCTCCATATTTAGATTAGTTGAAGTTTTCTGAGATGGACTCCATCTGCTGCAAAGACAAGGTGTTAGATATATATTTATATGTGGGTATAAGGATGGGTATTTAGAATGCAGTTAAGAGTTAGTCCAGGAGCTGGAGAGGTGGCTCAGCAGTTAAGAGCACTGACTACTCTTTCAGAGGTCCTGAGTTCAAATCCCAGCAATCACACAGTGGCTCACAACCATCTGTAATGGGATCCGACGCCTTCTTCTGGTGTGTCTAAAGACAGCTACGATATACTCATAATAAACAAACAAACAAATAAATATTTTAAAAAGAGTTATTCTAGTTTAGTAATGTTTCCGTAGTGGATTCTCCTCTAAGATGTATGACCTCAGTAGCCCTGGGTAGTAGGTTAGATTTTCAGTATCAGACATGGTTTCTCTGCTGTTGAGCAGGTTTTAAGTTGATGAGTGCCACTACTGCACCTTTACGAATATCAATCAGGGCTGGTTATTGGTTCTTCATTGAAGATGTCCTATACTTCAAGGAAATTTCAGAATGGATCTGAACCGAAGATTTCTTAATCTTCTACATTTTCAGTAAATGGTAACTTTACCCACTTAGTTATACAGACCAAAAACCTTGGTATTATTCTCAACTGCTTTCTTTGTTTTATGGTTTTGACTTGGAGATCAAATACAGGGCTTACGAATGTTAAGCAAGTGCTCTCTACCATGGAGCTACACTCATTGCCTTGTTCTCTTTTGTATCCCACTTTTAGCACCAGATTTGTATGTGAAACTAACGAAGTTAAATGGTATCGCTCTTTACCGGGAGCAGCTCCTTACAAGGTCCTGGTAGTGCACCAACATGGCTATGTGCGAGAATCAAGTAATTCTGTTGAAATCAGTCACAGCAGAGGCAGATGTAGTGGTGCATACACATAATCTTAGCACTTGGGAGATGGAGCCAGGACTTCAAGGTCATCCTCAGCTACAAAGTAAGTTTGAAGTGAGACCAAGTTATTCAAGACCCTGTCTCAAAAAAGATCAAAACAAATAAACAAAAAATTTTGATCAAAACAAAATGAAGTCAGACAAAACAAAATTCTCTCTTCATTTCAATTTCTCCGTTGCTCATTCTCAGGGTGAGGTTAGCACTGACGTGGCTGTGGACATTTTTGTGGCCATACAGAGGAGAGATTGAATTTTATTTACATTTATGAGGGATTTAATGAGATACATTCACATTACTGGCAGTTACTTCTGTACCATAGCCAGTCACTTTAGCATAGAAATGGCTTCCAGGAATCCTCCTGCTTCTCAATGTGCTGACTAATGGTGCAGGACAAAGATCAGATCTTGATCTAACAAGCACATAGCAGCCAGAATTTTCCAATGTGTAACTGAAGATAAATAAGGGCCAGAAGCCACAGTGCTAGAAACTAGTCTGTGGAAAATTATTCACTGGGCATGGAAAACTATACATGAAGCATTCAGTGACGCCTAGTAAGGATGAGAGGTTTCTGATCTTGAGATGTAACACTTAATCAATTTTAAGCACATAGTATAGTATTGTTAATTGCAGATATATATACACATATATACATATATATACACACACAAATATCTATAACTCAGTTCTATTGCATAGCTGAAACTTTATAGCCATTAAACAGCATCTCTCCATGTTCTCTGCCTTCTAGTCCCTGGCATCCACTCGTCTTAGCTACTGACATCCATTATTCTAGTCTTTACTCCTATGCATTTGAATAGTTTAAAATCCACATATAAGTACAATCCTGGGGCTGGAGAGATGGCTCAGTGGTTAAGAGCACTGACTGCTCTTCCAGAGGTCCTGAGTTCAATTCCCAGCAACCACATGGTGGCTCACAACCATCTGTAATGGGATCTGATGCCCTCTTCCGGTGTGTCTGAAGACAGCTATAGTGTACTTATATATAATAAATAAATAAATAAATCTTTTTTTAAAAGTACAATCCTGCAGTATATCTCTTTCTGTGGCTGGTTTATTTCACTTTGCATAATGTCCCGGTTGAGCCCTGTTGTTACCTGTGTGGTGTTATCTTTGATACTGCATAATATTTCACCATGTCATACAACACCTTTTCTTTCTTTCTTTTAATATTATTAATCATTCCATTCATTTACACCTCAAATGATACCCCACTTCCCAGTTACCTCTCCACCAACCCTCATTCCACATCTGCCCTCCCCCTCCCCTTTGCCTGTATGAGGGTGCTCCCCTAACCACCCACACTGTACTGCCCCACTGCTCCAGCATCCCCATACTCTGGGGCATCAAGCCTCCCTGGGACCAAGGGTCTCCCCTCCCATTGCTGTCAGGCAAGGCCTTCCTCTGCTACGTATGTTTCTGGAGCCATGTGTCCCTCCCGGTACACTCCTTGGTTGGAGGTCTAGACTCTGGAAGAACTGGGTGGTCAGGCTAGCCTATGTTGATCTTCCAGTGAGGCTGCAATCCCCCTCAGCTCCTCCAGTCCTTCTGCCAGCTCCCCCACCAGGCTCCCTGAGCTCAGTCTGATGGTTGGCTCCAAGCATCCACATCTGCATTGGTCAGTTGCTGGCTGGACTTCCTCAGGAACAGCCACACTAGGTTCCTGTCAGCAACAGCCTCCTGACCATCGCAGCAGTGTAAGGATTGGTGTGCGGACATGCTGGATCCCCATGTGGGGCAGTCCCTGGTTGGCTCTTCCTTCAGTCTCTATTCCATTTTTTGTCCCTGTTCTTCCTTTGGGTAGGAACATTTCTGTGTAAAAAAAAAAAAAAACCTTTGAGATGGGCAACACCTTTTCTTAATCTGTTTAGCCACAGTTGTTTCTATATTTTAGCTGTTATGGATAATGCAAAAATGAATATGGGAGTTCAAATATTGCTTTCAGATCCCAATGTCAGTTATTCTGGATAAATATAGAGAAGTTAGATTATTGGATCATATGGTAGTTCTTTTACTTTAAAAACCTTTCATAATCACTGTACCATTTTTCTAGGAAATTCATGAAATACAATTTATTAGAGACCTGTGTTTACAGAGCAGAGCCAGTAAGAGTTTGTCAAATAGTAATTCTTGCCTGTCTGTGATCTTGCATGTTTTATATATTTGAGCATATTAGGTTATATTTTAGTGTATCTGACTCACTCTAATGAAATCTGTCAGCTTCTGATTAAATGGTAGATAAAATTATCATGGACACAGAAAAACAGTCTGGAAAACCAAATGCTCAAGGCACAAAAGGCCTAGAAATATTATCAACTCATTGTATGAATTATTAATAGCAACTTTCTTATATTATTGCATAGCTTAATATAATGCAATTTAAATACATCCAGCTATTCTTTTTTTTTTTTGACAGCCAAATCTATTTTTAATGGGGGAATGGGTTTCTAGGGGGTAGGCCTGGGGCTCTCACTGCACAGCTTGTTCATTGACACTGCCTCCAGAGTCTTGTGGCTTCATCACACCTGGAAGGAAGCTCCAGAGGGCTGGAGAAGGGGTCAATACGCAGCGCTTCGAAGGTGTCATCTGCTCGAAAGGCCAGGCCCACTGTGGCTGGGGCCTGTGGCCTTGCTGTCTGACTGGTGAAGCCACATTCGCCCAGAGTTTTTCCATCATCGAGGAGCTGGTCGTCCTTGTACAGCCGCTGCTCCTCTGGCGGCCGCTTGAGGATGCCCTCAACGATGCGCTTCAGTTCAAACATGGTGCTCGACTCCTTGGCGTCCGTAAAGATGGTGGTCTTGTGGCTCCGGATCATGAGAAACACGTCCTGAGGATGGCGGGCCTCGTCAGCATTAGCCCGGGGGCCCCCAGAGTGGCCCCGGAGCCCCCGCCACCCCCGGCCCCGCGCCCCTCGCATCCAGCAATTCTTATATGTCTTATTTTCAGATCAATTTTGTATTTTGTTTTTCAGAATTATTGATGAACCAAAATGTAAATGTGAGAGGAAAAAGCCAAATATGTAAACAAAAAGAAGAGCTTGTCAAAACTTTGTCATATTATTGCAACATTAATTAAAAACTTCCTCATACCAAAGAAGAAAATAAGACCAAAGTACTATTTGTACAAAGTTTGGTAAGCTATGACAGAAGAAAAATAGAATTAGTTTTGTATTCTTTTTTAAAATGTATTTATTTATTATATGTAAGTACATTGAACTCAGGACCTCTGGAAAAGCAGTCACTGCTCTTAACCACTAAGCCATCCTCCAGCCCTTTGTGTTCTTTTTTTTTTTTTTTAAGATTTTATTCATTTATTATATATAAGAACACTGTAGCTGTCTTCAGATACACCAGAAGAGGGCATCGGATCTCTTTACAGATGGTTGTGAGCCACCATGTGGTTGCTGGGAATTGAACTCAGGACCTCTGGAAGAGTAGTCGGGTGCTCTTAACCGCTGAGCCATCTCTCCAGCCCCTTTGTGTTCTTTTTATTTAAACAGATTATAAAGTTATCACATGTCCAGAGGAACAAATAGTATGCACCCCAAACTGTAGAAATGTTTTGTTGTGGGTGTGCCAGGACAGGGCTTTTAGGTCATTTTTCAAGATTTTCTGATATTTGTCACAGATATAAACGTTTTTTTAAAAAAATTAGTTTTGTGATTGTATCTGTCTCCTGCTGTCTCTGACTCTCTTTCTCTCTCTGCATATGACACACTTGTGGGGTGCTTTCAGAGGCCAGAAGAAGATGGGTCATTCAGAGCTGGAGTTCAGACAGTTGTAAGCTACCTGACATGAGAACTGGAAACTGAACTCAGGCCCTTTGTAAGACTAGTGTTTGCTCTTAACCACTAAGCCATGTCTAAGCCCTATTCGAAGCTTAAATAAACAAACAAACAAATAAATAAATAAATAAACAACAATACTATATTATGTTTCCCCTTTTACATTTAGCTAAGTATACCCCATGTTTCTTCTAGTGCTGAGAACCAAACTCAGGGCTTTATATATGCTAAGCTACCCAAGGATTCTACCACTCAGCTACTCACTCCCAAATACTCACCTTTCTACTCAATTTTGGAGTCTAGTTAAGAAAGAACTCATGGGCTGGAGAGATGGCTCAGTGGTCAAGAACACCCGACTGTTCTTCCAGAGGTCATGAGTTCAATTCCCAGCAACCACATGGTGGCTCACAACCATCTGTAAAGAGATCCGATGCCCTCTTCTGGTATATCTGAAGACAGCTACAGTGTACTTATATATAATAAATAAAATAAATCTTTAAAAAAAAAAAGAAAGAACTCATAAGTTGTATAAGAAGGACACACCCAGTTAAAATCAGCCCTTGTCTAAGCACAGCACTTGAGAAAATTCCGTTCTCTTCTCCTTCAATATATACATAGCATTTTCGCTCCCACTACCGTGGTTTCAGCTGCCTCCATTTTCTACCTGTGTTATTGTAATGGCGTCTTAATTTTGTCCCGTTTCTTTCTTTGACCTCCTTTAGTCTAATCTCAACACAGCAGCCAGAGAGTTGCTCTTGAGCCCAAGTCATATGACTTGCCTTTCCACTTGTGCTTCCAGCTGTCCACATGGCTTGCTCTCGCTTTTTCTTCACTTGTATCCAAATGCTCTTTTAAAAAAAAAATCATAGAATCATTTGTCATACTGTCATCCCTTAGTATGCACTGGACTGGTTGGATAACTCTCCAAGAACACCCAAATCCTTGAATGTCCCACAACATAGTATCAGCATATAGGTATGAATATTCTCTTGTGTACTTCAAAACCCCTTCCAGTGACTTATAATATAGTGTAATGTAACTGCTTGTTGAAGAGTAGTTATCATAGATTTCTTAGAAAATAACAGCAAAATAACTGTGCCCTTTTTTTTAGTAGCAATGCAAGTGTTTTCTCCTCTCTGTTTTGTTTTTCATTTCATTTTACTTCATTTTGGAAGGATTTGAGAGATGGCTCAACTGTTAAAGGCTAGGCTCACAACCGAAATATTTTATTTTTGAGACAGGGTCTCTCTGTGTAGTTCAGAATGGCTTGTAAACTTGTGATCCTCTTGATTTACTTACCCAGGACTCGGATGACACGTGTGTGTATCACTATGCCAAGCTAGAGGCAATGTTTTGGAAATACTTTTGATCTACGTTTGTTTGAAGCCCACAGATTTGGAGGCCCCTGGGCTGAGGACATAACTTACTGTTAAAGTACTTGTCTAGAGTAGTTGACATTCTTGATTTGATTCCCAGAACTCCAAAAAATATATAATCTCTCCATCACATTACATCTCTTTTCTTATTTTCTTTTTTAAAATGAGTTGAGTTTTTTAAAAATATTTATTTATTTATTATCTTTAAGTACACTGTAGTTGTCTTCAGACACACCAGAAGAAGACATCAGATCTCATTACAGATGGTTGTGAGCCACCATGGGGCTGCTGGGATTTGAACTCAGGTCCTCTGGAAGAGCAGTCAGTGCTCTTAACCTTTGAACCATCTCTCCAACCCTCTGTCTTATTTTCTACATCACTTACTACTATCTGAAAATATTTCATGCTTGTCTATTATTTATTTATGTATATTCTGTTTCTCCAATTAAAACTTACTTCAGAGGGTATGAGGAGATGGCTCAGCAGTTAAGAGCACTTGCAGCCCTTGCAGTGGACCCAGGATCAGTTCACAACACCCACACTGGGCGGCTCGTAATCACCCGTGACTCCAGCTCCAGGGGACCTGAGCTTTTCTCTCCAAAAGCACCTCCACACATGTGACAGAGAGTCAAACAGACATATATGCATGCAAAAAAATAGAAAGAGAATAAATCTTTAAAAATAGGAGTTAGCACCAAAAGAGCTTTTTGTTCTATTCTTAGCACCAAGATATGTCTTGCATATTGCTGGCATTTTGGTAACTACCTGCTGAATGGATGGATGGATGGATCGATGGACGGAGAGATTCTACATGATAACATATGTAATGGGGCCAGAGGGTGATATTTTTGTCTTTGTCTCTTTGTTTCTTTCTCTGTCCTCCCCACTCTTCAGTGTGTCTCTTGTCTTCCTCTCTCTTTCCCTCCTTCCTCCCACTAGGGGTTTGCTAAATAGCTTAGATTGGCCTCAAAGTTATGGTCCTGTTGCTGCAACGTACAAACTATTGGTCCTTTTGAAATGTTTTAAAAATTGTGATAAAATGTGCACTACAAAATTTTTACTAATTTATTCATTGTAAGTGCCCAGTTTAATGCCATTAAATTCCCACAATCGTATGTAACCATCATCACATCAATCCCACAGAGCATTGCTTTTGTGGTGTTTTCAGTGTTGATGGCCTGAATATTAGGCAAGTTCCTTGCCACTGAGCTGCAACTCATCTCCCTGCTAGAACATTTTTAATCTTGCAAAATTGAAACTCCATATCTCATTTCTCCTCTCCAGACTAGGTTAATGCCTAAATTTCTTCCAACAAACATTTATTATTGTAATGTCAAAGGGCCATTTCCATTTTGGGAACAGACTAATGAGGTATTTATATTCATTTTAGAAAACTATAATTGAGAAAAGACTGTGTTCCTATCCCTTGAACAGATTAAGCACGAAACTGTCTAGCTTTAGAAATGATTCATTAATATGTTCCTCTGGGAGCTTGAATATTCAGCACCAGCTGTTTTCCCCATTAATATTCGATTTTAATATTTTACTCCGAGAAACTCAATACCAAATGAATCGTAAATATTTAAGTAATCATGGTAGTCTTTTCATTCTTTAGCAGTTTCTTTTACCCAGAGTTTGTTTAATTGCAGTCCTGTTACAATTAGGCAGTACGATAATACACACAAAGGAAAGGGCAAAGTGGCTTCAGAGGAGGCGGACTGTCAGGCGCTCTATAAACAGTGTCCATCTCATCCATTGCCATTCCCTTTGGCAATGTACACATTAGCCCCGTTTCCTAGAATGGCCACTAATTTGTTTCCTAGTTGCTCAGTCCCAGCAGTTGAAGTCTTTATTCACTTGACCTGTACCTGCCCTTTTGATAATGTCATTCTATCTGGTGCAAGGTGGTTTTGATTTGCATTTCCCTAATGTGTAGTGACATTGAGCAGTTTTGGTTTTAGAAAAATATCTGTTAAGGTCTGCTACATATTTTTTCTTTTACATCGAGTTATCTGTGTTCTTTTTTTTTCTACTTTGCATTTCGAACTCCTTCAATATTCTGGATATTAATTCCTTATCAAATATTTAATTGTAGATTGCGTCTTCATTCTGTTGATTCTTTTCCTGTAAAAAGGTTTTCAGTTTGATAAGAAAACCATGGTACATGTATACAATGGGCCACTCAACCACACAAGCATGGCATGCTGTCATTTGTGACAACATGGAATAAACCTAGAGGGCATAATGTGAAGTGAATATTTAAAAATTAAAAATATAGGATTCGGGGGCTTAACTCAGTGGTTAAGAGCACTGACTGCTCTTCCCGAGGTCCTGAGTTCAAATCCCAGCAACCACATGGTGGCTCACAACCATCTGTAATGAGATCCGATGCCCTCTTCTGGTGTGTCTGAGGAAAGCGAGTGTACTCACATACATAGAATAAATAAATCTTTTAAAAAAGAGTAAAAATATAGGATTCAGATACATTCTGTTCAATGGGATTCTCATCAGAAAAATTATACTGTACTTATAGCTTGTATATTGCATTTGCCCAGTGTATTCTTCACAGGAGAGAAATTCAATTTTATTTACATATTGAAATACTCCTAATAAAATTCCAACTCTCCCTTATAAAAATGAAATTAACTTAATTTAAATGGAGTAAAAAAAATAATGTTTCATCTGTGCAGTGGTGATGCATGGCTTTCATCCCAGCACTTGGAAGGAAGAGGCAGGTGGATCTCTGTGAGTTCTAGGCCACCTGGTCTACAGAATGCCATCCAGGAGAGCCAGGACCACACCGTGAAACCCTGTCTCGAAAAATAACCACCAAACAAAAACAAAACAAAATGGTATTTAATATGCACAGTTATGATGCATGAATTAAAAACAAAAAATAGGGGTCTGGAGACCTGGCTCCGTAGTTGCGACTACTGGCTGCTCTCCCAAAGGACCCAGGTTTTGATTCCCAGCACCCGCATGGCATCTCACAACTGTTTGTAAAATCCAGTTCTAGGAATCTGATGCCCTCTTCTGGCCTATGAAGGCACCAAGAATGAAGCAAGCTGTAGAAATACATATAGGCAAAGCACCCATACACATAAAATAAAAAATTAAGTTAAAACTTTTCTTTTTTATTAGATATATTTATTTACATTTCAAATGTTATTCCCTTTCCCGGTTTCCTGTCCATAAGCCCCCCTCCCCTCCCCCTCCCCATATGGGTATTCCTCCCATCCACCCCCTTTAACGCCCCCCACCCCCAACATTCCCCTGCACTGAGGGTCCAAGTGCCAACTTCAGCTTACAAGTGAGACAATCGTTGTATGTGGGCATCTGGCACATAGATCATGTGTGCTTCCTGTTTTTTCACAGGGAAAATAATTTTAAAAGTCGATTAGTAATTAAAGTTTGATAAAAAAAATTGGTTTTATGACGTGAACAAGGTCTTCACTTCCTCTGAAAGTGTGGGGTGAATACCAGTATAATTAGTACCACTGTTGAATGTGATTGTTGGGGGGAGGGCGGTAATGGGGGGAGGATGGGGAGGGGAAGCCCATATAGAAGGGGAGGAGAGGGGTTAGGGGGATGTTGGCCCAGAAACCGGGAAAGAGAATGACAATCGAAATATAAATAAGAAATACTCAAGTTAATAAAGAAAAAAATTAGTACCACTGTCTGATTTTATGCAAGGTTTGCTTTTTGTTATTAATTTATTTTGCATGTAAGTGCATGTGTGTGTGTGTGTGTGTGTGTGTGTGTGTGTACACATGACAGCATACATGTGGAGGTGACATGTGTGTGGAGGTCTGTGGATATCAAGGATGGAACTCAGGTTATCAGGCTTTGTGTTGAATGCCTTTACCAGCTGAGCCATCTCTCCAGACCTAAATTAATGAATGAGTCTTCCAGTGCTGGAATTACAGGTCTGGAGCCATATTCTTACTTTGTATCATTGGTAAAAATGTCCACATGATGTAAAAGGAAAATAACTATTACTATCATTGTGAATTTTGCATGATATAAAGCCCCATTACAATCAATGTTTAAAAAACTGGGCAGTTATAATATTCCAGAGACTCAGGCAAGGAGATTTTGACTTTGAAGCCACCTGGGAGATATGTAGCAAAACACAGCCTTCTCCCCCAAACAAAAACCACAAACAAACAAAAGAAAGAAAAACTAAATCAGGAAGCAAATATGTGCGGGTTGCATGACAGATAGATTAGAATTCTGACCATGCAAAGAGCTCATCAAACTGTTGGAGAAAGGTTCCAAAGCCCAAATAAAAATATGGAGAGATTTGTGAAAAACATGACATATCATATATAAACAGCCATTACCTTTCCATACCACATTTAATGTGAAACATTCAAATTTAAAATTGTGACAATACATTCTTTTATCAAATGCATGATTATTTAAATAAATAGTTGATTTCATATATCAGAAGAAAGAAAAACTTTTTTAAATGGTCTGTATTTAGTTTATTTTTATTAGAGATCATGTGTGGGTATACATGGTGTATAAGGTAGCCAGAAAAGGGCATAAAGGTCCCTTTGAGCTGGAGTTACTGGCCATTCTGAACCATCCAAAGTGAGTGCTGGTAACAACACATGTGTCCTCTGCAAGAAAATATGCATTTTGGGCTGGAGAGATGGCTCAGTGGTTAAGAGCACTGACTGTTCTTCCAGAGGTTCTGAGTTCAAATCCCAGTAACCACATGGTGGCTCACAACCATCGGTACTGAGATCTGATGCCCTCTTCCAGTGTGTCTGAAGACCGCTACAGTGTACTCATATATAATAAATAAATCTTAAAGAAAAAAAAGAAAATATGCATTTTAACTGCTGAGGTATCTCACCAGTTCAAAAAGAAGGGAAAAGTCTTCCTCACAATAGAATACTCATTAATACATGTAGAAGGAGGGTCAGAAGTAGGAAGTCATCATTTAGCAAGTATGACAGTACTAATCAATTTTGGTAAGAATTATCA